>NW_028324314.1:705000-1407500 GCF_058129835.1 Hydra viridissima
GTTGTTCTATGCCTTCTTCCGCTCCCTTCTCTGCGTTTAAAGCTTCCCATCAAATAATACTTGAACAAAAGTCTTCGAATTGTAGTGCACAATCGATTCAATTTTTTTCCAATTTCATGGTCAGTGTATCCACTTTCATGCCATGCCACAATTTGGCCCTTTTCAAACTCAGTGATTTGTTTTCTTATCTTTTTTCGAGTTGTCTGGCGCATTTTTCAATTTGGGTGCTTTGATAAAAAAAGCGACAATTGAATCAAGAAAAATAATTTAGGATTATGATCTGAAGAAATTTACGTTAAAATTATTTTTGTAACATGGACATGCCGATCCTGTAATTATGCGTGGTTGTGGTGTCTGGGTGTTTTTGTGTGACAAATTACCATGAGTGTGCCATATATAGCACATTTATGATGACTATTAAAAAACCAATTTATCTATTTTTAACCGATTAAAGTTGTATAAATAGGGTAAAAATATTATGTTTTATATGTTGATTATAAAGTAACAAATGCAGTGTTGATCTTCAAAATATAATATAATACGCAATCGGTATTAATCTCACATGTAAAAACGAGTTACGCGATTCGACTCATCAATTAGCAAAGACACAAAACGAAGTTCTCGAGGTGATGGTTGATTAATCAAACAAATACGAGGCTCTGGAATCAAAAGAAAATTTAGAAAAACTCAATCAAGAAATTGAAAGAATAATTGGTGAATTCACGGAAGCGATGGAACATGTAAATAGATAGATATTGTGCAATGGAAGTGAAAGATCTAATTTTGACCAAAGGATGGATCGTAAACCTACGCTGACAACGGAAAAGCAACAACGTGATCAATGGTTGAATATTCGAAAATTAAAGGACAAAGAAAAAGAGAATAGCGATTATGAATCAATCAAATCGACACATAGCCTGCGTACAACAAATAATTTAGATGAAAAGACAGCAAAATTTGGACAGGATTTATCGAAACAACTAAAACGCGTTTCTATACCAATATTTAATGGCGATAAAAGGAGCTACGAAAATTGGAAAGCTTCATTCAACGGATGTATCGACCAAGCTCAAGCGACAGCTGAATGCAAATTGCTTCAGTTACGTCAATATTTATGTGGCGACGCATTAAAAGCAATTGAAGGACTTGGGCATTCATCGTTTGCCTATGAAGCTGCGAAAGAACGACTTGAAAGAAAATATGGCGGAACGAGGAGAAAGGTCCTCATGTATTTGGATGAATTAAACAACTTCAAACCTATGAGGGAAAACCAACCAAGAGATGTGGAAAAATTCGCCGACTTGTTGGATGTGGCAGTAACAAACTTAAAAGAAACCGATAGAGCTGAAGAACTTGGTGACGGAACTTTATACCACCAACTGCAAAAAAGGTTCCAGAGATGATGTTAATAAGATATTAACGTTGGGTGCATAAATACAGATTAAACGAAAATGTTGAAACTCTAAAAAAGTATATTGTTGAAGAAGCGGATTTTCAAATGGCAGCAACAGAGACTTTTCATGGCTTAAAAAAAAGCACTGGTTGCAAACCGTATGAAGGAAATTCTTACTTTACTGACAATGAACGAAAAAAGAAAACAAATTGGATAAAAAAATGTGCTGCTTACAAAAACGATCATAAAATATGGGAGTGTCAAACATTTAAAAATCAAGTTGTTGAAGAAAGATGGGAAACAGCCAAGAAATGTTATCTGCTTCAGATGCTTAAACACTAATCATTTTTCAAAGGAATGCAGGAATACAAGAATTTGTGGGATTGACGGCTGTACAGATACTCACAATCGTTTGCTTCACAAAAAGAAACGTCCAAATGAGAGAATTTCTGAAGAACCCAAGAAAAAAGACATGTTAATTGAAAACTCTCATACATCAAACATCCAACTACATTCATAACACGTGATGAACTGTATATCGCTTCGAACGGTGCCGGTTATTCTTCGCAATGGAAATAAAAAAGTTGTAGTTAACGTATTGCTTGACGATGGATGTACGAAAACGTATCTGAATTCTTATGTGGCGGCTGAGTTGTCACTGCAGGCTAAAACAGAAAAAGTAACTGTAAACATGATAAATGGAAAAGTTAATTCATTCGAAACAATACCAATGGAACTACAGCTGGAATTATTGAATGGACAAACAATTTAACAATGGTAGCCTTTACAGTAAATAATGTAACTGGGAACATAAAAGCAGTTAATTGGAGAAAAATGTCAAACAATTAGAGACATCTGAGAAACATCGAATTCCCAAATATTGGGCCCAAACCAAAAATTGACATTCTAATTGGTGTGGACTATGCTAAGTTGCATTGTGCAATTAAGGAAGTGAGAGGAAAATTTAATGAACCTGTCGCCCGGCTAACACCGCTTGGATGGACATGCATTGGGGGTACTGGAGGATCTCTTCAAATACACTTTACGAAAATGATACCTAGTGCAAAGGAAATAGAAGATGCAAATAACACCATTAAAAAGTTATGGGCAATTGAAGGTGAGGAAGAGATGCAACTTAAAAAAATAACAAACCCAGAAGACACTACCGCCCTTAATATTTTAAAAAGTTCGCTGAAAACAGAAAACGGAAGATATGAACTAAAATTGCCATGGAAAGAAAATAGACAGCTGGATGATAATTATACAATGGCGTTAAACAGACTGCAAAACACGTAAAAACGTTTGATGAAAAACCAAAGTCTCGGAGATGAGTAAAACAAAATTATTAAGCAGTATCTAGAAAAGGGATACTTGGAGAGAATCAATAAAAGGAATCTAGGAGATGGTTGGTACTTACCACATTTTCCAATTCTATGTCCCGAGAAATCAACCACAAAAGTTCGAATAGTGTTCGATGGATCTGAAAAAAAAAAGTTAAATCCATTAACGACTTTATCTATCAAGGACCAAAACTTCAACAAGATCTTGTAACAGTTTTACTTCGATTTCGAAAATATCCAGTCGCTTTAGCTTGCGATATAGCAGAAATGTATTTAAGAATTGGAATACATAAAGATGATCGAAGGTACCAACGAATTCTATGGAGAAATTTGGATCCAACTGCTGAGCCTGATGTGTTTCAGTTTAATCGACTGGTTTTTGGGTTCAATTCAACGCCTTTCATGGCTCAATTTGTAACACAAGAACACGCAAGAAAGTATGTACAAACATTTCCTTTAGCTTCTGAAGCTGTTCTTGAAGCAACTTGCATGGACGATACAATAATTTCTGTGGTTGATGAAAAAACAGGGATTCAATCATACAAAGAACTTACGCTAGTATGGAGCTCAGCAGGAATGTTTGCACGAAAATGGCTTTCAAACTCGGTTGAAGTTCTTAAGGTAACACCCGAAAATGATCGTGTAGAACATATAAATTTAGATTCTGGAGAATTACCTGCCATGAAAACGCTTGGAGTTGTCTGGAAAGCAAAACCTGATTTATTTACTTTTCATTCCGTCGCTACCGAAGAAAATGCGGTATATACAAAAAGATTTTTGTTAAAAAAAATGGCAACTTTGTTCGATCCATTCGGTTTTTTATCACCATACATCATTCGAATAAAAATAATTATGCAAGAGTTGTGGATTGACGCAATTGAGTGGTATGATCGAATTCTTGGTAGGGTTTTGAAAAATGTTGATCAATTGTTTCAAGAACTAAAAGATCTTTCTATGATAAACATTCCTAGATGTTTACAAGCGACTTCAACAGTTATAAATCGATCCATACACGTTTTTACGGATGCGTCTTGTAAAGCATACGGTGCTGTTGCTTATCAACAATGTTTGTATGACATAGGAGAAGTGACCTGTGTAGTCATAATATCAAAGGCCCGAGTAAGTCCATTGCAATCTATCAGTATACCAAGATTTGAGTTACTTGAAGCTGTTCTCGGTTTACGACTTGCAGAGAAAATCGTTAAGGCCTTGAAGCTTGAAATTAAAGAAACGTTTTATGTTGGATAAGGAATCACAGTCGAAAGTTGAAACCATTTGTTGCTAATCGTATTGGACTCTTTCAATCAAAGACTGAGCTAAAACAATGGAGGTACATACGTACGAAAACTAATATAGCCGACTTATTATCTCGAGGAACATCAGTGAATGAGTTAAAAAACAATAATGTATGGTGGCATGGACCAAGTTTCCTGAATTCTTTAGAGGAAAAATGGCCTCAGAATCACGTTGAAATCACACAAGAAGCTTCAATTGAAGTAAAGAAAAACGCTGTGTTAATGAATTTTGCATTATCTTCCGAAGTAGTAAATCAATTGCTTGATATAAATCAATTCTCATGTTGGAAAAGACTTGTCAGAGTAAACGGATGGATGTATCGATTTATAAATAACTGTCGATGTAAAATTGATTTGCGTACGTATTTGCGTGATATAACGGCTGATAAATATCATGAAAGCGAAAAGGAAAATATTGTTAAAGCTCAACAGGAAAGCTTCAAAGAAGAATACAACAACCTTAAAAAAAGAAAAACAATATCAGTATCAAGCAAAATTATATCTTTAAGTCCACAAATTGATGAAGATGGCTTATTACGCTCTTGTAGTCGATTACAAAATGCTTACTACTTGCCTTACGATGTTAAGTATCCAATCATTTTGCCGAGAGGTCATGCGGTTACAAAATTGATTGTTAAACATTTTCATGAAGAAGGAAATCATGTTATGGGAACAAATCAGTTATTAACAAAATTATCAGAACGATATTGGATTATACGAGGACGAGAAGAAATCCGCGATGCAGAAGCAAAATGCAACAAATGTAGAAGAAGAAAATGTAAACATGCTCAACAACTGATGGCCCTCTGCCAGCAATTCGCTTAAAGGAACCACTACGTGCGTTTATTAGAATTGGCATTGATTTTGCTGGGCCATTTCTAACTATACAAGGTAGAGGGAGGACACGACAAAAAAGATACTTATGCTTATTTACCTGTTTGCTATCACGAGCAGTACATCTCAAGATAGCTTATAATTTAGATACTAATTCATTCCTTAATGCCTTTTTTCGAATGGTGAATAGAAGAGGATTATCACCGGAAGTTTTGACGGACAATGGAACAAATTTTGTTGGTGGATCTCGTGAACTAAAAGAACTTGTCAATTACTTAGATAAGAATAAAATTACCAAATCTACAGCTGATAAAGGAATCAAGTGGTACTTTAACGCTCCACTAGGACCTCATCTTGGTGGTGTGTTCGAAATAATGATCTAGGCTGCAAAACGTGCAGTATCTGGAAGACTTGAAAAGGCCGATATTACTGATGAAGAACTCCATACGGCCTTTACAGGTGCTAAGAGATTACTGAACTCCCGCCCATTAACGTATCAGAGTGCGGATATAAAAGATGATGTTCCATTGACTCCTAATCATTTTTTAACTGGACAAGTGGGAGGACAATTCACTCCTGACTCAAGTCAATCAAAAAGTTATCATCCTAAAACGCGTTGGCGCTGAGTGTAAGAATTATTACGTCACTTTTGAAAAAGATGGTTGCGAGAATGGCTTCCCTCTTTATCAAAGCGGTATAAATGGAATCAAGAAGGCCAAAAAATGAAAATGGATGTTATTGTATTAGTCATTTCTCTGGATACAGCTAGAGGACATTGGCCACTCGGTAGAATTACAGAAGTATTTGAAGTAAAAGATGAACGTGTAAGAATTGTAAAAGTTAAAATTGGCGAAAAGAATTTATACGACCAATTACAAGCTTGTGTCTTCTTGAGCTCGATAATTAAAAAGGTTTGATAGACTGGAGTCTATGAAAGAGGGGGAGAATGATCAAAAAAAGTTTACGTTAAAATTATTTTTGTAACTTGGACATGCCGATCCTATAATTATGCGTGGTTGTAGTGTCTGGGTGCTTTTGTGTGACAAATTACCATGAGTGTGCCATATATAGCACATTGATGATGATTATTAAAAAACCAATTTATCTATTTTTAACCGATTAAAATTGTATGAATAGGGTAAAATTATAATGTTTTATATGTTGATTAAAAAGTAACAAATGCGGTGTTGATCTTCAAAATATAATATAATACGCAATCGGTATTAATCTTGATCACCTTCGGATCAGATTACGTTTTCGCTCACAATAAATTTTTTTTTTCACAACTCGCCAAAAAATTGTCCGGAATTCGTCAAGCTCTTATTGACAAGTAATAAAATGACGTAAACATGTGGTTGTAGTTTGCCCAAAGATATTTCTAGAATATTAAAGATACACTATTAAAACGAATTATTTCTTCCTGAAATAGTATAAAAAATATACATAATGTAAAGAATATTTGATTGTCAATCTTTTTTGTTGTAATTTTTTGAGAGTTTACCTAAGCTTTTTTTTTGTTGGACACTGTAGATTAACATAAAATTTTTTTTTTTTGTTCGAATTAAGAGAATTCATAACATTCAACCAAGTTTGAATGTAGAAAAATCAAGTTTGAATATTATACCAGAACCTCTTGAAATGCTTCCTGCATTGTTTGGCATAGGAAGTTAAGCGAAGACTTCTGCAATTGGCACCGACCACTTATTTTGTATATCAGGTAAGTAAAATATATTAAATCCTACTTTTTTATTCAACAAATTAACAACCAAAATGATTCCATTTATTTCTTTAATTCTGCAAACAAAAGCTAACGTTGAATTGCTAACTATTGAAGCACATTGGACTAAACAAAAATCTCCATGATTTAATGCTTCTGTTTTCAATTTTTCTGTGCATACAACAGGCTTGTCTTTAAAACTTAAACTTATTTTATTTTGCAAACAAGAATTACTTTTATTGTGCATACAGGTAGAGCTAGAGACTGTTGCAGTAGTTAATTTTTTTGGGGGGTTGATATGCTTGTTAAATATTTTCTGTTTTGTGTAAGTTAAAGATTCTGTTTTTGGTGGTCTTTCTGGTGTGTCTGTTAAAATTCTTGATCTTCCTTTTTTTCTGCCTCTTGATGTTTTCTTTCTTTTAGGTGCTTTTGGGTATTGTTTAATCATTTCAGGAGAAAAAACTGGAGCAGATGGCTGTGACGGCTCATCAGTTGAGTTTTTATATGCATTCAGTGACTCATTATTTGGCACAGCAGCTTCAAAAGTTTTTACTATAGAATGATCTCTAAGATTTAAAATTTTAAAATCTATGTAGCTTTTTTTAATATTATCATTATTACTAGATTGATAAGAGATGCAGTTAAGGCTTTGGTTTGTTACCTCTAAACAGTCGAAATCTTCATCTGTGAATGCGTTTCTTGAAAAAAGAAAAATACCACATTTTTTGAACCCTGCAGTAATATTATTTGGTATAAATGATCTATTATATGCAGGGTTTACTATACTGGGTAAATCATGAATTGTTATAGTTCTTCCTGGGTGATTTAATAACCAGTCATTTTGAGTAACAGAAAGTTTTTGTTTAAAAGGACCCAATACTGAAACATTAAGAGGTTGAAGTCTATGTGTACAATGTGGTGGGAATTTAAGTAAAGGAATTCCATTTCCTCTGCAAAAGTTGATTGCATTAATAGTACAATGGCTTTTTTGGTTATCTAGTTATAACAAAATCTTGTTTTCTTTACTGCACTTTGAATGGAACATTAAATGTTTGAGCACTCGCATAAAAAGTTTTCAAGTCATCCATCCACTACTGGGGGATTTAACAAATCCAACACAACTATTAGGTCCTCCTGTTAGCATATGCTCTGGAAATCTTGCTCTAGGATAAATAAAAACTGGTGGTATAAAGTTTCCAACTGCATTAATAATAGCACACATAGTTACAAGCTGCCCTCTTTCAGCTGAGACATTTTGACCAACTTGCTTTTGACCACGCTGAGCTATGACATTTGGTGCCTACACAACAGCCATGACACTTGTTTCGTTTATGTTAAATATGCGTTCTGGAGAATATTTTGACTTACAGAGTACTCTTTCTAAGTTGAGTTGAAATCCATTCACATTTTGTTGGTTAAAACTTGTTGCTCTTGATAGAATTGTATTTTCTGGCTTGCACAGAGAAAGCTTTTTGTGTCTTATCATAAATCCTTTCATCCATTCAATGCCAGCAATTTTATATTGGCTCCATAGCTCAGGACATTTTTTGAAAGCATTACTATATTCATATGCTAAAATTCTAGCTTGGCAATAAGTTAAACCATAATTTATGGTTGAATCGTATTTTATGTACGTAAACTAAAAAAGTAAAAAGCGCAAACTTGCGTATTTAATGGAAAAGCGCATAATTATGCAACAATTGTAAAGACCTAAAATATGCTTTTAAATCACGTTCTTTGAGTACTTCTAAGATAAAAGTTCGTTATAATCATTTTTTTAAATTTTATCTCTTTTTTTTTCTTTTTTTTTAAATTTATTCAAACTAGATAAGTTAATATGACTAGTTTAAGGACTTCATTAATTAATTAAAGCCTTGTTTGCGACCGAAATTTCATTTAACAAAAGACGAGGTATTGTAGTGTTTTAAGTCCTCCAGCAACTGCCTTGCAAACTGCTCACTCCTCTCTAGGGGAAAACCCAGAAGCACGTCGACCCTAAGTTTGCCTCCCTTTTGAATAGCGGGAGAGAGAAAAAAAAAGAAAAGCATTAGTTTAATATAAGCACACCGGTCTAGGCCAGCCACACTTGATCTTAGCCATTAGGTCTGATAAAAGACGATCTAATGTGATAAGATTGTATCTTATAAAGAAAATGAACCTAACTCATTATCTGGAACAATAAAACGAGATGCTTGAGGTCTAGGCATTTTACAGTTTTTTAATAAAAAACACTTATTTCTCTTTTACAAATATTTTCAATATAAAACTTTTCTTTAAAAGAAAACTTAAAATTTATTGAAATTCTTAATTATGCAAGCTCTTTTGTTTAAAAATAATCCGAAAACGAAAGAACTTTTTAATTACTTTTAATTACGCAATGAAAAAGTTGCGCTTTTTACTGTTTTAGTTTACGTACATAAAATACGACTCAACCATAATTTATTTTTGATGGTTTTAACATATAATTTTCTAACATAGCGTCTTCTGCATTAGTAAATACTTGATTCACAGAATATTTGGTTGAAAAGTTATCACTTTTCGATTTTCTATTATTTCTGAGCATTTTTATTCCGTAAGCTAACGTACTTTTAGAGAACCCAAATACACCTGCAGCTACTCTTAACTTTATTGTTTTATCAAAAACATGTTTAACTGCAGTTTTTAAATTTTCCTTTATAAATCTTTCATATTTTTTTTTTATAAATGCGCACCATGTTGAGGAGTTTTTTTTGGATTATTCGCAATGTCCTAAACTACCCCTGTCCTTAACTGCCCCTCTCCCCCCTATGATATAGTTACAATTATTTGTTATAATAATACTCTTTTTGTTTTCTTATTTGATTGAGTCTATATCAAATATACCTTAATTGGTATAACTTACTATAGAATATATTTTATACATGTCATATATGGCTTAGTTGTATTTTTTCAGGGCATGCTCTTGATCGACTATTCATCAGCTTATTGATCATAATAAGATAAATTGCCAATGTCATTTTTACGTTTGTTTACGTTGTTTACGTCCTACCGATGAGCAGCCGCCCATAAAAAATACATCAAAATTACATCTGTAGCTGATTAAATGCGGACGTCGCGCCGATATCGCGCCGAGACTAGCGTGGTATCTGGTTAATGGCTTATGCTACTTATTGTTGTACTTTTTAATGAAATATTTTTGCAGGTAATGCAAAAACAATTTAGTTCGCATACTGCATTCAAAGAGTATTTGAAAAAATAAATAACTTTAAAATGCGAAAAAGAATCAATTTCAAGACATCTGAAGTTTTTTCATCAATCAAATGCCAAGATATCTGCTCATGAATGATTTGAGATAGCAGTAATAGTTAAACAAACAAAAATAAATTAAATGCACATTTTGCGATATATAGAAAGACAGGCTTATGACAATTCAGGAATTGTGTTACTGTGTAACTGGGCAACTTTACACACTTTTTCTCTTTTTCAACTTTATCAATAAGTTTCCCAAAAATAATTTATTCTTATTATTAGACGTTTTAAACAGGTATAATAAATATTACTAAACATTTAATATAAGCCACTTTCTTGGGCGCCGGCAGGATTTTTTTCAAGGGGGGACAAAATAAAATTCAAAAGTGATATTTCAAAAACTACAAAAATGCATTAATTAATCAAGTCATTTTGTTAAACCAGTGACAAAAGAAAATTAAAGAAAATTTAAAAAAAAAAAAACGTAAGAATTAAATCATTGTTATTCAGTAAATAGAAATTGTAGTCGTCTGCGTTCACTGCCAAACTTATTTACAATAAGTTCCACAAACTCAGATTTTCTGGAGCGTATTTTTCACGATGCACGCTCAGCATGCAAAGCCCAGACAAACGCTGATAATGCTAATAATGCTAAATTATACCAAATAATGCTAAATTATACCAAATAATGCTAAATTATGTAATAATATAATGATTAGTTAAAAAACATTGATTTATTAAATACAAATTAGACATATTCCAAAAAACAAAAAAAAAAAATTAAAATGCAGCAGGTCAATTCAAGTTAATCAAATTAAATATATATAATTGTAATAATCAACATTTAGCTAGCAAAAAACCAAGGTAATAGTATTATTAAAATGAATATAACACAATCAATAGGAAAAAAATAAATAGCAATAAAATACAAATAAGAAACATTTTGCGAACAAATAAAAAAACAACAGCAGAAAAAAGTAAATGAAACTGACACATTTAAAAATGATTTGAAAAATTTTATCAGTGCAACCAATTGTTTCTTGGTTAGTTCGAAGTTTATTTTGTTTGCGTAAGAACTTTGTTATTGTAATTCGGTTTCTTTTTTATTATTATTATTTCCTTTATTTTCGTTTTTTTTCTTCCTCTTTTCTTTTTGTTTTCTATACTTCTAATTTATCTATTGCTTTTTTCTATTTATTCCTTTTTCATTTTTCTATGATCTATTTCTATCATATTTTTTTTTAAACTTTTATTCAAACATCTTTTTTTTTAAATATAAAATATGCCTTTATAAAAAAACTTCCGCCATCGTGGAAGTCATTGCATTCGATAGTAATATTTCATTTAAACTGTTGTCATTTACATTACGGTGAGTAAACTATAAATGAGTTGAATTGATAAGATATCAAAATAAACAGTTAAAAGAAATTTTGTGAGTATCAAAATTTGTTACTTTGCTTTTCCAGGGGGGGGGGGGGGGGCAACTGCCCCTCCTTGCCCTTGCCTGCCGGCGCCCATGGCCACTTTTTAACTTTGGTTTGTATTGCCGAAAAAGTTTAGCTAAAAATTCCATTAAATTAATCGCAGCGAAACTTCAAAACTAATTATTTTTGTACCACGATACTCATAATGTATTAACACTCATTTACACACTATTAACTAAGTTAATATAATATATTATTATACTATAATAATATATTAACTAATTAAAACACATTAAATTCAATAAATTATAAGTTTAACAAAGTCGGGGTGATTCTAGACAATCTAGTTTAGTTTTATGAAACAGGAGGCAGCACTTGATCTTATTTTTATTCTATCTGTCAATTTTGAGTGTCGGTAAATTTTAGGCATCGGTTATTTTTAGGATTTTTGACATAAAGTAAGCATAATCAATGCTAAACGAGAAATATTTTCATTTAATTTCATTATTTAATCCAAGCATTGACTTCATTTTACATATGCAGAAAAACATCAGTAGTTTAGTCAGAATGGTAAAAAATTACAAAATCAGCATCTCTTAAGGGAGCTTTAAAATACAAAAAAGCCGAGAATCTAAGCATTTGAAAGGCTGGCGTCAAGTAACATTCCATTTAAGGCAAAAGCAAATCATACCAACAACCAAAACACGACGATACCTGGCGGCCAAACAGTTCTAAGAGAAGAGATAGAAAGGGAAGTTTATGAAGTAATCAATTTAGCTGGAAATTAGGGCTATCCCATAGAACCTTTAAATTCGTCTATTGTCCAACATTATTTAAAAATCAATTTAAATTCAAGTTTCCACTTTGCAAGACAACTTGCCCGGACCAGATTGGAGTAAATCCTTCATGCTGAGATTTTTAAGTAATTTTTCAATGCGGATGAGCAATAATATTATAAGTGCTCGTGGAAAACTTTGATTGAATCAGTTGATAGCTACCTCGATCACATTGAAATCTCAATGGAAAGAATTCGGGTTGCAAACAACGTGAGTTATGATGAACCAACGTTCCGATGATCCAGGTAAGTTTCAATATGTCATAATCATCTCTTTTAAAATCTCTGAAACAAGCTTTTCAGTTTATTCTTCTCATTTAAGGGAACAACAAAGTTAGAACCCAAAAGTGATAAATATGCTGACCGTTTAATGGAAATATACAATTCAAGCTCAGCCGTGATGATAAGTGGCTCTGGTAGTGGATATATGCTTTTTTAAAGTTGCTTTGAGATATTTTAAAACGTTACCACCACACGAGTCAAATGTATTGATAGGAGATTTTTACTTTTTCCTCCCAATTCGACTCACCTTCGTCAGCAAAATGTCGCTTAGTTCCGCCCATTTAAGGTAATATGGAGATCAGTTTTGAAAACGCTGAAAAAATCTCACTGTGGAGCTGATCCAAAATCTTTTTTCCCCTCGAGCTCGTAGAGAATGCGATGGATAATTTAAGCCCGAAGAAGACTAATCAGAATCTGATGGTGGGTTTCAGAGCCATTGAGACTCACTCTCTGAACAGAAATGAAGTTATTAAGAAGTAACTAGGCAAGATTGTAAAGAAACAAGAAAACTCTGTTAGCAATACATTAATCATGTTTCTTAAGCAAGAGAGGAAAAAGCCTCAAATAAGGACGAAAGGAGCTGCTTAATATTAAACCTGGAGAAAGTTTCCGCCCTAGAGATAAATAAAGATACATCACTAAGAAAATCTCACTACTAAGAAAACTCCTGCTACTAAAAAAACTCCCGCTACTAAGCAGACTTTCGCTTCTACAGAGACACGTGCTGCGAAGTTAAATGTTGACCCTAATAAACGAAGCAGATCAATCAAGCCATAAAACGAAGGAGAAGAACCTTACTTGAAAAAGGTCAGAATTTAGTTAAAAGAAAATTGTTTGATATTTCTGCCCAAGAAACATCCCTCCTGGCATCCTGCATCTTACATCAAAAGTTGTTCGTTTCAACTATTCCACCAAACAATAGAATCAATAGGAATCAAAGGCAAATGATAGAAGTGGAGACAGATGATAGAATCAGAGGCAAATGATTGTTAAAAAAGTTTAATTATGTAAAAGATTATATCAAAATTGAAAAAACTTAACTATATAAAAGATACCCATGCCATGGCAGTGTTGTTCGAAACTCTTGTGTGCTTAAGTTATAGTCTAATTCAGGTGACTACTAATCAATTGCTATCAATTGAAACCGCCAACTAATTGTGTATATATTGAATAAAAGGCTTAATGAATTCTTTTAGGAAGATTTAGAAGATAAGGCTGAAGATCGCAAAAGTGTCATAACTAGAACTGCGAAAACCGCTGTCATTTACCAATTATCAAGCTCTCATTTGGGAACACTAAAAGTTTTCTTCGACGTGCTTTGGGACATTTGGAGTTGTCGGGTTTGACTCTTTATGAAGTCAATACCTTGCTCGCTGACTATACAGCGCGCATGGAGCGTAGTATGGGTAAAAATAATAAGACGTTGATTCCACGAAACCACATTGCATTTCAGGATGGTTTGATAATTGTGATGCTTAACACACATTCGCATGTTGATATAACTCATCCAACTAGTGTTCGCTGTTGGAGAGCGCATACAGCATATCATGGTTGACATGAGCAGGATACTTGCTTGTTTAATACCCATTAATTGAAATAGTTACACGTTTTTAGCACTCTATCAAGATGGCAGCAGCAGTTGTAAATGTAATTGGTAATACATTTGCTATTGGACTAGCGTGAACGCTAAGTAGAAATTGCATTTCTCAGTTCAGTATTGCAAATCTCAGCTTACAGCAAAAGCCCTCGGCGGTAATCGAGGGTCCCCCGAAGAAGTGATGCGGCTCAATAAAGCACTTGAGCAATTGCAATAAGTATGAACTGAGATCAGCCAAACACAAGCAGATACTACTGAGAAGTTTATTACGCGGCTGACCACAGAAAATACTTCGGCAAGACGACTTTGTGTTTATGCATCAGCTGGTCAACTTTAGAAGCAATTAATCAGGGTTTAGTGCTAATCACGAGATAACTTGTTGATGCTGTTTTAAAGAACGAAACGAAAGAGGAAGATACTTTATGTTGAGAATAGAAATAACATGTTGACACTTTGGCCTTGTCTTCGAAAGGTGATAAGAGATTATTTTATGATTGACGTTTGATTGCATTTATTATTTGTATTTGCAAATATTCTTATTTGAGAATATTTGATAAAATAAAAAAGACAAGTAAGTATTGTAAATACTTCTATTGAGGAATTGTTATCTAGTTATCATTTAATTTTTGTTATTCAGCCTTACGTTAAGTCTAAAATGTTAAAAGTCAAGGAACTCGAACCCATTCAAATACCGTAAATACTCATACAACACAGAGGACAAGCCAACATAAACACCTAAACACCCTAATATAAACAAAATAAATACTGTCTTAAAAACATTTAAAAAAATCTTTACCCTCATAATAGACAGAAGAAACTATGCAAAAGCTAAGTTCAATGCAAAAGAAAAGAAATTAAACACTTTGCAAACTGGAACGATATATTCAATGAAAATGAAACAAGCTTCAATACTGTGAGGAGGGAAGATGAGAAAATTGTAAACATTATCTTTAGGTTATACCCGACTCAAACATACAACATTGGAACGAAGAAAAGAGCGAGTCAACCAAAAACACCAGGTGGACATGTCTAATGACATGAAAAATGGATAAGTCCCACCATTAATGTTTAAAACTGTTTTCCCAAACACGACTTGAAACACAATTATATGATTTTAATTAGTAAAGTTCTAGAAAGTTCTGTAGCCACTCTGATATAAAGACTAATCAAAAGAAAACTAGTAAAACTTGTTTTAAAAAACACCATGATTCAAAAGTTGAAACAAAAGTACTGAACGAACTTGAAGAAAAAGAAATATAATGTCTGGCCGATAATTCAAAATAACACCTGCCGAAAAGATAGAAAAGGAACGGTTGAGAAAATCTTTTAGATTTTTTTTTAGGAAAGATTTTGATGAAGTGTTTTTTATTTTTAAAGAGATTTAAAGAGAAGTTCAAAAGAAAAAAGTTTTAGGAGATTTTATAAAGGATTTTAAGAGAAAGATAAAGTTTTAAGAGATTTTAAAGAGACTATATGAGAAAAGAATTTAAAAGAGTTTTAAGAGATTTTGAAAGTGGATTTTAAGAGAAAAGAGTTTTAAGATATATTAAAGAGGATTTTATGAGAAAAAGGTTTTTGAAGATTTAAAGATAATTTAATGAAAAGAATCTATGGAGAATTTAAAGAGAACCTTATGAGAAGAGTTGGTAAGGAAACATTTGAGTAACTTTCAATATGCGTTATTATGAGTATTAATGCATTGTTACAAGCCATCACACTGATCTGTGTCTAGCTACTTGCATCACTTAGCTAATTACATAAAATAAAAGAAATTCAACAAATGCCCCGCCCTCACTATACCATAGATGAGAGAGAAACTCAACAGATTATATTGGCATTGACAAAGTCGGGTGCTAAGTTACTAGATTAGAAACAGTTTTTCTGAGCTTGTATTTGCAGCCAAGTCCCCAGTGAAAATTTCGTCTTAAATTTAAAACAATCAACGCAAATTAAAAGCGACAAATCTGGAATTTCAAATAATTAAAGTATAAGTGGAAGTTATTGAACAATCGATTTTCCAGGATAAAAAAATAACGTAGAAAACTAAACAAATTCCTCAACAACGCAACTAGATGGAAACTTAGCTTAAAGAGGTTTTAAACCTACTGAAACTAGTTGAAATGCAAAGCTACCTTGCCCTACTGCTACTTTCGCTGCTCAACAGTTTTCAAATACTGTAAATCACTAAAAAAACTGTTAAGAACTAGATGCAGTTTGTGCTTAGACGCATTTTTTGAATGAACGCGTCTTGGCAAACAAATCTAGTTCTTGGGGATACTTGGTTAAATTAAGATCTTGATTTATCTGCAAACCCAATAAATGTTTGAGTAAAACTGACTTTGAGGGAAAATAAAAATTTCATTTCATAGAGCGCCTTGTTACATTGATTAGTAATTGGCAATAACAAATGTTGATAAAATTAGTTTCTTCTCGTTACATGTTTTGTTTGTTATGCAGGACATCAAGAGATGTTACAAAACATGTTACATGCAGGACATCAAAAGAGCAACATGCAATTGACAAAATTAAGTCGATGTTTAAATTATTAAATGAATTCCTTGTGCGTATTTTAATTTCATTCATTGTTTATTAAAGTTATTTTCAAAAATATTCTCTCCCTCAGAGAAGTATTCAATTTAAACTTAAAGTTAAGATTAATTGTGTTAATTATGACATAAAAAAGGCGCTTCAAAGGATTAAAAATAATTGAATTAAAAAAAAAATCCTAATTTGTTAGTATTGGTACTATAAATTTTTTTATCAAAGTCAAAATGCTTTAGTGGTAAAAACATTTAAAAAGGATTGAGTTTTTTTTTGTAGAAAAAGACATTTTTTTTATAAAGGCACATTGTTAAAGCAGGAAACCATTTATTTAAAACAGAATTGTTTTAAACAAAACACACTTTTTTAAAACTGCACGTTTTTGCAAAATAAAAAACTGAATTTTGTCTAAATTTTCAGAAAAATGTTTAACAAAAAAATCTTTATTATGCAAAATGTAACTCTATTTACAACTACAGTTATATTATTATGTCTAAGTGACACCCTATGTATTAAATGTATGGATAAAGAAGTCCGGAGCAATACTACTGGCGAGTTTTTAATAGCCGGTATATTTCCGATGAACTGTACTGAGGCCAGTGGAATTGATAACAGAACCATTGGATGGATGGAAGCTTTGAAGTACACAGTTGATAAGGTAAATAGATTGCACAATAGGAATATATTTGGCTACGTGATATACGATTCTCATGACGCTTCTAACTTTGACATGACAACGGATGCTGTTACAAAAGTCCTGCTTTCCAGTAATAACTACAGGATGTGTTCTTGCTCCAATACGTCTAATAACTTTTTAGGCTTTGTAGGTCCGACAGAATCATCGAATTCTATTTACGTTCATGAACTAGCATCGTCTTTTGGAAAAATTCCAATCATAAGTTACGGTGCAACAAGTTTGGAATTAAATGATACAAACTTATATCCAAACTTCTTTCGAACGGTTCCTTCTGATGCATCTCAAGCGCAGTTTATCGCAGATCTATTAAATAAATACAACTGGACATACATTTCTGTAATAGCATTGGATAACTCGTACGGAAGAGCAGGAATAGATCGGTTCAAAGAAGAGTTCACAAAAAACTCAAGCAATAGCATCGATTTAGAAATTATACTCCCGCTGGTTTATGACGAGAAACAGTATTCTGACATTGTTGAGCGCTTAGAAAACAGCAAAGCAAACGTAACAGTGGTTTGGACACAGTTTCTACCGGTGCAGAATCTTTTAGATAAAGCAAAAGAAAGGTTAATCAATCGAACTTGGATACTGAGCGAAGCAGTTGGTAAAAACTCCAAGTTTCTTCAAAGTAATATCACGTTTAACAATAGAATTTTATTAGTTGTTCAGACCGAGGGAATAGACGAGGATTTCAAACAACACTTTTACAGTCTCACTTATACAAACTCAAGCCAGTGGCTTAGAGTAGTATTTGAAAAACACGGAGTAAACGAAAGTACGCCAAACTTTAACGTTGGAAATATTTCAAAAACATTCGACCTTAGCAGGGTCCTATTTGTTCAAAACGCAGTGGAAGTTTTAGTTAAAGCGTTTTTCGAATACCAGAATAGTTATTCAAGTACATTACCACCAAATACTTACCAAACCATTGAAAACAGGACCAGGTTTAATAAGAAAATAAATGAAGTTAGTTTCTCTTTTCTAAATAAAACAAAGACCTTCAGCTTCCATTCCAAGTATCATTTTGCGGCATCAGCCTCGTTCGAACTGTATTCTCTTAACAAATCTGACTTTGTATTGGCTGCGTCGTGGACTTCCTCGAATCTTTCTAATAGTAGACTTGAAATTAAAAATAATGAAACTATGAAACTTTACGAAATAATTTCGAGTTGTTCAAAACCCTGCCCTCCAGGACAAAAAAGAGTCTATTGGACAGACAATTCAAGCTGCTGGGAATGTGAGCAGTGCCCAAGGAATTCAGTAACGGACATTTTAAAGCCGGAGAATTGTTCTGCGTGTGCTGTTGAAGCTGATAGTTATTCAAATATAGATCAGAGTGAATGCATAACGCTCAATCGCACATACTGGAAATTAGGTAGTAGCGAGTATTTGAAGTACCAAGTGTTAGTCTTATTTTCTTCTGGTGTTGGTGGTTTAACTGCAGTGCTTTTCATAGCTACATTTATTATTAAAAAAATGACCCCAATTGTCCGCTCTTCAAACTACGAGTTGTCCTTAGCTCAATTGGCGATGCATCTTATTTGGTTCATGTTACCACTTCTAGCATTTGGTGATGAGACGGATTTGAAGTGTTTTGTAAGGATATATTTCGGCAGCTTTTTGCACATTACTATAGTTACCATTGTATTAGTTAGAGTTACTCGTCTCGTCACAATTTTTAATCTTGGTATTACTTGCAAGCTGTCAAATAAAGAAATGCTGTATATCAGGTCCAGAGTAGTGATATTGCTGATATTCTTTCTCAGTGTTCATGTAGCAATAATTTTTGTTGTGCATTATAGCAAGTACAAAGTACAGACTATAGATGTAAAAAATGAGAAATTGTGGACTACAGATGTGAAAAATATAGAATCGTACACTGTGCACAAACATTGCAACTCAGTCAGTTTCTCATTGGTTTACTTATGTTACTCGTTCATTTTGTCAATTATATGCGGCTTTCAGACATTCAAAGGAAGAAACCTGCCTTGGAAATATAACGAAACAAGCTATATTGCGTACTCTTTGTTTTTGTCAAACATAGCCTTGAGTGTAATGGTTGGGCTCATCCAAAGTAATTTAGCTTGGTCCGACTTGAAGTTTGCTGTTTGCATGTTAATAAATGCAACAAACTTTCTTTTGATGAGCATTTTGTTTATCAACAAAATAAAGATCATTTGGTTGAACCCAAAAAAAAACTCTCGCGCAGAGTTTCGGAAAGTAAGTTTTACAAGCATATTTTCAAACGATTCTCAATGTTCCACTCTTCCAATTCAAAACAACTCAGAAATGAACGAATCAAACGTTGGCAATGATGTTTCTTCATTTAGTTTAAATGAATACAACAGTAATGAAATATCAAAATCTGATCTAAGAAATGTTGTTTCAATTGAATCTCGACTTGATGCAGATAAAATAACAAAGGAAACAAATCATGAGCATCCTTTATGGTTTAGCACTCTGGATATGCTTTATTAAAAGGTTTTTTTGAATGCACTTTTATCGGTAGCCTCATTCCGCATATAAACAATGTCATAAAGTGTTCTCACAGAAATGTTTTAAAATATATGAAGACTTCTTATAAATTAGGAAGCGTTTTAGATCACTTATTATTTAAAAAATTAGCGACCACCCTCACATGCAATCTGTAGAAAAGATTTTTCTACAGTCTTTATATTTCAAACACATATTTAGTTTGATTGTAGTTGCTATGTTCCGAATTTTTGAAATAAATTTCAGAACTTAAGTAACTTTAGAAATCTTTTCCTTTTTTATGAGAAGCATGTTTTGGTTGCGTTGCTATTTACTTTTGATGGCGCTCATGTTGACTTAGCGATGTCTATTTTAATCTTTTCATGTACTTCAAATTGCAAATTTGAAATGTTTAAATAATTTTTTTTTTTGTTTTTGTTTTTTTCCTAGTTTTGTACGACATTAAAAGCGCAACCATCAAAGTTGCAGTTTTAGTAGGTTTGATAATGTTTAGATTTTTCAATGAATTCAAGTAGATGTAAAATGCGGGTTCTGGCGCATGACAGCAAAATCACCAAAACAGCCATCTGGTTCTAGCGCATTGATATATGGTGTGTGTTTTTTATCCAAGATGTGTAAAGAAGTATAAAAATAATCATGTTATTTGTGTACCTTTTAAGATGCCTAAATTTTTTTTAAGAAGTTAATTCAATTTTCTTACCATGTTTTGTAGTGTCCAATGGCGAAGGTTCTGTGAGTGTCATCATTCAATAGGATCCTTTTGTCGTCGTTAGCGCTGAGTGCGACTTTGTTAATTTCTTCGGTGTAATTTTCATGAAGATGAGAGCGGATAACATTCATGGTTGCAAGTTTATCTTTCTTATCCATTAAGCAGTCTTTATAATGTTGATGTTTGATGTGATTTTCGACGACTTTCTTTTTGACGCCTTTGCATTTTTTGTGTTCTTCATTTTCTTTGGGTATGTAGTAAGAGTAGAGCTTGGGTCGAAGTCCAACAAACTCTTTAATTTGTTTACCAGCAGCCTCATCTTTGAACTTGCCAATGACCTTTTTATTTTCACCCACTTTGAAGCCAACGTTTTCAATGGCAGGATGGTCTTTTGGAAATTCGCTCGTGTCAAATTTTTCAAGTACATCATCGGCAATATCTTTGTAAAAATCATCCGTTTCGATTTCATAAAAGAGCGAGTCGGTGTCTGTCAAGAGTAATTTTGCGCAATCACCGTATTTAGGTTTCATGTAGTCGTAGTGGTGCTGAAACATTAAAATTTTGCTGATGTCTAGGATGCTCATTCCCAAGTAAACAGGTTTGTTGTAAACCAGCTTTTTTCTCTTCATGTGAACCGCAATTAAATTTTCATCAAAAATGGTGAAGCTTTCGAATTGAGGTTTTTTGGATAATTTTAAGGCTTCTTTTTTTGTGGTGACAAGTCTAACGTCAACATGATTTTCGATGTTTTCCATGGTTTTTCCAAAGACAGAGTTGTTCATGAGTTTGAAAAATTCCTTATCAGATTCGAAGGATGTTTCAGTTCTTTTTTTGGTATTGAAACCGATGTATGGTTCCATCCAAGGTTCTTCTCTAAAGGTGAAACCTCAATGAATTTTGGTGATGACTAATCCCATTCGTTCATAGAGTTTTAGGTTTTCATGGTGAACGACGTATTTTACTTTGTTGTTTAAATTGGGAACCAGCTTTTCTACTTTTCCAATGGTTAATCTTTCAGGAGCCAAAGGGTTGTCATTGTGTAAATCGTGAAGCTCTTCAGGATAGCTCAAATCGACTTCGAGAATGCACGGCATGCTGCGCCAATTTTCAAGATCAGTTATCCATTTGAATCCTCCAACGGGAAGAGGTTTGCTCATGGCCCATCCATAAAGATTGTTGGCGTCTAAATACTGGAGGAATTTCGATGGTTGTGAAGGATCATAGTCTTGCATGTATTTGTTATTGGGAGTTCCAAGACGGTTGGAGATCATGCTGATTCCGCCGCGTATTCCTTTTTGAGTCATGCGAAGCATATCAGGATCGCTTAAAAGTTCAATTTTAGCTTTAGTATTTTTGTAACAAGCTTGCATACCGAGTCCAGGGCAGGTGTAATACCAGGCGGGATCTTGTTCGTAACTTTCTATGCACACGTTTCTAAAATTTTCAATAACGTCTGTTTGAATGAGCACGTCTGAGATGTTGTACAGCTCGTGGTAATCTTTAAAGGTTTTGCAACCAAATACGTTCCAAACGTTATGCGCATGCTCGTATTCTTCATCAGTGATGTGTTTATCGTTTAGTCTGGAATAAAAGGCTTCTTTGGGTGGCAATTGCGTTTCGGAAAACTTTTCAATGGAGTCTACCCAATCATAAGGGTAAACGCCTTTTTTTCTTATCAAGTTGAACTGTTTATCTTCAGGATAATATTCTCTAACGTTTATGCATTGTTCATCGGTTAGATTTTTAGTTAGTTTGTCTAAACCGAAGGGTAAGAATCTGTAGCTGTCAAGAAACCTCATTTCTTTCAATACTTTTTTTGGTTTACCTTTCTCATCCATATAGTCTCTCACTTTGATTTTTTTCGAGAAGCTGATGTAATTTTCTTCATTGTTGGGTATGCAAGTTAGCTTTCCGTCTTTGCCAGCTAATTTCTTGATAAACAAATGACTGTCGTAACCGGATAAATTGTGTAAAAAAATGGGTATGAAACTTGGGATTTGATATTCAATGTTGCATTGTTTGTGAGCAGCACCACGGTACTTTCCAGTCAAATGACAGTGGACCCACACTTTGTCACCGTTAAGATCCTTTTTGCAAATGTTACATTCGGTTGCATATTTAAACTTCTTTTTATCCTCATCAGTCTTGAGTTTCTTTTCCTTCCATTGTTTTTGTAGTAAATCGCTTTTATTCCAAATCTCTGTAAGGTCTGCTTGAAGCCTGGTGATAAACTTTTGAGCCACGTCATCCTCTTCGCTTTCTGCTGTGTATATGACTGGCTTTCCCTTGTAAATGGTCTCATCGAAACATTTGATGAAGTAGCTGAACGAGCTTGGAACATGCTTTTGATACTGTTTGGTGTATGACTGTTTTGAGTCAGGGGTGCAAGTGTTGACAGGTTTGGTGAAGCATTCAAAGTCTGCATTGACCACAAACGGAACTCTAATGGACATGTTGTAGTTTTTAAACTGAACGGCTGTTCCTTCTTTAGGAAGTTCAATTCGAACCGAGATGTGTTTATAGCAATCTTCTTGATGTTTTTGAAGCTTTTCTTCTTGGTCATAAGCTTGCATACAATTTCTGCAAATGTGTTGGTTTCTTTTTCCTTTAGTTACTGAAGAACCAACCAGTTTTCCTAAGCTTTTAATGAGGCAATAATGGTTAGTGTCTTTGTTTGAAATGAGCAGCAAATCAACATTATTCTTTCGATCTAAAATTTTGGATATTCGTAAAGGATGGATTATTTTTTCTTCATACCCAAAGACGTTGATGCTAATATCTGGATTGTTAGCTTCAAACTTGTTGATACCTTGAGTAAGGGAAACAGGAAATTCCATTCCATTCCAATTGAGTTCTTCTGATTTTTTAATAAGATCATTGTCAATTCTTTCGTTGTCTCTATTTTTCAGATTCAGTGCCCTGGTGACACTCCACATAAAGCATTTATTATCATCGTTTTCCATGTTGATGATCGCCTTTTTACTTTTTAAGCTAGAAGACAGCTCTATGTAGGAAGAACCGCTGAAAGGTATCCAATCAATCATGTTAACTTCTACTCTTAAAATTTTATTGACTCTCCAATTGGATCCTTCCTTGTTGTAGTTGGACATGTTTTCAAGAATTCTTTCTTTCCATGTTTTAAAGCTTTCTCCTTTGTCTGTTGATTCGAGAATAATTTCATATATAGAAGGGAAGACCACAGTGCGAAGATTTTCTTCTCCAGTAGCAATATTCACACGCGTCATTTCGCAGATTAAAACAAGGTTCGTTTTTGTGTTTTTTTTAATGACTTTGATGGCAGCCTGACTTTGAGGGGGTGTAAGTAAATTGTTCAGTGACGTGTTTTATCGCATGATTAATCAACTCAAACTTTATTTGTGGCTTGTAAACTGCTGATCGCGCGATTGCTTTGAGAGCCATTGATTTGAGAGAGTCCACTTTTCTCTTCACTTCGTTCCCCACATTGCTCACTGCATTCTTCACCGATTCGGGAACGTAGGGATCAATGGCAGTGAGCACTTGGTTAAAACCGTTGGAGACAGTCGTTGCAATTCTTGAAAGCCATCCAAGTCTAGGAGCAGGAACAGGTTTGGGTGTAATGACGTTTGTTGAATCGGTAACAGGTGTGTCAAGGATGAATGCGATATTGGCTCTTGCTACATGATTTTGCAAGCGAGAAGGACCAAACGAAATCAAGTCATTGGAAACAGGACGAGGAGCAGGAACCGGACTTTGAGCGATCGATCTAGGAGCTGGAACCGGTCTTTGTGCAATCGCAGGACGCATAGCAGAAAGCGGTCTCGCCTCAGTCGTGCGTTTACGAGCAGGACCATACCCAATAATGAGCTTTGAATCATTGGAAAATTTATGATTTTGTAGATTCTTCGAATCATTGGAAATTCTTCGAATTTTTATAGCTGCAATGAGCTCAGCTTTTCTCAGCCTTGAGATGCCTTTGAGGTCTAAGCCTTTGGCCACCTCTCTCAGATTTTTCATGTTAAACATTTCCATTTTATATAGAGAGAAAAAATTCTTTAACCCACTTTCAATTTTTGTCGTGATCAAAAAGAATTTTAATTTTCAGCAAATTAAAATTTCTTACGACCTAATTATTTGATAACCGTGTTTATTGTCAAAGTATTTCCAGTAGTGACCCGTTTCTTTTCTTAATTGGTAATGAGCCTTGTATTCAGTCACTTCACCTGTTTCTACATGAATAATTTTGTAAGCGAAAGGATTTTTTCTAATTTCAACAAGTTTTGCCCATTTAGGATCGACAGGCTTTTTTTCTTTTTTAGGCTTTCTTGGTCTTCCCACAGGTCTCCTTTCTTTCACCTTTTCCATTAATTTGTCTTTATCAAGCAAATTGTTTTCATACGCGATTAGTGTCAAAGCCAACAAATTGTTTGATGTTTTGGTAACACCATTTTCCCTCAGCAACTCTCTCAATTCCTTTTTTGTGTAATGCATTTTTATTACTGAAAGATTTTATTCTTCTTAATTCATTTTTTTAATTCTTCAAAAAGAATCAAAAAATGGTTTTAAAATTTATAAGAACATATGATGTACAATCACTTTTATTTGATAACCGTTTTTATTGTCAAAGTATTTCCAGTAGTGACCCGTTCTTTTTCTTAATTGGTAATGAGAAAAATATTCAGTCACTTTTCCAGTTTCAACATGGGTTATTTTATAAGTGGAAGGAGTATTTCTGATTTTTTTATGTCCTTTAATTTTAGGCAATCTCGACATTTCCACATGTGTTTTATTGTTAGACGTTTTGGTATCACCATTTTCCACATATTCCATGATTAACTTGTCACCCAATTCATCAAATACAATAGTTTCGTCAATAACCTCCATCTTTTTTATTTGTCGTAAATTATTTATCTCGAATTCAATTTTTTGATTCTTCAGCGGAATTGTCGCCATGGATCTAAAAAGAATGACATTTGCATTTTTCATTGCAGTACATGACATGACCGTTATGAGCTTTTACATTGGGATGCATTCGACACCAACGACCGAGTTGTCTTGCGTAACCAATTTGTTGACCAATTGTTCCATTGAATCGAAGAAGTTGAAATTGAGTGTTTAAAAAAGCGACCACTCGATCTGAATCCCATTGCTCAAAGTCTTGAGGTACCAAATCTTCCATTTTTTTAAAAAAATGTTAAGAAATCAACCCGAATTCAATTTTCAATTCTTAAAAAGAATTAAAAATTTTTCAAATTTTCATGGATCACACTTTGCGCTTGCCTTTAATGAGACCTTTTTTCAACCTCTTAGTCTTCAAAGTCTTTTTTTTCACTTCCATAAACTTCATCATCTGTTTTTGGCTTAAAATCTGTTCATGACTATTTGGGTCTGTGAAACTGGCTAGATAGTGATTGCCATCTCTGTACTCAATACTAATTTCCTCATCACCAAGTGTTGAATCTCCAGTTAAACTGTGAACATTAATAACAATTTGATCCCCTGATTCGTTCAAGACGATTGCATATGGTATATCATGTATGTATTCAACTACAAGTCTTGTTTCAAATGTATGATAGCGATGACCATATTTATCCATCATATATTCAATAAGTCCATCGTTGAAGCAGACGTACCTTTCACCATTTTCGTCAAACTCAATCTCGTCTCCAGACTCTTCAAAAAAAGTGACAGTGCTGACATGGTCATGGAGCATTTCCACATACTGATGACCCAAGTTATTAACACGAACGACATATTGATGTCCATACTCATCAGTTTGAATCAAGACCCTTTTTCCGAAAGAGTCAAAAACATAAGGAAGACTAAATCCATATCGACTCTCCCAAAGTTGCTCACCAGAGGGACCTGTCACATATTTTCCATTTATATTACCCATCTTTTTTAATCATCGTAAATTGTTCATCATGAATTCAATTTTTTTTTCAGCAAAAGGAAAAGATTCATATTTTTGGAGCATCGTGTCCATTTTCATTTTTGCTGACATTTTTTTCTTTTCTTCCCAATCGCAGTCCATTTCAAGAACGCGTTTGTCGATCGCTCTCAGCTTTTCTTGCTTGTTCAAATGGATCCACTCTCTGTTGCGCTCTTTGATTTTTTTCTCCATCTGCGAAAAATCATCCTCTTTTTTCTCCCACAGCATTGCGTAAAGCTCGTCTCTTTTTTCATCGCTGTACACTTCAGGAACTTTGAACCTCACCTCCTTAAAAAATCGTTGATTTTCCACGGATCCAAAGGATCTGAATGCAAGAGCCTCGAGCTGACTTTTCTTTTTTGCATCAGGCTCTCTTCGGCTACACTCCAGAAAAAACGGGTGAAACGTCATTTTATTAAATGATCTCAATCTTAATTCCTTTTTCATCTATTTTTCCGTTTCGTTTCTCAAAATAACTGCTGCTGTGTCCCGTCTCTTTCATCGCTTTGTAAAGAGAGCCGTATTCGATCACTTCTCCTGTTTCAGCGTGCGTCATTTTTACAGCCACGGGATGGTTTCGGATCAAACGAAGCCTTTCGTATTTGGAATCTATCGGCTTGACATCCTCCATCATCGCATTTTTGTCGATCAAGTTATTTTCAGCCGCAATCATCGCCAAACCCATTTTGCTTTTCGACGTTTTTGAAACGCCGTTTTCGATAAGTAAATTTTTCAAATCCTTTTTCGTATAAATCATCCTTTTATTAAGGATTTATTTTTTTATCACATGAGGATTCTCAAAGAATCAATAAATTCGAAGAATTCATCTGGGTGCTCTGCACTTAATACACAACGTTCATTTTGTTTCCGTCGGATTTGATTCTGAGCAGCTTGTCAGAGATCACCACGGCAAAGGCTTGAGTGTCTGCAGGAACGTTTGCGTTAAAGGTGGCTTTAATTTGCACGTCCAACACGGTCGATTTAAACCTCTCAGCCTGCTTGCTCACGTCAAAAACGAAAATAGGGCAAATGTGTCTGTAGTTCAGCGCTGTTATATTCGGCTGGGCGACAATGTCGCTGATTCCAAAAATCTTGTTGTCAAACTTGCATACGTCTCTGTAAGCCCTTGAAAATTTGTTGTTTGTAAAGGCCAAGTCGTAATCCACAGCAGGATACCTTTCGCTGTTTAAGGTCACATACATGTTTTTCAAATCGCAGTGGTTGAACACGGAAGGGTTTAGATCTTGACTACCGTCTTTATTGGTCTGAAATCCAACAATGATGTATCTCGGACGTTCACTGGCTGATCTAGCACTTAACCTCCAACTGAACGTATTGGACACTGGCACGGCAATGGTGTCGCACTGTCTGGATCTAAACGTCAACGGAACGTCCACTTTGGACTCGATGAGTTTGTAAAGACGGTTGTTGGCCATAACAGAGGGAGTGACATGAGGCATAAACAAAGACAGTTTGCTCAAGGTTACTTTTCCTGCGGCTGTTTCAGCGCTCTTAAAAATCGCATCAACGTCGCTCTTCCTTACAAGGGTTATCGTGTGCTTAAATCCGTAAAGAACTTTTTCGTAATCTTCACATAAACCAAAAATTTGCTTCAAAGGAATGCAGAATGAAAAGCTCCCTTTATCAGCAGGCTGTTTAATGATGAAATCCTGTCTTGCGCTAAAGCCGCTGTTGTTTACAAGATCGGCAAGGGCAGTGCTGTCTCTTTGCCACAGCTGATTCATTCTTTCCGACACTTGGAACTCTACAGGATATTTCAGGAAACCTAGCAAGGTAGTGGCTTGACCTGGACTGTATATGGTCTCAATCTCTTGATTCGACAACTGATAAGAAATCTGACTGAACAGGTGCATGATGCCGTTGTTAACAAGAGTAACCACATCCGCATCTGCATAGGAAGTACCGTCTGCTTTTGTCAGTCTTCCTTCCACCAAAAGGTAAGCATCACAGGGACGCGTGAACAAACCTTGCTGCTCAATGTTGATTCTTATCTCACCGGACGTGTTTAAATTGGTGCTGACCGGTTCATATTCGTGAAATTCATATCTCTCAATATCTTCATCAATGATGATTTCTTCTGTAATGTCTAAAACATCTGAGTTTGCCATTTTTCTATAGCAAAGAAAAAAAATTTTCATCTGCAAAGGCATCATGCGATCTTAAGCCCTCTTCCCATCTTGACCAGGTCTTGGATTCGGATGGCGTTTTTTCATGGACAGAGACCCTCCAAGAGAGGAATAATCGCTGCTCACCTTTGGAGGTCCGACCATTCCGGAAATAATGTCTTTGCTTTTTTGAGTAAGCGGAACTTTTGAAACCTTTTGAGGATTCGGAGTTCCAGTCTTGGCATACACCTTTTCTAGCGCCTTTTTGCCTTGGTCGATAGCCACATCTTTTGCTGTCGCAATCGCCGAAGAAGTCAACTCTTTCCCTGCAGATTTGGCAGCTGTAATCGCCTCTCTTCCCAACTCCCTTTTTGCAATCTTGCCAGCTAAATTAGACGCTGCTCTTGACGCGCCCGATGCTGCTGCTCTTTTTAAAAAATGGCGCAACGTGTCCATGATTCCACTTCCTCCAACAACGTGTTTCTTAACATATCTGTTTCTGTAAATGATCATTTTTTAAATACGAGAAAAAAAATTATTTGCTCTCGATGGACTTCATTATGAATTTGTACTGGTTTTTGCTAATCACCTTTTGCCTCAACAGCTCATCGCAAATGCTCACAGCTTCATTTCTCGATCCCGTATTCCCAGCACGACAAGCAGCCACGCTTAATTCAAGCTTTTCCACCAACGCATTCGGATCGCTAGGAAGAACGATCACTCCTAAACCTTTTTTCTTCTTCTTGTATTTTTGTTCCATGTGAACTTTAACATTATTGTATCGATCAATACTCATCTTATCTTTCTCTTTTTCAAGTATCTCCATGGCTTTTAGATAATCCTGTTTCAACAGTTTCTTTTTTTCTTTCCTTATCCTATTTTCTTCTTCAGCACGCATTTTATCTTTTTCAGCAAGATTTCGATCAAGCATTTGAAGATCGTAACTAGTAGGAACTGAAACAGGATCTTCAGCCATTTTGTGAGATTTTAGCTCATTTTCAATAGGGATGATGATTTGATTGTACTTTTCAATCTCTGAAGCTTTACAGCCTCACTCTCTACTAAAATTTTCGAGTAATTAGCAACATCTTCTGCTGTCACGTTCTTTGAAACGTTTGGATTGGTCATGAGATCCCAAAGACCTTTTGTTCCTTCATACTTTTCGCCTCCAACAATCATATCGTTTCCTTCAAACATCACTCCCATTTTTCCAATCGTATATTGACCATCGCTTTTGCTCAATTCAAACTTGTTTTTAAAGCTTCTTTTAAATTTTGCTCTTGTGTCCAAATCAAACAAACTTTTTATAAATTGGTCACCCTCAGGAAAAATAGATCCTGTTGATTCTAAAAAAGGCTCGGGTTTAACCTCCTCGTTTTTAACCTCGCTTTTAACCTCGTTTTTAACCTCGTTTTTAACTTCGGATTTTATCTTTTTGAGTGTCTTTTCGTTGCTTTGAATAAAAGGTTTAAACAGCTTTCCCACATCCGTCTGAAAATTTGCATCTAAAATGTTGTCGTTGATGCTGTTCTGATAAATCCTCTTTCTTCTGTCATTAATCTCTCTCGCAATTTCATCTCTTTTGTTCGGGTCTTGTATTTTAAAAAAAGACATGGTTTTTAAAATACGATAGAAATTATTTTTCAGATCCCTTCTTAGATCCTTGGAATCCGTGGGAAATCATGACTTCTTAGATCCTTTAAATCCCTGGAAAAAATTAATTTTTTTTATAAAAATTGTTGAACGCTTTAATCGCGTCATCTCGACCTTTTTGGATCAAGTTCTCTTTAGCCAATTCATCTATTCCGTTTTTAGTTTTGGTTCGTATTTCCTCCGTCATGGTCTTAAACTTTTGAAGCTCGCCAAGAATCAACTGAAACTCTGAATCGCTTATTTTATTATCCATCAACGCTTTGGAAATGTGCTCGCTGATCGTGTTCAATTTTGACTCTGCCAGTACACTTTTATCTTTTCGTGCTTTTCCGCTTTCAATGCCATTCTTTTGTTCACTTGACCTCCGACAATCGATAAAAAACCCATTCCAATAGCTACCCCTTCACACGCAATCGCTGCTGGACTTGCAATAATCGTTGACAAAAGACCAATTCCAGTCGCACCCAATGCTATGCACAATCCCTGCATCGTATTGTCCACATTCAAAATGATCCTGAAAACGCGATGGTACTTTTTGCTGAGATGAACTCTCTTCTTCCTCTCGTTGTCCATCTCTTTTTGGATCTCACTTATTTTTTGAAGACGGTAAACGTGTCCATCATAAACTGGAGCTGATGGAAGAACTGGATATATTTCTTTATAACTGTTTAGATCCATTTTTTTATTAAGGAGAAATAAAAAAAATTTCTTCCCTGGATAGGACTCAAAAGAAATTCACGATGCAAAGGCTCTCTCCCTTTTTAATCACGACGTCCTTGTCACTTCTGTTATAAATTTCCATGAAGATGTTCTCTACAGACTCTGAAAAAAGCAAAAAGTGGCTGAAATAATTCAGCTTTAAATTTAGCTCATGCCTCAAATTCACCAAAGCAACACCTCTATCCACTTTAATCCCAAACATAAAAACAATCGTCTGTTTGGATAAACGGTTCAACTTAATGTCTCTTTGAGCAAATATTTCACATCTGGAACGACGACAAAGCCGTCTAGGAGGATGATCCAAATGATCGTTAAAATAAACGGTGCCTTTCAACTTATTCTCGTCAATACAAATGATTCTTCTCATCTTTTTAACAGTAAAGGAAACTTTTTTCTCAATCTTTCTCTCCATTCATCCTCTTCGTCTTCTTTTTTACTTCTAAGATCCTTAATCTCCGCTACCAGCAAAAGTTTATCACAGATTTTTAATATCCTTTTTGGATCCTCAGACATTTTCATTTGTGCAGAAATTTATTTATATCCATAAAATTTTTCATGCTTAGGCGTAATAAAACACTTGTCCGAGAAGAAGGTAATAGCTTCCGGATTGTCCGACTTGCGCGTCGCCGGAGTTAAGAGTGACGACAAGCCTTCTTCCGGCTGCGACACTGGGCATGGAATCTGCCTCTCCAAAATTTCTGTAAAAGGAAATGGTGGTGGTGGATCCGATGGAGGCGGTGGATTGATACAACAGCCACGTCGATTTGTTGTTGAATGAGGTTAAGTTTGATCCGTTCCACGAAGACAAGTAAAAATCTTCCAATCCAGACGAGGAAAAGATGCATGTGCTGTCACCGTCGTAACCAGGAAAGTAGGTGTAATTGTTGGTGTTGTAAGGAGTCCAAGGAGTGAGAACGGTCCCGTTTCCAGGAGGCAAATTCCCATCATACATTCTGACTCTGGATTCCCACCAGTTTCCAGAAGCGCCGATGATGTGCACTCTGATGTATTTGAGAAAGACTCCGTTTCCTTTTCCGTTGGTGTTCATCAAAACATATTCGCTGCCATACGTCGTGTTTAAATATCGAAACGATTTGCAGTACAGCTTGAAAAGAGGAATGGTGGCGGGAATGAAAGCAAGAGTGGAAATGAACGGTTGAATCCAATACGTGATGGCTGTGGCATTTTTGTTCACCAGTTGAATGGAGACGTCGTTTCTGAAAGGCATGTCCAACGTGAAATATCCTCCCAAGGAAGTGGTGTTAAACATGTTGCATCCCTGCAAAGAGTTGGCGTAAAAAGCTCCTCCCAATGGTGAAAAAAGCAAATCGGTGGCAAGACCGGTAGTGCCCACTCCAATTCCTTCCGTTGTTTCTGCATAATTCCCCACATTGATTTCTCCGTCTGTAAAGATTCGAATAAAAACTTGACCAGGAATATTTGTGCCAGAGGTGCTGTATAAAGCCAGCCACAGCCTTCTCAACACTCCAGATTTTCCGGAAAACGCAAACACAGGAGAAGTGTTTAACGCTGCCACCGTTTGAGACTTAAAACCCAAACTGGTGAAACTGGATCCTGGAACGACACTGGTCGAGCTCGATTTTTGCAACAACAAGTCCACATAACTTTTTGTCGCAGCGTCTTGCGCGTTTGAAGGATCGAGCACGTTGATCAGTTTATGCGAATTCAAATCCAAGTCCGCAGTGCCTACTGATGTTCCACCGGCGTGCGTGTCCATGTAATCTTTTGTGGCTGAATCTGAAGCAGAAACGGGTTCCGACAGATTGGTCAACTTGTGTGACGTCATATTGACGTCTGTGTAAAAGATGTTGTTGTATGCCACTTTTGTGTCCACGTAGCTTTTTGTCGCTGCGTCTTTTAAAGCGGTTGGATCAGAGACGTTGATCAACTTGTGAGAATTTAAATCTAAGCTTCCAGTGATGGTGCTGGATCCGTCCGTTTTGATGAGCATGCTCGAGCTGACGTCGACGTAATTTTTAGTGGCAGCGTCGTGAAGATTGGTCGGCTCGTTCAAGTTGATCGCTTTGTGAAAATTCAAATCCAAGTCCGCGGTTCCCACAGTAGTTCCACCTGACGCATGCGTGTCCACGTAATTTTTGGTGGCAGCATCGTGAGAAGTGGTCGGTTCTGCCAGGTTGATGATTTTGTGAGAGTTAAAATCCAAATCTGCAATGATGGTGCTGTTTCCATCTGTCCTGACATACAGATCGCTTGAAATAGAGGTTGAATAAGGGTTGTATAAATAACGACCCAATTCTGATCTACCAAATTTGTCAATCATTTTTATATGCTCCAGATTTTATTTTCTTTTGCCTAGCGCCACGGATCACCACAAGGTGTTAATAATGCTTTGAAAGTCAAGACTTTCATCTAATTTTTTCAAGACGTAAAGGCACAGGTGACCGCAATAAGAGGTATGACCAAACTGCACTCTTTCGCTGTTGTAATAAACAGGACTCTTCAAGTATTTTACCAATTCAACAAGAGAAGGTTGAGCGTATGAATCAAAGCTGTATTTCTTATCGCCGTCTTTGTACCAGCACACCAAATGAAATCCTTCAGTGCTTGAATCACCAGTGTTTGCAATTCCACATTCTTTTCTTCTTGGTTTTTTCGGCAATGTGTCTCTTTCAAAAACGCCTCGAAAGTTTTCTAATTTTAACTGTTTAGCAGCCTTTTCCAATTGAAAGTTGGTCAAGGCCTCGTTTGGCAATGTTATTCCTTCGACGTTGATCATTTTTAAATTCGTGCAAAATTTAAAAATGATTTCCACGGATCTTTAAAATCTACATGAGGCTGCTGACATCGGCTCCGTTTTCCACCAAAAATTCGGCAACGTCAAGATGACCATTATAAACAGCATCGTACAACGGTGTTAATTGAAATTCATCTCTCGCGTTAACATTGGCTCCGTTTTTCACCAAAAATTTAACCACTTCAAGATGACCTTTTTCAGATGAAAAGTGTAACGGTGTATTATTGCGTAAATTTTGCGCGTTTACATTGACTCCGTTTTTCACCAAAAATTCAACCACTTCAAGACGACCTTTTAGAGAAGCTTCGTGCAACAGCGTCATTTTTTTTTCATTTCTTACAATGACTTCCATTTTATATGAAAATAGAATTTCTTTAAATCCTTTTTTTATATTTCTTCATCAGATTCCATTTCACCTAAATCCAAATCACCAATAACGCTTTGAACCAAAACAGGAGCATTTTTAGTGATGACCACTTCTGGAAGCTTGACTTGAATGGACTCGATCTGCGATCCAATAAAAACGCCTTCAATTTTTAAAGACGCAATAACAAAGCACCTTTGACGAACATACTCCAATGGATCTGCCTTTACAAGCTTTTTGTTCTCCCTTTTACTAAACAAGGAAGTAATGTTCTTTTCTTTTCTATACAGCTTTCCGAAAAAAATAGAAGATGAGCTTTCTGACTTTTTCTTTAAAATGGATAAATCCTCAACCATTAACTTTTTAGTTCTTCCTCCTTTCTTCAACAAGGGTGTCTTAAGAATGACTTGCTCTCGAAGAAATTTTGTTATTTTTTCAATCACCTCCATGAACTTTTCTTCTTCTATGTCATTTTTATCGTCATGAACAACAAAAGACATGGAATAACCCGTAAGGTCTTTTGTCTTTGGATCTAAACTCTCAAACACACCTAAAGAATACAAAATGGGTGTTCTTAAAATAAAAAGACCTTTTCCATTTTCATACTCGTAATACAACGGAATCTTTTGATACTGAATGGGTCTTGTGGCTGCGTAAATCTCCTTTGCCAATAATTTGCTCTCGTCAAAATTCTCAATCGTCACGAAATTCATCTTTTTTAATGCGAAAGAAATTTTTTTAGATCATTTTTGGATCCGACGCTTTTGATTGCTCTTTGACTTTATTTATTTTTCTTCGAGCATACTCAAATACATCCTCCCGTTGCATGCCACTTTTTTCAAAACGAATCCCTCCACACTTTATTTTCAACTCCCATTCATCCATTCGACGAATAATGGTGAAATCCAAATCATTTTCGAAGCTGTAAACCTTGTAATGGTACTTTTCTTCATAAGGCGAATAATAATACGACTCCTCGTAATCTTCCGTCTTAAGGTACTCATTTATAAAGGGCTCAAACAAAACCATCATCTTGTTCATTTTTTAATGCACCTGAAAATTTATTTTGTTGAGAAAATGACCAATGTCACTCGAAAGCAAATTGATCAATTCTTCATTGTCCACCCACGAATTAAACGAGTCTGGATATCCCAACCATTTGACCAATAATTTTTTATTCGTCTTGCGAACGATTTTTTCAATCCTAAATATATCCTGGTGCGTCTTTTGCATTTCCTGCTCATAAAAAGTACCTTGAATTTCTTCACCGTTAGCATCAGCGATTTTATACGTGGGCGGATCCGTATACTGAACTTTTGATACGGTAAAAACTTCTTCAGTCCATCTTGGCTTATACCCCTTTTCAAAATGAGACTTCTTTTTTGTGATTCGCACTTGATCACCCATAGAAAATTTCGGAGACGTTTTTTCCCTCTGTTTACCATTCAGGTTCATCCAGATCTTATTTTTATTCTTTTCATCGCTGGCTTCCACTGGTGTCATCTTGATGGAAGAGTGCTTTGTGTTGTTGTAATTTTTCACCATCTCATCCAAAACGTCAACGTATTTATTGGTGCTGTTGGCTGAAAAATATTTAAACATCCTCTCTTTCATCGTTCTGTTCCATCGCTCGACGAGGCAACTTTTTTCCTCGTTTTCAGTAGAGTACAATTGAACACCCAACGCTTTCACGTGCTTGTTGTAAAATTCTTTTCCTTTATCTACCCACAATTTGATGCACTTTCTTTCTTGTAATATCTTTTTCAACGCTTCAGTCACTTCAAGACCTGTTTTACTTTTTAACGGAACAATCCATGCATACTTTGAAAACACGTCAATCACCATGAGCAAATATTTTACACCGTTGTTGAATTTTGAAAACGATTTCATATCGACCAAATGTGCAGCCCATATCTCATCAATGTCGTTCACAATCACCCTTCTTCTTTTAAAATGGTGAATGACAGGTTTATGAAGCTCCTCTGCAAGCTGGTCCGTCCATTTCAGAGGCATTTTTTTTTTTTAGGTTCTTTTAACCCATGACCCAATCCAAATTTAGCTTTGGCTTTGATCAGCGGCGTAATGAGCTCTCTCTCATTAATCGCTCTTTGAGTGGGGTTTGGAATGGAGTTCATTTCTTCAAGCATCATTTGATCAGCCACATTCCTGTTTTGTCGGTCGTTAAAACATTTATAAGCCAAATCATGGTGATACGCTGCATTGTCCACTCTGTCTACCGGCTTGCTCCAATCTTGATACATGTCCGTAGAAGTCAGTCGCTTGTCCAGGTATGTGCCGGGTCCTGCAAAGTTCATCCCAGAAATATGCATTGCTCCTGGAAATTTTGCCCATGGAAGCTTCACTTTGCTCGACAGCTTATTGATCGATTCAACCAAATCACCTCCTTTTGTTTCTTTAGCAATAAATTGGCATTTGGTCGTTCCGCAAGAGTCGCAAGTCCCTTTCAACATAGGTCTATTGTTTTTTGTCATCTCCTTTTTCAAGTGAATGGTTTCAGTTTCTCTTTTGCATTTAACGCAGTACATTTTAAATACAAAAAAATATTTTTTATCTCAATACAAAATGGAAGTCATTGATTTGTCATGGAATATCGGAAAAACCAAAAGATACAACAACAAGCTTTTGCCAAGAAGCATTCGAGGAATCATCGTCGGAAAGTCCGGTTGCGGAAAAACAACCTTACTGCTCAATTTATTGCTTAGGCCTGGATGGCTGGATTATAACCACTTGCAAGTCTTTGGCAAATCCCTTTTCCAACCCGAATACAAAATACTCAAAAGAGCCTTTGAGAAGAAACTACCAAAAGAACTCATTCTACAATTATTCAATATTCAAAGCCAAATTGAAAAGCTAAACTGCAGTCCTGAAGACGTCATTGATGAAATATCGAAAGAATGGGACGGAGAAACAGACATGGAATGCCAATTTTTCGAAAGTGAAGAAGACGTGCCTGAACCTGAATCTTTAGATTCAACCAAAAACAATTTGATGATCTTTGACGATTTGCAATTCACCAAACAAAACGAATGCGAAAAATATTACATCCAAGGAAGACACTCCAACGTGGACTGCTTTTACCTCTCTCAAAACTATTTCTTACTCCCAAGACAAACCATTAGAGAAAATGCCAACTTTATTTGCCTCTTTCCTCAGGACGATAAAAACATCAACCACATTTATCAAGATCACGTTTCCAGCGACATGAAAAAAGAAGAATTTAAAAAGTTTTGCAAGTATTGCTGGTCTCAACCTCACGGATTTGCCGTCATTGATTTGTCCTCCAAAAAAGACCATGGAAAGTACAGAAGCGGGTTGGACGATTTTTATTTTCCAAACGTATAAAAAACATGTCTGGATTTTATTTGCTTGCTAAATCTAAAAAAGATCTTCCCACCGTATCAAACAGCTCCATCAAAGCATACTTTGAAAGACCCATCGAGCTGGATTTAAACAAACAGTACAAAATGGCTCTTGTAGGACTTGAAACCTATCAAAGCTACCCCAACATCACCTCTAAAAATAACGTTTTCAGATACAGCCCAAACGCTGGATCGAACAGTTACACCATCTACATTTAAGAAGGATCCTACGAAATCAACCAGCTCAACGAGTACCTTCAAAATGAAATGCAAAAACAAACAGGAAACTTGTACAGAGTAGACGGAGTCACCATTACAGCAAACGAGTCTTCGTTAAAAGCCGTATTAAAATTTGGAAAACCTACAGCAACGACAAAATACTGGGTTGATTTCAACGTCAATAACAGCATAGGTTCGCTCCTCGGATTCGATAGAAACGAATACACTTACGTCGAAAAAAAAGAAGACCCTGTTGACCCTAATAAAGTCACAAGCGTCATCGACACCTACGAGTCTGAAAACATCGTGAGAATTGAAGAAACTGCAGTCATTCGAGTCACCAACGACATTATCGGCTCGTCTTATTTAGACGGAAGAACAACAAACGACATTTACTCCTTTTACCCACAAGTTGAACCCGGAATCAAAATTGTTGAAAAACCTTTTCACCTCGTTTACCTTCCCATCGTTGTTAGCAAAATTTCAAGAATGGAAACACAAATCGTTGATCAAGATGATCATTTGATCGATTTTAGAGGAGAAGACATCATTGTCAGATACCACATCAGAGAAAAAATCTCATCCACTCTACACGATCTTTTCTCCGGAAGCGCTTTCAGTCGATAAATCAAAGAATCTGAAAAAAAAATTTCCTTTTCTATTAAAAATGTATCAAAAGATCAGTCTCAACATTTCGAAAGGTCAAGCCGACAAAATTAAAAAAGCGTTGCATGATAAAACTGCAACCAGCATAAAACTCACTCATCAAGACTTAAACGGTGAACATATTCTTGCTGTCACGCAAACCCAACTCAACCAAATTGCAAAAGCCTATAAAGCTGGAAAAGGCGTCACCCTCAAACTCAGCAAAAAACAACTCATGCACAACGCAAAAGTAGAAGGTGGATGCATTGGTGCTCTTTTACCTTTACTAGGTATGATCGGAAGTACCATCGCCACAAAAGTTGTCCCTGCTCTTGCCACTGGACTATTCTCTGGTGTTGGAGCCTCTGCCGGTTCTGCCATGATTAACAAAATCGCTGGACGCGGAATAGTTTACTTAAAAAAAGACGGAAAAGGACTAAAAATATCCAGATTAGGATCAGGTATATACCTAAACCATTGGAATGGAAACACTCAAGGCAATGGGCTCTACATCAAGAATAAAAAAGCATACGATCGTATTGGCTCTGGAGAAGAAGAACAATTCTCCGGTCTTGGCTTACTGCTCGGTCCCAATTCACCTTTCAATAGCATACCCATTTTAGGCTCCATTCTTTAGAATCATGGAAATTCTTTGAAAACGTTTTCGAATGTTTTTAAAGAAAATACACCTTTATCGTTCCTATTTCTCCTTCAGACGAAATCATTAACGTCTCTCCCTCATACACATCCAACACGCTCGAAAAAGAAACGATTTTTGAAACCCGATACAACTGATCAGACTTACGCACCAAATCCAATTTCTTATCGTCGCTCTCTTCTCCAAACTTAAAACTCTCACTAATAACACCGCTTGTCTCCATTGAAAATATCAACACACCTTTCTCTAAACACACTCTAAGTTCCGATGCAGGCTTTACCATCTTACACATTTCACTAAACCTACTAGCCGAAACTCTTCTCTTTGACCAAAAAGAATAGCGCTCACTCAAACTCACGTTTTGAACGCTTTCCGTCGCCACCTTAATATTGCCACCAAACTGGTCTAAAGTTCTCACGGCGATTTCTAAACTTCCCGCACTCAAAATCGACAAAGTCAACTCGCTTCCATTTTTTACCGTTTTAAACACCTTGCTCACATAACTCTCAACACCTACATGCAACGGTTCCTCAAATTCAAACACGTACTCATCAAAACGATCTGAAAAAAGATTCACCTCAAACATTAAATTTATCGTTGTTTTTGCTCGCACACATACCTTCTTTACTTATTTGCAAACACACCATCCTCATATTTTTGAACAAAAGATCAAACAACGCTTTCACTTCACCTGCACGCTTTGTTCTCGCTATAAACATTTTTTAAATAAGAAGAATTTTTTAAATCACATGGTAAGAAAATTGAATTAACTTCATAAAAAAAATTTAGGCATCTTAAAAGGTACACAAATAACATGATTATTTTTATACTTCTTTACACATCTTGGATAAAAAACACACACCATATATCAATGCGCTAGAACCAGATGGCTGTTTTGGTGATTTTGCTGTCATGCGCCAGAACCCGCATTTAACATCTACTAATTCATTCCTTGTTCATGTCAGTAACAGCGCTATATTTCATGCATGTTGGCTTACTTGTATATGTGATTTAGGCAAGAAATCCGAATAAACGGTTTCAATCAATTAACTACACACCTGGAAAATCACACTTAAATTCTCAATCTAATACGTGGAAACCAGGATTTACAAACCTTTTTCCTATATTGGCAAACAGCAGCTCAACCAATCACCTTCAATGTTATTTAATCCACTGAAGTATTTTTTTAAATTTGAGCAGAAGCAGGGCTTTTGTGAAATTCCCATTTTTCAGTAAATGTAATAATATTAAAAAGCCAAGAATGTATAAGGAAAAGTTGCAAAATCCAAATGTTTTTCATCAATTATTTGTCTTTAGTCAACCTTGAAGTTTTAATCGGTGGTAGGTATAAATAAAACCTTTACAAATATAAGAGGAAATTTTTTTAAATTTCTTCCTCAAGTTCCATTTAATTTAATTTTATTCATTATATGATAATTACATTATTGTGTATAAATTACACGGTGCTGGATTAATACAGACCAACCGTGTTTGTCGTTGTACAATGAAAAATAAATAGCAAGCACTCTTCAAAACACGATTATGGGAATGAGATCACTGTATTAAGCAGATATTTTCATTGCGAAAGCAAGAAGTAAAAAAATATTAAATACTAATTAATCTCTTTTTCACCAACAATTGATCACTTTAAATAATGAATTGTTTTTAATCTCACAATAAGGTCTTGCTAAATTTTATTCTTTCATCCAGCTTCTCCATTGTTAATTTTTAGAAAATACCTTGGAAAACTTTTGGAAGTTGACAAAGGCTGAAATATGCAACGTTACGTAAAGCACATTGTGGATCAGACACGGTTATCATGAAATCCAATATTGCCAACCTTGCTGAACCAAGAATGCCACTTATATGGGGTGATAGTGTACACATCCCGGGGTCACCTGGTGCAAATTTTAAAATCTTTTATGTACGTCTGCGGGAAAAAAATGACTTTGAAGTTGCAAAAATGGAAAAAATTTACCTTCACTTTTGACATAGCAAAACTGCTATAAAATCCATAGCATTTGTCATAGACCAATAAAGTTTGGTGGCAATGTAGCCTATGCCAATACCAAGATTTGGGTAAAGTTTTATCCCAATCCCTGCAGTATAACAAAAGTTATGGTAGTTTTAGTGTTGATTTTTTGTTGATTTTTTCACTTACAGTGCAAAACTTTTCTGATTATGGCCTATTACAATCCCCCAGGCCATAATGTGGGTAACACATGTGCTCTAGTTGAATATACCAACGACACTATAAAATAAGGATTTTCATGTTCTTACCAAAATTATTGGTTTCGTGGGTTAAAACTGTTGTTCTTGATTGAGCCTTATTTACAGCATGTGCACCTTTTTCTATATAAAACCTTATATGACAGTGCTATTAGTGCCCCATAAGCATTCTTTTAACTAAGCCACTACCTTAGAAGTTAGTTGTGACATTTTAACAGATTTTTTGATGAAAATTATGAAAAATCTTGACATTTTTTACTCTAGTAAATTTGCGCTTATTCTACACATGGATTTAGCCCTGAGGATTTGTGAGCAAAGCAAAGAAATGTGTTGAAAGCCTTTTGCATGTGATTTTTAACTGGTCAACATCTATTGTGTGTTGAAAAACCCATTTTATACATAAAATCACCTGAAAATGCCTAGAATTTCCTAATTCTATTCATTTCTTGTGATATCTTGACACTCTTTCATTTATTTGATATGACATTTAAAGCACTGGTCAGTTTAATATTCTTAAAATGAATATTTTTATCTACTCTATCATAAGATATACTTAAATTTAGTTTCAAGCTTTTAAGTGTTTTAATTTTAGTCTTGATCCATTTTTGTTTTAACAATGATTAGATAAAAAAAGGCTTTTGCATAAGTGGAATTGACAATGTCAACCCATCATCAGGTGAATAAGAGCGTACATGATTAACTTGATTTTTGCTTTGGTTTTGTACGCTGTGGCGTACATATCATAAAAACTTAAAATCAAATCAAAACTTTGTTTTTGTAGCACTGAAATGAAACGTTTGCAGAAATATCCAAAATTTTTAAACCTTTTACTTGAAAATTGTTGTATGTGGAAAAAAATTTGTATTTCATTTTTATAATACAGAAATTGTTAGGCTGAAGTAATAGGATTGATTTAGGTAAATATGTGGCTCTACTTGCAGCAATATGTTATTTATTTGAAATACACCTGCTTGAGTCAATGTGACGTATATGTTAGTGTGTTAAATTCAAACTATCAAAGATGACAGGATTCTAAAAATTATCATAATCTTAAAATCCAATCAAAATAAATCTAGGCATCTCTTATGATGACACTACAGAGTCCGCTAGCAATGTTAATAATGAAATAACATTGCCAGAAATCTTAATATTTGTCAATCATGTTCTTCAATTTCATATTATGGCTAAATTTGTTTAGGTAAACAGCTACAATCCACTGACTCCTTAAAATGCCAAATCAGGCAAGAAACCATGAGCAGAACAGAAAGTGTGTCTGCATACTCTGCCTCCAAAAATGTGGCCGACAGATGACTGCTTTTCAGGCTGAAAGAGTTTGTCGCATTTACCAGACAAATCTTGATGTGTGTGACTCTTGTGTGCCTCAAGGTCTTTGTGAATCATGCAGAACTGCCTTAAGACGCAAAGAGGAAGGAAAGGAAGTTGTTTGACAAAGTTGTTTGATTTCAATACTATCCGAGTCAGAGCTAAAACACGTAGTCATGCGTGTGACTGCTTGATTTGCAAAATTGGGCAGTTTAGGTTTCAAGAAAAAGCCTTGTGAACCTTGTGAAAAAATGAAAGTGAATCAAATGCCAGCTGTGAGATGCAGCACCTGCCTCAGCCCATTAGGTAAGGGATTACCACATCATTGTTCACAGTTAAAGTTCAGGGAAAATATACAGAAATTGCTTCATTAGATGCCAAAGCTGCAGAACAGATAGCATCCAATGTGATTGAAAGTAAAGTAGCATCTCCAAAAGCCACAATTCGTTTGGCGAAAGCATCTGGAGGTCATCCGCTCCCTGTTACTTCAGGTACAATGTCAGCAAAAATTAATTAAAACATTATAATTTTGTAAGTGATTAATTATAAAATGATAGTTTTTGTAATTTTTGTTTGCTGGAGGTAATGAATCCAAACTTTCTATAGGGTCAAGTGCAGCAAGATTAAATTCTGCCACATCAACATTGACAACCCAAAACCTAATCAATGTACAAATTAACACTGGCCTCTCCAACAATGGGATCAAAAAATTAGTGAAAATTGTTCATCAGTCATCAGACAAAAAGATGGTCAAGGCCATCTTTTATGCCAATTTTCAAATGGCTGGTCAGCAACTGAAAGAGTTTTTTACTTTTACAGAATTAAAAACCACAGATTCCAAAGATTGTGACACAACCATTGCAGTTGTTCATTGCAAAGATCTGTCTGTTCTGGTTAGTCAAATAATTCAATCTAGAGAAACTCCAGGTGGCTACTTTGTTAAATTAGGCATTGATGGAGGCAAAGGTTTCCTCAAGTTTTGTGTCAGTGTTATCGAGAGTTCCACAGAACAAGATAAATCGAACTCACCCACGGTTATCATGAAATCCAATATTTCCAACCTTGCTGACCCAAGAATGCCACTTATATGGGGTGGTAGTGTACACATCCCGGGGTCACCTGGTGCAAATTTTAAAATCTTTTATGTACGTCTGCGGGAAAAAAATGACTTTGAAGTTGCAAAAATGGAAAAAATTTACCTTCACTTTTGACATAGCAAAACTGCTATAAAATCCATACCCTTTGTCATAGACCAATAAAATTTGGTGGCAATGTAGCCCATGCCAATACCAAGATTTGGGTAAAGTTTTATCCCAATCCCTGCAGTATAACAAAAGTTATGGTAGTTTTAGTGTTGATTTTTTGTTGATTTTTTCACTTACAGTGCAAAACTTTTCTGATTATGGCCTATTACAAAATCCACACAGTATTCCACCACACCAAGGAGTTTGTAAACATGAAACAATTGCCCTTAGAACAATTCTGTGAACAAGCTGTTGAGACTGCACATCAAGATTTTCACCAGCATTGGTCACGATACAAGAGAGATAAAACCCACCCTGAATACAAAGGAAGGCTGTCCAGTTGTCTTGTGGATTTGAATAGCAAATTTTCATCCATTCAGCTTCATTTTCATGGATTAACATTAACTGTTAGAAGAGAATTTAACCTCATAAGTAACCATTATGATGAACGTAGTGGTTTAGTTAAAAGAATGCTTATGGGGCACTAATAGCACTGTCATATAAGGTTTTATATAGAAAAAGGTGCACATGCTGTAAATAAGGCTCAATCAAGAACAACAGTTTTAACCCACGAAACCAATAATTTTGGTAAGAACATGAAAATCCTTATTTTATAGTGTTGTTGGTATATTCAACTAGAGCACATGTGTTACCCACATTATGGCCTGGGGGATTGTAATAGGCCATAATCAGAAAAGTTTTGCACTGTAAGTGAAAAAATCAACAAAAAATCAACACTAAAACTACCATAACTTTTGTTATACTGCAGGGATTGGGATAAAACTTTACCCAAATCTTGGTATTGGCATAGGCTACATTGCCACCAAACTTTATTGGTCTATGACAAATGCTATGGATTTTATAGCAGTTTTGCTATGTCAAAAGTGAAGGTAAATTTTTTCCATTTTTGCAACTTCAAAGTCATTTTTTTCCCGCAGACGTACATAAAAGATTTTAAAATTTGCACCAGGTGACCCCGGGATGTGTACACTATCACCCCATATAAGTGGCATTCTTGGTTCAGCAAGGTTGGTAATATTGGATTTCATGATAACCGTGTATACGTTTTATAACTTTTGGACGACGATCTTTTGTAATCTGCAATAAAAATAGGTGGGCGTGAAAGGAAAATAGCGCCATATATATATATATATATATATATATATATATATATATATATATATATATATATATATAAGAAGTACATGATTATAATGTTTCAAGAAGGTATCTTATTTGATAAGCAGAACGAATTGGTTTCAAAATGCAGGCATAAAAACAAATTTCTTCTTTCCAAATTTGACACTGGCGACTAGGCCTAGTTTCTTTCTTTCTTTTTTTTCTTTCTTTTTATCTTTCTGTCTTTCTTTCTTGCTGTCTTACTTGCTTTCTTTTTTTATTCCTTTATTGCTTTTTTATTTCCTTCCTTCATTTCTTTCTTTATTTCCTTCCTTCATTTCTTTCTATCCTTCTTTCTTCCTTCTTTTTTCTTTCTTTTTTTCTTTTCTTTTCTTTCTTTATTTCTTTTCTTTTTTTCTTTCTTTCTTTATTTCTTTCTTTCCTTTCCTTCTTTCTTTCTTTCTTTCTTTCTATATTTCTTTTCCTCCTCTCTTTTTATTATGATGTCAGAGCACACGACACAGTAATTTTTGTAATTTTGTAACGGTTTTTACATTTTTGATATGTATTTCATGGCTGATGATTGCCATTAGGTATGAAGCATAAAGTACCATACATAGTTGTTGTTTTTTTGTTTTATATATATATACACACACACACACACACACACACACACACACACACACACACACACACACACACACACACACACACAATTAAATTTAATCTTCAACAAATAATAAAAAAAATAAAATAGCATTAATTAGTAATAGTAAAAGTATTTCTTATTACTAATTGTTTGTTTTATTGCAGCACTTTATTTCTATTTTATTCCTTTTTTGGCTGGTATAAACTAAAAATTCATTTAAAGTTTTCCATTTGTCTGTGGGAAAACTTTTATCATTAGTATTTTAATACTTATTACTAGTTAACTAATTTCATTTAGGTTGCTCGAATGGACTTAATTAAAAGTCCAGTTGTATATGGAGAAAATGTTGTTGTACAGTGGCCATCAAGTTATTTCAATGGATTGTTCCAGAGCCAGGCATTAAAGTCTGGTTCTCCTACTTGGAAAAATTATGAGGCAAAGGTCTTAAAATCGGGGGTAAGCAGAGTTTAGGATATATATATACATTTATATGCAGGTGTAAAGTTTCCATTTTTTTTAATGAAAAATTTTTAAGATGTAAATATTTTTAAGATTTAAATATTAAGATGTAATAATTTTTAAGATCAAATAATTAAGATGATTTGGAGGAGTTGAACAATCAAGCAAACACTCTTGTAAAAGTTGTTCTACCATTACCAAATCAGATAACTTTAATGGTGTTGTTATGATGAGCATTTTTAAAAACTGTTTTTTATAAATGGTAAATACTATTTTAAAATATTGCATTCAAATTCATCTGCTTATTTTAGAAATATGATTGTAAAAGTTGTGCAAAAACTAAACGATTGCGTGTTGAAGAAAACATTGAAGTTATTGAAAACATTGTGTATGTATTGTATGTTGTAAATACTTCTAATTTTAGCTAGTTAAATTCAGTATTCCTTTATGTTCTTATTTTAGAATGCAGATAAAGTTGCTTTAGAAATTAAACTTGATGAACTTATTCAATGGAGTTTTGCAGTTAAAAATGATTTATGATTTATCCCATGATTTATCTTCCTTAACACATTATATACCAAAATTGACAAAAAGTCTTTCCTCTAACTCAAATCAATATGCAAGTGACTTCAATGTAACTCAAAGTTTTCATTCATCTTTTCAGAAGTGGAAGGCACCCAGCAATTTATATGGGTCTAGCAGAGCAACCTCTCACACTCTCAACTCTTTTGATATGTCTGATCAGCTTAATCATTCATTTAGCATTACAAATAGTAATGTCTTTAATGACAGTCTTGTTTCTAAATCAAATCTTACTGAAACGCATTCCAATCTGGAAAGAACCTAAATACCCAGATGGATCTAGTAGAGCAAGAATTTTCATGTTACAAAATTTATCTATTTTTTTATTTATATGTTTAATTATATAAATTATATTCATAGTACTTTTACTTTGTAATTTAGAAACAATTAGTGCCAGGTCACAAAAAATACATTGACCATTCAGCAAATGTAACAAATCTCATGGTACAAATAAATTTGTAATTGATCTTTTGGTGTCATTGGTGGGAAGCACAGGCTATCTAAGAAGTGTCAGTTTTACTGGCAAGCAAAGTAATGCTCACTCTGACAAAGTAGCAAAACCCAAAATTTGTCAAGACCTTGTTGATGATGTTGTTGGTAAATAGTTATAGCATTTGAATTTCTTTATTAAACGAAAGAAATAATTAATTGAACTCTTTTGTATTTTTAGCTTGTGCTTGTCAGATACTGGGAGTGTCGTCAAAGGATGTGCAAACAGCAATCAAAATAAAATTAAATATTGCGTCGAAAGTTAAGAAGAGTTAAACTATGAATGATGTTATACGAATGTACATAGTGTATTTCTGTCTATTTTGATTATTTAATATATAGTCATTTGTTTTAAAAGTTTATAAATGCACTTTTTCTTGTTTTTTCTCCCAATAGCAAATATTCCTCATATGTAATATACAGATGGTTTATAGAATATCATAAAAAGTCTATGAAATTGGTATAGGTAGCAATTTTGTCTATAATATATGTAGTATATTATTTATGTAATATATAATATAGACTATAATCGATGGAATATATCCCATCAATTCTATAGACCATCTAAATGATAATAGAAAATATTTTCTATACACTCTCGAAAAATACGATCTATAGAAACTTCTATAGACTTTCTGTAGTTAAATTTCTATAGGCCATGTTTCAAAAGCGTATAGAAAATAGTATTGATCTTTTCTATAGAAACTTCTATAGACTTTCAATTGCATATTCTATAGACTTTTAGTAGTTGAATTTCTATAGAGAATATGTTCCAAAAGCCTATAGAAAAAAGGATTGATTTTTTGTATAGAAAATCTATAGAAATTTTGTCCTGGGCGCCTCATACCGAAAATCAACCTTCCCGACGTGGTTTCAATAGCGTTCACCACCGATCACTGGATTTCCAGATCTTCTGAGTTGTACCGAACCTTCACCGCCCATTATGTCGACTCCCATTTTAAGCAACAGTTGCTTCTGGGGATAAAGAATTTTGAGGGTCAGCACACCGGTGAGGCCTTTGCAATAGTGACTGATTCGATGATTGACGAAAGTAATAGTCTGAGGCCAAACGTTCAAAAGTTCATGACGACTGATGCCGCCTCAAACATATTGAAAGGTGTGACGGAGTGGAGGAACATTAATTACCATTTTAGATACCTTGATCATGTCATCAACACTTGTGTAAATGAGGCCTAAAAACAGAACAGGTGGCCGCTGCCACGGAAAATGTTAAGAAGTTAGCGGCTACAGTTCATAAATCGACCCAGAGGAGAGAGAAGATGGAGGTAGCATGTGCTAGTCACAAGGTCCACTGCAAGTACATAATCTTGCCTTTTGAGACAGGATGGAACTCTTTGTGCGACTGCTTTGAGTCGATTCTGGACATGAAGCGTGTTCTGATGGAGGTCAAGGTCGAGCATGCGAAAGATACCTGGGTCCGGTATAATCCAATTGAAAAACAGTTTGACATTCTGGATGCCCTTCCAGTTCCACCTCTCGCAATCAAAAGAGTGTTTGAAAGATTCTGCTCACTACTAGAAAAGGGGAGTTCTGGGACAAAATCATTTTTTCATCATCGTTGCGAAAAATTTGATAATCACAGGGTGAAAATTTTCTGGGACAAAATCATTATTTTTTATCATCGTTGTGAAAATTTTGACAATCGCGGTTTGAAAATTTTCTGGGACAAAATTCCGGTGACAAAACATTTTATTTTTCATGACGTGATATAACGCGTAATGAAAAAAAACTTTTTAATTTTTGTAAAGGTGTTTAAATCTTGCCCGAAAAATTTCTTTTTTAATTTGTTCTTGTTCTTGTTCTTGTTTTTCTTCGAGAATTAATTTGTACATTTCAATTTCGCGCCATCCTACTCCTTTGCTCCTTAAATATTCAATTTGGTCAAGTGTTTTTAAACTTCTAATTTTTCCGTCCTCATTTCTAAACATTCTAGTTTTTCCGTTCATTTTATTATGCCAAGAAAAATTATTTAACTCAAAATTTTTTTTTACAAAATTGAATTTAAAAAAGGGACGCTTGAGAATGGGGAGTTTGGCCCGAGAAGCAATCCAGCTCCGATGGGTTCGTATCCGCTTCCGCTTTTGACGTAAAATCCATCTCTGACTGAGCTTCCTTTGACCCAGGGTGTTAAAAACAATCCGTTTCCTCTGTGGGTGCCCATTTTCATTCCATTTCCATTTTTTTGACATAAACGACACCCCTTTCTGCAATTTTGTTGATCACAGTGGAACCAAGAGAAGAGGCAACCCCGCCCAATAAGCCATTGGCAACCACTGGGGCGGCTCGAGCTGCAAGCATTCCCAATGAAGGTAAAAGAGCTCCAATAAAGCCTCCTTTTACATTTGCGTTGTGTTCCACTTGAGTTTTGCTCATTTTAATGGTGACTCCAACTCCTCGATGGAGACCGTCCACAATTTTTTGATGTTGGCTTTTTGTCACAAGTAAAACGTCGTTTCCGTTAAAATCGTCTCTTGAAATCCTGATGCTCACGGGTTTACCTTCCATCATTGATTTTTTTATTTTTTCGATCTGTCCCTGAGACACATTTAATTTGACACTAACATATTTGCTCATTTTTTAAATGCCGAAAAAAATATTTATTTCACTTCTCGAATGTGATAACGGATCGTGATGTCCTCGCCGCGAAAGTCGATTAAATTTCCGTTTTGATCGACGATGCGTGTGATCATTGTGGAAATTTCTGGGACTTTGACAGGGAGGTAAACCAAATGGGTAGGTCTTTCTTTGATTTTAAAACCAGGACCAACGCCTGGATAAAAGGAATAAATGCAATTTAATTGCGAGCCGTTAATGTATGCTGACCCGATGACGTTGTTGACGATTCTGATCGTGTTGACGCTCGAAATTCTGACAATATCGTCGGATTCGTTTTCGGAGTTGGAGTCCAATTGTCTTTTTGTGAAACCCAAAAGGCAGGCGATGCTGTTTTCCACGTTCAAGTCAATCAAATAATTCAAGCCAAGTTTGATGTTTGATTTTAAAGTGTTTGAATTGGCTGTGATTTTGATGTTTTCGGGGGAGTAGCTGATTTTATTTATGGCAACGTAGCTTGCGCTTTGAGACGCGTAATTTTTGATTGTGTCTGAGACGGTCTTTTGCAAATATCTGTTGATGTCGATGATGTCGTAGCTACCGTTTGGAATGACGACGTTTTCCCAATTTCCTCCGTTGTTCATGCTGTAACGGAAAGAATTGTTTTTGCTGGTAATGTTTGAAAACCTGTTTTATGTCTCAAGACCGAGAAAAGCCATTTCATAAGTGTTATTTTTTTCAAAAACAATTTTGTCCAAAAATTCTGTTGTTATTATGTTGGAATTTCCATCCACGTCGATGATTATGCCTGACATTTTTTTAAATGAATGAAATTTTTTAAAATTGTCTCTTTTGGAAAATAAAAATTGTCAAGTCCGCTTCGGTATTTTCCCTCGTTTTCTTTTGACGACAAATCGATAATAGCAAATCCGTGAGGTTCAGACCAGCAATACTTGCAAAATTTTTTGAATTCTTCTTTTTTCATGCCGCTCGAAACGTGGTCTCGATAAATGTGGTCCATACTTATTGAATCTTGAGGAAAGAAACAAATAAAATTGGCATTTTCTCTGATAGTTTGTCGAGGGAGCGTAAAATAATTTTGAGAGAGGTAAAAGCAGTCGATGTTGGAATGTCTTCCTCGGGTGTAATATTTTTCGCACTTGCTTTGTTGGGCCCCCTGCAAATCGTCGAAGATCATTAAATTGTTTTTTGTTGAATCGAGATTTTGAGGTTCAGGCAGATCGTCATCCGTTTCGAAAAATTGGCACTCAATGTCCTCGGTTTCGGAATAATTTTTTGAAAGGTCGTTGATGACACATTCAGGAGTTAAATTCAATTTTTCAATTTCGTCTTGTACATCGAACAATTTTCCGATAATCTTTTTTGGTAATTTTTTCTCGAACGAACTTTTCAGTAGATTGTACTCGGGTCGGAAAAGAGATTTTGCATAAACTTGCAAATTGTTGTAATCTAACCATCCAGGTCTTAACAGCAAATTTAAATGCAAAGTTGTTTTTCCACAACCTGATTTTCCGAAGATGATTCCTCGAATGCTTCTTGGTAAAAGATCGTGGTTGTTCCTTTTGGTTTTTCCAATACGCCATGAATAATTGATTATATCCATCTTTTTTAATTTAAAAATATTTTGTTTTAATTTAAAAATATTTTCTTTTAATTTAAAAATATTTTGTTTTAATTTAAAAATATTTTTTTTTAATTTAAAAATATTTTTTTTTAATTTAAAAATATTTTTTTTTAATTTAAAAATATTTTTTTTTAATTTAAAAATATTTTTAAAAAATAAAAAAAATGTACTGCGTCAAATGCAAAAGGAAAACAGAAACGATCCATCTGAGAAATGAAGTCTCAAAAAATAACAGAAAAATGTTGAAAGGGACTTGCGTCTCTTGCGGAACGACCAAATGCGAGTTTGTTTCTTCGGAGGAAAAAGGGACTTGCGGAACGACCAAATGCGAGTTTGTTTCTTCGGAGGTAAAAGGGGGAGACTTGGTTGAACCGATCAACAATCTTTTAAAAGGAGGTGATTTGGTTGAATTGATCAACAATCTTTTAAAAATATGTGATTTGTTTGATTGGATTTACAATCTTTCGAAAGGGGGAGATTTGGTGGAATCGATCAACAATTTTTCAAAAAATATAAAGCTTCCGTGGGCAGAATTTCCTGGAGAAATGCATATTCCAGGAATGAATTTTGCAGGGCCTGGACAGATTTAGGCAAAAGGCTTACATCCACCAACATGTACCAAGAGTGGAGCAAACCAGTGGACCGAGTGGACAATGCAGCGTATCACCATGATTTGGCTTATAAATATTTAAACGACGTTCAAAGCAGAAATTTGGCGAATCAAATGATGCTTGAAGAAATGAACTCCATTCCAAACCCCACTCAAAAAGAAATAAGCGAAAGAAAACTTATCGCGCCCATCATCAAAGCCAAAGCCAAATTCGGACTGGGTGTCTCTGCAAAAAAAATAAATATTTTTTTCAAGTTTAAAATGGACGGATCACCTTGCAGAGGAGCTTCATAAACCGGTCATTCGCCATTTTAAAAAAAGAAAAGTGTTTGTGAACGACATTGATGAAATATGGGCTGTCGATTTGGTTGACATGCAATTGTTTTCAAAATTCAACAAGGGAGTAAAATATTTGCTCATGGTGATCGATGTGTTTTCAAAGTATGGATGGATCGTTCCGTTAAAAAGCAAAACGGGTCTTGAAGTGGCTGAAGCGTTGAAAAAGATTTTTGGTGAAAGAAAATGTGTAAAAATGTGGGTGGACAAAGGAAAAGAAATTTACAACAAGCACGTGAAAGCGCTGGGTGTTCAATTATGTTCCACTGAAAACGAGGAAAAAAGCAGTGTCGTCGAGCGATGGAACAGAACGATGAAAGAAAAAACGTTTAAATATTTTTCAGCCAACAGCACCAATAAATACATTGACGTTTTGGACAAAATGGTAAAAAATTATAACAGCACAAAACACTCTTCAATAAAAATGACTCCAATTGAAGCCAGCGAGGAAAGGAATAAAAATAAGTTCTGGATGAACCTGAATGGAAAGATGCAAAAAGAAAGACCAGAACCGAAATTTTTAATTGGCGACAAAGTGAGGATAACAAAAAAGAAGTCCAATTTTGAAAAAGGGTACACGCCGAGATGGACCGAGGAGGTTTTTACCGTGTCAAAAATTCAGAGAACGGATCCACCCACGTACAAGGTTACCGACGCCAACGGTGAAGATATTCAAGGAACTTTTTACGAGCAGGAAATGCAAAAGACGCAACAAGAAATATTCAGAATTGAAAAAATAACTCGACGAACAAAAAGCAAATCACTGGTAAAATGGAAAGGATATCCAGACTCGTTCAAGTCATGGGTGGATAATAAAGAATTGATCCGTTTGAAAAAAAATTATATAAAAAAAAATTTCTTTTCTTTTTAAAAAGATGAATTTTGTTACGATTGAAAATTTTGACGAGAGCAAATTATCGGTTGAAGAAATTTATTCCGCAACCAAACCAATTCAGTACCAAAAGATTCCGCTTTTTTATGAGTACCCCTCTGGAAAAGGTCCTTTTATTTTAAGAACCCCCGTTTTGTTTTCTCTGGGTGTGTTTGAAAATTGCAGTTTTGGAACGAACGAACTGGAGGGATATTCCATGTCCTTTCTCGGTTTCAACGAAAAAAACGGAATAAACGAAAAAGAAAAAAAATTTATAGAGGCGACTGAAAAAATATCAAAATTTCTTCGTGAAAAAGTCAAAGAAATGATTCCCACTTTGAAAAAAGGAGGAAGAACGAAAAAAATAACAACGGAGGATTTGTCCATTTTTAAAAACAAATCCGATAATCCAAACGCAGCGCCCATTTTTTTCGGAAAGTTGTTTCTAAAGAAAAACGAAAAAAAATTGAAGTTTCATCTTTGTTTTTCAAAAAGAAAACGAAAGAGTTTGTGAAAGTAAATCCTTTGGAATATGTTCGACAAAAGTGCTACGCCGTCGCCTCTTTGAAAATTGAAGGTGTTTTTGTCGGAGCGCAGATCGAGTCCATTCAGGTTAGAATTCCCGAAGTGGTCATTGCAAAAAATGCACCTTCAGTTCAAAGCGTCATGGGTGACGATTTGGATTTGGGAGAAATTGAATCTGACGAAGAAATGTGAAAACACTAATAAAAAAATAAAAAATGATTTAAAAAAATTTTCTTTTCTTTTTAAAAAGATGAATTCTGTTACGATTGAAAAATTTAACGAGAGCGAATTATCGGATGAAGATTTTGACGAGAGCGGATATGAAGAAATGCACCTTCCAGGGATGCGTTTTGTAGTAGTACCTAGCAAAACCCAGACAAAAGGCTTGCATCCACCGACGCGCCTCAAGAGTGGAGCAAACCGGTGGACCGAGTGGATAATGCAGCGCATCATCACGATTTGGCTTATATTTTACCGACCGGCAAAACAGAAATTTGGCGGATCAAATGATGCTTGAACAAATGAACTCCTTTCCAAACCCAACTCAAAAAGAAATAAACGAAATAAAACTTATCGCGCCAATCATCAAAGCCAAAGCCAAAGCCAAAGCCAAATTCGGACTGGATTTGAGAGGGGCTGAATCTGACGAAGAAATGGAATCTGACGAAGAAATGTGAAAACACGAAAAAAAATTGAAAATAAAATGATTTAAAAAAATTTTCTTTTCATATTAAAAATGCATGCCTCACACAAGTTGTTTAAAAATGTTGCCTCAGCAGAGAGTCGCAATTTTAATTCGGAGTTGGAAATTTTGAAATTGTATTTGAAACATATGGATGAGAGAATTAAAGAGTTGGAACGAAAAAATCCGAAAAACATTATCGTGACCAAAAAAAAGTTAGAACATCCCACCTATTTCAACATAAACGGACAACATGAGATTTTTGCTCAGAAAGACATTAAATTTGCTGCTCTTTCTCACACGACAATATCGTTGTCCGTTGGGTTGAATTTGGACAAAGGAATTGCTGTCGTCACTTTGATAAACAAAATCAGCGATCAATTGAACTTTTACAAAAACGATGCTATTTTTTCAGAGTCTTTAGACGAAATCATTTTGGATGTGAACAACAACAGCATCCATGACGTCATAGTCAAAAAAGGCGAAAAGCTTTGTAAAATAAATCACATCGATTCGAATTAAAAAAATCTGTCTTTGTTAAAAAGATGGAGATAATAAAAAACACTGAAAAAATTTACCCAGTTCTTCCAACGGCACCATCCGATGGAGGCCACGTTTACCGGCTTCAAAAAATAAGCGAGATCCAAAAAGAAATGGAGAATGAAAAAGTGAAAAGAATGGCTTTGAGCAAAAAGTACCATCGAGCGGCAAAAATTATTCGTTTCGCAGACGATGGGTTGCAAACGGTGTGCATTGCTTTGGGAATTACAGGAATTGCACTTTTGTCAACCGCCGTTGCCACTCCAGTTTCGATTGCGTGCGAGGGAATTGCGGTTGGAATGGGTGCTTTGTCCATTTTCGGAAATCAACAAAACAAAAAAATGATGTTGAAGGCTGAAAAGCACGAAAAATTAAAAGTTCTTTCCGAGTCAAAATTGAACATGATTAGCGACCACATTTCAAAATCGCTCATGGACGGATTTGTGAGCGATTCTGAATACGAATTAATTCTGAGCGAGCTTCAAAAATTTAAAACCATGACCGAAGAAATCCGAACAAAAACAAAAAGCAGCATTGACGAATTGGCCAAAGAGTCACTGATCCAAAAAGGAAGAGAAGAAGCCATTCAAGCATTTAACAACCTTTTTAAAAAAGGCGAATAAACAAAAAACACAAACGAGTTTTCGTTTTTGTTTAAGTTTTTCTCAGTATTTTAAAAAAAAAGTCCTTCTTTAGAATACAAGACCCAAAAAAAAAAGATGAGATTTCAAAAAATTATATGGCCAACAGGGAAAAGCTTTACAATGAGAGCCTCAACGCGAACATTTCAGATGCAAATTATCAGACTGATTTGTCCAAGTTTTTTAAGCCGCTCATCGAAAGCAACGAAAAAGTAAAAAACGAGCTAAAGAGCATCACATATAAAGAGGTTGGAAACAGTCCACTGGCTTTGACTTATCCAGAAACCAAGCCGTCTTTTGAAAGTTTAAAGAGTGTTGAAAAAACTTTTGGAAAAATGAATGTTGGAAATACTGCTTTGGTATATTTAGCAAAATACGCAGCCAAAAAATTTTCTGCAGACAGAGTTTTTGGAATTCACTCAAAAGAATCCGGAAAAATGTTTATTGGAGACAAACAAATTTTTATCGATAATAACGACATCATTATTGATGGAGAAAAGTACAATGGGACGGTAGGTTTTTGTGAGTTGATCACAAGATCCAAGCCTGATAAAACAAAGGTAACAGACGAGGACTTGAAAAATTATGAAAAAATACTGGTCGAAACGCATGCAATGGAGAGAGAAGGGAAACCAAACATACCAAAAGCTTCGAGAAGTGAAAAGTGGGAAACGATTGTTTCAAAGTTTTGGGAAAGAAATTACGCAAAAACGAGGGAAATAAAAGGTCGCGGAGTGATCATTCTTCCAAGTGATCCGAATGCGCTTGCGCAAAGACTTAGTTTGAGCATCGCCGCTGGTCATGCTGGAAATGTTGCACCGAGAAACGAAGCTGTTGCCATTTGTGACAAACTTTTGAGGCAGGGGGAAATAAACAAAGAGGAATACCGATCGATTCAAAAATACATCGAGTCGTGAAACACGACAGATTTAAAAAAATATTTTCTCAATTAAAAAAATGCTAATTGTGAACAACAGAAGATATTTAAAAAAGAACGTTGTCGGAGGCGGAGGAATCGTGGACACGTTTAAAAATTTTTCAAGGAGAATGGTAGCTTCAAACGCATCGAGATCGTCTCTTAATTTGTTGAGAAAGGCAGCGGCAAGCGAAATTGGAAGAGAAGCGATCACCGCCGCCAAACCTGCCGGAAAAGAATTGGCCTCTTCAGCCATATCGACCGCTAAAGACGTTGCCATCGACAAAGGAAAAAAAGCGATTGAAAAAGCTTACGCCAAGACAGGGACGGTGAATCCAAACCAATTGGTTAGCACGATTTTTAACGAAGCGGCAAAGGTGGACCAGTATGCGAATATTAATCCGATGGAAGAGCTGCATAAAAAAAATCTTTGGTTCGTCCATTCAAGTAAAAAAGAAAATGACAAAGAAGAACGCTTCTAGAATCCAAGATCTCGTCAAAATGGGGAGCGGGCTTTTGATTGCGTGATTTTTTTCACGAATTAAAAATGACATAAAATTTTTTTTTCTCATTTTAAAAAATGATAAACACCGACAGATTAATAATTGATGAAATGCCTTTGAACGACACCGGCATTGAAAAAGTTGATTTTTTCGAGTACCTTCCAACAAATCTCGATTTAAATTCTTCAGAATCGATCGTTTTTGAGATTGATTGCCAGTCTGTGCAGACACTTCCGTCTGAGGCTTATATCCTCGTCGAAGGGGTTCTGAAAAAAGCAGACGGAACCGCTTACGCAGCAGCAGACCAAATTGCTCTGGTAAACAACGCCATCATGTTTTTGTTCAGCGACCTCACTTACGACTTATCGGGGCAGCAAGTTGAAAGAGTCATGTACGCAGGTCAGGGAACAACCATGCTTGGATCGTTGAAATATCCTTTCGGTTTTCAGCTTGCCGATGGTTTGAAGCAAATGTGGTACAAAGACACTTCAAACGCCACTGGAAGCACGGGGTTCGTTGTCAGACGAGAGCACTTGTTTGCAGAAACCACGTCCATTGGCGCATTTTCTTTCAGGATACCTTTAAAACACATTTTTGGTTTTTGCGAAACTTACAACAAAGTCGTTTACGGATTCAGACACACGATCACCTTTACAAAAAAAGAATACGACGACGCTATTTACAGAGCTGGAAGTGTTGCTGCAGGAATGATCTACATCAAAAAATTCCGACTTTTTATGCCTAGAATTGAGCTTGATGTTTTGAAAAAATCCGAATTTTTGAATTTAATGGCAAAGAAAATTTCCGTTCTAGTGGCTTACAAAGCAAACAAAGTCGAAAGGCAAGCCATTCCAGCTGGTCTCACAGAATTTACCTGGACCCTTGGAAGGATCACAGACAAAAGCGTTCCGAGATATATCGTGTTTGGCCTTCAAACAAACAGAACTTCCAGTCAAACCGCAAATCCAGCCGTATTCGATGATTGCGACGTCAACAATTTTTTTTTGACCGTCAATGGGATAAAATATCCAAATTACAATTATGACTTGAATTTTGGAGAAAAGAAAATTGTAATGGCTCATTCTGATGCGTTCTTGTTTGACGAAAAATATTACGGCACAAACGAACTTGTTTGCCAATCCGGTTTGTCTCTGCTTGAATATAAAAATTTGTTTCCGTTCTTTTTTGTCGACATCAGCAAGCAAAAGGAAAGAGTTGTTTCTGAAACAGCCGAATTGGTTGTCAACCTAAAATTCCTAACGGCAGTGCCAGACGGCACCGTTATTTTCGCAATGATCATTTCCAACAAATTGTTAAAATTTGTTTCAGACGGAACCAACATGAACGCTGTTTATTAGGTTAAAAAGACCGTCATGAGATTCTTGACAAAAAAACGATTTAAAAAATTTTTTTCTTTTTAAAAATAAAGCATGAGACTAACAAAAAATTATCTGAAAAATTTGCTGAGAGAAAATGGAGTCACAAAAACCTCAAACAATTTGTTGACTTTGATGCTGATTGCGGTTGAGAACAATCTCGTAAGCAAAGATTTGCTTTTGGAAAGTGCAAAAGAATACAAGGCGGTGGGTCGACCGAAAAAAGAAATAAAAACGGAAAATGCGAAAACGGAAAAATCAAAAAAATAGATCGATCATAAATACGAGAGGCTTGGTTCAATTCGAAAAAAACCTGTTTCTGTGAAAATGACCAACATCGAAACCGGGGAAGTGGTTGAATACGGATCACTTTACAAAGCGATGAAAAAGACGGGGCATGGCTGGAGATATTTGGAGCGTCGAGATAGAAAAGTGGAAAATGGAATAAAGATTGAAATTTTAAATTCTGAAAAACTTGAAAACAGAAAAAAAACTCCAAGTCCGAAAAAATAAAAAAAATTTCTAATTCCGAAAAAAAATTTTCAATTCTCGGAAAAAAAAGAATTGAAAAAATTCTCGAAAAAAAGAAAAAAAATTGATTCCGAAAAAAAAATTTTCTTGGCATAATTAAATGGAAAACAAAATGCGAAAAAATGGAAAAACCAAAAAATTTGATTTGGAGTTAAATAATTTTCTTGGCAAAGAAAAAATGGAAAACAAAACTGTCAAAGAATTGCGAGAAATCGCCAAAGCCCAAAAATTGAAAAATTATTCAAAGATGCGAAAGGCTGATCTCTTTGAAGCAATAAAAAACACGAGTCCTGTCATCAGTCCTGCAACACGCAGACGAACGACTGATGCAAGACCTTTGCCTGTTAATGAAAGACCTACCGTAATCAGGTTTGTTCGACCTCCTGTTAAAGTTTCTGTGAAACCTGCAAAAGTGTGGTTTGTTGTTGGACCTGATGTAGCACCTGTTCCTGCTCCAAGACCGGTCCCTGCTCAAAGGCCGGTTCCTGCTCAAAGGCCGGTTCCTGCTCCAAAGCCGGTCCCTGCTCCAAGACCGGTTCCTGCTCCAAGGCCGGTCCCTGCTTCAAGGCCGGTCCCTGCTCCAAGGCCGGTTCCTGCTCAAAGACCGGTTCCTGCTCCAAGACCAACTCATTTGCAAAATCCTGACGCTGTTCAAGAACCTGTGACTGATCCTGGATTTTTTTCAAGGTTGACGACAGCTGCAAAAATTGCTGTTTTTGACAGTTTTAAAAGTGTGCTTGAATCAATTGACCCTTACGTCCCAGAGGCTCTGAAGAAAAAATTGAGAGACGCAAGAGACGGAGTTGAAAAAAAAGTAAAGTCGATTATTTTCAACAGACCGGTTCCTGCTCCAAGACCTGTTCCTGCTCCAAGACCTGGATTGCTTTCAAGGTTGACGACAGCTGCAAAAAATGTTTTACAAAGATCGGTTCCAGCTCCTAGACCTGCCAAAACACGCATTCATTTTCAGTTGACCGATCACGCGTTGAAGCATGTTGCCAAACAATTTTCGCATCAAGTTGAAGGAAACCATAAAGACGCCTCTACCTTTTTAGATTTGGCAAAAGACGGAGCGATAAAAATTCTTCAAGAAAATAAAAATAAAAAAGCGATCCTTGTTTTGACTTGCGATATGTAGAGCGTTAGCCTTACTACGGGTGAGGAAGTAAATCGAATTGCTCCTTTTTTGTAAAAAGCTGGGATTATTTTGGAGTCGACGGATTTGGGAGAATTTTACGAAAAAGCAAAAAATGAAATCCTGGAAAACATGGACAAATACAACAAAATGGGTTTGAATTGCACAGTGTCCGCCATCTTGAAAATGGACATTAATTTAATTAATTACAGACCCATCGGAGGTCGGTCGTACATTCCTCTCGACGACTTTCTAGCAAGCAAAAAAGCAATCATCAACCTGGAAAACGAAAACAACGAATGTTTCAAGTGGAGCGTCACCAGAGCGCAGTACATGAAAGAAAAACATGGAGAAAGAATTGACAAAGACTTGATTGAAAAATCGAAAAATTTAAATTGGGAAGGGATTGAATTTCCGGTCAAACTCAATCAAATCAAAAAAATTGAAAAAAATAATCCAGAAATCAGCATCAACGTTTTCGGGTACGAAAATAAATCCATTTACCCTTTACGAATATCCAAATGTTTGAACAGAGAACATGAAATAGATTTGCTGCTTATTTCAGACGAAAAAACAAATCATTATTGGTCTGATAAAAAATCTGAGTCGACTCATTTCCTCCCAAACATCCAAAAAAAAACGGAAAAAAATATTATTGTAGAAATTGCTTGCAGGGGATGAAAAGCAAGGAGGATCTTTCAAAACATTCAGCTTATTGCAACGAGCATGACGCGGTTCGAAGGGTTCTTCCTCCAAAAAAATCATTCATAAAATTTGAGAACCTAGGTCACTCGATGAAAGTCCAATTTATTGTTTACGCGGATTTAGAATGTTTTACCAAACCGATAGACTCGTGCGAACAAAATCCAGACCAGTCTTACACCAAAATGTTTCAAAGGCACGTTCCAAGTTCCTTTTCATTTTACATAAAATGTTTTGACGAAACCATTTATAGCAGCGAAATATTTATTTCCGAATCGTCAAACGAGAACCAAGACGTAGCCCAATTTTTTGTCGAAAGTTTGGAAAAAGAAATAAAAGAAATTTTTGGAAAAATCTTGAAAAAAAAATGGTCTTCACAAAGGACGATGAAAATAATTTCAAATCCGCAACAGTTTGTCACATTTGCGAAGAAAAAATTCTCGATAAAGAAAAAGTGCGCGATCACTGCCATTTTACTGGAAAATATTGAGGAGCGGACCACAACGAATGTAATTTAAAATACAAAAATCCAAAATTCGTTCCTGTCGTTTTTCACAATTTGTCAGGCTACGACAGCCATTTGTTTATCAAAAAATTGGGAGGAGAAATAACCTGCATTCCATGCAACGAGGAAAAATACATTAGCTTTTCAAAAAAAATAACAGTGGGAGAGTACATTGGTAAAGATGGAAAACCTAAAGAAAAAAAAATTGAATTGAGGTTCATCGACAGTTTTAAATTCCTTTCCTTCAGTTTGGATACTTTGTCTAAAAATTTAAAGCCGGAACAGTTCAAAAACCTCGCAAAATATTATGAAGGAGAAAAATTTGATTTACTTCGTAAAAAAGGCGTGTATCCTTATGATTGGGTGGACACATTCGATAAATTTAAAGAAACGCAATTGCCTCCAAAAGAAGCAGTTTTCTCCAAACTCAACCACGAGGGAATAAGCGACAAAAATTACGCGCATGCGCAAAAGGTTTGGAACGCGTTTCAATTCAAAACGTTTAGAGATTATCACGATTTGTATAACGCGTCGGACGTTTTGATTCTGGCGGATGTCTTTGAAAATTTTAGGGACTTTTGCATGAAAAATTACAAGCTCGACCCCGCCTGGTATTACACATCTCCCGGGTTGGCTTGGGACGCTTGTTTGAAAATGACAAAAATAGAATTAGAATTGTTGAGCAATCCTGACATGCTTTTAATGGTGCAAAGAGGAATACGTGAAGGAGTAGTTATGATTTCAAACCGGTATGCAAAATTGAACAACAAATTCATGGGAGACTCGTACGATCCAAGTCAACCGTCAAAATTTATCATATACTTGAACGTCAACAACTTGTACGGATGGGCAATGAGCAAACCTCTTCCCACTCACGGTTTCGAATGGATGACAGAAGACGACCTTTCCAATTGGAGATCGATTCCGTGCATTTAGAAGTCGATTTTCATTGTCCGGAAAGCCTTCACGACGAATTCAACGACTACCCTCCGCGCCTGAAACAATGACCATTGGAAAAGTGAAAAAACTAGTTTCAAATTTAAACGACAAAACCAATTATGTCTTTTACAGCGAAAACCTGAAATTGTACGAACGATTGGGACTAGTCTTCACCAAAATTCATCGAGGAAAAAAATTTGAGCAACGGGATTGGATGAAACCATACATTGACCTAAACACCGATTTAAGAACTAAAGTCACCAGCGAATTTGAGAAGGAATTTTTCAAGCAGATGAACAATTCGGTGTTAGGAAAAACAATGGAAAACATTGAAAAACGAGTGGATGTGAGACTGGTGACAAAAAAAGAAGAAGCAATTAAATTATCAGCAAAACCAAATTACGACAGGCATACGATTTTCGACAAAAACTTGGCTGCCGTTCACATGAAAAGAACAAATATTTTTTACAACAAACCAATTTATTTGGGAATGTCCATCTTGGATTTGAGCAAAACTTTAATATTTGAATTCCACTACGATTACATTAGAAAAATCCTTCAAAGGGTCCAGGTAAATTCTGTGAGACCAGCTGGAATGGCTTGCCTTTCGACTTTGTTTGCTTTGTAAGCCACTAGAACGGAAATTTTCTTTGCCATTAAATTCAAAAATTCGGATTTTTTCAAAACATCAAGCTCAATTCTAGGCATAAAAAGTCGGAATTTTTTGATGTAGATCATTCCTGCAGCAACACTTCCAGCTCTGTAAATAGCGTCGTCGTATTCTTTTTTTGTAAAGGTGATCGTGTGTCTGAATCCGTAAACGACTTTGTTGTAAGTTTCGCAAAAACCAAAAATGTGTTTTAAAGGTATCCTGAAAGAAAATGCGCCAATGGACGTGGTTTCTGCAAACAAGTGCTCTCGTCTGACAACGAACCCCGTGCTTCCAGTGGCGTTTGAAGTGTCTTTGTACCACATTTGCTTCAAACCATCGGCAAGCTGAAAACCGAAAGGATATTTCAACGATCCAAGCATGGTTGTTCCCTGACCTGCGTACATGACTCTTTCAACTTGCTGCCCCGATAAGTCGTAAGTGAGGTCGCTGAACAAAAACATGATGGCGTTGTTTACCAGAGCAATTTGGTCTGCTGCTGCGTAAGCGGTTCCGTCTGCTTTTTTCAGAACCCCTTCGACGAGGATATAAGCCTCAGACGGAAGTGTCTGCACAGACTGGCAATCAATCTCAAAAACGATCGATTCTGAAGAATTTAAATCGAGATTTGTTGGAAGGTACTCGAAAAAATCAACTTTTTCAATGCCGGTGTCGTTCAAAGGCATTTCATCAATTATTAATCTGTCGGTGTTTATCATTTTTTAAAATGAGAAAAAAAAATTTTATGTCATTTTTAATTCGTGAAAAAAATCACGCAATCAAAAGCCCGCTCCCCATTTTGACGAGATCTTGGATTCTAGAAGCGTTCTTCTTTGTCATTTTCTTTTTTACTTGAATGGACGAACCAAAGATTTTTTTTATGCAGCTCTTCCATCGGATTAATATTCGCATACTGGTCCACCTTTGCCGCTTCGTTAAAAATCGTGCTAACCAATTGGTTTGGATTCACCGTCCCTGTCTTGGCGTAAGCTTTTTCAATCGCTTTTTTTCCTTTGTCGATGGCAACGTCTTTAGCGGTCGATATGGCTGAAGAGGCCAATTCTTTTCCGGCAGGTTTGGCGGCGGTGATCGCTTCTCTTCCAATTTCGCTTGCCGCTGCCTTTCTCAACAAATTAAGAGACGATCTCGATGCGTTTGAAGCTACCATTCTCCTTGAAAAATTTTTAAACGTGTCCACGATTCCTCCGCCTCCGACAACGTTCTTTTTTAAATATCTTCTGTTGTTCACAATTAGCATTTTTTTAATTGAGAAAATATTTTTTTAAATCTGTCGTGTTTCACGACTCGATGTATTTTTGAATCGATCGGTATTCCTCTTTGTTTATTTCCCCCTGCCTCAAAAGTTTGTCACAAATGGCAACAGCTTCGTTTCTCGGTGCAACATTTCCAGCATGACCAGCGGCGATGCTCAAACTAAGTCTTTGCGCAAGCGCATTCGGATCACTTGGAAGAATGATCACTCCGCGACCTTTTATTTCCCTCGTTTTTGCGTAATTTCTTTCCCAAAACTTTGAAACAATCGTTTCCCACTTTTCACTTCTCGAAGCTTTTGGTATGTTTGGTTTCCCTTCTCTCTCCATTGCATGCGTTTCGACCAGTATTTTTTCATAATTTTTCAAGTCCTCGTCTGTTACCTTTGTTTTATCAGGCTTGGATCTTGTGATCAACTCACAAAAACCTACCGTCCCATTGTACTTTTCTCCATCAATAATGATGTCGTTATTATCGATAAAAATTTGTTTGTCTCCAATAAACATTTTTCCGGATTCTTTTGAGTGAATTCCAAAAACTCTGTCTGCAGAAAATTTTTTGGCTGCGTATTTTGCTAAATATACCAAAGCAGTATTTCCAACATTCATTTTTCCAAAAGTTTTTTCAACACTCTTTAAACTTTCAAAAGACGGCTTGGTTTCTGGATAAGTCAAAGCCAGTGGACTGTTTCCAACCTCTTTATATGTGATGCTCTTTAGCTCGTTTTTTACTTTTTCGTTGCTTTCGATGAGCGGCTTAAAAAACTTGGACAAATCAGTCTGATAATTTGCATCTGAAATGTTCGCGTTGAGGCTCTCATTGTAAAGCTTTTCCCTGTTGGCCATATAATTTTTTGAAATCTCATCTTTTTTTTTTGGGTCTTGTATTCTAAAGAAGGACTTTTTTTTTAAAATACTGAGAAAAACTTAAACAAAAACGAAAACTCGTTTGTGTTTTTTGTTTATTCGCCTTTTTTAAAAAGGTTGTTAAATGCTTGAATGGCTTCTTCTCTTCCTTTTTGGATCAGTGACTCTTTGGCCAATTCGTCAATGCTGCTTTTTGTTTTTGTTCGGATTTCTTCGGTCATGGTTTTAAATTTTTGAAGCTCGCTCAGAATTAATTCGTATTCAGAATCGCTCACAAATCCGTCCATGAGCGATTTTGAAATGTGGTCGCTAATCATGTTCAATTTTGACTCGGAAAGAACTTTTAATTTTTCGTGCTTTTCAGCCTTCAACATCATTTTTTTGTTTTGTTGATTTCCGAAAATGGACAAAGCACCCATTCCAACCGCAATTCCCTCGCACGCAATCGAAACTGGAGTGGCAACGGCGGTTGACAAAAGTGCAATTCCTGTAATTCCCAAAGCAATGCACACCGTTTGCAACCCATCGTCTGCGAAACGAATAATTTTTGCCGCTCGATGGTACTTTTTGCTCAAAGCCATTCTTTTCACTTTTTCATTCTCCATTTCTTTTTGGATCTCGCTTATTTTTTGAAGCCGGTAAACGTGGCCTCCATCGGATGGTGCCGTTGGAAGAACTGGGTAAATTTTTTCAGTGTTTTTTATTATCTCCATCTTTTTAACAAAGACAGATTTTTTTAATTCGAATCGATGTGATTTATTTTACAAAGCTTTTCGCCTTTTTTGACTATGACGTCATGGATGCTGTTGTTGTTCACATCCAAAATGATTTCGTCTAAAGACTCTGAAAAAATAGCATCGTTTTTGTAAAAGTTCAATTGATCGCTGATTTTGTTTATCAAAGTGACGACAGCAATTCCTTTGTCCAAATTCAACCCAACGGACAACGATATTGTCGTGTGAGAAAGAGCAGCAAATTTAATGTCTTTCTGAGCAAAAATCTCATGTTGTCCGTTTATGTTGAAATAGGTGGGATGTTCTAACTTTTTTTTGGTCACGATAATGTTTTTCGGATTTTTTCGTTCCAACTCTTTAATTCTCTCATCCATATGTTTCAAATACAATTTCAAAATTTCCAACTCCGAATTAAAATTGCGACTCTCTGCTGAGGCAACATTTTTAAACAACTTGTGTGAGGCATGCATTTTTAATATGAAAAGAAAATTTTTTTAAATCATTTTATTTTCAATTTTTTTTCGTGTTTTCACATTTCTTCGTCAGATTCCATTTCTTCGTCAGATTCAGCCCCTCTCAAATCCAGTCCGAATTTGGCTTTGGCTTTGGCTTTGGCTTTGATGATTGGCGCGATAAGTTTTATTTCGTTTATTTCTTTTTGAGTTGGGTTTGGAAAGGAGTTCATTTGTTCAAGCATCATTTGATCCGCCAAATTTCTGTTTTGCCGGTCGGTAAAATATAAGCCAAATCGTGATGATGCGCTGCATTATCCACTCGGTCCACCGGTTTGCTCCACTCTTGAGGCGCGTCGGTGGATGCAAGCCTTTTGTCTGGGTTTTGCTAGGTACTACTACAAAACGCATCCCTGGAAGGTGCATTTCTTCATATCCGCTCTCGTCAAAATCTTCATCCGATAATTCGCTCTCGTTAAATTTTTCAATCGTAACAGAATTCATCTTTTTAAAAAGAAAAGAAAATTTTTTTAAATCATTTTTTATTTTTTTATTAGTGTTTTCACATTTCTTCGTCAGATTCAATTTCTCCCAAATCCAAATCGTCACCCATGACGCTTTGAACTGAAGGTGCATTTTTTGCAATGACCACTTCGGGAATTCTAACCTGAATGGACTCGATCTGCGCTCCGACAAAAACACCTTCAATTTTCAAAGAGGCGACGGCGTAGCACTTTTGTCGAACATATTCCAAAGGATTTACTTTCACAAACTCTTTCGTTTTCTTTTTGAAAAACAAAGATGAAACTTCAATTTTTTTTCGTTTTTCTTTAGAAACAACTTTCCGAAAAAAATGGGCGCTGCGTTTGGATTATCGGATTTGTTTTTAAAAATGGACAAATCCTCCGTTGTTATTTTTTTCGTTCTTCCTCCTTTTTTCAAAGTGGGAATCATTTCTTTGACTTTTTCACGAAGAAATTTTGATATTTTTTCAGTCGCCTCTATAAATTTTTTTTCTTTTTCGTTTATTCCGTTTTTTTCGTTGAAACCGAGAAAGGACATGGAATATCCCTCCAGTTCGTTCGTTCCAAAACTGCAATTTTCAAACACACCCAGAGAAAACAAAACGGGGGTTCTTAAAATAAAAGGACCTTTTCCAGAGGGGTACTCATAAAAAAGCGGAATCTTTTGGTACTGAATTGGTTTGGTTGCGGAATAAATTTCTTCAACCGATAATTTGCTCTCGTCAAAATTTTCAATCGTAACAAAATTCATCTTTTTAAAAAGAAAAGAAATTTTTTTTTATATAATTTTTTTTCAAACGGATCAATTCTTTATTATCCACCCATGACTTGAACGAGTCTGGATATCCTTTCCATTTTACCAGTGATTTGCTTTTTGTTCGTCGAGTTATTTTTTCAATTCTGAATATTTCTTGTTGCGTCTTTTGCATTTCCTGCTCGTAAAAAGTTCCTTGAATATCTTCACCGTTGGCGTCGGTAACCTTGTACGTGGGTGGATCCGTTCTCTGAATTTTTGACACGGTAAAAACCTCCTCGGTCCATCTCGGCGTGTACCCTTTTTCAAAATTGGACTTCTTTTTTGTTATCCTCACTTTGTCGCCAATTAAAAATTTCGGTTCTGGTCTTTCTTTTTGCATCTTTCCATTCAGGTTCATCCAGAACTTATTTTTATTCCTTTCCTCGCTGGCTTCAATTGGAGTCATTTTTATTGAAGAGTGTTTTGTGCTGTTATAATTTTTTACCATTTTGTCCAAAACGTCAATGTATTTATTGGTGCTGTTGGCTGAAAAATATTTAAACGTTTTTTCTTTCATCGTTCTGTTCCATCGCTCGACGACACTGCTTTTTTCCTCGTTTTCAGTGGAACATAATTGAACACCCAGCGCTTTCACGTGCTTGTTGTAAATTTCTTTTCCTTTGTCCACCCACATTTTTACACATTTTCTTTCACCAAAAATCTTTTTCAACGCTTCAGCCACTTCAAGACCCGTTTTGCTTTTTAACGGAACGATCCATCCATACTTTGAAAACACATCGATCACCATGAGCAAATATTTTACTCCCTTGTTGAATTTTGAAAACAATTGCATGTCAACCAAATCGACAGCCCATATTTCATCAATGTCGTTCACAAACACTTTTCTTTTTTTAAAATGGCGAATGACCGGTTTATGAAGCTCCTCTGCAAGGTGATCCGTCCATTTTAAACTTGAAAAAAATATTTATTTTTTTTGCAGAGACACCCAGTCCGAATTTGGCTTTGGCTTTGATGATGGGCGCGATAAGTTTTCTTTCGCTTATTTCTTTTTGAGTGGGGTTTGGAATGGAGTTCATTTCTTCAAGCATCATTTGATTCGCCAAATTTCTGCTTTGAACGTCGTTTAAATATTTATAAGCCAAATCATGGTGATACGCTGCATTGTCCACTCGGTCCACTGGTTTGCTCCACTCTTGGTACATGTTGGTGGATGTAAGCCTTTTGCCTAAATCTGTCCAGGCCCTGCAAAATTCATTCCTGGAATATGCATTTCTCCAGGAAATTCTGCCCACGGAAGCTTTATATTTTTTGAAAAATTGTTGATCGATTCCACCAAATCTCCCCCTTTCGAAAGATTGTAAATCCAATCAAACAAATCACATATTTTTAAAAGATTGTTGATCAATTCAACCAAATCACCTCCTTTTAAAAGATTGTTGATCGGTTCAACCAAGTCTCCCCCTTTTACCTCCGAAGAAACAAACTCGCATTTGGTCGTTCCGCAAGTCCCTTTTTCCTCCGAAGAAACAAACTCGCATTTGGTCGTTCCGCAAGAGACGCAAGTCCCTTTCAACATTTTTCTGTTATTTTTTGAGACTTCATTTCTCAGATGGATCGTTTCTGTTTTCCTTTTGCATTTGACGCAGTACATTTTTTTTATTTTTTAAAAATATTTTTAAATTAAAAAAAAATATTTTTAAATTAAAAAAAAATATTTTTAAATTAAAAAAAAATATTTTTAAATTAAAAAAAAATATTTTTAAATTAAAACAAAATATTTTTAAATTAAAAGAAAATATTTTTAAATTAAAACAAAATATTTTTAAATTAAAAAAGATGGATATAATCAATTATTCATGGCGTATTGGAAAAACCAAAAGGAACAACCACGATCTTTTACCAAGAAGCATTCGAGGAATCATCTTCGGAAAATCAGGTTGTGGAAAAACAACTTTGCATTTAAATTTGCTGTTAAGACCTGGATGGTTAGATTACAACAATTTGCAAGTTTATGCAAAATCTCTTTTCCGACCCGAGTACAATCTACTGAAAAGTTCGTTCGAGAAAAAATTACCAAAAAAGATTATCGGAAAATTGTTCGATGTACAAGACGAAATTGAAAAATTGAATTTAACTCCTGAATGTGTCATCAACGACCTTTCAAAAAATTATTCCGAAACCGAGGACATTGAGTGCCAATTTTTCGAAACGGATGACGATCTGCCTGAACCTCAAAATCTCGATTCAACAAAAAACAATTTAATGATCTTCGACGATTTGCAGGGGGCCCAACAAAGCAAGTGCGAAAAATATTACACCCGAGGAAGACATTCCAACATCGACTGCTTTTACCTCTCTCAAAATTATTTTACGCTCCCTCGACAAACTATCAGAGAAAATGCCAATTTTATTTGTTTCTTTCCTCAAGATTCAATAAGTATGGACCACATTTATCGAGACCACGTTTCGAGCGGCATGAAAAAAGAAGAATTCAAAAAATTTTGCAAGTATTGCTGGTCTGAACCTCACGGATTTGCTATTATCGATTTGTCGTCAAAAGAAAACGAGGGAAAATACCGAAGCGGACTTGACAATTTTTATTTTCCAAAAGAGACAATTTTAAAAAATTTCATTCATTTAAAAAAATGTCAGGCATAATCATCGACGTGGATGGAAATTCCAACATAATAACAACAGAATTTTTGGACAAAATTGTTTTTGAAAAAAATAACACTTATGAAATGGCTTTTCTCGGTCTTGAGACATAAAACAGGTTTTCAAACATTACCAGCAAAAACAATTCTTTCCGTTACAGCATGAACAACGGAGGAAATTGGGAAAACGTCGTCATTCCAAACGGTAGCTACGACATCATCGACATCAACAGATATTTGCAAAAGACCGTCTCAGACACAATCAAAAATTACGCGTCTCAAAGCGCAAGCTACGTTGCCATAAATAAAATCAGCTACTCCCCCGAAAACATCAAAATCACAGCCAATTCAAACACTTTAAAATCAAACATCAAACTTGGCTTGAATTATTTGATTGACTTGAACGTGGAAAACAGCATCGCCTGCCTTTTGGGTTTCACAAAAAGACAATTGGACTCCAACTCCGAAAACGAATCCGACGATATTGTCAGAATTTCGAGCGTCAACACGATCAGAATCGTCAACAACGTCATCGGGTCAGCATACATTAACGGCTCGCAATTAAATTGCATTTATTCCTTTTATCCAGGCGTTGGTCCTGGTTTTAAAATCAAAGAAAGACCTACCCATTTGGTTTACCTCCCTGTCAAAGTCCCAGAAATTTCCACAATGATCACACGCATCGTCGATCAAAACGGAAATTTAATCGACTTTCGCGGCGAGGACATCACGATCCGTTATCACATTCGAGAAGTGAAATAAATATTTTTTTCGGCATTTAAAAAATGAGCAAATATGTTAGTGTCAAATTAAATGTGTCTCAGGGACAGATCGAAAAAATAAAAAAATCAATGATGGAAGGTAAACCCGTGAGCATCAGGATTTCAAGAGACGATTTTAACGGAAACGACGTTTTACTTGTGACAAAAAGCCAACATCAAAAAATTGTGGACGGTCTCCATCGAGGAGTTGGAGTCACCATTAAAATGAGCAAAACTCAAGTGGAACACAACGCAAATGTAAAAGGAGGCTTTATTGGAGCTCTTTTACCTTCATTGGGAATGCTTGCAGCTCGAGCCGCCCCAGTGGTTGCCAATGGCTTATTGGGCGGGGTTGCCTCTTCTCTTGGTTCCACTGTGATCAACAAAATTGCAGAAAGGGGTGTCGTTTATGTCAAAAAAATGGAAATGGAATGAAAATGGGCACCCACAGAGGAAACGGATTGTTTTTAACACCCTGGGTCAAAGGAAGCTCAGTCAGAGATGGATTTTACGTCAAAAGCGGAAGCGGATACGAACCCATCGGAGCTGGATTGCTTCTCGGGCCAAACTCCCCATTCTCAAGCGTCCCTTTTTTAAATTCAATTTTGTAAAAAAAAATTTTGAGTTAAATAATTTTTCTTGGCATAATAAAATGAACGGAAAAACTAGAATGTTTAGAAATGAGGACGGAAAAATTAGAAGTTTAAAAACACTTGACCAAATTGAATATTTAAGGAGCAAAGGAGTAGGATGGCGCGAAATTGAAATGTACAAATTAATTCTCGAAGAAAAACAAGAACAAGAACAAGAACAAATTAAAAAAGAAATTTTTCGGGCAAGATTTAAACACCTTTACAAAAATTAAAAAGTTTTTTTTCATTACGCGTTATATCACGTCATGAAAAATAAAATGTTTTGTCACCGGAATTTTGTCCCAGAAAATTTTCAAACCGCGATTGTCAAAATTTTCACAACGATGATAAAAAATAATGATTTTGTCCCAGAAAATTTTCACCCTGTGATTATCAAATTTTTCGCAACGATGATGAAAAAATGATTTTGTCCCAGAACTCCCCTTTTCTAGTAGTGAGCAGAATCTTTCAAACACTCTTTTGATTGCGAGAGGTGGAACTGGAAGGGCATCCAGAATGTCAAACTGTTTTTCAATTGGATTATACCGGACCCAGGTATCTTTCGCATGCTCGACCTTGACCTCCATCAGAACACGCTTCATGTCCAGAATCGACTCAAAGCAGTCGCACAAAGAGTTCCATCCTGTCTCAAAAGGCAAGATTATGTACTTGCAGTGGACCTTGTGACTAGCACATGCTACCTCCATCTTCTCTCTCCTCTGGGTCGATTTATGAACTGTAGCCGCTAACTTCTTAACATTTTCCGTGGCAGCGGCCACCTGTTCTGTTTTTAGGCCTCATTTACACAAGTGTTGATGACATGATCAAGGTATCTAAAATGGTAATTAATGTTCCTCCACTCCGTCACACCTTTCAATATGTTTGAGGCGGCATCAGTCGTCATGAACTTTTGAACGTTTGGCCTCAGACTATTACTTTCGTCAATCATCGAATCAGTCACTATTGCAAAGGCCTCACCGGTGTGCTGACCCTCAAAATTCTTTATCCCCAGAAGCAACTGTTGCTTAAAATGGGAGTCGACATAATGGGCGGTGAAGGTTCGGTACAACTCAGAAGATCTGGAAATCCAGTGATCGGTGGTGAACGCTATTGAAACCACGTCGGGAAGGTTGATTTTCGGTATGAGGCGCCCAGGACAAAATTTCTATAGATTTTCTATACAAAAAATCAATCCTTTTTTCTATAGGCTTTTGGAACATATTCTCTATAGAAATTCAACTACTAAAAGTCTATAGAATATGCAATTGAAAGTCTATAGAAGTTTCTATAGAAAAGATCAATACTATTTTCTATACGCTTTTGAAACATGGCCTATAGAAATTTAACTACAGAAAGTCTATAGAAGTTTCTATAGATCGTATTTTTCGAGAGTGTATAGAAAATATTTTCTATTATCATTTAGATGGTCTATAGAATTGATGGGATATATTCCATCGATTATAGTCTATATTATATATTACATAAATAATATACTACATATATTATAGACAAAATTGCTACCTATACCAATTTCATAGACTTTTTATGATATTCTATAAACCATCTGTATATTACATATGAGGAATATTTGCTATTGGGAGAAAAAACAAGAAAAAGTGCATTTATAAACTTTTAAAACAAATGACTATATATTAAATAATCAAAATAGACAGAAATACACTATGTACATTCGTATAACATCATTCATAGTTTAACTCTTCTTAACTTTCGACGCAATATTTAATTTTATTTTGATTGCTGTTTGCACATCCTTTGACGACACTCCCAGTATCTGACAAGCACAAGCTAAAAATACAAAAGAGTTCAATTAATTATTTCTTTCGTTTAATAAAGAAATTCAAATGCTATAACTATTTACCAACAACATCATCAACAAGGTCTTGACAAATTTTGGGTTTTGCTACTTTGTCAGAGTGAGCATTACTTTGCTTGCCAGTAAAACTGACACTTCTTAGATAGCCTGTGCTTCCCACCAATGACACCAAAAGATCAATTACAAATTTATTTGTACCATGAGATTTGTTACATTTGCTGAATGGTCAATGTATTTTTTGTGACCTGGCACTAATTGTTTCTAAATTACAAAGTAAAAGTACTATGAATATAATTTATATAATTAAACATATAAATAAAAAAATAGATAAATTTTGTAACATGAAAATTCTTGCTCTACTAGATCCATCTGGGTATTTAGGTTCTTTCCAGATTGGAATGCGTTTCAGTAAGATTTGATTTAGAAACAAGACTGTCATTAAAGACATTACTATTTGTAATGCTAAATGAATGATTAAGCTGATCAGACATATCAAAAGAGTTGAGAGTGTGAGAGGTTGCTCTGCTAGACCCATATAAATTGCTGGGTGCCTTCCACTTCTGAAAAGATGAATGAAAACTTTGAGTTACATTGAAGTCACTTGCATATTGATTTGAGTTAGAGGAAAGACTTTTTGTCAATTTTGGTATATAATGTGTTAAGGAAGATAAATCATGGGATAAATCATAAATCATTTTTAACTGCAAAACTCCATTGAATAAGTTCATCAAGTTTAATTTCTAAAGCAACTTTATCTGCATTCTAAAATAAGAACATAAAGGAATACTGAATTTAACTAGCTAAAATTAGAAGTATTTACAACATACAATACATACACAATGTTTTCAATAACTTCAATGTTTTCTTCAACACGCAATCGTTTAGTTTTTGCACAACTTTTACAATCATATTTCTAAAATAAGCAGATGAATTTGAATGCAATATTTTAAAATAGTATTTACCATTTATAAAAAACAGTTTTTAAAAATGCTCATCATAACAACACCATTAAAGTTATCTGATTTGGTAATGGTAGAACAACTTTTACAAGAGTGTTTGCTTGATTGTTCAACTCCTCCAAATCATCTTAATTATTTGATCTTAAAAATTATTACATCTTAATATTTAAATCTTAAAAATATTTACATCTTAAAAATTTTTCATTAAAAAAAATGGAAACTTTACACCTGCATATAAATGTATATATATATCCTAAACTCTGCTTACCCCCGATTTTAAGACCTTTGCCTCATAATTTTTCCAAGTAGGAGAACCAGACTTTAATGCCTGGCTCTGGAACAATCCATTGAAATAACTTGATGGCCACTGTACAACAACATTTTCTCCATATACAACTGGACTTTTAATTAAGTCCATTCGAGCAACCTAAATGAAATTAGTTAACTAGTAATAAGTATTAAAATACTAATGATAAAAGTTTTCCCACAGACAAATGGAAAACTTTAAATGAATTTTTAGTTTATACCAGCCAAAAAAGGAATAAAATAGAAATAAAGTGCTGCAATAAAACAAACAATTAGTAATAAGAAATACTTTTACTATTACTAATTAATGCTATTTTATTTTTTTTATTATTTGTTGAAGATTAAATTTAATTGTGTGTGTGTGTGTGTGTGTGTGTGTGTGTGTGTGTGTGTGTGTGTGTGTGTGTGTGTGTGTGTGTGTGTGTGTGTGTGTGTGTATATATAAAACAAAAAAACAACAACTATGTATGGTACTTTATGCTTCATACCTAATGGCAATCATCAGCCATGAAATACATATCAAAAATGTAAAAACCGTTACAAAATTACAAAAATTACTGTGTCGTGTGCTCTGACATCATAATAAAAAGAGAGGAGGAAAGGAAATATAGAAAGAAAGAAAGAAAGAAGGAAAGGAAAGAAAGAAATGAAGAAAGAAAGAAAAAAAGAAAGAAAGAAAGAAAGAAAGAAATTAGGCCTAGTCGCCAGTGTCAATTTTGGAAAGAAGAAATTTGTTTCTATGCCTGCATTTTGAAACCAATTCTTTCTGCTTATCAAATAAGATGCCTTCTTGAAACATTATAATCATGTATTTCTTATATATATATATATATATATATATATATATATATATATATATATATATATATATATATATATATATATATATATATGTATATATATATCAGTGTGTTACCCAGGAATAAAATTTATACAGCGCTATCATAATATTGGGAATTTTCTTTCGTCTTACGAGTAAAAAAAAAAAAAAAAAAAAAAAAAAGGTCGTTCATTGCAAAAGTTTTTTAGTTTAAACGATTATTTACAATAACCGTATATGGCTGTAAAAGCAAAATTCTTTCTAATTCTTTTAAAAAATTTTTAGTGAAAATAAAAAGTCTAAAATAAAAAAACAAAAATAAAAAAACAAGCGAAATGAAAAATCTAAAGAACAAAAGACGTCAATGGACCGTTCCCTCTATAGAAAAAAACCGCAATGCATTTTGGTCTTTGTATTCACCGAAAATAAACAAATCTGTGTTAATGCTTTTTTAAATAAACAGTCAAATAATTTAATTTAAAAAGACTTTTTAAAATAATTTCAAATGATACAGTATCTTGTGATAAACTAATAACTCATTCTATAAATGAAGATATTACTGTTGAGTCAACAACAACAAAATACCGCGGTGGCATAACTTGTTGTGTTCCATTATGCAACAATAATTCGCTCAAAAACAAAAACTTATTGTTTTACATCATCCCAAAGGAAAGTAATTTGAGAAAAAAATGGCTGTCTTTAATTAGTAGGAAAAACTTTGTTCCTTCTACTTCTCATCGGGTTTGTTCAGTTCACTTTACAGGAGGAAAAAAGACTTATATGAACAACTGTCCATCTTTACTGTCAAAACAAGTTAAAGACAACATAAAAAAACCAAGAATCACAGTAAATAGTTCTATTGGATATAAAAGAAAAATAGACGAAATTGAAAACGAAAAAAATGATGTTAATTTTTCATTTGAAGAAACCGAGTCTGAAAAGTTAAAAAAAGAAATTATTATCCTAAAGGACAAACTGAACATTATAAATACTAAAAAGAAAGAAATGAAAAATATTATTATGAACCAAAATCACACTATCAATCAATTAAAATTTACAGTTGACAGATTTAAACATAATCAAGCCCACCTTAAATTTTATACTGGCTTTGAATCATACAATCTATTTAAAGTTTTACTAGAATATTTAGAACCTGCTGCAAGCAAACTTATATATTGGGGGTCAAATACAAACATTGAAAAAACAACAGACTTTAATTACAATAAAAAGGGAAGAGAACGCATAATGAGTTCAGAGTCTGAATTGTTTTTAGTTTTAACAAGATTTCGACTTGGCCTTTTGGTTGAAGACATGGCACTGCGCTTTTACATATCCTCAAGTCATGTTAGTAGAATCATAGTGACATGGACTGATTTTTTGCATTCTCAAATGCGTATGCTACCAATTTGGGCAACAAAACAAACTGTAAAAGAAACAATGCCAAAATGTTTTAAAGAAAAATATGAATCAACAAGGGTAATCTTAGACTGCACTGAACTGTTTATCGAAATGCCTACATCTTTTCGAAGCCAGTCTGCAACTTTTTCTAATTATAAACATAAAAATACAGCAAAAGGATTAATTGGAATAGCACCAAATGGAGCCATAACTTTTGTTTCTGATTTATACTGTGGTCGTTTTTCGGACAAACAAATTACTAAAGATTGTGGAATATACAACCTGGAGACAGTGTAATGGCAGATAGAGGTTTTGATATTGCTGATGATTTACCGGAAAACGTTTCATTAAATATACCACCATTTCTAAATGGAAAAGCTCAACTCAGTCTAGAAGATGAGAATGAAACTAGAAAAATTGCTGCTGTTCGTATTCATGTAGAAAGAGCAATACAGCGAATAAAAAATTATCACATTTTACAAACACCATTTAAATTGTCTATGGCACCAGAAATTAATAAAACTTGGATAATTTGTTGTTATTTAGCAAACTTTTTGCCACAACTTGTTTCAGATAAATAAAATGTTTGTAAAAAATATAAAAACAATTAATCTAAACTGCAAATATATTTTCTTGCATAAACTCAAAGTAAAATTTAGTTAATTTTGGTAAAGTAGTTTTTTCCCATTGCTCTTTAAGAAATTTAATACTCTCGATAAAAACATCTTTTTCAGTATAAACTATAAAATCTAGTTCTGTGACCTCTAATAATGCCATAACACCTTGACATTGATAAAAATAAACATGATTTTGTTTCAGCATTGTTTTACCATCAACAACAGAAAGAAAAAATGTTTTATCTAGGCAAGCTTCAGCTATAGTTAAATCTTTTTTTGAATAAGGACATTTGATTTCAACAGCCCTTATTTTTTCATTTACAAATACAATTCCATCAGGGCTTGTACCAAGCCAAGGCCATTTTGGGTTTATGATAAATCCACATCTCGTTACTGATACGTTTTTTATATTTTCATACTTTTTTATTGCGGTGTTTTCATTTATTTTACCCCAATTACAAGCTTTGTTGCAAGAGCTTTTTTTTTTTATTGTTTTTCAAAATTCTATTCAAAATAGAGGCAGGAAATATACTTTTTTGTCTATTAATAACAAAACCAAAGTTTGAAGATGTCAAGCGTTTTTTTCTTTCTTCAAGCCATAAACTTGTAGATTGTGATAAAGTAGCTCTTTCCAAAGTCTTTATTTTCTCTTTTGATAGAACTAAATATTTTGTAATAAACTTTAATTGAGTTTCATCAAATTCAAATGAATCACTGAATTCTACTTCAAATCCATTAATTATGGTATCAACAACATTAAACATAACATCAGAATTTAAATAGAGTTTTTTTACATTTAGCTGATATTCAGATATTGATGTTTCATAGTAGGATGTGGAATGATAATTGTTTCCTTTTAAAAGATTTGCAAATGCTATTCCTTCTCCTAGATTATATAAACTATCAGACAGTTTTTTAATTTTTTCATCGCTTGGATTATGTGCAAAAATTGGGGTTGCACAAAAGTTTCTATTTCCTGATACAAAAGGACGCTTTCGTGAGTTGTTTAGATCCTTTTCTAAATCACTCTTTTCAAAGGAAACTTTAGAAAGTTTAATTGGTTCTGAATTTCTTCCTTCAGCAGAAACATGCCATTGTTGTAACACTTCTGTGCATGTTTTATCGAATGGTACAGAGTTTAAATTTAATTGCTTATATTCATTTAACTGAAATAATACTGCTGCAACATGCTTGCAGCATCCTCCCATACCAGCTTTACAATTACATTTAGCATACAAAATATCTCCTTCTTTTTGACAAAAATGTACATAAATAAGGTACTGATTTTTTTTCATTGAAGCTGAAACATTAGCTCTAACAAGAAAAGAATTTATTTCAATCTTGACATTAGGTTTTACAACTAAATTTTTAACGAAGTTCTCCTTAAATAGCTGATACCCAGAGATTTTATGCTTTGAAGGACCTCTAGCTCCGAAATCAGTCGAACTATCGTCTATAATTAAATATTTGTGTATTTTTTCTTGGCTTATATTAGGTAGTAAGGAAAGACATCTTGACCAAGTGCTTATTTGTTCTTGTACAACTTCTTCAGCATCTATTTGATTAAACTGACTAGATATTTCTCGAAATACTGGTTGAGTAGCGATTGAAATGTTTTTAAAAAAACATGGATCAATATCAATAGTATTTGAATCATTTTCCAAACTAGTTTCATAGCTATCAACTTTGTTTATTGCTGACATGATAATATGTTTTGATAATTTGTTTATTTTCGGTGAATACAAGGACCAAAATGCACCGCGGTTTTTTTCTATAGAGGGAACGGTCCATTAAAAAATAACGCATTTTCTTTATTTTTGAATAAATTGCTACGCTTTTTAAACGGCTTTGAATTGAATAATTTGCTACGCTTTTTCTTTTGTAAAGAAAGTAATTGTTTTCGATCAACTAAATCATTTTCTTCTTTTACTAAGTATTTCTACGTTTCTTGCGTAACACTTAAAACCTAAGTCTGTTAATTAAAGGTCGTTTTTTTTAAATAAGTTCATGTACTTTTGGGAAATTTTGAAAAATTGGGAATTCCGCGTTATACGCGGTGCCATCAGGCTAGTTAACACCCTGTATATATATATATATATATATTTATATAGATATATATTTGTATATATATATATATATATATATATATATATATATATATATATATATATCTATATATATATATATATATATATATATATATATATATATATATATATATATATATATATATATATATATATATATATATATATATATATATATATATATATATATATATATATATATATATATATATATATATATATATATATATATATATAGGCGCTACTGCAGTTTCTCCCCCCCCCCCCCTTTTTTTTATGATTGATTATAATAGAGAATTTTATGCTGATTCAGAAAAATATAAAAACATGGACCTGAAAATCAACGGAAAGTACTCTAATTTGAAGTCAAAGTTGTAAAAAATCCCACTAAAATCCCTAATATTCGCCATTTTGAGAGTAAAATGTGAATAATGTTTTAACCGGACGTGGACAACATGGTTTTTACGTTGAAAAGTCGTTAAAGTACGTTTATCTTGCGCAATTTGCGCAAGTTAAACCTGCAGTATTTAAACCAGCGGTTATTGCAATCAAAATTTAATTATGATTTATGTTATATAAAGTACGTATTAACAACGATGGATTTGTAGGCTAAATGCCTGACTTAGAAATTGATTTTAACTGTTTTTTTTAACTAACTTAGAAACTGCCAGCAGGTAATACGAGTGATAAATATTAAAAACTGTCCAACTACACCCTCCCTAACCTAAGTTCTTTGAAAAAATGTTTTAAACAAATTTGTGGCTATGAAAATAGCCGTTTTTTTGGTTTACTAGAGCATAAATTGTAAATGCAAGTAATGTTCTCTATGCACACAATAAGAATCATGCTGATCACACAGGATATGTTGTTGCAACTTGGTCCCAAAAATGAAAAAAACGATGTTCGTTAAACCTTTGTGCCCACATAAATTCTGATAGGTAATCTCCAATCATCTCGCGATTACTTGAACCCATCATAGATTTAAATTTCGCTTTAGCTCTAAACCACATAGCTTCCACGTGATTTGTGGTCACTCCGGTCTGCGGATCTACGAAGCTGTAGGAGTGGTTAACTGTGCCGTGTTGATATTAAGGCCCCTGCAAACCATTATAAGCTGCCCACATATCGCTCCAGATAGTAGTGCCAGGAAGGATCCACTGTTGAATAATTGGAAGCAATGTTGCAGCATCGCGATTTTGCACTGGAATTAAGAAACCTTTCTTGGTTGCAGGTTCGTAACCTCCAAATATCCACTGCTGCGGAATTATGCGACCAACGTGGTTCTTTCTTTTACAAAAAACGGATTCATCAATTTCAACAATGCACCCAGGCCCGCCTATTGGGTCAGGGTTATTGATGAAATATTCAACGCAAGTGTCTCTGCAATATTGATTCCAATCAACAATGGTGTGATCAGATTCAATGCTGAGTTCTTGCCTGATATCGTTTAATGAGAACCCTCGACTTTTACCTGCGCCTCTACTCCAAACGTATGTCAAGCCTAAAACCTGCCATAAATGCAAATGCGATTTCTCGAAGAAACTGCCTTTTCTAATACTAATAGTTCTTTTACAGCGCTTAACGGGACATCTCCAAATTACTAAATCGATCGTGCTGTTTTTTACTTGCTGTGTGCACGGAACGCCACATACACTACAGTTCATGCTTTCGGCCAGTAAACCATGAGTTCTGCACCAGCGAATAGTACCTTCTAAGTTATACTTAAATCTTGCTCCAATTTCTGTTAGAGAAAGAGAATCAAATTCGTTCATTATCGGTCTTCGAAGAGCCATGTTACTTAGTACTTTATCACTCTTTGAAAGTGTTAATTTTATGTCGGTATTTGCGTATTATATATATATATATATATATATATATATATATATATATATATATATATATATATATATATATATTAAAACAGGGGTTATATAAAAATGTAAATAAAAAAAACAACTTTCAAAGAAGAAGTTTACAGTTTTAAATAAATTTTTTTTAAATTAACAAATTTTGTTGCTTAATTTTTTCCTAATAGAAAAATTCTCAAAATTTAATTCTTAAAGGGTTTTCAAATTTAAAGTTTTAAAAATACAACCCTTACGCCGTCTTAACCATTTTATGATACGATCATTATTTACTGATTTGTCTACATTCTCACGTTCTAAATTCGATCTTTCTTTGAAATTTTCAATTGATTCAATTTCATTGTAACATTTAAAAATGCTGATAGAAACCAGGTCTATTTATTGCGCAAAGCAACGGTAATTAATTTTCGTTAACAATCTTGAAAAATGGCGAATATTAGGGATTTTAGTGGGATTTTTTACAACTTTGACTTCGAATTAGAGTACTTTCCGTTAATTTTCAGGTCCATGTTTTTATATTTTTCTGAATCAGCATAAAATTCTCTATCATAATCAATCATAAAAAAAGGAGGGGGGGGGGGGGGGGGGAGAAACTGCAGTAGCGCCTATATATATATATATATATATATATATATATATATATATATATATATATATATATATATATATATATATATATATATATATATATACATATATATATATATTTATATATGGCGCTATTTTCCTTTCGCGCCCACCTATTTTTATTGCAGATTACAAAAGATCGTCGTCCAAAAGTAATAAAACGTATAGGAAGCAATGCTTTTAGACCAACTTAATATTCTCTACGAAAACGCTAAAGTTCGCCATTTTTTCAACGTGATGACGAATTTAAAAATATTAATGAAATTTTTAAATTATAGACCTGGTTTTTATTGCTTAATAGTTTTATCATAATTTCCGCTCTGATTAGCATTTGGATGAACCGCTTAAAATTTAAAAATTTAAATAGCAGTGAAAACCATTTTTAATTTCTAAATAATTACTTTCACTTTTTTAAACTCGTCATTGCGTTGAAAAAATAGCGAATACTAACGTTTTCGTATGAGTTTTTAACTTTTTCAGATTGAGTTTAGAGTATATTAAGTTGGTCAAAAAGTATTGTTTTCTATACGTTTTCTTACTTTTGTATAGAAATAAACTACTAAAATTGAAAAGAAAAAGTTCCTAGATATTGGGATGCTACAGCTCCACTATTATTTATTCAAAAATATAAAAATAGCCTATTTATATATACATATATCAATATATGATTTATATAAAACGTTATTGTAACATTATGTTACAACAATTTTTTATATAAAAATCCGCAATATAAAATTCAATAGACGTTATTTTCTCAAGACACATGTTCTTTTGTAGAACATCTCTATGATCTAATATTAGATCAATTCTATAGACAAAGTTTCCAGAACCCCCCAGGACAAAAAGTTCTATAGATTTTCTATAAAACCATTTCATTTCTATAGAAGTTCTATAAAAATAATTGAGTTCTATAAAATTTCTATAGACAATTTCTTAAAGTTTATAGAAATTCAAAATATATTTTGAAGTCTATAGAAATTTCTATAGACTTTAAGAAATTGTTTATAGAAATTTTATAGAATTCAATTATTTTTATAGAACTCCTATAGAAATAAAATAGTTTTATAGAAAATCTATAGAACTTTTTGTCATGGGCGGTGCTAAGTAACCTAAGTGCAACAAAAAAAAAAACCACAAAGCTTCCATAAACAAAAATAATTTTTGTTTAACAAATTTTTATTAGGTAAGAAGCGTGAGGTGAACCATATTCTAATAAAAAAAGAAAACTCGGTATGCTTAAAACAGAAATAGGCCACTAAAGTTTTTCTTATCCTGGACTGTCTTTCGTTACTTTTAGCCAGGTAACCTGGCTTATTTTCAACTTAGATACATCTAAGTATGTAGCCGAGGTAGTGTCAAAATCAAAAAACGTATTCTTACCCATGTCAATAATCTTGAACTGCCTGTCAAGTCTAGAGCTGCGAACAAAATGGTTTTACATAGTTTACGTTGCATAACTTAAATATCTTTACGCCCTTTTAAATGGTGGCAAAGTCTCTATCTGAAGCTGAACAGCTACATTCTGATAAAGAAAATGTGCCATTTACAGTTAGCCAAATGTAGAGAAAAAAAGTATTTTTAGTTGCTCGACACAGTTGTCACTCCAAAATGAATGTCCTAATAATTAGCTTGTATAAAATAAGAGGTAGTTTGGTTTCCTCTCCGTCCAAATTGTCCTTGATGTTACACCCCCATGATGCCATTAGTCGAGTCTGTTAGATGAATTCCAAAGTTATGGAAGTTGACAAAAATAGTATATGCTAGTATGGGAGAGTATAGATTGTGGTTCGACCTTTTCTAGATCCATAGTGTGAGGAGGGAGAACTAAAATAAAAACGAAGATCGATAGAAAAACATACACAATATGGTTCACAACTCTTCACATAAATAAGTGATAAAGCGTTAGAAGAAAAGTTAAATACAACTGAGAAAAAACGTAAATACGAAGACGCGTAAATGATAAAGCGATAATAAGAAAAGCTAAAAACAACGATCAGAAAAGACACATACAAGATGACTCGTCCACTATTCACATAAATAAATGATAAAGCAAAAAGAATTAAGTCAAAAACAACAACTGAGAAAAGACGTAAACGTGGAGACTCGTAAACGATAAAGCGGCAATTAGAAAAGTTAAAAACAACGATCAGAAAAGACTTATACACGATGATTCACCGATCTATCACGTAAGTAGACGATAAAACGGAAAGAAGAAAAGTTAAATACAACTGAGAAAAGACGTAAACACGAAGACTCATAAACCTGCCATATAAATAAATGAAAAGATATCGCAACAGGAAAACAAGCAAAAACTATAAAAGCTCAAAAAAAAAAGAAAGAAGGGGGGACAGTCAAAAAGGAGTTAACTAGAGTTAACTGGAGTTAAGTGGAGGAAGAGATAAGAAGAGGAAGAGTTTTTGAAGAAGAGATTTAAAAGAGAATTTTAAGAGAAAGAGTTTTAAAGAGATTTAAAAGAAGATTTTTATGAGAAAAGAGTTTTAAGAGATTTAAAGAGGAATTTAAGAGAAAGAGTTTTTGAAGAAGAGATTTAATTGAGAATTTTAAGAGAAAGAGTTTTTGAAGAAGAGATTTAAAAGAAGATTTTTATGAGAAAAGAGTTATAAGAGATTTAAAGAGGATTTTAAAGAAGAAAAAGAATTTTGTGGTAAGAAGAGTATTTTGAGGAATAAGAAGTTTAATAAGCAGTTGAATAAAAGAAGAAAAGAAGATTTTAATATTGATTGTTGGAGAATAACCAGAAGATTTAATTAAAGAAGAGATATTTGTAATAAAAGAAGATATAAAAGAAAGAGGAGTAATTGAAATAAAAAGTATTGAACACTGCAAGAAGCGTAAGAAAATATTATTTGTATTATATAAAAGTTATAAGAGTAAGAGTGCTACCATTACACATTAATAGAACATTTGTTGATTTTTATTATATTATAGAATATACTGAGGACGGCGATTATAAGTTTAGCCCTTTTAGATTAAACCTTGCCCATTCCTAACCAAACTATTCCCAAACCTAGCCCTTTCCTAACCAAGTACTTCCCAGACCACTAACCTCGTTCCCAACCTCCATATACCTAATCCAAACATAACATTAACCCAAACCTTCCCCTTCCCCTTTACTGCAAACAATAAAAAATAAAAATAGATAAAAAAAAACGCCACCCTCACACTGGAGTTTCCCTACCGAGATTTATGCATTCACTCATTTCTTCATAAATCAGTGAACTTTAATTATTAATCATTTTCAAAAAAGTATATTGATTATTTTGAAACAGGATCGAAGAAAAAAAAACATTTTAAGAGAAATCATTTTATTTAAAGAAGAAAAAAAAAAGAAAGTTTTAATAAAAAGTGAATTAACATTTTTAATAAACATTTAAAAACAGTTTTATCAACATCAAAAATGGCAAGTCATTCAGGCTCACCTCATAACAACAATAATCCTAATGTTTTACCACTATTTTACTCAAAAACACCACCTGCACCCAACTGTACCACACCCGACATTGAAGTTTTACCAACTGAACATTTTGATCGAGACTCACTAGGACATGAGGAAAATGATTGGCGAAATGAGTATATCGATAAAGTTATAAGTGAAAAGATGATAGAAAAAGTTGCGAGAAAACCATTAAACTCCACGGCAAAACAAGAAGCGGAAGCTACTCTGGTTAGACTAAGTGATGAGAGAAACGCTCTTAATTGGTTAGAAAAGATTGCAAACTCATTTAGACCAACAATTGATAAGTCTAGTTTACCACAGTTCAACGGAGGACCAGATGATGACGTTAAAGAATTTTTCCTTCAATTTAAGAGAACAGCTACCTTTAACAAGTGGGACAATAGCGAACAACTTAGCGCTTTTCCGCTTTGCTTAAGTAAATCTGCTTCGATATTTTATGAATCCCTTCCAAGCCAAACAAAACAAGATTTACAATTAATTCAACAAGCTTTTCAGAACGAGTACGAACCACCAGAACGTATTTGGATGAAGAAAACCCAACTTTATGAATTGAAAGAAGGAGAAAGAGGACTTGAACATTTCATAGCAAATTTAGAGAAGTTGTCACAAGAGTTAAATGTTCCAGAAGAAACCAAAAGAGATCTTTTTATTCAAGGAGTTAATTCTAATTTAAAGAGAAAACTTCTTTTAAGCCAACCAGAGACATACACACAAGCAGTCAGAATTGCAAGAGTAAATAATTCAGTTAACATCGATGATAACGCTCGCATAATTGAAACAGTAGTAAAGGCCGTGACAAAAATACACAACCAGTTGGTTAAACCTAGCACTGTAACATTCGCTGAGAATGATGCACCACCAGTGGTTGCATATAATACAACACCTGCGAATTTAGCTAATCCCGAAAATGCGACTAGAGAAGTAGCAAGGCTCAAAGACGAGAACAGAAAGTTAAAAATGCGTCTACAGAGACAAACGAATAATCAGGATCGTAATCCAACCCCAGTAAACCAACCAATCTGCTATATATGCAATAAGGCAGGACATTTAGCAAAACAATGCAGACAGGAATACCAAGATCCTAGAATTCCACAAAATAACAACTCGCAGTATCAGTACAGGAAAAACATTACTCAACAACCGCGATGGAGAAACAATAGAAACTGGACACCACAAAATTTCGATAACTGGAACAGAAACAATGAAAATAAATACACTCAACCCAATACGAATAACCAAAATTGGAGAGCTACTACCTCAAATAATCCACAACCAAATTATAGAGATAATTACTTCGGATCAAGAAGACAAAGTAACAACTGGAATAACGGTGAAAACACACGAACAGGCACCCATCAAAATCAAAAGTATGACTTGCCAGTTCGTATGCTGGGAATGGAAAATATGACACAGTATCAGAAGAACGATTTCAAATCTTATACCATGGATTGTCCACATTTCAACACCCTAAATGGAGATATAAATAAACTTATGCAACAAGAGATTCAGAACTTATGTGAGTATAATAAACAGATCACCCATGAGATGAACTGTCTACAAGATCAGTTTCGATATTTGCTACAAAACGGTACTGCACGAAATCCACTACAAGAGAACAAGGAAATGGACAAGAAAGATTTTGATCAACCTAACGCAATAATTTACGAACCCCAAAATATGAAAGACATCAAATGTGAAGATCCAGTAATTATCAAAAATGCAACAAGTTCATTAAGCAGTTCTCATGACATTGAGAGTAATGCAGAAACTGATCAAAACAACACTGACGAAATAGTCACAAATACCTACCCCGAAATACTCGATGATAATTCTAAAGCTAAGACGGAAGATTACATTACACCTGAATATTTCACTCCAGAACATAACGAAGAAGTAAACGATAAAGTTGACCAAAAGATAAAAGTTATAAGAGTAAGAGTGCTACCATTACACATTAATAGAACATTTGTTGATTTTTATTATATTAAAGAATATACTGAGGACGGCGATTATAATTTTAGCCCTTTTAGATTAAACCTTGCCCATTCCTAACCAAACTATTCCCAAACCTAGCCCTTTCCTAACCAAGTACTTCCCAGACCACTAACCTCGTTCCCAACCTCCATATACCTAATCCAAACATAACATTAACCCAAACCTTCCCCTTCCCCTTTACTGCAAACAATAAAAAATAAAAATAATTAAAAAAACGCCACCCTCACACTTAACTCCAGTTAACTCTAGTTAACTCCTTTTTGACTGTCCCCCCTTCTTTCTTTTTTTTTTGAGCTTTTATAGTTTTTGCTTGTTTTCCTGTTGCGATATCTTTTCATTTATTTATATGGCAGGTTTATGAGTCTTCGTGTTTACGTCTTTTCTCAGTTGTATTTAACTTTTCTTCTTTCCGTTTTATCGTCTACTTACGTGATAGATCGGTGAATCATCGTGTATAAGTCTTTTCTGATCGTTGTTTTTAACTTTTCTAATTGCCGCTTTATCGTTTACGAGTCTCCACGTTTACGTCTTTTCTCAGTTGTTGTTTTTGACTTAATTCTTTTTGCTTTATCATTTATTTATGTGAATAGTGGACGAGTCATCTTGTATGTGTCTTTTCTGATCGTTGTTTTTAGCTTTTCTTATTATCGCTTTATCATTTACGCGTCTTCGTATTTACGTTTTTTCTCAGTTGTATTTAACTTTTCTTCTAACGCTTTATCACTTATTTATGTGAAGAGTTGTGAACCATATTGTGTATGTTTTTCTATCGATCTTCGTTTTTATTTTAGTTCTCCCTCCTCACATAGCTCCCTTTATCGAAGAAAATCGTCCCTTGATTTTCAAATTACGGTTGGAAGTTTTAGATGTTTGTATGGGATATTATGTTATACTTGGTTCTCGTCTTTGTTTCGTTTGCTTTGAGTAAGAGGAGTTCTTGCGGTGCTTATTCAATCTCAAATAGTTACTTTAAAACCGTTAAAATACTTCGTGTATAATTAATATAATTCATCGTAAATCTCAAATAATAAATACTCTTAAATTCCGTTTTATAAATTTTATATATAGTTTTCATAAATCAATCAAATTAAAATACGTTATTATATACTTAAAACATAATTAAAAACCTTTAAAACTTATGTGCAAAAATAAAAGTGAACAAAAAATCATCTCAAAAATTAAAAATGCGTAGGCACAGAATAGCTAGGGCTAAAACCTGAAAATGTGCCTTGAAAAAAATTATGTTCAAAAAGGTGAAATGCAAAATTAAATTCACTTAGTTATTAAATCTCAAAGTTGCATTTCACAGAAAAAGTTTGATCGTCATAGTCATTGATATCGATATCGTTGTTGTCGTCGTTGTCGTCGTTGTCGTATCATCATAATTATCATCTTAAATCATCATCATCATCAATATTATATCATCATCATCATCTTATTATATCATCATCATAATTATCATCATCTTCATCTTTATTATCATAATCAATTATCATCATCATCATTATATCATCATCTTCATATCATCATCATCATCATCATCATCATCATCATCATCATCATCATCATCATCATCATCATTATCATCGTTATCATCATCTTAATTATCATTATCATTATATCATTATCATCATCATCATCAATAAAAAATCAAATTATCAAATGGAACAAATTACATTTTAAATCGCTCACATGGGTAGGGTTCGCGAATCTCCCTATGCGTTTCTCAATCGCATGCTACCCGTAATACCTTTTATTTACTTTCCTTGAAATTCGTTTACCTTTTTGGTAAAACTGGAGCAAAATAACAAAATGAATAAGTTATTTGTCATCAAGTCTATGTTTAACTTCTGATCGTATTCTTGTGTTTTAAATATTGCTGTTCTTACTGTTTTATTTAAATCTGTCGGGGTTTTGAACATAATAGCCAACGGAACATTACTTTCCTTTTTCGGTACTTTACTTAATGCATTATAATCATTCATAAAACGTTGTGTTTTTGTAGTTGAGGGCGCCTTAATTAATGATGTTTCTAAAACATTATTCTCCTGATAAGAATTAGTAATTATATAATTCCTTATTATTGGTATTTTGAGAAAGATTGGGAACTTTGAAACGCTTGGGGAGTACGATACTTGAATTTCGAAGAAAGCTTTAAACTGATTTCCTACTTTGTTTATGTGTTCATTGTTAAGTGGTTTAGTCATCTTAAAATCATATGTCGGCTCATGATCGGTGATTTTCGAACAAAGAAGAAATATTGGAATGAACAAAACGAGTTGCAAAAGTAGAGCAGTCATAGTAAGGCTTCTACTTTCTTTATACGGCTCAGAAACACGGAATGAACAATTGAATGGCATGTTTTTGGGTGGAGAGTGAGGTAGCTGATCTGAAGTAACTTTCTTTAGAATCGGAGGATGAAGCTTTTTCACTGGTTCTGAAGTATACTCTAACTCTTTGTAGAGTCTCCAATTTGTAGGAAACACAATTGTATCTTTGAGGATTCTGATATCATGATTTTCATTAAACTTTAACTTAGCTGTGCCTTGGTTTTCTGAACTTGTACTTATGTCTTTTAGGGTACTTAAATTGATTTGGTTTGTGAAACAACTTTCTGTATGTTTTTCTATCGATCTTCGTTTTTATTTTAGTTCTCCCTCCTCACAATAGTTATTGTTCTTGTTTTAATTCCGGGTTAAATGGCTTTTACAGCATCACTTTGATAACATCAGCAACGCATCGACCTTATGATGGTGTAATTTTATCTTCACTGATAAAAGTTCCTTTACATTGTTGTTCTTTCTTTTAAGATTAAAAACATCACTTGTTTTGAGATTTTAAGATCAAGAACATCACTTGTTTTGAGATTTTAAGATCAAGAACATCACTTGTTTTAAGATCAAGAACATCATAACCTTTAGCCTTTTAAATGAAATCTTAGGAAAGTCTATGAAAAAAATAGGTCAATAAAACGTGTTTGAGATTGTTGTGTCAGGTTCTTTGATTTTATGAGCCGAGCAAATTTTTTTAATATTCAGAACTGGACTCAAATACTCTTTCTCAAATTTTTCACGACTGTAATGGTTTTTATCCCTGGGAAAGCTATTATTGTGGCTTTTAACCATTTGCCCGTCGTAAAAACTAAACTTGAAAGTTTTTACCCCTCCACATTCGTCTTGAAAAGTGTTTAAACCAGATTTTTTCTATTGACAAGAGTGGTTACTAGGGTATATATCTGTACCTCGGAGGGATACAACACTATGTCCATTTTCACAACTTTACAGGAGAGGAGTTTTAAACTTTTTTTCAACAAAAAGTGTTATTGGCACAGCTATTTATTGAGACATGCTATATCCGGTTCTAACTGGTTTTGGACCTAGTGCTCTATTCCTCTAAGAAATATGAGAAAAGCTGATTTTAACTCTGTAATAAAGTCAATATGCAAAAAAATGGACATAGTGTTGTATCCCTCCGAGGTACAGATATATTTTTAAACCTCATGCTCTTGTTCTATAGTTTGATGAACTTTTACCTAAAAAGCACAAAATGAACTATTATTTGTATATCTTTTGAAAAACGTTCACCTCGCCATTGAAAAATCAATTTTGACATAAGTACTACTATGTATTCAAAGGTATTTAGAATGTCATAGTCATGTTATACAATAAGTTTTCAATTTAACAATGACTCAGACCGTTGACCTTGCTCTTGCTCTTGCTTGTTGCTTACGAGGAATAGAAGGTGCAATTAGTCTTTATTTTTGAATGACGAATACATTTCCTCCATTTCTTTGATTGCGCGCTCTGCGCATTGATTACTTCTGGGGATCTGTAGTATGGTTGGCTCTCGTTTCCAGTGATTTTTTAAAGAGCTCAAAGCCTTTTTGTATAGATTCAGTACTTCAGCCAAGTTATTAAAGTCGTTTTCGTTGTACAGTTGGTCTGTAGACCAATTCTCTACCCAGCCTACAATATAAATTGACATACTCTCGACAAAACTGTCCTAGTTGAAGGGATTAAAATGAAGGCCAGGATTGCTAGTATAGCTCTGCAGTTCTACCTCGCATTGCTGATGTTGGGTAATTTCTGAAACCTGAGCAATGGGACATGTCCCTTTTCCTCAAAAAATTGGAACACTCAAGTGAGATGAAATAAAAATTTCATATCATCTCTCAGGCCTGATGAGAACTACTTCTCTTCCGAAACAAACTGTGTTTTCAGTTGTTTGAACTCTTTAACAGTTGAGATACAAATGGATATTCGATGTTTGGCGATTGTGTTTTTCTTCCATGTTCTTCATCCATCACCAAACGGAGGATTCTATCTAATACATGGTGTTGACAACTGATAAACTGAGGTTTGATAATGCCTTTCTCTGTGAACATTCGTTGCAATATTACAACAACACCATTCTTTTTTCCAGTGTTGACACTGGTGGTATCTACAATAGCCATCTGTATTGAATTTCATCGGTGAAATTCATCATGGACTTTAGAAATTTCTTGAGAAATAGTTTTTACCATACCATCTACCAGGACATCCTATTTAATTTCTTTTAATTTTTAAGGAAGACCACTTGATAATCAATTCCATCGATGAACTTACTATCAAAGCGTAAGGACCAACTTTTCATCCGCAACTTTTTCATCATTTTTTTTTTCAGCTTGATTGCCTCTTTGATTGTTTACTTGTAAATAGTTGATTGACATGTAGTTGGGGTGTTAATGCCTTCACGAGCTTATTGGTTGCCTATGTTAGCAGTTTTGTTGATACTCTTGTGTAGGTCACCAAGTTGACTGCAGTTTTGGTTTTATGATGTTTTCTGCTTGGTGTAGGAGTAGCCTCGTCTTCTTCTTCTTCATCGTTTTCATATTCACTGTTTTCAGCCTCAGAGTTAGAATCACTAAAACCAGGATAGTAAGATGATGAGTTAGATGACCCATTAGAAAGTTTTCGTCTTTTAGAGATATAGATAGTTTCTTCACTGGCCGCTTGGCCTGTAGAGTATCCCACTGTTCCTTTGCTTTCCACTTGAAGATGGTACAATCGCTTGTCCTCGGAAGATAACCATATTCCATCCACTTAAGTAATATCAAAAGTTTTATTTTGTAGCTTCCCCGCTTGACACATTCATCATAACATTTCAGTATTTTATCAAGCTTTGCTCGTATAACTTGATCAGATACATGAGGAAAATTCAGTCTATTCTTCAACAATTTTGTAACTTCTTTGAAAAATTCCTTTGATTTTTGGTCCAAGGAAATGGTAGCGTCCGATAATTTGCTTTTTGAGCAAATTTTGCACTTTTCTTCCAGTGAATATTCTTCCGAAGGGACCATTCTTCTTCTTTTATGAGAGTTTTCAAATTTTACTAGAATGTTGGTCCAGACATCTTTGTTCTTCTGAATGCTATTATCGCCGGGCTTGAACGTCGCAATGCGTTGCTTCTGTAATTACTATAAAATTACATAAGCAGCTATATATACACAGCCTAAATTGTTCTAGAATATTCTCAATTAATCTAGAATGTTCTAAATTGCAACAGAATGTTCTAAAGTTGTCTAAAATATTCTGGAATTTTCCAAAATGTTCTAAAGTTTTAAACACTTCAATCTATACAAGTTTTTAATGATTTGCAGCAAAGCAAATAAGATTTTCATGAATCTCATTAAAAAGCTTCCCTGTTCATAGGTGCCCAATTTGTAAAAGTCATTTACACTTACTAATGACCTAACAATAAAAAAAAAAAAAAGAAAACCTAAAAATGAAACACCAAGCACCAAACAAAAAGGTAAAAATTTTAGTTTTCAAGTTTGCAAAAAGTAATGCTACATATCCGTTCTGTTAGTAGTTTTTTTAAATATCTTTTTGTTTGTTTTACTAGTCTCATACCATCTCTGCTTATTCTATTTTCACTTTCCATTTTTCTCGTACGTTTGATTTTAAACTTTTATTTAAAATTTATAGTTTGAAAGTAGACTCATTGATGTTGATGATGATGCAAATAAAGCCACAAAGCTAAGCGACAATTAAGAGCAATAAACTTGAATGATTACAAATTGTATCAACAAACCGACAAATAAACTGTTAAATGTTAACAATGCGTGCCTGATAATTACAATGGCGCAATCGGACTTTGATCAATTAGAAAAAATGTTGCATCAACTGATGGAATATAGAGAACGCATTAACAGATGGAGCTGTCTGCATATCCATGATGCGTCATAAAGACAGCTGCTTGTTATGATGCTAATTTCTTCGATAAAGAGTTAAACATGGTTGAGTTGTTTGGGAATGATTCCTAAGATCATTTTGATATTAAAAAATATTTATTTTTCATTTTTTTCAGATAGATCACTCAGCCCCCGCCACGTCGAATATGTAGACTCTTCGGCCATGAGTTTCAAAGGTGGTAAGAGAATAACTTCCCAGTGACACATAATGGCATGTTGTTATCTGTATTTACAAAGATTAAAAAATATATATTTGAGTTAATGATTTGAGAATATTTATCAAAACGAGAAAGACCGTAAGTAAGTATCATTTCCATTTCCATTAAGGATTTATCATTATCATTTGTATTAGGCTTTAGCCTAATACAAATCATAACAATAAAGCCTAAAGCGTTAGAAGTCAAGGAACTCAAACCCATTCAAAAACTATAACTACTCACACAACACAGAAAACAACCCAACAACTCAATCATAAACACCCAAGCCCTCCTGACATAAACAAACAAAACAAATACAGTCCTAAAAACCTTAAGAAAAATCTTTACCCTCACAATATACTGAAGAAACTATGCAAAAACTGAGTTCAATGTGAAAGAAAAGAAATTTAACTCTTTGGAAACTGGATTGAAATATGTTGAATGAAAATGAAACAAGCTTCAATACCATAGATGAAGAGAGAGACTCGACAAAGTTGAGTATTAAATTGCTAGATCAGAAACCGTTTTTCTGAGTCTGTATTTGCAAGCAAGTCACCAATAAAAATCTCGTCTTAAATACAAAACTATCCAAGCGAATCAGTAACGACAGAACGGGTTGAACAATTAAGCTTCCCTTAAAAAAAAAATACTTGAGAAAACTCCAAAAGCTTAAACAGCTCAACTAAATGGAAATTCTGCTGAAACAGCTTTTAAAACTACTGAAATTAGTTTAAATGCAAAGCTACCTGGCCTTGCTACCACTTTTGCTGCTTAAAGGTTTTCAAATCCTGTAAATAATTAAAAAAACTGTTAAAAGCTAAGATGCATTTCGCCCTTTGACGCGTTTTGTGAGTTATTAACCCGTGCGCTTTTGTTGAATGTAGGTCTTGAATTATCTGCAGAACCAGTAAATATTTGTGAGAAGCTGATTGTCACAAAGAATTTAAATTCCATTTTCTTAGAGTAGTATTAGCAAAGGCGGAAGTTAGCTTACTCTACTTTTCGACCATTTGTCTGAGCATAAACATATTTCTCCGGAAATGTGTTAAGCCAATAAATAAATTTTTGACCCTCATCTTTTTTGAATATTTTTTTAAAATGACGCACTTATTGACTACATCCTCAACAGTACGTGGTTAAAATTGACCTGAAGAAAGTGGAGATATTCCATGAGAATCTTGGACAAATAATCTAGGCATGTAACCCGCCATCTCCGATTTTCTTTATACTTTGTCAAAATGATCACCAACATCACATAGATTACCTAGTAAAATTCCAGCTAAATCAAATTGGTTTTTAAGATATCGTAATTTCAAAATCACCAATTTATGGGAATTTTTTCGCTTGGCGGCCATCTTAGTTTTTGTGTTGTTTTTGTTCTATGTTATTTCAAAACCACACATGTGATCAAAGTGAAATTTTGCACCTCTATAGTTTTCAGGATGAGGAATCAGAATGTAAAGTTTATTTTATATAAAAGCACTGAAAACAAAGTAAAAATAAAAATTGTATTTCATCAATAGTCTATCTGGGTAAATTTGATAGACCAAGAAAGGTGGCTTGGGAACCAAACCCACCTTTCTTTGTCGATTAAATTTTTTTAATATCATTTTGTCAATACTTTTTACTCTTTTTTAAAATACAAATTTTAAACAGTAATTTGTTAAAAAAGTAATTAGTGGGTTTTTTATTTGAATTTTTTCATAAACAATCAAACAGATTTGAGTAATAAAATACGTTTGGGTGTTAGAAAATACTAATTTAGAAACTCTTGAATCTTATCCATTATTAATAGTATACTACTACTATGGTTGAGTTAATTTAATAAATAGACCTTACGCAAACCTTTTATGTCTATCTGCGATTTGTGGCCTGTTGCTAAAAATGAGCATGTTTTTTAGTAATCCTATGATATGACGTTTGAAACACAGCAAGAATCATCTCTGCTGGGCCAGTTTAAAAAAGCTTTGTGTAAAGGAGAAGGCATGAATTTTACAAGTGTATTTTAATTGTTTTCATCAACTTCTAATACCAAGCCGACCCACTTACGCAAAGCGTATTTGTAGATGTAATATTTTCCTGCTCTTACTTCTTGGAGATATTGTATTTAATATTTAAGGTTGAATGTTAAATTAAATTCCTCCTGCTCAGAGACTCTTTTGACATTCACATTTGTTGCATCCTTTGGAATAAATTGATTGAAACTTCTTGTACCAAGTAAAGTCTTTGCATTATTAAATCGGGGAGTCAATAATTTACGGAATGAACAAATATCTTCAGCCTTTAAAAACATGAAGGGGATGCCACATATATATTGTCTTTAGAAAAATTGAACATTTCTTCAGCATTCTGATTTTGAAAGTTAGTTGGAAGTTGAAAACTAGGAGTCGAAAAAAATCTTTTGAACGTCCCATCAATGCCATCATATGGTGACTTTTCATGTGATGTTGCAATGAAATTCCATTCACATTGAATCCCAAAATCTTCAACATGATAGCATAAATTCAAGAAATGCTTGCGATTTTTGTACTGGCCAGCACAACCGTCAGAAGAATAGTGGATTTTTTTTGTATTGGTGAACATTTCTTGAACAAATGTAACAGTTCTTTTCATAACACAATAAACAAATCCAACATCATTTGCTAAGTCGTCTGATGTAAAACATAAAGACGTTGGTTAACGTTAAGAAGCACCCTGATCATGTTTTGTATAAATAACTACTGTGTTAGTGTGCATTGTTCTTGGTTCCAGTGGTAACTCTGGATTTTGTCCAACATGACAAATTTAAAGTTTTCTGCAAAATCAACCAAAACAATAGTTTCTTTAATAGCATCTTTATGCAAATCTAAATTTGATGCAGTTGTTGCCACAAACATCATCACTGTCTACATCATCATGCAAATAAGCTTTCCATTCAATGTTTTCACTAGGTTCTTTTAAACTAAAGATAGAGTTAGTAAAAGGTAAATTTAAATTGTTACCAGCATCGGACCTGCATGATTTTTCAGGAATTTTAGGAGAACACTCGGGTAACAAAGTATTGTTGAAATTGGACATGATTGACAACTACTTACAGAACTAGAAGAATTAAACACTAAAATATTATTCAGTGACTCGGATTCATTGCATGATACTTCTTTCAAAATTCATGCTATTTTAGCAGCATTTTTTCTATTTTTTGTTCTCCCAGAATTTATAATAAGGTTACTTATATCTTGCTAATTTAAAAAAATCTTTTTCTGTTACTTAACAAGTTAATGAATTAATTCCTACAGAAATGCTTAATGTTTAACGTTTAATGTTCAACGTCGTTTCGTCATTAGTTACTAGGCTTTGAATTAGTTACTAGGCATTGGTAGAGCGCGTTCTTCAAACGCACGCGGCCATTGGAGAAAGATCTTTTGAGCGAGTGAAAACTTTTTTCCTTTTGGAATTTAATTATTAGTTTAGATATATTACATAAAGAATCATCTTAATAAATTATATATCATATTATAATTGAAGTAAGTATATGAAATAGTTATATATACATTTTTATCAGATAAAGTAGAAAGGATTAAAACTTTTATTAGATAAAGTAGAAAGGATTTAAAGTAGAAAGGATTTTAATTTTTTAAATCGTTTAGATTTTGTTTGTTTTAGTTTTTCTTTTAGCAGTTTTATTTTTATTATTTTATATTTTAGAAGGAAAATAGGGGTATGGATGTTATTTAAAGTTATACTATTGCTGTTTCCATAAAATTGTTATTTTTACTTTGAAATTTCTATGATGCTATGAACTATTTTTGTTCTTTTTTAAAAAATTTAGAAAAAAAAAATTAAAATCTTGTGCCAACACTGACAATGCATGTGACATGTTATTGTATGTAAAGGTTAAATGTTGTTATGAAGATTACAGTTCTTATGAGAAAAAAAAGAAGGTAAAGTGAATTGTTTGTAAATATATATTTTGTATCTTTTTAAATTTTCTTGCATCATTTTTAGAATTTTTGTTTGCACACGTTTATTGTTTGCATATATGCTTTTTTGATATGTATGTGTATGTGGTAATAAGTGCTTTATAGTTGTTTTATCAATGTGTTTTTATAAAAATGTAAAGTGTTTTTTTACTGTTTGTGTATGTGTTAATATGTGTTACATAATTGTTTTAAAAATGTATTTAAATATGTATATAACGTATTTATTTATTTTAGTATTAGTATATATTTAACCTTATATACATATTTAAACACACTTATTGTGCTTATAGTTTGTACATATGTTTATATTATGTTCTTTCTGTGTTTTTAAAGTGCTGTGACTTGGTAAACATCTACCTGAAAATCAATTAATGTATTTTAGAGAAGGAGCAGAACATATGGCTTTAGATCGTGCAGCTCAGCGTGATATGCACCTAATGGCATGGTTTAAGTTAAATACTGAAAATGAAAGAGCATATTGCTATTCGTATGTAGACATTCCTTATCACTTTATATTTGATGATAAACATTGTAAATGGAAGGTTATATAAAGGGGTGGTAATAAGGTGATAGTAAGAATGTATAAAGTTAATCCAACTGGAGAATAGTTTTTTCTTAGACTGTTACTTTTGCAAGCAAAAGGAGCAACATCTTGGGAGGATGTGCATACTGTTAATGGTATTGTCCTTGAAACGTTTTGTGTAGCATGTGATTTGAAAGGTCTGTTGCAAGATGACACTGAATGGCAGAATACTCTTTCTGAGGCGGTTTTAAGACATGCCAAAGAAAATTAGTTGTTTTCAATTATTTTGACCTTTTGTGAACCTGACAATACTTTACATCTCTGGAATACATACAAATTTTTTATGATGGAAGATTTCATTCACCACTCAGTCCCACTTCTAATAGCTGAACAAGCTACTCTTCATCAAATTGAAAAGATTATTAATCAAATGTGTTATATAAAACCATATTTGTTTATAGTTGTATATATGTTTAAATTATGTTGTTTCCATGTTTTCAAAGTGGTGTGATTTGGCATTATGTTGAGCAAGATTGATAACCTTGCCACCCAAGCGATGTACTTATAGCAGAGTTGTGACTTGGCAGCATTTAGTGCCAGGCGGAGTTACTGCTTTGGAGCTAGGTTGTGTTGTGTAGCCTTTTTTTAATTATTCTCAAAACACATAATAATGTCTATTAATGTTTAGCGTAATGTGTATGAGAGTATGCAACCTTGATCTTTAAATCCAGGGTGTTTTCATGTCCTAAATTTGAAGTAATTGAATAACTAATATTGAACATAAAAACAAATATACTTTTATGTATTTATATGTTTAGTAAAAAGATAAATATAGTTAACTTTAAATTGGTTTTCTAATTTTGCCTTTCATATTTTAATTTGGTTTGTTATCTTCACTGGATTTTAGGATCAAGGATGTAAATATTCTATTGTTATGTGTTATTGTTGTGATGTTTTGTGTTGGTATTCATTTTTAACAATAGACACCTTCATGTTGGTGACTATTGTAAAAAATGAATAATAGGTTGTTTCATTATTGGAACTTACTGCTTTTATTTATTTACTGAAAGCCAAGACAACATGGTAAAAATGCAATTTATATCTTAAATTGTTTTTTTTTATATACATATATAGTATTGTTAATCCTTTTGTACTTCGAAACAGATTTTATTGTTACATTTTTGATAAATGTTTATATTAACTGCCATGTCAAAATGGGTTACTATAAATAGGTACATCGATTTTCAGTTTTTATGCGGTGTTTTATTTTTGTTTTTGTTGTTGTTGTAATTATATTATCATAATTCCTTTTTTTTTTTTTCTTTAGGATTTACGATTGACGCATTTATATGATTTATAAAAAGAAACCTGATTACCTTTTATTGTAAATTTTGGTCAGTTAAAATGATATAAATGTATGCAATTAGTTCAATTTTTTTTAAAGTTTTCTCTATTTTAAGCCTAATAATTTGCTGTACGTAATTTGGTGGTTAATATTGTAGTTTAGCGCATTTTTCAAATATCGAGTTACTTAAATTTTATAAGGTTTTTAACTAATGAATTAGCTTAGCATTTGCAACACTTTTGAGGAAAGAAAAAATTCTTATATATGTTAAATTCTTATAAATATTAAAAAGAAAAAATTCTTATACACGTAAATCATTGTTTTACATTTCGGTATTCTGGTAAAACGTCTTCATCAAAAACTTGACTACTCTTAATAAAAATATTCTCCTGACCACCATTAAGGTAAAACGGCAAAAACGGGGAAGGGAGGTCCTTTATTAGTGTTAAAATATTGACGAGAACTTAACGTTTTAAAGACAGTTTCCTTTTTTAAAGAAACATGTATCAAGGGGATACCAAAAAGTTAATAATTCATGTATAACTAACGTTCGCTTTATATTAATCTTATAAATTAAAGTTCATGTTATAAAAAATATCACAAGAATTTAGCTTCACTTTTTCGTCAATTTAAAGCATTATGAAGTGTTATTATTTTGAGTCAGTAACTAAAAACGTATTGCGTTGAACTTGGTAATATCGAGGAAAATGGTTCTGCCTAACACTGATATGACCTATGTCGATGGTAAATTACTCAATATTAAATAATTGGTAAATTATTTTACCTGCGCATACTTTTTATTTTAACTTTACAGATGGTTTAATTTTTTAAATTTGAAGGCGTTTTTCTAAAAGGGTATTAGTTATGGTTTCGCAACTTTAAATTGTGGAATACAGCCACTATAAATTAACAGACCGACCATAACCCGTTTTACGGGTTGCTTATTGCCAGTAAACAATAAATAGATAATAATGTAACAATAAATAATATTAAAAATAGTATATGAGTAATAAAATCTTATTAGGCTGTAAATATTCCCCAATTACCAAAATAATTTTATTATAAATCAAATGATGATAGATTTTTTTATTATCTGGAGTAAAAATTATCAATTATATTAAAGATTATATGCACATGGTTTGTCTTGGTGTAGTAAGACCCATGCTTAATTTTTTAAAGTCAGCTCCAAAAAATTGTAGACTTTCAAATCCCCAAATAAGAAAAATATATGATAATCTATTAAGCTGATGCGGTATGGCATCTGAATTTGCTTGACAACCATGTTCCATTTTACAGTTTGATCCTCGGAAAGCAACAGAGTTCAGACAATTTATTTTATACACTTGTCCTTTAGTTTTAAGGGTCATTTTTAGCAAAGATATTTACAGTCATTTTTTAACAATACATGTTGCAATATTATCAAATATGATTGTTCACTAAAATGACATATCTTATTTTCCTTTGGGAAATTATATGCAAACACCAAAGAAAGCAGTAAAAAATTCAAAGAGTCCTGGTGTTCAAAGAAGTTAAAATCAGTAAATAAAAAATCTAGTTAACTGATTTTCCTTTGCCTCAGCTAGTTTTTAAATATGAGCTGAAAAAACCATTAAAGAGATCTTTTGACTCTAATTTGTCAGTTAGAAGCAAGCTCTTTTGCATTAACTTGATTTTTTTTATTTGGAGTTGATAAAATGTGATGAGTTTTTGTACTCACATTCAGATTTTTTTAGGTGTAAAAAGAATAGTTGCAGATACTTTAAAATTGTATTAATAAATGTTTTTCATTCTAGACATTTATTTTTTCATTTTCTTTATATAATTTAGAATACAAGCACATGATGTTGAAGATGGTTTCAAAGGCTCTTGAAAAACAGGAGCTCATTTTAGCAACAAACAAACAACCCCACAGTATGCTAGTGTGCCTTAACTTACATACATACATACACACATACATACATACATACATACATACATACATACATACATACATACATACATACATACATACATACATACATACATACATACATACATACATACATACATACATACATACATACATACATACATACATACATACATACATACATACATACATACATACATACATACATACATACATACATACATACATACATACATACAATTTCATAAAAGTTTTGCAATCAAGAAATAAGAAGCTATTACTGAATATGAGGATTTTATCAAAAGTTTAGAGGATGATTGTGTTTGACATAATTTGGAAATACTTTATCCATATAAATTAAAAGTGAAAATAGTGATTTTGTTTGATTATTTTGCCAAACTTGTATTTAGGTTAAACAGCTCAGTTTATTAGGCGCAGAGGATTTTAAACAACTGACAAGATTGGTGATGAATAGGTTTCTTTTATCATAATTTGTAGAGAATCGTTTTTCGTATTTGTTTGTGGTAAATTTTTTTTTTTTTGTATAGTAATTATGGAAATCAATAATTGTAAATTGTTTACTATTTTTCATAAATTTTATTATTTGTTCGATATGTTTTATAGATTATTTACTTATAACCTGTTAACACAGTTCAACTTAAATGGTTATGATGGAAAGATTGGTTTATTATCAACTAAATGATATGACTTAATAGAAGGTAATATAAAAGAAGTTTAAATTATTCAACTTTTAATCATAATATAATTCCTACAAAAATTAATGTTTAATGTTTAATGTCGTCGTTTCGTCATTAGTTACTAGGCTTTGAAAGAGCGCGTTCTTAAAATGCACGCGGCCATTGGAGAAAGATCCATGAAGCGAGTTAAAACTTTCTTCCTTTTGGAATCTAATTATTAGTTTAGATATATTACATAAAGAATCATATGAAGATAAATAATAATAGTTAAGATCATCTTATAATTGAAGTAAGTATATAAAATAGTTGTATATACATTTTTATTAGATAAAGCAGAAAGGATTTAAATTTTATTTAGATAAAGTAGAAAGGATTTAAATTTTTATTAGATAAAGTAGAAAGGATTTAAATTTTTATTAGATAAAGTAGAAAGAATTTTAATTTTTTAAATCGTTTATATTTTGTTTGTTTTAGTTTTTCATTTGGCAGTTTTGTTTTTATTATCTTATTTTTTAGAAGGAAAACAGGGGTATGTATGTTATTTAAAGTTATACTAATGCTATTTCCATAAAATGGTTATTACTACTTTGAAATTTCTGTGATGCTATGAACTATTTTTGTTCTTTTTTAGAAAATTTAGAAAAATAAATTAAAATTTTGTGCCAACACTGACAATGCATGTCACATGTTATTGTATGTAAAGGTTAAATGTTGTTATGAAGATTACAGTTCTTATGAGAAAAAAAAGAAGGTAAAGAGAATTTTTTGTAAATATATATTTTGTATCTTTTTAAATTTTCTTGCATCATTTTTAGAATTTTTGTTTGCACACGTTTATTGTTTGCATATATGCTTTTTTGATATGTATGTGTGTGAATAAGTGCTTTATAGTTGTTTTATCAATGTGTTTTTATAATAATGTAAAGTGTTTTTTTACTGTTTGTGTATGTGTTAATATGTGTTACATAATTGTTTTAAAAATGTGTTTAAATATGTATATGAGGTATTTATTTATTTTAGTATATTAGTATATATTTAACCTTATATACATATTTAAACACACTTATTGTGCTTATAGTTTGTACATATGTTTATATTATGTTCTTTCTGTGTTTTTAAAGTGCTGTGACTTGGTAAACATCTACCTGAAAATCAATTAATGTATTTTAGAGAAGGAGCAGAACATATGGCTTTAGATCGTGCAGCTCAGCGTGATATGCACCTAATGGCATGGTTTAAGTTAAATACTGAAAATGAAAGAGCATATTGCTATTCGTATGTAGACATTCCTTATCACTTTATATTTGATGATAAACATTGTAAATGGAAGGTTATATAAAGGGGTGGTAATAAGGTGATAGTAAGAATGTATAAAGTTAATCCAACTGGAGAATAGTTTTTTCTTAGACTGTTAATTTTGCAAGCAAAAGGAGCAACATCTTGGGAGGATGTGCATACTGTTAATGGTATTGTCCTTGAAACGTTTTGTGAAGCATGTGTTTTGAAAGGCCTGTTGCAAGATGACACTGAATGGCAGAATACTCTTTCTGAGGCGGTTTTAACACATATGCCAAGAAAATTAGACAGTTGTTTTCAATTATTTTGACCTTTTGTGAACCTGACAATCCTTTACATCTCTGGAATACATGCAAAGCTTTTATGATGGAAGATTTCATTCACCACTCAGTCCCACTTCTAATAGCTGAACAAGCTACTCTTCATCAAATTGAAAAGATTATTAATCAAATGTGTTATATAAAACCATATTTGTTTATAGTTGTATACATGTTTAAATTATGTTGTTTCTATGTTTTCAAAGTGGTGTGATTTGGCATTATGTTGAGCAAGATTGATAACCTTGCCAGCCAAGCGATGTACTTATAGCAGAGTTGTGACTTGGCAGCATTTAGTGCCAGGCGGAGTTGCTTTGGAGCTAGGTTGTGTTGTCTAGCCTTTGTTGTGTTGTCAACCTGCTTAGGTTGTGTTGTCAACCTGCTTTGGAGCTAGGTTGTGTTGTCTAGCCTTTTTTAATTATTCTCCAAAAAAAAATATAATAATGTCTGTTAATGTTTAGCGTAATGTGTATGAGAGTATGCAACCTTGATCTTTAAATCTAGGATGTTTTCATGTCCTAAATTTGAAGTAATTAAATAACTAATATTGAACATAAAAACAAGTATTCTTTTATGTATTTATATGTTTAGTAAAAAGATAGATATAGTTAACTTTAAATTGGTTTTCTAATTTTGCCTTTCATATTTTAATTTGGTTTGTTATCTTCACTGGATTTTAGGATCAAGGATGTAAATATTCTATTGTTATGTTATTGTTGTGATGTTTTGTGTTGGTATTCATTTTTAACAATAGACACCTTCATGTTGGTGACTATTGTAAAAAATGAATTATAGGTTGTTTCATTATTGGTACTTACTGCTTTTATTTATTTACTGAAAGCCAAGGCAACATTATGCTAAAAATGCAATTTATATCTTAAATTGGTTTTTTTATATAAATATATATAGTATTGTTAATCCTTTTGTACTTTGAAACAGATTTTATTGTTACATTTTTGATAAATGTTTATATTAACTGCCATGTCAAAATGGGTTACTATAAATAGGTAAATCGATTTTCAGTTTTTATGTGGTGTTTTATTTTTGTTTTTTTTTTTTTTGTTGTTGTAATTATAGTATCATAATTCCATTTTTTTTTCTTTAGGATTTACGATTGACGCATTAATACGATTTATAAAAAGAAACCTGATTACCTTTTATTGTAAATTTTGGTCAGTTAAAATGATATAAATGTATGCAATTAGGTCAATTTTTTTAAATTTTTCTCTATTTTAAGCCTAATAATTTGCTGTACGTAATTTAGGGAATCTTTTTAAATGGGTGGTTAATATTGTAGTTTAGCGCATTTTTCAAATATCGAGTTACTTAAATTTTATAAGATTTTTAACTAATTAATTTGCTTAGTTTGCATTTGCAACACTTTTGAGGAAAGAAAAAATTTTTATATATGTTAAATTCTTATAAATATTAAAAAAAGAAAATTCTTATACACGTAAATCATTGTTTTACATTTCATTATTCTGGTAAAAGGTCTTCATCAAAAACTTGACTACTCTTAATAAAAATAACTATTCTCTTGACCACCATTAAGGCAAAAACGGGGGAGGTCCTTTATTAGTGTCAAAATATTTAAGAGAATTTAATTTCGAGTAACAAAAGGAATTTTTAGTAAACGGTAGTAAATTACCGTTTACTAAAAGCTATTGAAACAGAGGACATATATATATAAAAATGGTCAGATTAGTGCCATATATAATAATTGTCAGTTATTTTTAATAAATTTATTTGGTTGTGTGCATTTAACGTTTTAAAGACAATTTCCTGTTTTAAAGAAAAATGTATCAAGGGGATACCAAAAAATTAACAAATCATGTATAATTTACGTTCGCTTAATATTAATCTTATTAATTAAAGTTCATGTTATAAAAAATATAACAAGAATATAGCCTTACTTTTTCGTCAATATAAAGCATGATAAAGTGTTATTATTTTGTGTTAGTAACTAAAAACATATTGTGTTGAACTTAGTATCGAGGAAAATGGTTCTGCCTTACACTGATATGATCTGTCAGTTGTAAATTACTCAATGTTAAATAATTGGTAAATTATTTTACCTCCGCATACTTTTAATTTTAATTTTACAGATGGTTCAATTTTTTTAATTTGAAGGGGTTTTTCTAAAAGGTTATTAGTTAAGGTTTCGCAACTTTAAATTGTGGAAAACAGCCACTATAAAGTAACAGACCGACCATAACCCGTATTACGGGTTGCTTATTGCTAGTTTAATTAAATATCAATTTCAAGTTAAATTTATTTCTAGTATTTTTGACAAATATATCCAACATTATCCTTTATTTGATTTTTAGAAGTTGTAAAAAGGTGATTTGAAAAGGTTTCAAATGATGAAATTAAACAGCAAATTGAACGGTATTGTAAAAATGTTCCTTCGCGGAAAAAAACAATTTAAAAGAAATATTCTTTTTTAATGTACATATTGTATATGTTATTAAATGTTGTTTAAATTGTTAAATAGAAAGATACGTGGTAACATTCCAACTAACTGCATTACATGTACCTTTTTAAATTATTTTCGTTTTTTTTTTTTTAACAGCTTTTTTTTTTTCTTTAACGTTTCTATAAATCACAATAAAAACTTAAATTTGCTTAATGGTCCGATTAATGTTGTCAATACACATTATAATCTGTAGTAGCAACTTAAATATGCCATTACTTAATACTGTACAGTTTTCTTTAAATATAATTAAATAAGTTTTTAATTTGTTACTCATCTCCGAAAAAGCCAACGTCGCAGAGAATTTGAAGAAAGATCAATATTGTCTAATTGCTTCAGAGAGTAAATTATTTTCATCACAAAAAACAGCAGAGAATAGTTAACAGTTCTTTTGCTTGGATCCTTAAACCTATTTCATTGACAAGAATCATGAAACCACAGCTTGATCAATAAAGAAATTTAACTGAAAACAATTGTGGAAAGTGGTGGAAAAGAATTTACATAATATAGTTTCTTAGTGTTTATATCGTTTTACTAAAGATCTTTGGTGATTGAACTGAAAGTGATTTTTTTTATGACAGTATTTAAGGACCTTTTTATTACTATAAACGTCTATAAATTGAATGGGAAAAATTTGTAGAAGGAAGTTATTAACAGAAGAGAAATGTAGAACTATAACGTTGTGTTGGCAACAAAAAACAGCAGATGTTACTTATGAATGGTACCTTCAGCTCGAAAATGTCAGATAGTTGTTTCATATTGAAAAATCGATATATAATTGTACGAGGCACCATCCTAAAGAATATCAAGTAGCATCATACATTGATACCAGCATACTGAAGGGCAATCACGCACTGGTAGCAGCATATTGAAGGACTGGTAAAGATTCTATGATAAAGGGTGGTTAAATTTTAAGGGCCGATGTTAAATTTGAATAAAACACAAATTATTAATGAATTTATTGTAACATCTTTTTATTATGATAATATGGTATGATTCAATTATGTATGGAATAAAATATCGGCCAAATGGGCGCTGCGACCTCGGCGGCACACCTCCATCCGATGGTGCAAATTTTCGATGACGCTGAGGCATAATTGAGGTTCTATGCCGTTAATGTGCCGAATTATCTCATCCTTTAGCTCTTGAATTGTTGCTGGCTTATCAACGTACACCTTTTCTTTTAAATACCCCCAAAGAAAGAAGTCCAACGGTGTCAAATCACATGATCTTGGCGGCCAATTGACATCGCCACCATGTGAGATAACACGGCCATTAAATTTTTCGCGCAAAAGAGCCTTTGTTTCGTTAGCTGTGTGGCAAGTGGCACCGTCCTGTTGAAACCACATATCCTCCACATCCATATGGTCCAATTCGGGCCATAAAAAGTTCGTTATCATCTCACGATAGCGAACACCATTCACAGTAACTGCCAGACCGGCATCATTTTGGAAAAAATATGGTCCAATGATGCCGCCAGCCCATAAACCACACCAAACAGTCACTCTTTGTGGGTGCATTGGTTTTTCGACAATCACTCTCGGATTAACATTCGCCCAAATGCGGCAATTCTGCTTGTTGACGAAGCCACTAAGGTGAAAATGGGCCTCATCACTGAAGATGATTTTCGTCGGAAATTGATCATCGATGGTTGCCTTTTCTTGCCACCATTCTGACCATTGACGACGTTTGAGATGGTCAGTGGGCTTTAGTTCTTGGGTCAACTGCACCTTGTAAGCGTGTAAATGCAAGTCTTTATGCATAATGCTCATCATCGACGAGCGTGAGAGGTGCAACTGTTGGCTACGACGACGAGTTGATGTGGACGGCTCTTTAGCCACACTGTCGCGAGCAGTAGCGATATTTTCGGCAGTACGAGCTGTATGAGCATGCGCTGGTCTTTTCACATCTCCTACAGACCCGGTTTGCTCAAATTTATGCACGATTTTTCCGATTGTACGCACGTTTGGACGATTAATTTGACCGAAAAACTCACGAAGTGCACGATATGCATTTTGATTTGAACGCCCATTTTCATAATAGGCCTGAATAACTTTAACGCGTTGCTCGATTGTGTAACTTTCCATGGTTCAAATTGAGTCAGTCTGAAATTGAGAAATGACCCATTAAATACAGAAAAATAATTTACATTTAGGTTTGGTTCACATTCAACATCGGCCCTTAAAATTTAACCACCCTTTACATAAGGCTCACAAGATATCTATAATTATCTCATTATCATGAAACATGTTACATTCCATTGTGCATGAATTAAAAAGTTAATTAATACTTATTACTTCAGAATTAATTAGACTACAGCTAAAGCAGCTCTTAAAAACTTTTATATCAAAATAAATTTAAATTTCAATTAAATGTACTCTTTTGTAATGTAAAAAGAATACATTAAATGTACTCTTTTACCCATACAACTTACTTTCAGAAATCAATTCAAGGATTTAGAGATCTTACCCTTCTTTTCTTACTTAATCGATGCTCTCATTATATTGCTATGTTTTTAACATAATTGTACTCAGGAGTAACTCCTCAAAGTCTAACAAGTGGACATGCCAACTGACAATGGTAGCCAAATGTTTCGGAAACCCACATATAGTCCTGATTTTACTTATTTGAAGTTAGATTTCCTATCTTATCCGTAACTCCAACAGTAAACATGAATCCATTTCTCTTCGCTACATTTTTACATTTTCGCCACATCACTACATTTTAAACTAATTTGTCAATGCGGATGATCAGTAATGTTAAAAGAGCTCGTGGAAAAGTTTAGTTAAATAGTTGATATCTTCTTTGAGTGCATGGAGGACTCAATGGAGTGTTTTCAGGCTGCTGAAAACGTGAGTTATGATGAAACCAACATTTCCGATGATCCTGGTAAGTTTCAATCTGTTACAAACATCTCTTTTAAAATCTCTGAAACTAATTAATCAATTTATTCTTCTCATTGAAGAGAACAACAGAGTTGTGGTACGTAAAAATGTGAAATATGCTGAGCGTTTAATGGAAATATACAAGTCAAACTTAGGCGTGATGACAAGTGGCACTGGTTGTGGAATTCTTTTACCCTATACAAAACAGAAGGATAGATCAGTGATTGGACGGAGCGTGGGACCCAAGGAGTACTCTACAACATTGTACAACAGAACCAAATGCGGCTAATTTAACATGACTTTTTCTAAAGACTCCTTTTATAAAGCTGCTTTGAGACATTTTAAAACGTTACCACTACATTAGTCGAAAGTATTGATAGGAAGCTTCTATTTCTTCCTCCTTTATCATTTTCTTCTATGTCTAGTTCTTCCTCCTTTGACTCACCTTTGTCAGCCAGAAGACGTCGTTTAGCTCCACCCATTTAAGGAACTACGGAGATTGATTTTGAAAAGAAGGAAAAAATCTCACTGTGGAGTTGTTCCAAAATCGTTTTTCCCCCTAAGCTCATAGAGAATGCAATGGATAATTTAGGCCAGAAGAAGAGAAAGAGTGCATGAATGCAAAAGCAAGAAGAAAGATGACTAAGACTCAAAGAATTAGCAATTGCTACAGCTTCTGCTACTTTTAAAGTGCAGGATTTTAGCATCAGCAGCGAGGAAAGCGATGGCAGTAAATCTAAAAGCAACAGCCTTCTAAGATTTCCAAGATAAGTTAAATACATCAAACAGCAGCTCATATACCTTGTAACATTCTAAAATCTTTAAGAATTGCGTCTTTGGCAACAGGAATAAAAATTTTTCCTGGATACCAGTCGGCGTTCACTGAGGCCATTATTGGCGAATCAGAAGGTGATGACGGCAAAGATACTACATCATATACCACAGCAGACAGGTGAATGGTTAGTACAAACATTGCTTCTTATGTGAACAAGTCATGGGTTCCACCAAGGCATGTTTCCCTGCCTTGAAATTCTAAACTGATGAAGAGCGGGGTAAAAAATAAAATGTTGTAACTATTGGCGATAGCAATAACTGCTGTCGAACTAGCAATATTATTATCATTTGGGGAGATGTTGTTGGCTTCTGTACTTAAAAATACTTCCGTGGATTTGTTTTCAAATTTTATTCTGTGGTTGATATTTAATAGTAGCTTTATTTGTTTTCCCACCAGAGTTTCATCAAAAATCATGGTGGCCACCATGATTTGTGAATTGTGAATTCGCCACCGGTGGCGAATTTAAAAATGTAATGAAAAATCTACATATGGAAATTCTAACAAAAATTTTTAATATAAAAGCATTTTAAAATAGTCACTTTTTAATTATTTTGATGCAAAAACTATTTACAATATGAACTTTATATATATATATATATATATATATATATATATATATATATATATATATATATATATATATATATATATATATATATATATATATAAAGTTAATATTGTAAATAGTTTATTCGCAGTCAGATTTTAAAACCAAAAAATGTCAATGAGAAAGTGAGCTCATAAGTGTTTTTAAGATACCCAATAAATATCTCCACAGTTTCTGCAGATCAACCAAAACCAATGAGTAGAAAAAATCTCAATTCAGCTTCTAAAAATTCTTTTGCTGAGTTTGTAAACTTAAGATAAAAAAAAGCATTCCCAAGTATATTTTTTGTTTTTTTCCAAAACATGTATGCAATGCTTATATTCTCCTAAGTGCATTCTTTGTGGTATAAAACCAAAAGCCTTACTTGTTTAGAAAATCCAAAAGTTAAAACTAAGTTCAAAGGTTAAAACCATAAATGTTTTGTAATTGAATGTTTGCTTACAAACTGAATATAAAAACGTTTGAAAATAAAATCAAATAAATCAGGTTTTTGGAAATGATTCAGTTAAATTAATGTTTTGTCGGAGGAATGTCAAATGTTCGTTGATGTATTGTAAGAAGAAATAATTTTTTAATTTAGCATTACATCTCAAATACCTAAAGCTCCATAAAGCTTTTAAACCAAATGCAAATATTGACCAAATCAAGAAAAATTCTGTTCTTCTTTATGGCTGTTTATGGTTTTGTATGGCCTGAAAGCAATCCCTTATTCACAGTCATCTTTAAGCAACTGGAGAGAAAGAAACTATCCCAAATAAAAACAAAATTTTGATGATGGTATTGAGACGGATCACTTACGAGGACATTTACGTTGGTTCTGCTGGAGTTAATGCTAGTAAAGTACGTGATGTTCTTTCATGATGGATATTGTATAATTTGAGTTCAAAGGCAGCTTTTAGAAGTGTTTCCTAGTCGAATGTTACTATATGGTGGATACGAATATGTAAACATTGAACCATCCGGACTAGAATTCTAACATCTCATTCCAAATCGCAGCTTTGATAATTTCAGTTCTACAATTAAAACTTTGCATGCAGAATCTTGGAAAGCTTTTCGTGAAGTTCACTGTTGGAGAGTTCATACGGCAGCTCATGTTAAACATGGACAGGTTACCTGTTTCTTTAATACCCAAAAATTTAATTCGTCACAAGTTTTTAGTATTCTTTTAAGATAGCTGCATCAGTTGCAAATTTAATTGGTAATGCAATTGCTAAAGGGCTAGCTTTTACGGAATCCCAGTTCGCAGAAAGACCCTTCGGCGGTTAATCAGGGTTACTCGAAGGAAAAATTCGGTACAAAGCCGCACTTGACCAATTACAAAAATTATAAACTGAGTGCAGCCTAAAAAAAGCATATGCTATTGACAAATTTAATGCGCGCCTGGCAACAGAATGGCTGCGGAAGAAGATTTTTTGTTTATATTAAGTTTGGTCAACTCTATAAAGAATTTATGAACAATATGAAACAAAAAACAGACGAATTTTTGTCAAACTTTTAATGAAACTCAATGTAAATTGGAGATTTCTGTTAGAAGTCAAGGAACATGAACCATTCACAAACCACACACTTCAACACAACATATAGGACAATCCAACAACTCAATCATAAGCACCCAAACACACTAACATAGACAAACATAAATACTATCTTAAAAAAGGCAAAAATCTCCAACCTTAAAATATCCAGAAGAAACTTATACAAAAACTAAGTCCGATGCAACAGAAAAGAAATAAAATGCTTTGCAAACAAATGTGAATATATTCAATAAAAATGAAACAATATTCAACACCATTGATGAAGAAAGAGAAATTAAATTGACTGGCATTGACAGAGCTTGGTGCTAAGTTTACCCAACCAAAAACAGTTTTTCTGAGTTTGCATTTGCAGCTAAGTCAATAGCTAAAATCTCGTCTGAAATGCAAAACAATCAAATCAGTAACGACAGATCTGGAATTTCAAATAACTACTCCGTTAAAACAGTTGACAAACCTACTAAAGCCAGTTGGAGTGCAGAGCTACCTTGGCCTGTTGCTATTTTTAGCTGCTCCACTATTTTTATATGCTATTGATAATTAAGAAAACTGTCAAAACATGTTTTCTGAACAAAAGCGTCATGACACAAAACGCAGTTAGTTCTTGAGAATTTTTCATTGAAGATTGCTCTGTCGTTGAAAATATGTTTGGCTGCGTGATACACGATTCTCATGACGCTTCTCACTTTGACAACGGATACTGTTACAAAAACCCTGCTTTCCAGTAATAACTACAGCATGGTCTGGATTTAGTTGCAGAAGCAATAAATATTTGTTTGAACTAGACTGTTGTGGAGAATACAATTTTTTTTTTTCTTGAGCTCTTTTTTCGATTGATTTTTGTCATTCACAAATCAAGCGATCCAAGCATAATTATGTGTTTATCAGTAAACACTTTTGTAATGGTATATGCAACTCTTATTTGGAATATCGCCAAAGTTATCAAGTGAATACATAACAAATTGGTTTAAGTTAACTTCTGGAGAATTTTTTACTTTTGATTGGTCCATTTTTTTCTACAATAAAGTTTGGAACTTAAACTAAATCAGATTAAAGATTATTAGTTATCATGCGTTTTGATAAAAATGCTTTTTTTTAAACCATCAAAGAGAGCAACAAAATCTTGTCAAAAAGCAATCGAAACTGGTGTTTCTTTTATTTTGGTTTTATTTGTAGTTATTCGACTTTAAAAATGATTTGAATGAGGTAATACAACGTTTAAAGGAAGAAAATTCAGTTTTTCCCAGAAAATGTGTGATTAAGTTGAGATCTGTCTAGAAGTAATTAAAAAAATCGGTTGCATCATTGACTAACACTTTTAAAAACTATTCAGACAAATCGGATTATTGCTGTTATTTAGCAGTCACATTGGTCTTTTTGGTGATAAAAATTGATGTTAAAAGTATTTTGTATGCTAATAGTATTTGGATTGTTTGCATACGTTACCATAATTACAATAGAACTTAGAAAGTAATTGACATAAATTTAATGAACAACTACAGTTTCCTATTACCAATTAGAAATATTTAAAGAAATTTTTTTTTTTTTTCTACATGATTTCTTTGTTTGGCAGGACATTAAAAGACTAACCATGAAAGGTGCAGTTTTAGTGGAGTTGATAATGTTTAGATTGTCCTATGAATTCATTCCTTGTTCATGTTTGGATTTGAGTCCTTGTTTAAATTGATCATTATTTTAAGTTTATTGTGAAAAAATTACCTCTAGAAGTTTTTCGTCTTAAGCTGCACATTGATTATGTTATTAAAAATACACATAAAGTATTAAAGTTAATTGAATTTCAAAAAACCTTCTCATTCTAAAGTATTTTTATTGTAAACCTTTTGTAGAAGTAAAAAAAAGGTTTCGATCCAAACATATTTAAAAAAGATTGAGCTTATTGTAACGAAAGGCATTTCTTTTACAACGTTTTTAAAAACAAACCTTTTTTTTCTACTATATAACATATTTATTCAAAACATCGAATATTTATAGAAGGAAGCCATTCGTGAACTTTGCCTAAGTTGCCGAAAAATGTTAAACAAAAAGTTCTTTATTATGCAAAATGCAACTCAATTTACAGCTGCAGTTATATTATTATGTCTAAGTGAAACCCTATGTATTAAATGTATGGATAAAGAAGTCCGTAGCAATATTGCAGGCGAGTTTTTAATAGCTGGCATATTTTCGATGAACTGTACTGAGGCTAGTAAAATTGATAACAGAACCATCGGATGGATGGAAGCCTTAAAGTACACAGTTGATAAGGTAAATAGATTACATAACAGAATTATATTTGGCTACGTGATATACGATTCTTATGACGCTTCTAACTTCGATATGACAACGTATGCTGTAACAAAAGCCTTGCTTTCCAATAATAACTACAGCATGTGTAATTGTTCCAATACTTATGACAAGTTTTTAGGCTTTGTAGGCCCAACAGAATCATCGAATTCCATTTACGCTCACGAACTGGTATCATATTTTGGAAAAATTCCAATCATAAGTTACGCTGCAACAAGTTTGGAATTAAATGATACAGACTTGTATCCAAACTTCTTTCGTACGGTTCCTTCTGATGCATCTCAAGCGCAGTTTATCGCAGACCTGTTAAATAAATACCAATGGACTTACATTTCTGTAATAGCTATGGATAACTCGTACGGAAGAGAAGGAGCAGATCGGTTCAAAGAAGAATTCACAAAAAACTCTAGCAACAGTATTGATTTAGATATAATAATCCCGGTGGTTTATGATGAGGAAAAATACTCTGACATTGTTGAGAGTTTAAATACAAGCAAAGCAAAAGTAATTGTGGTTTGGTCACAGTTTCCACCGGCGCAGAATCTTTTAAAGAAGGCGGAAGAAAAAAAAATGTTAATCAATAGAACTTGGATACTGAGCAAAGCAGTTGGCAGAAACTCCTGGTTTCTGAATAATGAAATTACGGTAAACAATAGAATTTTTTTAGTTGTTCAGACCGAGGGAATAGACGAGGACTTCAAACAACACTTTTACAGTCTCACTTATACAAACTCAAGCCAGTGGCTTAGAGTAGTATTTGAAAAACACGGACTAAACGAAAGCACGCCAAACTTTAACGTTGGAAATATTTCAAAAACATTCGATCTTAGCGGCGCTCTGTTTGTTCAAAACGCAGTGGAAGTTTTAGTTAAAGCGTTTTTCGAATACCAAAATAGTTATTCTAGTATATTTTCACCAAATACTTACCAAATCATTGAAAACAGGACCAGGTTTAATGAGAAAATAAATGAAGTTAGTTTCTCTTTTCTAAATAACACAAAGACCTTCAGCTTCCATTCCAAGTATCATTTTGCGGCATCAGCCTCGTTCGAACTGTATTCTCTTAACAAATCTGACTTTGTATTGGCTGCGTCGTGGACTTCCTCGAATCTTTCTAATAGTAGACTTGAAATTAAAAATAATGAAACTGTGAAACTTTACGAAATAATTTCGAGTTGTTCAAAACCCTGCCCTCCAGGACAAAAAAGAGTCTATTGGACAGACAATTCAAGCTGCTGGGAATGTGAGCAGTGCCCAAAGAATTCAGTAACGGACATCTTAGACCCGAAGAATTGTTCTGCGTGTGCTGTTGAAGCTGATAATTATTCAAATATAGATCAGAGTGAATGCATAACGCTCAATCGCACATACTGGAAATTAGGGAGCAGCGAATATTTGAAGTACCAAGTGTTAGTCTTATTGGCTTCAGGTGTTGGTGGTTTAACTGCAGTGCTTTTCATAGCTACATTTATAATTAAAAAAATGACCCCGATTGTCCGCTCTTCAAACTACGAGTTGTCCTTAGCTCAATTGGCGATGCATCTTATTTGGTTCATGTTACCACTTCTAGCATTTGGTGATGAGGCGGATTTGAAGTGTTTTGTAAGGATATATTTCGGCAGCTTTTTGCACATAACTATAGTTACCATTGTATTAGTTAGAGTTACTCGTCTCGTCACAATTTTTAATCTTGGTATTACTTGCAAGCTGTCAAAGAAAGAAATGCTGTATATCAGATCCAGAGTAGTGATATTGCTGATATTCTTTCCCAGTGTTTATGTAGCAATAATTTTTGTTGTACATTATAGCAGGTACAAAGTACAGACTATAAATGTAAGAGATGAGAAATTGTGGACTGTGCACAAACATTGCAACTCATCCAGTTTCTCATTAGTTTACTTATGTTACTCGTTCATTTTGTCAATTATATGCGGCTTTCAGACATTCAAAGGAAGAAACCTGCCTTGGAAATATAACGAAACAAGCTATATTGCGTACTCTTTGTTTTTGTCAAACATAGCCTTGAGTGTAATGGTTGGGCTCATCCAAAGTAATTTAGCTTGGTCCGACTTGAAGTTTGCTGTTTGCATGTTAATAAATGCAACAAACTTTCTTTTGATGAGCATTTTGTTTATCAACAAAATAAAGATCATTTGGTTGAACCCAAAAAAAAACTCTCGCGCAGAGTTTCGGAAAGTAAGTTTTACAAGCATATTTTCAAACGATTCTCAATGTTCCACTCTTCCAATTCAAAACAACTCAGAAATGAACGAATCAAACGTTGGCAATGATGTTTCTTCATTTAGTTTAAATGAATACAACAGTAATGAAATATCAAAATCTGATCTAAGAAATGTTGTTTCAATTGAATCTCGACTTGATGCAGATGAAATAACAAAGGAAACAAATCGTGAGCATCCTTTATGGTTTAGCACTCTGGATATGCTTTATTAAAAGGTTTTTTTGAATGCACTTTTATCGGTAGCCTCATTCCGCATATAATCAATGTCATAAAGTGTTCTCACAGAAATGATTTAAAAAATATGAAGACTTCTAATAAATTAGGAAGCATTTTAGATGACTTATTACTTAAAAAATTAGCGACCACCCTCACATGCAATCTGCAGAAAAGATTTTTCTACAGTCTTTATATTTCAAACACATATTTAGTTTGATTGTAGTTGCTATGTTCCGAATTTTTGAAATAAATTTCAGAACTTAAGTAACTTTAGAAATCTTTTCCTTTTTTTTTGGGAAGCATATTTTGGTTGCGTTGCTATTTACTTTTGATGGCACTCATGTTGATTTAGCGATGTCTATTTTAATCTTTTCATGTACTTCAAATTGCAAATTTGAAATGTTTAAATAAATTTTTTTTTGTTTTTGTTTTTTTCTTAGTTTTGCGCGACATTAAAAGAGCAACCATCAAAGTTGCAGTTTTAGTAGGTTTGATAATGTTTAGATTTTTCAATGAATTCATTCCTTGTTCATGTCAGTAACAGCGCTATATTTCATGCATGTTGGCTTACTTATATATGTGATTTAGGCAAGAAATCCGAATAAACGGTTTCAATCAATTAACTACACACCTGGAAAATCACACTTAAATTTTCAATCTAATACGTGGAAACCAGGATTTACAAACCTTTTTCCTATATTGGCAAACAGCAGCTCAACCAATCACCTTCAATGTTATTTAATCCACTGAAGTATTTTTTTAAATTTGAGCAGAAGCAGGGCTTTTGTGAAATTCCCATTTTTCAGTAAATGTAATAATATTAAAAAGCCAAGAATGTATAAGGAAAAGTTGCAAAATCCAAATGATATTCATCAATTATTTGTCTTTAGTCAACCTTGAAGTTTTAATCGGTGGTAGGTATAAATAAAACCTTTACAAATATAAGAGAGAGTTTTTTTAAATATCTTCCTCAAGTTCCATTTAATTTTATTTTATTCATTATATGATAATTACATTGTTGTGTATAAATTACACGGTGCTGGATAAATACAGACCAACCGTGTTTGTCAATGTACAATAAAAGATAAATACCAAGCACTCTTCAAAACACGATTATGGGAATGAGATCATTGTATTAAGCAGATATTTTCATTGCGAAAGCAAGAAGTGAAAAAATATTAAATACTAATTAATCTCTTTTTCACCAACAATTGATCACTTTAAATAATGAATTGTTTTTAATCTCACAATAAGGTCTTGCTAAATTTTATTCTTTCATCCAGCTTCTCCATTGTTAATTTTTAGAAAATACCTTGGAAAACTTTTGGAAGTTGACAAAGGCTGAAATATGCAACGTTACGTAAAGCACATTGTGGATCAGACTGATTACAAGGCCAGTAAACCTAATTTTAACGCAGTTTAAAGACAATTTTTAACTGTAATTCGTTTTAAAAAGAAAATATTTTACTATCGCATGTTTATCTATAAGTTTTTATATCCTCAGCTCAAATAAGTTATCATCTCCTGATTTGTTAAAAGTTCAAGATGCAACCTATGCTTGGGGTAATGAAAAGTGAAAAAATAAAAATATCAGAATTAATTTACACCAGGTCGACCTTCAGCCTTTTTAAATTATAGACGAATGACTAATGCTCCTTAAAAGACTGAAGACCTATTTAGGCGTAAATTAGGATAACCTACTATTTCTATCTCGCAAAGTTGAAGAGGTTTCGAACACTTATATTCGAACTTAAGAACTTTGATAATCTGTTTGAGTGTTTTTAAATGAAAGCTGAAATTTTAGGAAGCCTAAAATCATTCTCAAAAAAGAAAAAGTATGAAGATTTTTGTTCCCAGTTTCTTCACATTCGTATCGAAGAAAGATACTTTTACAGAAAATCTTGTGACTTGTCCAAGTTTTTTCTGTAAGAAGAGTTTAATTGGTGAAGCAAAAAAAAGATTTTACTGACCAGTATTCTCAAAAAATACGAAGTATTTTGGAACCTCAAGCTCAATTAGAACATAAACTTTATAATAGGTAAATGTAAACATATATAATAAAAATATTACTTTATTTTTATTAAATATAGATGTTTATATTTACCTGTATATTTTTATGTGTTATCGGCTGTTTCACGTCACACGCGTTTAAGAAAATGACACGAAAAAAAAACAACTTTTCTCAGACGGTCTAAAATCATGACTTTGCTTTTAAGATTGTTGTTTTGCTTTGATTACTATGATGTCGTCTAAGAAAAAGTTACAAGCTAATAAAGCTTTTGTTTTAATTTCAGTTTGTAATTTAGTAAAATCGATATGTTTGTTGGGTTTAATATAAAGTTACTAAACCAAACTTATTAGTTTTCCGCCATTCTGCTGTTTAAAAAATAGCCCCCCAGTCAGATACGCCGTTTGCAAGGTGGCAATTCCTGCAGTATAGATCGCCAGATAAACAGGTGAAGAGTTAATGAGCTAAAAGAATAGTTGTAGTTCAGTGTGAGATGAAAATTCAAATTAACTTGGTTTGAATTAAATTGGGAGATTTCTTTACTTCCGTTTGTCAATTTATATCAAACAAACAAATAAAAACTGTCGACGTCATGCAGTGAAACTGCAAAGAGCATACAAAAGAAAGTGAGATCTTGTAAGAGAAAGTTAGAGCTTATAAGATAAACAGCGTTAAAAGAAACCAATCCCTTGTTAACACATTTCACTCACGAGTTTTTTTGACGGAATGGCACAATTAAGCGTTTTTTAATCTCTGTTATTGTCAAAAAAGCGTTTTTTAATCTCTGCTCAGCAGAGAACTGCTGTGACTTTAATGCTTTATCGCGTTTTTCGTAAATGATTTTGTAAAACTCACGGAGTGTTTTCTGTCTTAACATTTCAATAAGAAGATGCAAAACATTCCTTTCGATTTTTATTTACGGCATTAAACTCTCTATCTCTTTGTTTTATTTGCCATGCAAAATTAAAAAGTATTCACATATAATAATAACATTTTTTGAACTTTAAACTGTCAATAATTCATAGTAAGAGTGGCGAGATAATTCAGATCCAAATTAGTCGAGTTTCGTCTTGATTTCTAATTTTGTCGTCTAATTGACGTCAAAACAATTTTTTTTTTTTAACCCCAATTGCCTTTTTTTGTTATTGAATTTAAGAGCGAGCTGGCCAATAATATATAAACTCGATATCTGACTCGCGCTTCAGCAGGCAAGCAAATTTTTTTCCTTACAGATTTGTTTTGCTAGCGAGAAATGACGCAATGATAAAAACAAATCAAAACAAAAAGAATTATTGTCAGTTTAAAGCGACTATCGGCTTTTAAAGTTTTTAAAACTTGCTTGACTTTTTCTTGCGGAATTTTTGTGAAGTTAATGTATATAACTGGTGCTAGCTGCTACATTTATTCTGTCCTCCCGTAAAACTAAAGAATGGAACGTATGACATATACTAAAAGATTTCAAAGCGATTCAAGTAAAAAATACCAAAGGTATAAACTATAAAATATAAATTTTTAGTGAAAGTAAGCTGAAATAAATGTTAGTTAAAAAACTCTAAGTAGTTTCGGTACAGTTATTTTAATCAAGTAGATTAAAATAACTGTAGATATCAAGTATAAAAGTAGATTAAAATGTCTGTAGAGATTGTACTCTACTAGATTGAAATATGCTAGATATAATCTGCTAGATTAAAATATACAAGATATTCTAATCTGGTCGATTAAAATATCTGAAGGTTGTTTACAGATATTTTAATCTACTAGATTAAAACAGAGATTCCATCTTTTTTTCCTCTTTTAAAATTGTGGAGTTCATATTAAAAACATATTTCTTTTATTTTAAAAGAAGGTTTAGAAAATATAATGTAAAGTGCATTTGCTTTTGATACATTTATTACTTGTATTAAGTCCTTTTTTTATTCTCAGGCTACTTTAGTACTGTTGTTATTACTGAAAAAGCTCTACCAACCAAGACAATGGTTCTTTCTCATTTGTGTAATTTAGCCAAATGTAATGTTTATTTCCCGCCCAAAAGTTACAACACTCTTGGAACATATATTTCTGAGTGGGTGTATTTATATTTCTGAGTGAAGTGTTCCAGAACTAGGATGGAAACAATTTGAGTTTGTTGAATTTAATTTGGAAGCTGCGACATTGGTGCCATGCAACCAGCTGTTTCAATTTTGAAAAGAAGATGATCAGAATATCAAGGTCATTATTATTATTTATATAATCATTTTTCGTGATAAAAAAGATTACAGTGTATAAATAATTTTTTTGTATCAACTATTAGAAAAGTCAAAAGAAGTCCATGCACCTAGATTTTCTCATAAGCTGAGTGATAAATATTCAAATACAGGTGATGAAGAAGATTTATTTAAAGTTACTCCAGATAAACTATTTGGTTTCTTAGTATTTATTTCAACTATGTTGTTTTTTAGAATTAGAAAAATTGAAAGCAGCACAAGTGTGTTACTTAGTTTTCTGCTTGATTTGGTTTAAAAAAATGTTGGCATTGAATTTTCAACTTTAGATGATTTTAAAACTGGTAAATTAAAAAGGAAATATTCAAATATAGGTGATGATGGAGTTTCTTTTAAAGAAATGACAAAAAAGCGTGAGTACTCACTTTTATATTTTTTCGTATTCACTTTTATATTTTTTATCAGTCTTACATTACAGATAGCTTATAAAAACTGCTTCTCATTCGTTTCAAAAAAAGATGGTTTTGACGTAGGCAATATCGAGACACTCGTTGGCGACTTGCTAAATTAAGCAATGTCTAAATTGCAAAAAACAAGAAATTGAATAATATAAAAGTTCTTTTTTTTTTGTTATAGCATTTGTATTATCTAGTCTGTATTTAAATATTTAAATATGTTTTTATAAATTACTGCAAAAAAGTTGTCATACCTAGATTTTAGTGTCATTAATGCCCAAATACAACGATCATAAGTTTAATTTGGACGTCCGCCAGACGTCGTAATTCGTCCTAAGAGTGTCTAAAAAGAACGTCCGTGGACGTCTAATATGGACGGACGAAAGGTGTTTCATTTGGACGTCTACTTGGCGTCCATTTGACGTCCTAAATAGACGTCCTAAGTCCAATATGGACGTCGTTGGACGTTCAAACACCCACTGAGAGTTAATATAGTTTTCTAATCGCAAATATAAAAACAGTTGCATCAGATCTGTCAAAACTAAGAACTTTCGTAAGAACTAATGACAAGAGCTTTTCACAATGTTAGTGTAAATGCGATAACGCGTTGTACGCTAAATACTTCCTAAAATCCGTTGTATTCTAAGTAAAATGGGGTTAACTCGTTTTATGCAAAATTAACGCCGTAACCCGTTGTATCAGATTAACAATTTTACAATAATTTTAACATAACACAGTTTGGCAAAAATGTTTTTTCTTTAAAAATACGAAAGATGTTTTTAGTTTCAGTCAGATATTTATCATTTTACAGTTAAACTCACGTAATTCGAACTCGTATAATTCGAAAGATCATTTAGTTCGAAAAACTACTACGGTCCGGTCAGGAATTATTAATAAACACTGACAAGAAAACTCCTTCATTTCAAACTCACATAATTCGAAAAATTGTGTAAATTGAATAGATTCAAGGGTCCCATAGAGGAACTTTTCATCGTGTAATTCAAAAATGGTTTTTAGAGTTAGAGTCCTTTTTATCTTTCGCTACTTTACAATAGTTAATTTGATATCATTAGTTGTAATATGACTGTTTTAGAAACTTTGAATGAGGTAATAAAACATTAGGATGGAGGTAAATCAGTTTTACCCACAAAAAGTGTCATTAATTTGAGGTCTGTCTAAATGTATTTAAAAGCAAATGTTGCTCCATCGACTAAAGCTTTACACATTTATTCAGACACCAACTGGATTACTGCTGTTGTTTAGCAATCACATTCGTCTTTTTTGTGATAAGAAATTGATGTTAAAAATATTTTATATAGTATTACTATTTGTATTGTTTGTATATTTTGTCATAATAACAATCAAATTTAAAAAATCATTTACAGCTTTCTAAAGCTGTTGAAAAAACTTTTGCACGGCACCAAAGTTTTGAATTGTCCCAGAGTATAGGCATCTAAATTTTTTTCAAAATACAACCTATATTCTTTGTCCAAGTAATGTATCATGGCTTAAAGGTCCTTCTTCTTTGTCTCTGTAATTGGTACCACACCCGTTAGGGGTTCAATATCTGCATTCGTAATTTTTTCAACTTGTACTCCTCGTTTGAAGCTCGAGTTGCTCGAAATGGTAGTTGGCTATTAAAGTTTTTCTTAAAATAGATGATTCCGGACTGTCTATTAACCAGGCAACCGGGCTTATTTCCAACTTAGATGTATCCAAAAATGTCCCGAGGCAAATCAAAAAATTTTTCTTACCCATATCAATGACCTTCAACGACCTGTCAAGTTAAGAGCTGCAAATAGCATGGCTTTGCATTCTCTTCTTTGCATAACTTACATAGTTTCGCACGTTTTACAAGTGAAAAATATCAAAGTGGTGGCAAAGTCTCTATCTGAACCTGGACAGCTACGTTCTGATATAGAAAACTTATACTCAATCGTAGCAAATGTGCCATTTTCAACAAACCTAATTTTGAGGAAAAAAGCATCGTGTTTTTTTAAATTGCTCTTCAAAGAATTACTCCAAACTGTTAGATTCCGTTTTTAGAAAGTTAATGACCAAAATAAATAGCTTGCGTAACACGAGACGTAGTTTGGTTTCCTTCCCGTCTAAAACGCACATGATGCCATAAGCCGTGTCTTTTACATGAATCCAAAAGTTGAAGTATGAAAGCTGATAACTATAGTACCTGCTATTATTGAACAGTTTGGGCAAATCCATATTTATGGTATATGTTTGACTTCCAGGTAATGTACTTTTTACAGCATTACATTTAATAACTTCAGCGACAGCATCGACCTTACGATGTTGTTATTCAAGCTCTGTCTTACCTGATGAGGCCACCTGTACGTTATCATTTTTTTTTTTTTAGATCAAGAGCATCACACGTTTTGTACACGTGTCAACCCTTGCTCTTTTAAATTAAAGCTTAGGGAAGTCTTTCAAAAAAAACAGATCGGTAAAATTTTCTCCAGGTCGTTAATTTGATGAGCCAAGCACATTCTTTTATTATTTAGATTCGAACTGTAATGGCTTTCATCCTTGGGAAAGCTATTAGTTTTGATTTTAATCATTTGCCCGTCGTGAAAAGTATACTTGAAGTTTTTTACCTCTCCATGTTTGTATTTAAAAGGGGTCAAAACAGCTTTTTTGCTTTTTACAAGATGGGTCACCTTTTGGGGGCAAAAACGTCAAAAAATGTTTTTTTGCATACATTTTTGAGGTTTCCTTAACTATCAGGATTATTGAAAGTAATAGTTGATTGGCTTTTGCTCTCATTTGGATTAATACAATTCCCATTTTAACGTCTTTGGATGGGTAGGAATTGCGTAAGTCCCAATAAAATGTTTCCCTGTTCATTGTTTCCGAACTTGTAAAAGACATCGAAGAGCATTTTTTTTTTTCATGTGCAAAACATCAGGGCAGCTAAACTTACAGTTACAAATGACCAGAAATTAAAAAAGAAAAAAATTATAATCTAAAAAATCAAATGAGAATACCAAGCAAATAGGTAAAAAATATTAATTACAAGTTTACAAAAAGTCATGGTGCGTCTGTTGTGATTTTTTTTTTTTTTTTTATTGAAATCATTCTGTTTGTTTTACTGGTCTTGTACGCATCTCCGCTAATTCTATTTTCATTTTCTATCTTTTTCTTACTTTGATTTTAAGCTTTCATTTAGTTAGAAATTAAATTCATCCATGATTGCAAATAAAGCTACAAAGCGAAGCGTTAAATAAGAATAATAACTTGGATGAGCCGGTTAAGGTATAAGCCGGTTTGTTACTAATTGTAACAAACCGGCTTAGAGATTGTATAATAAAAACAATGCGTGCTTAATAAACAATGGCGCGATTGGACTTAGATCAAATGGAGAAAATGATGCATCAGAAGATGAAGTTTAGATCAATTAGAGAGAGCATCAACAGATGGCTGTCTTCATATCGATCATGCGTTGATATACAGACAGTTCTATCTGTTAATGCTTTTTTCTAAGATAAAGATGCAGTTTCAGAAGTTAGGTCTTTTCACATTGTTTTGGCAGAGGCCCTGATATCATTTAGGTGTAAAAAAATTTTTTTTTTAACTTTTTGGCAGTTGATTCACTTAGCCTCGCCATGCCTCATATGTAGACTCTTTGGCTATGAGTTTCAAAGGGGGTAAGAGAATACTTTCTGAGAGACACTTAATGGTATGTTATTATCTATATTTCTTAAGATTGAAAATTATAATTTGAGTTAATGATTTCAGAATATTTATCAAAACGTGAAAGACCGTAAGTAAGTATCATTTAATTCGATTGAGGAACTATCATTATCTTTTGTGTTAAGGTTCTGTTGCTCAGCTTTTCTGAAGCGTTAAATGTCATGGAATACAAACAAGTACTCACACAACACTGAGGAAAACTCAACAACTTAATTATAAACACCCAAACGTACTATAATAAGCAAATAAAGTAAACATTATCTTAAAAAACGTAAAAAAAATCTCCACCCTTACAATATACAGAAATTATACAAAATCTAAGTTCGATGCAACAGAAAAGAAACTAAATGCTTTGCAAACAAATGTGAATATAATTCGATGAAAATGAAATCTTCAATACCATTGATGAAGAGAGAGAAATTCAATTGACCGGCATTGATAGAGTTGGGTACTAAGTTTCCATACCAAAAACAGTTTTTCTGAGTTTGTATTTGTGACCAAGTCAACAGTTAAAATCTCCTCTGAAATACAAAACAATCAAAGCAAATTAGTTACGACAAACCTGGAATTTCAAATAACTAATGTATAAGTGGAAATCATTGAACAAATGATTTTCCCGGATAAAGAAATAACGTAGCAAACTAAACAAATTCCTAAACAACTCAACTAGATGGAAACTCAGCTTCAACAGTTTTTAAACCTACTGTAGCTAGTTGAAATGCAAAGCTTCCTTGCCCTGCTGCTACTTTCGCTGCTCAGCGGTTTTAAAATACTGTAACTAACTAAAAAAATCTTAAGAACTAGATGCGTTTCGTACTTAGACGCATTTTATGAAATACTAACCCGTCTTGAATGTAGGTCTTGATTTGTCGGCTGAACCAAAAAATGTGTTTGTGTGAAGCTGATGTCACGAAGAATACAAACTTCGTTTTCTTAGAGTACTAGCAAAAGGTGGGAGCTAGCATACCCCATTTTTTCGGCCCTTTGACAAAGTATAAACACATTTCACCAGAAATGTGTTGAGCCAACAAGTAACTTTTTTAACCGCCATCTTTTTTGCATATTTTTATAAAATAATGCACATATTGACCACATGCTCAACTGTAAACATATGGTTGAAATTGACATGAAAAAATTGCAATATGTATTAGCCCATTTCAATCATGTAATTGAATATGTATTTGCATATATTGGTCAAGATCGAGCTGTGAATTCCTCAGGGAAGAAATACCACAAGTCCTATCATTAGGAGTAGTAAAAATATTTTTAGACAGATGTCGTAATCCAGTAAGTATTAGACGTCCTCAGACGCCTGGTGGACGAACAAAACCGGCACAATCGCCAAAGTTTGAACGATTGGACCAGCTCCGCCCAACCACCGGACGTCCAAGGACGTTCAATGCTCACTGGGGAGCAAATGAAGGACTCTTATAGATGAAAAAATTTTTTATTCTTAAAATAAACAACATTGATGAAGTTTTTTTTTGCGCAAAAGACGCGCATGCGCCAGATTGACAAGCAGCCTATCATCATACAATCTAAGCTTATCTGCCTATACTACCACTATTTCTTAAAAGACACTGTGATTACCCATATAGAGAATTAAAATTCTCTAAACAAATCTCTTTATCTCAACCATTAAGCAATGATTCTTAAAGTATTTATTTGTCGAGTCAACGTTTGGAAATGTTTTGTGCATTTCCAAGCTTACCTAAACCCATTTACATTCAATATTTTTGTCTAGCTGTTGTGGAGCATTAAATTTATTTCTGAACTGTGTCATGTAATCAGACTACACCATTTGCATTCATTCTTTGCATGCAGCATTACTAATCAAATCAACATTAATGCGTTTAATCTCATCTAACGTTTCCCACATAATAACAATTCCCTGTGGTTTCTTCCATGCTATTTTGCATAATCTTCTAAACTCAATGACTTGCATGTTTTTGAATAATTTTATATTTTGAGTATCTTGTGGATATAGGCAAACAGACTTTACATTCTCACTTATAGTTTGTCTTAGAAGTTTGAAATAACTCTGAGCAAAATAGAACTAACCCACATCACTATGACCTCTATGAGTGTTATAAACCTCACATTTGTTCTGCTAACCTAACAACGCATCGTTAAAACTGGGATGGTTTGTACTTCTTAATGATAATTCTCTAAGATCTGGAACATCTAAGCCTAACTCAAAAAGCCCCCATTCAACATTCCTAATTGATTATTTTCTTTTGCTACTGCCATAATGAGTGAAAATATGCTTGTTTACCATACTGCTTTCTTGATGTCGAAAAATCTTTATTTTGTTTTCATAGGTAATTTCACTTCAAATTCTTTCTTTGCCATGCGATACTCAGATTAAAAAAGACTTTTTCCAAAACCCACGAGTCTATTATAATCTATTCATACTTTTTGACGATGAGCTGTTAGATAAACAGAATAAATGTGCGGCTTATTACACTTGTGGAGAACATAGTAATATGGATTGATTCTACCTTTGCTCAGAGTCATTTCAAACTTCTTAGACAAGCTTTACCTGAGAATGCAAATTTTCTTTGCCTATTTCCACAAGATGCAAAAAGTATAAAGTTATTCAAAAAATATATTTTACATAGAGTTTTTATTCTGTATAGAGTAAAACTGCCATTTACCGGACTTCAGAACAGTTTTAACAACTCACCCTTTTTTTTTTTGAATCTCTTTGTAAATTTTTTTTTTATTCTTAGATAATTTACTTTAGTATAAAAGTATTATAAAATACACACAATTATATATATATATATATATATATATATATATATATTCAGTTTTACATTTAATTAGTCGTAATACAATAAAGTCCGTGATATATGCTCTCGTAATACAACAAAATCCGAGATATATGCTTTCGCAATTCAACAAAATCCGTGATATATAGACTGATTTAAATAAATGCTTGGTATCTGATAGAAGATCGAATGATCTTGTCGCCAGAACCATAAAAAGTTATAATAGAATGTAACATAAGCCATTAATAAAATATAGGCAAATAAAAATGACAAAATACAAAAAATAAAAGAGCGTGTTTATACAAGTTTCATATTTTTAAAAGTATTTCAAAATATTGTCATTAAAAAGAATGAATTTTTTAAATTTCTTTTTAAAGACTGGGAAGGTAATTGATAAATCAAAATTAGATAAAACAATTTTGTTCCAGAGATTGGGTGCACGATAAGCTATACAGAACTGATTGAATTTTGTTCGACAAAAGGGTTCAAAGAGTGAGTTATCATTTCGTAGTGTATACTTATTTTTTGTTTTTAAGGTAATAAAATCTTTAAAAGCGTGTAAGGACGGATTGATTTTACATTGAAACATAAAGTATAATATTTTATATACATTCACTTCATAAATGTTAAGTACTTTTAAATTTTTGAATAAAAACTTTGAATGCGTAAGTCGATTTTCAAAACAAACTAAGCGTATTGCGTGTTTCTGACGATGGTAAAGAGTACGCAACTTACTTTTGCTTGTACTTCCCCAAGCAATATTTGCATAGTTAATATAACCATGTATAAATGAGTAATAGAGTTGGATTAAAATGGTTTTGTTTAAATAATTTCTTGACTTATAGAGGACTCCTATATTTTTAGAAACCTTTGAACAAATGTAGTCAATATGTGGTTTCCATGTAACATTCTCATCAAGATAAATGCCAAGAAAACTACTAAAAGTTTCCTTTTTTATTTCTAGTTCATCAATAAGAATTTTTGGCATGGTTGTTGGTAAAAAACGTTTTTTAGATATAGGCTGAAATAGAATGTATTTTGTTTTATCAAGGTTTAAGGTCAATTTGTTACATTTAAACCACTCAGATACGCATTTAAGTTCTTTGTTCATATCAGAAAACAGCTCATTAATATTACTGTTTGATAAGAAAAATTTGTATCATCAGCAAGCATAATACTCCGAAGATTAGCTGCTTTGCTTAAATCATTAATATAAATTAAAAACATAAGAGGACCTAGAATAGAGCCATGTGGAACACCGCAGGTTATTTCAGTATAGTCACTTTGAAGGCCATCATTATAGGTAAGAAATTGCTTTCTATTTGAAAAGTAACTATGAAACCATTTTAGCATGTTGTTTTTGATTCCATAGTATTCGAGCTTTTTAAGCAATAATTTATGGTCAACGGTATCGAAGGCCTTCGAAAGATCAATAAAGACTCCTAGGGTATATATTTTTTTTCGAAAGATTCTGAGATTTCCCTAAAAAATTGAATAATTGCGTGCATAGTTGAAATATTTTTGTTAAAGCCAAACTGTTTAGAATATAGTATATTATTTTGGTCAAAATATTTAAATAATCGATTTTATATTATTCTTTCCAATAATTTTGAAAAAGCTGAAATCGGGCAATAGTTGTTAATATTTGTTTTATCGCCTTGTTTGTAAATTGGTATGACTTTCGCAATTTTCAATTGATCCGGGAAAGCTCATTGTTTTATAGATGCATTAAACAGTTTATAAAGAATATCTTTCAGACTTTCATAACAATCTGCAACAATGTTAACACTTACTTCATCAGCACCATAGCTTTATTTCTTTTTAGAGTATTAAAGGCTATATCGAGCTCGTCGTGGGATAATTCAGAAGAATACTCATTGTTATAATGAAATTTATTTGTAGGACACTAGTAGTCTTCAAACGAAATTTCGATCATAGGAATTTTTTTAGAGAGTTTGGTTCCAATTTCAGTAAAAAATTTATTAAATATGTTTGCAATTTCGCTCGGTTCACATATATTTTTATCTTCAAATTTTATAGTTCGTGGTAAAGAACTTAAGTGATTTTTTGATTTTCCTTTTATCTTTTTTATTATTTGCCAGGTGCGCGTTGAGTTCTTTTTAAACTTATTGATCAGATTGGTATAATAATTTTTTTTTTAGGTTTTTTGTGAATTTTTTAAAATAAATTTTTATAACTTTTATATATTCTTTCATTTGCAGAATATTTAGTTTTTAAATATTTAATATACAACTTCTGCTTTATTTTCGAAGATTTTTTTAAGCCTTTTGTAATCCAAGGACTATTGACTATTTACTTTTAAAAAAATACGTTCTTCATTTTTATTTTTTTTATTTTTTGAGTGTAAATTAGCGATATCTAAGGAATTTTTATAAGTATTAAGTCCCCATCTTCCTCGTTTTTTACCGGCTTCCGAATTTAAGAAATATTTGTAAAGTGGATTCTAATTTTATTATCGGTGACGTATTTTCGGACTATATTAGGCGCGCCTAACCTGCCCGTTTATTAGGCTGACGAGATTTCGAAACCGTATAAAATCTTATTAAATTGTTTCTTTTTTATCCTCCGGTAACGTAACTTCAGGTCAAGTTAGGTTGAACATTTTTGCGCCTAACTTGGCCCGTTTATTCGGAAAACGAGAGTCTAAAAAATTATTAAGTTCATTTAACTAGAGGTTTTTTTCATCGTTCGGTAGCGTAGCTTTAGGCCAAGTTAGGTTCCCTCCCCCCCCCCCCCCCCCCCTCTCTATACCTAGAAGTGTTAACATTTCTTGACTAACTTCTTTAAAAAGCTAAACCCGCGCCTGCATTTGTATATACAAAAAAAAATCAGTTCCAATCTTATATCTTTTTGGAAGACAAGCCAAGCATTAGATGCGCCGTTTTCACATGCAAGCATATCAACATGAAATGCTTTTTGGAAGACAAGCATCTTTGCTAAGCCAAGCTTCGATGCGTCGTTTTCACATGGATCAACATAAAATGCTTTTTTTTCACTTTTTGGATTTTCTTTCTCCTTTATTTGTTGTTTCCGTAACAATTAGATCACTGCCATCAGTATCTTTATTTTTATCATTATTGTTGAAAATCAATTTACGTTTTTTTCCTTTAATTCCTCTTTCTGTTTCTATTGCTTTCAAAAGTTCAATCACAAATTCTTCAGTAAGGCACTCACCTTTAATTTTTCTAAAGTTTGATTACTTTTATTTTTCCTCATGTGAACCAACGATCATACAATCTATTTTGCAATTTATACACGATAAACAACGATAAAAACTTACCAGCAGCATTGCAGCAATTATTAACAGTGTAGTTTATTTTGTCGCTTTTTCTGTGACTAGTAATGGTCTTTTAGAACCTTTTTTCTGAAAATAATTGCAATATTTCCTTGATCACAACAATAACCAGTTTCATCACAGTTCCACAAATGTGTAGATTTCGATGCATCGATGCTAAGGTCATCAAATTCTTTTTTACAATTATTAAAATATTGATCAACTATTTCAATAGTGCAAGACGCAGCTCTAGGTGATGATGATGTTATCAGCTCTACGTAAACTTATCTCATTTCTCCATCGTTTTGTTAAACCATAATACCAGCCTTCAGTTGGAATTCCATTCTGAAATAATTGCTGTTGATTTGTTTTGATGAAATAAAGATAAGATTTCTATACTTCAGCAAGTTTGGAATTCAAAACTTTTAATCAGAAAAGTGCTTTGGGTTTTAAGCTTTACTGCGCTATTCATTAATGTTTTTGTAAAACACAGGGAGAGGTTTTGTTTTTACACTTCAATATATAAGATACATAAACATTCCTTTCGACTTTTATTTACGACAATTCTAACTCTTGTTTTGTTTGCCATGTAAATTGAAAAATATTCTCTTATAATTATGAAGTGAAATTTTTTGAATTTTATACTGATTGATGCTGGTGTAGCGTTTTTAATTTACTGCCATTAAAATTTTACTGCGCAGCAAAATTCCAACGTAAAAATTTTACTGCGCAGTAAAATTTAAACGTAAAAATTTTACTGCGCAGTAAAATTTAAACGTAAAAATTTTACTGCGCAGTAAAATTTAAACGTAAAAACTTTACTGCGCAGTAAAATTTAAACGTTGGAATTTTACTGCTATCGTTATTTTTTTACTGACTTTTTTAATATACAGTTTCTGGCGTTTATTTTTTTGGCGTTTTCAAGATGTACAAAAATATTAACTTTCATGATATCAGGAAATACTTGAATGACAAAAGGTTTCCTGAAGGTATAAATGAGAGAGAAAAAAAGGCAAACTTTAAAAGGCAATATAAAAACTTTGCAATTATAGACAACAAATTGATGTATTGCAAAAAAAATATTGGCATAGTTAGAAAAACTTTTTAACTAATTCAAAATTTCAAAAAGTATTTTAACATTTAAAACATTTTTTAGTTCTAATTATTGTTTTTATTTAAATGTCTAAAAACAAACTTTTGTTTCTTGAAGTTGATTGTAATAATAGATCGAGAAGAGCAACTAAACATAGTTAAAGAAGTTCATGAGGGTCTTGGAACTTCAGAGAAAGCTGTTGCATTAGTCGGTCACCTTGGTATTAATGCTGTTAGAAAGCAAATATCTTCAAGATTTTTTTGGCATTCAATAGTGGAGGATATCACAAAGCATATAAATCAATGTGAGCGATGCCAGAAAACCTCCAACAGAAATCTTAAAGTATCTCCTGCTTTAAAACCTGTTAAAGTGGAACAACAAGTAATGAAGCAAGTTGGTGTGGATTTAATTCAATTACCTGAATCGAATGGATTCAAATTTCTGATTGTTCTTATTGATTATTTTTCTAAATGGACTTAAGCCGAACCTCTAAGAAACAAAACAGCAGTATCAGTAGTATCCTTTCTCTATAAGGTTATATGCAGACATGGTTGTTTTAAAATACAAATCAATGACCAAGGTCGGGAGTTTGTAAACTCTGTATCCAATGCATTACATGACATGACAGGTACTCAGCAGCATATTACCTCGGCTTACCATCCACAAGCCAATGGCCTTGTAGAGAGACAGAACCAAACAATTAAGAAAGCAATCATTAAGGTCTTAAATGAAAATGTTCAAAATTGGGTGTCAGTTTTAGATGGAATCCTTTTTGCTCTACGTGTTAAAGTGCATGATTCTATGGGGTACTCACCATTTTTCCTTATGTATAACCGACAACCCTGCCTTCCAATCGATGTAAAATACATAGATAGACTCAATGATGATGAATATAATCCTGTATATGATAAAGAGGTTTTACAAAAAGCTTCAGAAATGAAAAGAGGAATTGAAGAAAAAGCCATGAAAAATTTTGTTTGTTCAACAAAAAATTGACTATGACAGAAAGCATGCAACAGCACCAAAGTATTGTGTTGGTCAAAAAGTACTTTTAAGAAATCTTAAAAGCGATGATCGGAAAGGTGCAAAAATGACTTTCTCGTGGCTGGGTCCATATGAGATTCTTGATATTTTATCAAATTCTACATGCTTATTAAGGAACAGTAAAGGGGATAACACATTGCAAAAAAAAATATTCTCTACATCATCTTAAACCATTTATTGAAAAGGAAAGTAATTCAAAAATGTCTGAATTACCTTCAGAATGTAGTGATAAAGATGAATTTCAACGCCACCTCAACCTAATGAAACATCCCTCCAAAGATATTCGCCAGAAAATTGCTGAAAAACTTGCTCTCAAAATACTTGTTATGCCAGATCTCATTGATGGAAAAGAAAATGGTGTACCTTTGAAAATGCATGCATGCAAATCTGATGGAAATTGTTTTTTTCGAGCAATTTCGTTTTTGCTCGAAAAAAACAATATCCATCAGATTTGCATGCATGCATTTTCAAATAAGTTTGTTTTTTTTAATTGCTTATTTTAACTTGATATATAGCGTTACATTACTCTTAAGAGTTTGGTCTTGTTAAAGTTATTTATTTGTTGAAACATGAAGGAAATATTTATAAAATGACTAAAATGATTAAGAATATTTAGTTTTGTTTAGTTTTCATTTGCTATTAATGACGGTTGTATAAAAAAATCTTCAAAAAAATTTTGAAATTTTATAATTCGACTATTTAAAAATATGGGTAAAAAACCTTCTTTAACGGTTGCAAAACTTTCTGAAATAATTACATTGCATAAAAGAAAGTTATTTAGTTCGTAAAATTTGCAAAAAACTACAAGTTGCCAGAAGTACTGTACAAGATACCATCAAACGATGGAAAGAAACAGGCATTTTTGAAGACAAAAAAAGATCTGATAGACCACGAAAGACAACAAAAGCTGAAGATAATAGTATAACATTGATGAGTAAAAGAAATCGAAGACTTACGGCCCCGGAAATAACTTCAGGCTTTAATAGGAGTCATTCAAAATCTATAATTAGATTAACCACTACAAAACGACGTCTTAGACAAGCAGGACTTTCTGGTCGTATAGCGGTCAGGAAATCGTTGCTACGGATTGGAAATAAAAAGAAAAGGTTACAATGGGCTATAGACCACCAAAATTGGACAGAAGAAGACTGGGGAAAAGTACTATGGACCGACGAGTCCAAATTTGAACTGTTGGGACAAAGACGTAGAATTTGCATCAGAAGAACAACAAAAGAAAAAATGATCCCAGAGTGTTTAGTGCCAAAAATCAAGCATGGTGGTGGGTCAGTTTTGGTATGGGGATGTTTTTCTTCAGCTGGTGTAGGTGACCTAGTTAAAATTTAGGGTTTTATGAAAAAAGAACAATATAAAACATTTCTAGAAAACAATACTATACCTTCTGGCTTAAGAACTATGCTATACCTTCTGGCTTTGGTTGTGGTTTTGTTTTTATGCAGGACAATGACCCTAAACACACCTAAAAATTATGTAAGAACTATGTAAAGGAACAAGAGGATAATGGTGTTCTCAAAAACATGACCTGGCCAGCCCAATCACCAGATTTGAACCCAATAGAATTACTGTGGGAAGAATAGGACAGAAAGGTCAGACAAAAATGCCCAACATCCAAAGAGCACCTGTGGCAAATATTAGAAGAATCCTGGTTATCAATTACACCCGAAATAATAAATAAATTAATAAATAGGATGCCACGGATCGCAAAAAAAGTGATAAAAACTCGTGGGCTATTTTTTGACGAAAAGACAGTTTACTAATAATAGTGTTGTTAGTATCTTTTTTATTTCATTTTTTGTCTTTTTTTTTCTTAAATAGTAACTATATGTATCTTTTAAAAAATAAATATGATATTTGAATTTTATTGAAATAATTATGGGAGTTTGAATTAAAAAGTTAAACAAAATCCAAGTGTCCGGAAACTTTTGGCCTGCAGTGTATGTGTTTGCGATCTGGTTGTGAAACACATGACAACAGAACCCTGCTCCAGTCTCTTATCAGGATATTTAGGTGATGACGTGGAAAGTTATTTCGCCAAAAGTGACATGGCCGCAGATGGTATATGGGCTACAGATGTAGAAATTCTTGGAACTGCAAATCTTATTGGAATTGAAATAGCGGTGTGGTCATTCACAGGACAAAAACTAACATGGCTAAAATATCCAGCTTCCACTAAACTTGATCAACTAACATCTCATACTATTCTTTTAGAAAATAAAAACAATAATCATTTTAATGTTGTTTTGTCACTAAAGACTTTAAAGTGAGAAAAATTTATACTGAAATAAAATATTGTTGGTTCCACTTATTTTTCATGTTATTTTAGAAGTATATACAGTCCTATTGGAAGTATATCTGAACCCATTCGTCAGATATATATGTCAATAATTTATGGCCTTCAGTTATTGGTAAACTTATTTGATATATGTTCCTAAATGTAAAATCTTCTAATGCTAAGAATAAGGGAAAATGCAAAACTTTACATAAAAAAGTGAATCAAAATCTAGCCTGGAAAGTAAACTCTCATTTAATGTATGCATTTAATAATAAAAGTTTCATTAAAAGAAAAATTGAAGTACCCTTAGTTTTATAAAACATGTATATTTTTACCCGCCCCTCCCAAAAACATTAACATCTCTTCTTTTCTTGATGACAGTAAATAAATAACAAGCGCAGTAAATTTTTGACATTAAAATTTTACTGCGCAGTAAATTTTTAACGTTAAAATTTTACTGCGCAGTAAAATTATAGCGTTAAAAATTTACTGCGCAGTAAAATTTCAACGGAGTAAAATATTAACATGACACCGGAATAGTTTAAAAGAATGCTTTCATGCGCTATGTGTGATTAGTAATAAATATTTGATAACGCTTCCATCAGAATTGATTACAGCGGGATCTGCACATCGAGATTTGCAGATTTAGTAAGTTTTCTTAGATTTTATTGTTTTACAGAAAACTTGTTTTCAATTACGGAAGTTATTTTCTTATGTATAGAAAAAGTTAATGCTCAATTCCTGGATATTATTTCCTTATATATAGGCAGACTTGCTTTTACATGTCACGATCCAATTTGCTTGAGTGTACTGCTTAACTAGTGCTTCCATTTTATCCTTCCCTCATTTCTTTGCTACTTTTCTTGTGGGTTCCATAGTTGTAAGTCAATTAAATTATGAAAGTGTAAATGATATGCTGAATGGCAAAACTTAATGTTCACTAAAAAATATTTATTCCAGATAAATTGTTATAACCATGTTGTTAAACATTTCCGTAATGAATAATTTTAATTTAACTCAGTCGTCACGCTGTCGAGCTCTATGAGTAAGAAATGAGAAACATAAACTCAGGAAACTGTTAATTATGAATATGAACCGTAACAAATTTTATTAAGTTTTTTCGAAAACACTATAAGCATTATAAGAATAAATATCTTTTCTCCTGAAGCTTTTTATCAAACTAATACCTGAATAGATAAAAAAAAAAAAAAAAAAAATTAATTTGGTTCAAATCATTTTCTTTTTTTAGATGAGTATTTTTAAATTTCATGTCATTCTTTTTGAACTTTTGAAATTAAGTAATATTAAACCATTTCTTATTTGTTATCTTGGTAAGCTTAAGAGACAAGAATCTGCTTTTTTATATATCCTTTTTAGAATTTTATAATTTGTTCATTATATTCAAAAAATGTTAGACTTTTATGAGCTTTATATAACTAATACTAGTATCTAACAACTCTTGCAAACTAAATGTAATTTATGCATGTTATATACATTCAGTTAAGCAGTGCCGGCTCAAGAATTTTGCCGCCGAGGGAAAATCCCAGTTTGCAGCCCTAACTAAAAAGCACCAATATATTAAAAAAATACCTTAAAGTAAAACTATGAGTGACGTATAAAATTGTATATTTGCAAAACATTAAATCCAAAAAGTACAAGCACAAAAAGCAAGCAAAATACATACAAAATTGGCATATTTTAACATGACTTAGTGAAAGAAGTCTACTTTCCTACTCTTTTCAGATGCAAAAGCCTTCAATAATTCAGTAAAATCTAATTTTTTAGCTATATCACTTTCTATGGAAATTAAAGATAGACCTGTCAAACGATTTTGAGACATAGGAGATCTTAAGTAATCTTTAATTAATTTCAGTTTTGAAAAACTACGCTCTCCAGATGCAACTGATACTGGCTGTATCATAAGAATTCGTAAAGCAATAGAACCATATGGAGTGAAATTATTGTTTATTAAAATAAACTCTAGTACTTTTAATGATGACGTTTTTGGTTCAATTAATTCAGACAATGCAAGAAATTCATCTAATAATTCCATGCCATCAATATCTGTAGAAGTGTCTGTGCTTTATATTTTTTAAAGATTTAAATATTTTTTTCTAAGACTTTTCTTTGAAAATTTTTTTTTAATATTTGCAATATCGTACAGGAATTGAAAAGCATCATAGTGTTCGTTTAACTGGTTAAATCTTTCTTCAATCTAATTTATAGCACTATCCAAAATGCAATAAAACATTCTATTTTAAATCTATCTTTTGGATTAATAATGGGAACATCTCGAGTTTCATAAGAAAGCATTTGTTTTGTATACCTTGGTCTAATAGAAACTTCAAATGAAAATGATGGCTCCGAATCTAACTTAGCTGCATCTAATTCTGCATGAGAAACAACTTTTTCAAAAGCTTCATCTGAGCGATATAATTTTAAGAAGATAACAGTTTTGTTCAAAGTTTGTTTGGCTTCAGAAATGTCAATTTCAATATTCTGAATAACTTTTCTGGCTAAGTTTACTTGGTTCAAAATATTGAACCATACCACAGTACAGCAACAAAATTTAAAGTTTTTCATCTTTTGAGCTAATACCTCCGCTTCATGACGTGAAGATGGATCATAAGAAATGTCCCGGCTGAGTTCAAAAAGAGTATCAAAGATTTCTCCAGCCCAGTATCGAAAAGGTCGCACAGCTTCAATCCTGCTTTCCCATCTTGTTGCACTCAAAGGTTTTGGAAAAACTTTTTTTCCAAGATGATTTTTCAAAACTGTCCATCTACGAGACGGTCCTCTAAGAAAGTTATAAATGGCTTGCACCATTCCAAAATAAGCAACAGCCACTCTAAATGGTTTTGCAGCATCATTAACGACCAAATTTAATGAATAAGCATGACATAAATGGTACTAAAATGGCTCTGTTGTTCTTTTCCAATATTCTTTTCTGCACTCCTGACTGATGTCTTCTCATATTCGCACCGTTTTTGTAGCCCTGTCCACGCCTATCTTCAATTGTAATCCCAGTTTGAGTCAACATTTGTAGAACAACATCTGTGAGTGCTGCACCAGTTGTCTGCTCTACAGGTACGAAATCGATGAAATGTTCACAGGCATAACGTAGCACAATTGACATTTGATCATAACGTAGCACAATTGACATTTGTTCCACTTAACATCTTGGGTACAATCCACTATAATGGAAAAATATTTTGCCATTTTCAGTTTTGACAAAATTTCTTCACGAATTCGTTTGGAATTATTTAAATGAGTTGATTTTGTATATTTTTCCCCAAGTAATGGGTGTTAATCTCCTCATTCTTTATTCGGTGAACATGATCTACCATAACTGCATCAAACTGTGCGACCAGTTCAACTAGTTTCAGGAAGTTTCCATTAATTTTCTCATGTTAAACATCAGAATTTCCACGAAAGGCAAGAAATTGTTCTCCTGAAAATGCCACTATTCCAAATAATCTTTCCAGAACTAACTGCCAACGCTGTATCTCTGCACTGAGAAGTCGTTGTTGTGATGCATCAATTGTTTTGTTTGTACCTAGTCGGTTTGCTAATTCCATCCATTTGCTTAATGAACAGATGTGATTTTTAGAAGTTTCGTGTTCCTTCAGCTGTCTTTGCAAATGTTTCCAGTCTCTAAATCTGATTGTCTTCAAATGCATGTCCATGTCACCAAACAACTTACATGAGAAACAAAACACAACATCTTTTCCTTTAGAGAATATAAGCCAGGATCTTTTAACAACTTCACCATTCTTAGGTACTTTTTGGGTGCATGAAGGACTAAATCTTCTGTTGTTGGCATTGGTAGGAAATAGAAAAGATGGATTAGATGCTGATGAACCATTTTGAACAAGAGTCACTCGAAGATCATTTGGAATTCGATCAGGCCAATGGGCAGGATCTGTCAGGTCTGCAGTTGGTAAAGTTTGAAAACTCTGTTCTTCTTCTAGCAATTCAATTTGCAAAGTCGAAGATAAATTTGCTTCATCTCGCAATTTAGATTTTTCACCTTTCAGCTCATTTTTCACTAAAAAGTTTGAACTTGTTGTTGCATCTTGAATTTAACAAATTTTATTACAAACACTAACATCATAAGGATCTCTCATAGTTGTTGTTGGCTTGCTTTTGTTCTTATTAAAAAAATTGCTTAAAGATTTAGATATTTGTTCATACTCTTCTCTTCGTTTTTCTTTTTACTTTCTGTAGAAATCACCAGACTTCTTTCTTTTAGGTCCTACTACTTTTATCTATGGATGTCAGAAAAAAGTTAATACTCAAAATATTTCACACTTTAAGCAATACTCTTACCTTTGGAATTGCCTGTGATTTGGTCGAAATATGTTTTTGGTCAAGAAATAACTTTTTGGCCTTTTAGAAACCTAAATTGAAACAAATCCAAATTAAAATAAATTCATATTGAAAGTCGAAACCTTGGAAATGCTCTGGGAAAGTGCCACCCGAGGCAGCTGCCTCTCTTGCCTATGCCTAGAATTTGTATATATATTTTTATTGTAAATATAATTTAATAATTTAAAAATCATATGTTGACATAGAATTTGTATTGTAAATACAAATTATAAACTTTATTGTAAATAAAATTTATAAATTTTATTGTAAATATAATTTAAAATTTTTAAACAAAACGTTTCCTCCTAAAATTTTGCGATTGGTGAATCATGGAACATTTCGTCAATGAATCCTAATAATTCATTTCATCTGGTTTTATTATTTTATAATTGTTGTTGCTCTGTTAAAAATTTTATTTAACTTATTTTTCTTTCATAAAGTTCAATGCTTCACAGCAAAACTCATTAAAATATTTTTTTGTAATAAGAAGAAACCTTAGTTTGAATGAGCAAATAATGCACCAGATCTTAGTTCAATAGAAAAACGTTTGTGAAGAGAAGTTTCATAAAAGAAGGTCATCAATATGACCAAGTTAAAAGAAAAAACTATATGAAATGTGTATTATTAGAATGTCATGGACTTCACAATGTGTTTTAAAAAATTAAAGAGAGTCTATAAAATACTAACTGTTTTTTGATTTATTTATTTTTTCCTGTTTTACATTGACAGGTTTAAGCTCAGCTAGATTGCTAAATTCGTTGTTTTAAATTTTTTTATTCGAATGATCCCACAGGACATAAGTACTGTTACGATTTGGAGATAGAATTGAACATTGGAGAACTTCTTTGATGTTTTCAGACAACCACTGCTTAATAATAATTGAAAATATAGTTCATACATATTTTCAATTAGACATACACCTGAGTGGACTCAGCCACTTAGTTTACTGTCTCTACTCAAATATTTAATTGATTTATTATAACATATAACACAGAATTAACTAATCAACACAAAACTTTTCTGATAGAATTAGCAAACGTAATTCATAGGTGAAACTTGATTCTCACCATAAACTATGATTAGATCACAAGGATTTTCAAGATCACAAGATCACAGGATTTTCACTTCCAGTACCAGAATTTCGTTTAAATCTAAATAATTAAGTTTACTCTGTTATTCTTTAAATTATATTTGTTTTTTAGTTCTGTTCCTGAGAGATGTGAAAGTTGCATATAAAGTGTTTCGACAACAAATGGTGGCTTCATGCACCTCAAAAACTATTATAATTACTAATCCTGGTAAATGTTTGCTCGTGCGTGTTCATCTCCATTTATGTATATATATTTATAATTGTCATAATCGTTAATGAATATGACTACAAGATACAGATTCCTTTAGTTTAGACCTCACTAATTGCAGAAATTATATCCAATTTCGTATTTTCCGTAAATGTTAATAAGTAGTTGAATATGTGTATATATGGCTCATTTGTAGCACGCATATAGTATATGTATCTGTAGAGCTCATTTAGCTTACGCACTCTGTAAATATTGGTAGTTAATACTTTTGGAGAGCACCGAAAAAACTCTTTTTGGGTCTTGTTATATACACTTAGGTGACTTACCTGGGAAACTTTCGAAATCTTTTACCGACATCTAAGGGAGAAAAAGCAATTTGAAGTTTTTAGTAAAAATATCCAAAAAAAAACCAAAAAATGTCAAATCTTTTTTTTTTTATAGGCATTAGTTTTCTTCAAAAGTGGAATTTTCTTGTACAATCATACCAAAATACTACAAAGCACAATTAATTAAAGTAGTTTTACTTTTATCTTACAGTAATTTCATCGAAAAATTTTTTTACCCATTTTATTTTGAATAAAATGATTAGCACAAATAATGTGATATATTTTTAATTCCTGCTTTGTAAAAATTTAATTTAAAATATTTCGAAATTTCCTAAAATGGGGATAACCTCACATTTAAAAATAATCCCCTCTACCACTCTTAGGGTTGGTAACTTATTTATGGTGGAAACAAATTTAGTTACTGCTAATTTTTTTGTACTTTGCTGTGTTATTTGTCAATTGAATAAAATTATAAGAAATAGCTAGTTAAACTTTAAAAAATATTTAGTGATTTAGTTCCCGAAAAATTATTTTTAGGTTCCAAAGAATATAAAAAGTAGAAAGTAAACAACTCTGAGGAAAATATAAATATCAAGTTTTTTGTTTACAATAGTGAAAAACGTTTTTGTTACAAATCAAAATGCCAAACAAAGCCAGAACTCATGAAGATTGCAGAAAAACTGTTTGCTTTTTATCCATGAGAAAATGTGACTGAGAATTAACTGACTTTATGATTGCACGAGTGGTGAAACTTGTAAAAAAGTGATTTGAAATTTGAGGATGAAAGAGTTCCAGGAGGAATTTGCAAAACTTGCCGTATTCTTCTGCAAAAAAGATACAATGGTGATTTGAACAGTCCACTACCACCACTTTACAATTTTAACTTCATTGTTATAAAGCCTCTTACAAGAACAGCAAATAGGTGTGAATGCCGCATTAGCCAAATCAGTAGGCTCAATTTAAATCAACAGCATCCAATCTTCGTTCAATCCTCGTCTAAGCAACAAACTAAGGAACAAGCTATTGCAACACCAGGAACATCAACTTCAAATCAACAACCTCAATCGGCAGAAAAAACGTGCACACAATTTTTGTCAGTCATAGCTTGAGGTCACAGACATTTTTGCACGCCTGGAACAAGACACAGAAATTTACAGTCATTGGTGTAAGATGACATTAAAGGGGCAGAGCAAATTGCAGTATCTGTCATTGCCAACAAAGAAGCTTCTCCTCATGGAAAAGTTAGACTTAGTCAAGGAACTGGTGGAAAATTGTTTCCAGTTACACCAGGTAATATTTGAATAAAAAAGTTCATCTCATAGACACATCATTTTGACCCCTTGCATATTAAATTTGCTGGTGTATACTACGATATATTGTACATATTAATAGCATATGTTAATAGCATACATTTCAAATTGGTCTACTGGAAACTGTCATGTACACATTTAGATTTGAGGCACTTTATTCTTTACATATCAAAAATATACAGTGATTTGTATTATATGTTTCCTCTGGTTTTTAGTATCTTTTGTCCGCTATGAAAGGCAAACATACTAAAAGATAATACCCTTCAAATTAATTTTGCATTGCTGTTTTTTATTTATATCACACTACTTGTTACAATGCAATGAAATACTAACATAGTTTTGATTTAGAGCAATAAAAATTGTGGCCAAAATAGGTGTGTAATAGTTCTATTATTGTAACTTCTTTGAATTTTGTTTAACCAATAGAGAACCATCCTATGCAATGATCTGAATTTTATATCAATGACCTACAAAAAAAAGATTTTGTTGTGAAAATAATTTGAAAGAGATGAACTCGTTTGTTCTTTTTTTATTCAAGCCCTTTCATTGCTCACAAAGTAAACAGCACACCTCTCACAAAGTGAACAGCACACCTCTCACAACACAAAGTTTAGTGAATGTTCAACTAAACACTGGACTTTTTAATACAGGAATAAGACTTCTAGCATCAACGCTAAACAAATCCACTGAGATTCGACTAGTTGAGCTATATTTTGAGCAAAAATTTGCTGCTGCTGGACAAACTCTTGCAGATTTCTTCACCTTGTTAGAGTCAAACTTTACCATGGAATAGGGAAAAGAAGAAAAACGATCAATGGTTCACTACAAAAACCTGCAAGACCTAACAACTCATGTTTTGTATTCAAGAGGTTACTTCCCTCAGCATTTAGTCAAGTTGGGAATAGATGGTGGTGGTTCATTTCTGAAAATTAGTCTTGGCATTATAAGTACAGAAGAAGTTGATGAGTCGAAAAGTCCTCAACAAAAAAGTTCACGCCAACTCACAAACTCAGTTGCTCGTGATACAGGTGTGAAGCGTCAACTCATTGTTGCAATTGTGGAAGATGTGCCTGAAACATATGCAACTGTCAAGGTGATGATGGACCAAATCCATGTTGAAGACGTCTCTTTTGTCATCTCTTGTGATCTCAAAATTACTAAGATCTTATGTGGAAATCAGTCTCATTCAAGTAAACACCCCTGCTGTTGGTGTAACATTGATTCAAACAACCTCTCAGAATGTGGAATTTCCAGAGGTTTTGGTTCAATACAAGAGAGCTACAGAGCATTTGTGTCAGCTGGCTCCAAATTCAAAATGGCTAAAGATTTTGACAACATAATCCATCCTCCTTTAATCAACATGGAGGACTCAAGACTTATTTTGGACTTCATTCCATCAGTTGAACTACATTTTCTACTAGGAATAGTCAATCATCTTTTCAAAAATCTTTCAGAACTTTGGCCAGGAGCAAAACAATGGCCTGCTCTGTTGCACATTTAACTTCAGCCATACCACGGGGGACAATTTACTGGAAATGAATGTCACAAACTTTTGCAAAATGTTGACATTCTTCAAAGACTGGCTGAAAAGGCTTGTGCTTATGAAGCTCAGGGTTTCATTGAAACATTTCGCAATCTTAGAGATGTTGTTTCCTCCTGCTTTGGAGAGAGTCACTTGTGGGTAACTTCAAAGAAAAAATTGAAAAGTTCAAAGATTCTTTTCTCTCTCTGCCAAATACAGTGACTCCAAAGTCACATGCAGCTTTTTATCACATTTCCGAGTTCATTGATCGACATGGGTCTGCACTTGGATTGTTCAGTGAGCAAGCAACTGAAGCAATTGATTCAAGGTTTAAGACTCACTAGCAAAGATTCAAGCGAAGCCTGTCACATCCTTAGTATGGAACCCAGCTTCTACACTGTGTTGTGGAACTTAACAGCAAACATCCTTAAAAGTTAGAAGAAATATTTTCAGAAAAATGTGTAAAAGAATTTTTAGAGAATTTTGTTTCCATGTGTTAAAAACATTGAATTCTTAATTCTGATAGTAGCAATATTTGAAATTATTGGCACAAAATTGCAAAACTATTTTAGTTAATTGTGTTTTGTAATATTTTGGTCACATAGTACAAGAAAATTTTACTTTTGAAGAAAATTAATGCCAATTAACAAAAAGTATTTTTGACAATTTTTGGTTCTTTTTCGGATATTTTTACTAAAAACTTCAAATTACTTTTTCTCCCTTAGACGTCGGTAAAAGATTTTGAAAGTTTGCCACGTAAGTCACCTAAGTATATATAACAAGACCACAAAGGGGTTTTTTCGGTGATCTCCAAAAGTATTAACTTCCAATATTTACAGGGTGTGCTTAAAGAGTTAATGCACTTTTAGATACAGCTGAAGCCCAACATCTTTATTCTTATGCAAGTACCGTTTCTATTCATGAAACTTTTGATGAAATGGACGAAGATGTAAAACGTAAGCAATTTCCCCACGCAACATAAGACGACTTTAAGACGTATGTAACTTATGACATCTGTAAGACATCTTAACACGATGTCTGTCGGAATAACTAGTTTAAGGAATCTTTAATCATCGAGGACCCAACAACTAGTTGTCTTAAAGCCAAATTATTGGTATAAAGAATGTCTCAAACTAGTCTCAAATGAAACACTGTAAGTGGTCTAATTAAAAGCGTCTCTAAGTTGTCCTATTTAAGACGTCTTAAAGCCGTCATATCTAAAATGTCTTAAAGACGGTTTAAAAGACCCGCGCGAGTGTGTGTGTATATATATATATATATATATATATATATATATATATATATATATATATATATATATATATACTGATATTATTATTTGATTTTTAAACATTATTAATTATTTAATATTGTCACTAATTACATGTTAAAAATTAGTGACTTAGGTGTTGCTTAAAATAATCAGCATTAATATTTGTAAGAATTGTTAAAATATTTTTTTACAGAATATATATGAGTGATCGATTGTATTAAATCAAAACAGTTGAGCAATAGTCGTAAATACTAGCTTTAATATTGTTATGGTAACTACTATGAATGATACAGATCAAAAACCTAGCAATGAAAATAAAAAACGAAAGTCAAGTGGAGCAGCTTCCCGCAAGTTAGCTAAGAAGGTTCGTTTGAACATGGATGCAACAACTGTAACAAACTATAAGCCTTTTTAACTAAATTGTCAGATACTCAGTCAGTTACAACTTCTGCTGTAAATACGTTAGTGTCTGAAGATCAACACCTTTTGGAAAGTGTTAATACAGAAAGTCGTGAAACTGATCATGAGCCTGCTGAAAGATTTCAACACTATTTCGAGCAGACAAACGATAATGATATTAGGTCTACTAATTCTAAAAATGAAGCATTTGATGAAAAAGAACTTGCCCCATATATCCCGGTACCAGTTACAATTTTTCAAGAACCACTTCTTCCTCAATCGGACTATCTTTCAGATTCCGGACTCTATAATAATAAAAGTTTGAGCGCAAAGCTGTTAAGGAAGTTGTGTGAAATAGGACCATGTCAGCCAGGTCTACATAAATCTTTCCAATTTCCAACTGATAAGGCCGGCCGTAAGTTCCAAATGGTATACAAAAACTATAGGAAAGGGAAATATAAAAAAGGAAAGAAATTGGCTTGTATTTTCACCTAGCAATCAAAAAATGTACTGCCACTCTTGCTGGTTATTTGCTGATTTTAAAGCTGAAAATTATAGCAAAGAATGGTCTGATGCAGCAGCAGGAATAAATAGGTGGAAAAAAGGGATGGAAAAAATTGTTAAACACGCAACTTCTCACCAGCATCAAAATGCAATAAGCCAGTATTTGCTAACTAATTATCGTATTTTAAATGATAAAACTGTTATATCTGGTTTAATTAGTCAAGAATGTCGCTAAGTAGAAAAGAATAGAGAAGTCTTGAAACGAATGATAGACGTAACGTTGTTCTTAGCAAAGCAACGTTTATCATTTAGAGGACACAGAGAAAACCAACAATATAAACTGGGTAGTAAAGGTAAAACTAATAACGCTGGCAATTTTTTTGCACTGTTAACTCTATTATCCAAATATGATCTTACTTTGGACAATCATCTTAGGTATGAAAAGAGGAATCAACTGTATTTAATTCATGATGTACAAAATGATTTAATTCAACCGCTTGCTTCTGAAATTTCATCCACAATCAACATTGAAGTTAAACTAGCCCAGTTTTTTTCGCTGATTATTGATCAGCTATTGATATTTCCAGAATTGAGCAGATGTCAGTTTCATTGAGATTCTTTTTGAAATCAGGTGATGTTGTGGAAAGACTCATAGGCTTCTATAATTTAGAAAACAGCAACGCTAGCAAGCATTTGCTGAGTTAATTTTATCAGAGCTTGAAAAACGAAACATTGATATTAAACTCTGCAGAGGACAAGCATATGATGGTACTTCTGTAATGTCTGGAATTAAAACTGGTCTTCAAACTCGAATAAAAGCACTTTCACCGAATGCCATCTATGTTCATTGTTGTGCTCATGTTTTAAATTTAATAACCATGTCTGTAAACAGTGATGTCCAGTTGTTTTTTGGCACAGCTGAAAAATTGTATATGCACCTAACGTCTAGTTTATCACGACTTCATATTCTCCAAGAGCACCAGAAACCTCTTTATGAATCAACAGTAGATACTCTGAAACGACTTTCTGATACAAGATGGATAAGTAGGAAGCATGCAGTTGATGCTGTTGTTGAATCTTTTTCTGCTATTCTAGCTACTCTTGAAGATATAAATCTAGGAGAATCCAAAGCACATACAGGAAATGTTAGAACAGAAGCTATTGTACTGTCAGTTTAAATAAAAAAAACATTCATTTGTTTTTCTAATGTTATTTCTGCAAAAGTTGTTAAATAATCTTTTTGTGTTATCTAACTATTTGCATCGAAAAGATATAGACGTTTTATTTGCAAAACAGTTGATTGATGTACCAAAAAAAAAAGTTGTTAATTTGAGAAACGATGCAGCTTTTGAAGTTCTACATTTAGCAGTCAAATAATTTATCAGTGAAAAATGTGCGTAATTAGATGTAGAAACTGAATTTAAAGAAAGGCGAGTTGCTAAAAAGAAACGCATGACAGGAGAGCTGTGGAAAGATAAAAGAGTAGGTGATCCAACTACACGCTTTAAATGTGAAACTTACTTCAATGTTTTTGATACAATTAAAACCCAAATTAATGAACGATTTCACGACTTTAGTAACATAGTTACACATTTTGATTCCCTTTACCCGTCAAAATTTTCTGAAGAAAATACAAATTCATTTAAAAATTTATGTCAAACTTATTGTAACGACGTAAATACTGAAGAAGCAGTCGTAGAGTATAAGACTTTTAAAGATGTGTATGCATCGATATCCCCATCGCTGACAACTGACTAACAAATGAAAGATGTAATTCAATTCTTGATTGAGAAACAGATGGCACCCGGTCTCTCTAACTTGTCTTTACTTTACAAAATCTACTTGACTCTTCCTGTTACATCTGCTAATGCTGAAAGAAGTTTCAGTAAAAAAAGATTATCTTAGATCGACAATGACAAACGAACGTCTTTCTGGATAAGCTTTAATTTCTATCGAACGAGAGCTTGCTGAAAGCATTGACTTTAACTTCTCAATAAATAGTTTTGCTTTAATAAAATCTAGTAGAAAAAAAGTGTCTAAACTATCTGAAAAGATAATTTTTTTCTCAATGCTAACTTTTCGAATATGTCTAGTTAAATATATTTTTAGATAACTAAGCTATTTCAGTATTGTTAAATGTTTCTTATTTTTGTAAAGATAATTGTTAACTAAAACTAACGTAGGTAACTCAAAAAAAAAATTAGCTTATTTAGTGTCTTACAGTATGTAATATGTATGATAAAAGTCAAATAAAACCACTGTTAAAGTATTTTAGCCATAAGTGCAATTTTCAGGAAAATAATTTCTGGGGCTTAAAATACCACACCCAACCCTGGTCGCCCCCTATTTACTGACTTGGCCCCCCCCCCCCCCCCCCGCGACACTAAACCTCAATCCGCCACTAATATATATATATATATATATATATATATATATATATATACATATATATATTATTGTTACTAAAATTTTTCTCATTCCAGTTCTCTTTACAATGCAGAGAGAACTGTAATGGTCCTTTCAAATGAGGTGTTGTGTTTAAAGCAGTTGGAAGAGGAACAAGGTAATTCAAAAGCGCCTCATATTTTCTTTCACTGAAATATTAACTTTCATGTTTTATGCTAACTTTCATGTTTTCAGACCTTTTTACTGAGGCTCAGTAGTTTTTTATACGTCTGATTCCACATGTCTGTTGGATGACGTTGAATTAGAGTCAGAACTGTCTGAGCCAGAATGAAGCTTAAATTACTATTAAAGATAACCACTTGCATAAAAAAATACTTCGATTACATAAATTACGAATAAGTCAAAATATGACATTTTTTTAATGTAAAAAAAAGATGACATGTGAAAACAAAATTTAACAATTTTATTGCACACTTTAATTGTGCTGTTTTTTTCTTTAGCTACCATATGTCTTTTGTTTTCACATGTCATCTTTTTCAGGGAGAGTGCTTAGCGGGAAGTGTGGATGAACAAAGGAAAAAGAAAATGATTTAAAAGTTTAAGTAAAAAACTGTCCAACAAAAAAATTAACAGAATAATAAAATGGCAGAATCAATCACTTGGGGTGGGGTTGCAATGACCATATTGCCCAAACCTGAGCATGTTTATGTTTCATAGTGAAAAGTTTGGAGGCTCAGCAACTTGTTGAATGTTTTTTGATATAGACAACATTTATATTTACGGATAAAATCAGTGACGTTACAAGAGGACACCGATTTCAGGATTTGCCGCAACTCGTGTAGTATACTTTCCAACATGGTGTTGTGATTAAATACTAAGTAATAATACCAAGTTAAGTAAATTAAACCAAGTAACAGGTCATACTAAGTTTAAAATCTAAAAATTTATGAATCTACACTAAGTTTAATTACATATGTCCTCAATCTTATTTTTTTTCGTTTTCTCAAGATGAAAATACTGTGATATCACTGGTTTTTTCTTACACCTTTCATTTTTTTTCATTTTTTTGATGTTTTAACCAAAAAATGTACAAGAACAGATTGGAAAATAATTATCCAACCTTAAGTTTGAAAAATAATTATGCAATCATAAATTTGAAAAATAATTATGCAACCTTTATTTTGAAAAATAGGTATGCTGCCTTAAGTTTGAAAAATATTTATGCTACCTTAAGTTTGGAAAATAGTTGTGCTACCTTAAATTTAATTATATTTTGTCACATGGTATGACATATCCTGTGAGCTTGACAGAATGAGTTCAGTTAACTCTTTTTGCATAGAGCACACATTTAAAAAATAACGCTTCACAAAATTTGTTGAAAAATCATTTTTGTTTTTTTTTAAATCGTTTCACATTCCAAGACGAGACGCAGGTGCTGAAAACAAGATAAAATTTTCAACTAGTTTAAAGAATATTTAGCTTCATAAAAATTTGTGATATAAAAATACCGTTAAAAATTTATAGAATGTACCATTCAGAGATCAACTTTTAAAAGTTCAGCTAGTAATCCATAAATATTTAGCATTGATAATTTAAAACAATTTCAAGAATTATCCGAATTTTTTTAAAGCTATCTAGGTTAAACAATTAGTCGTTTTTTTTTTATACATATTTCATTACCATTATTTATTTTTGACAACTTTCAGTATACTTAAATATATTTATCTGATGTTAAATGGGCTGGTTAAACTTAATTAGTAAATATTAATTAATATATAGAATTTAATATATATTAACTATTTCTAGCTACTGTTAAATTAGAGTACAACCTCTCTAACTTGAATTTTATGAGAAAAAATTAAAGTTCGAATTTGAGAGATTTTCGAATTATAGAAAGTTGACTTTTCTTAAGCGCATTTCACAGTAACTACATTTAATCGAATTATGGAGGTTTTCAAATGAAGAAGATTCGAATAAGAGAAATTGTACTGTATAAAGAATTTATTGTTTTTATCTTTTAGATGGGGATCAAGTGTTACTTTCTTAGATGTCCAGAAAAACAGTCTTAAAAGACATTTTAAATTTTTTAAAAAACCTGAAAAAAAAATTTTCCGGGATCAAATGGAAGGTTTTTTAAAAATCGCCATCAGCTACATTTGAGAAAATAAAAAAGACTGAATCAGATTTTTTCATGTTATCTTTTTTTATCATTCCGCAGAAAATAAAAATGCTTTCGTCAAAGTTACTGCTATCACAAATATGGATGAAAATGAATAAAACAGTTGTTTATGAAAAGGAAGAAGTAATCTATTGTCGGAGAAGAATTTTCATAAATAGAAATTTAATTGTTACAGCATGTAGCGTGGTTTGCTTTAAGTTTTTTTCCTTGATTACAAAATTCTTAAAGAACTTTCTTTTAGGTTGATGCATGTTGTAGAATGTCGAGGATTAAAAACTACTCCTTTTACTTTGAAGAGACTATGTATTTAACCGATACAAAACAGAAGCGTGCCTAAGCTGCTCCACCAACAGAATATATAGCAAAAAAGAGGTCTGTGGAGAGCACGCACAAATAAACTAACCATTATCAATATAATAACAATAGTTAAGTTACAAATAACACATTTAATAAAACCCATTTACAATAATTAAATAATAAATGTCACTTTCAAAATGCTCCTTTACAAAATTAGATTATTACTGTCACTTTTAACACTCTCCCTTCTATTGACTTTTCAACAATATTTTTCAACAGATATTGTTCATCAAGAACTGCCTGTCGAGTTGTACGTTTATTATTTGACCTGAGCGCCGCATCATTCTACCCAACCCCGTATTCAACTTCACATACACTGATTTTTTAGAATTATCATCTTTATCCTTGCTACCTTGTTTAACACCAATTTTTAATTAATTTTGGACAGGTTGGAAACATATCTTAGATGTCACTCTATTCAATAGAACCTTTAGTTTTTCTCCACGAATTGCTTTGTTTTTACCTTCAATAACTTCCACAACTCTAGCCCTTCTCCACAGACTTCTGGGTGTCAAATCTGTCATTAATTAACCTAATATCATTTACTTTTAATACCTTTTCTTGTTTTTTATCATTAAACTTATTATAAAAGTATTGATGTTTTAATTTATTCAGGTAAACCTACTCAAACCTTCAGTGATGGTATCTTAACCGATTGTACTAATCTTTCATAAAATCCTCCCGACCAAGGGGAAGCAGGTAGGATGAAACTTTGATTAATCTTATCATTAAAACAAAACTTCTTAAATTCAATAGATTTAAATATTTTAAAATTGTCACTAGTAGTGCTATCAGGTATGCCCTATGTGCAAAAAAACCTTTGAGTGCTTTGAGAGTCCCATCTTCATGTCAGGAGTTGATTCCCGATGAGCAGCACGACTAGACGCACAGGTCAAAATCAAAACGTAAACCTTAGATACAGAATCAGTTTCTAAATAACTTCTTACATATTAAGGTCCAGCAGAATTAACATCAATAGCTTGAAACGAAAACATAGAAACATTTACGCGATAATCAGGTAACACAGGAGTTGGGGGAGGTAGCATTGTTCTTCCACCAATCTTCTTGCAAATATTACACTTACGCAGAACATTATTGAAGGTTTTTCTTCCTTTTACAATCCAAAACCTTGCTTTGAATTGACTTATTGCCATTTCAATGCCATTATACATGACACGCTCATGGTCGTCACGAATGATTAACACTGTAAAATAGCTATGTATTCCATCACGTGAAATATTCGGATATATTTCATTATAACTTAATATCGAATTTCCAAATCGTTCTCTTAGTTGCAGTTTGTTTTGTTCGTCAGTGAACAACTTCAAGCATGAAATTAGCTTCTTGCAGTTATCTTGATTTTGTAAATAAAACTGTTCAATTAATAACCCTTAACTAAATGCCTTATCATATTCATCAAGTGTTGATATGATTTCTTTAATTAATTGATTGTTCTTCGGAATTGTTTTTATCAAATTATTTGCAAATCTATTCACATACCCAGTCACCATTATAAGTATGTTCAATGTACTATACTTTTTAATATCTACCAGAACACCAATATTACCGCTACTCACAGTCTCAACCATATTTACACTACTCAGGCTTTCATTTATCTATCCACATTCAAACTATTCTCACCATCAAACAATCATACTTCAACCTTATTTTTATAAAAAAAATTTAGATCCAGATAACCAACTATTACTCTATTGGTTAAAACAAAATATACCAGTTGGAATATTTGCTGGATTCTCTTATCCTGCTAAATGCCTCAACAGCATCATTCGTTTAACTCTAAGATAAACAACTGCACTCTATCTTTCTCTTCAGCTACTACAAAATTCATGTAACTGCCGAAATTATTCTCTCCTCTACTCAAATATATAAAAAGATGTTGTTTTACTTTATTTTATTGTCAATAAAATAAAGTAAAACAACATCTTTTTATATGCAGATATTATTTATATTGTCGACAGAGCACTATCAAGCTATACAATCTCCAATAATGTGGATCCATATAATCAAATGTAACTATTGTAATTGATTATGTAATGATAGATTTAAATTAGTATTTATTTCCATATTTTTTCTCTTTCTTTATAAGTATTTAAATGATTATACCTTCACCTCTTCACTTATTGCCTGGCACCACGTCTAAAGGGATAGAGTTAAAAGTAGCACGATTTTTTAATAACGCCAGAGGTCGCTCATCTGCGGCGCTGCAAGAAAAAGACACTTGAAGCTTCGATTGAGGAAGAGGGTAAATATGACACCAATGAAGAAAATGAAGACGACAGTGAAAAAGAAGATCCTCGACAAAAAAAAGCGACATACTTGGAAATAACTTTTATAAATAAAGATTTGTAATGATGATTTGTATAAATATTATTAAATAAAATATGTTTATCTATTGAGTATTACTAGTTTAAAAAAACAACCACGCTTTATAACTCATAGAGGATGAGTAGTAAAGCGTGGTTAATTTTTTTGACCGCTCTAGGGCTAGCCCTTAAGGGACCCTGATATTTTGAGCGGACATTATCGTAAGGATTCCCTTAAGGGATTGCCCTTAAGGGGTCCTGTAGTGTTTTTAACGCGTTTAGTACATCAAATCATTTGAATCTTAGGTTTGGCCCTGAATGAAGACAATCATTCAAGGACATTCCATTCTAAGAACAGGAAACATTAAATACTGCTCTTATCTTAGCGGTTTACATATCTTTTCTTACAACTGCTTGTAAAATAGGAAGTGAGCTTTTTTTGATTTGTTAGCGATTTCGTTGTCAAAAACTCTTTCAATGATTATATTCATTTTTTATTCCTTAAAAATAGCGTATTATCACTTAACAAATTTTTATCACTCAATTGTTTCTTTAACCTATTCAGTCTTATTTCACAAGTTTTATAGTTATTTGGTAAACAATCGTGATCTGGTTTAAAATGAAGCATAGTTACATATCTCTCCCCATTATGCATAATATCATTTTCGAATTTATGTATCACACGCTCATTTGTAGATTCCATTTTCTTCACACTCCAAAATTTTTGTAAATCACTTCTTAGTTCATCTATCTCACTGCGTAGATCTTCCACATTCCCATTATATTAGCATCAACGCGTAAATTCATGATTAATTTCTCATTAACATTTGTTACAGAACGCCTTGGGGCACTTAATACCCATCGTAGAACAGAGGAAGTATCTACAGGGCGACCTTTGATCCCTCTAATAACCTTACCTGTCATAAATTTATGGTACAACTCACACCCTACCAATAAGTTAATATAAAAATCTTTGGACCCATCATCATAATCAGCTTGAATTACCTTTGAAATATGTGGGTAATTTTTGCACGCTTGAGACATCTCTTGCCTATGCAAAGAGCTTCAAATAACTGGCACACACAGAGCCTCGACATACACATTCGACATACACATCTCCATATTTTACCTTAAGTTGAACAACATCGAGCTTTTTAACCCTGGCATTATTAAATTGACCAAATATATTTATTATCATAGCTTCTTGCCATATTGTTTTTATATTCAATCTTTTACATGGATCTTTGGTAACATAAGACCTTTGACTACTTCTATCAAATAATATTCTGAATATTCCACGCTCACTCTCTGAATTAAAAAACTTAGCCTTTTCCTTAAAGATAGGAATTAAGAAATAACCGTAAGTTGTTGTTTCTATTTTTAGGGATCTAAGATTACGTACACAGCTCTCAAAATTATTATAAAATTTTCTTAATTCTTCTAGATCATAGAAATCTTTAATATACTTAATTTTTAGTAAAGAATCCATAAGTGCTGAAACTAAAACTAGTGCATTTTCGTATCTGTTATTAAAAATATCAATTGCTTATTTATATTTTTCTGAACTAACCCAGCAAGCACACGACGTTGAAACAACGTTGAAATAACGTTGATCGACGATGATTAACGTTATTTCAACGTTGTTTCAACTTCGTGTGCTTGCTGGGAAGTGAAAGTCCTGAAATCGTAGCCAATGTTTGGCCAGATGTTTTTTAGATAGTTTAATCAATCTATATCACACAAACCTTCATGCATATGAAGTGATAAATTAAATTGCCCAGCCGGCATCTTCACGTTGTTTCAACGTTGATACCGACTTTACGAAATCAAAACGCCAACTGCAACTGCAACGTCTATGCACAAAATATTGGTTATGCGCATGCGTGTGCTCAGGGTAAATCCCTACTCGCGTTTTCAAGTTCTAGGCCGGACGTGAAAATTAAAGTTTTGGAGTTGTGTTGAAAACGCGAAGTAATTTTAAAAACTTTAACATTTTTCATAGTTTTCACACGTTTTCATATCGTGACGTTTTCATAGTAATTTTCGTAACTATATTTTACGAAAAACGGCTACGACGACGACGACTTATAAAATCATAACTTTTACGTTCTCGTCGCAGTTGGAGCTTCGATTTCGTAAAGTCGGTGATATTTGGTTGAAGCGTTGTTTCAACGTTGGTTAACCAAATCTCAACGTTAAAATAACGTTACTATTTAAACGTTGCTCAGTAAACGTTTTTTCAACGTTATTTCAACGTTGACAAAAAAACTCCGTTTTTAAATAACTATGCATTGTGTTGGTGTTTAAAGTAAAATAAGTAAAGGCCAAAAAGTAATTGAAATAATCTTTTAGTATGACACTAAATCGGTTAATAATCTTTAAGTATGACACGGAATCGGAAAAGTTTCCAATAATAAAAGTTAAATTCTCTTCTGGTATTACATCTATTTCTTAAAGTTATTTTTTTTAAATTAATGGGCTAAGAGAAAGAGCTGTTATAACTTTTTCATTTCCACAGAAAGCAAACAGGATTGTGAAAATTTTGAGTTCACAACCACAGAAGAAAAAAGTGACAATGAGGATGTTGATTTTCTTCGAAAATATAAACAAAGAAAATATAAACAAAGAGAATTTCCTGGTTATTCTCCAAGTAGGCATTAGTTTATATGCTGGAATTATCATACATACATACATACATACATACCTACATACATACATACATACATACATACATACATACATACATACATACATACATACATACATACATACATACATACATACATACATACATACATACATACATACATACATACATACATACATACATACATACATACATACATACATACATGCATGCATGCATACATACATACATACATATATATATATAAAATAAGTTTATTAAAAAAACATATATACATTGTATATATGATTTCATATATACAATGACATGTTATCATGTCGTTGTATTTATGAAATATATATTTTAATGGTTTGTGTAACTTAATTTTACTTTCAATTTATAATTTTAGAGTCAAAAGTTGATGCGTATGGAAAGAACCTAAACTCACCTTGCCAAAAGTTTTTCCAAGAAGATATCAATTCTTCTTTTCAAGATAAAGGTTATTGTCTCATTAAATTTATTTAATTAATTTAAAATAACATTGTGTTATTTTAAAAAAAAAAAGATACAATTATAATATAAAGTGTAATATTCAACTGATAGTGATACATAGTGTTGACAAAGCTTTTTTAATCTATGTGTTTTAAGTTCAATTTGTATAAAGAAATTAGTTAAAAACAATTTACCACACAATGAAGTTAAGAAAAATAGAAATAAACTACAGAAATTAGATAAAGTTGATAAGTTTCCAATGTCTGAAGGCAGTATGATATTTTATATTTTAAAGTAAATTTTTATTAAAATTTTTTTTTTTTTTGTAGAAATATAAAATTCATATAAGATTTAAAAGTTTTAAAAACTGAAAAATTTCTTTACTATGCAAATACTAAAATTATTTTGTAAAACTTAACAAAATTTGTAGAGTTTCAAAAGAAAGTGTTGTATCTACTTACCAATGTAAGAAATGAGATGCGAAATCAAAACAGTGACTGAGTCTGCTTCTAATAGTGAATTTGTAAGCCAAATAAGGGTTATTTTATCAGAAGTGGAGTTCACTGAAGTGGATAAAGCATTAGATGATGAAAAAGTGCGCTCATCATGGGTGAGTTATAACAAGTACTTTATTAAATAGTTATTTAGTTATTGAACATTACCCTTTAGTTAAAAAAAGATGGACAACAGCCCTTAAAAACATTAAAAAATTCTTGAATTATATAGAAAAAAATTGTCTTGGAAAATACTTGGAACTTGGAATTTGTCCTAGAAAAATCCTGGATCACTTTATTAAAATTTGTCTTAGAGATCTGAAATAGTTCAATGTTTTGATATCATATTTGACCCAAACCATAATGTTAGATTTACTTTATGTTTTTTGTAGGTAAATCAGCTACGATTAATTGAAGGAACATCTTCAAAAGATAGAATACACAAAATTATGCTGAGGTAATTAACTGATAGCTCTTATCACATTTATAATTACTTTTTACAAAACTTATTTGTTTAATAATTTTAGAAAAAATTTCATAATAAATTCAATTTAAATATTTGAAAAATTATATTTATTTATAATCATTTCACAGTTACATTATCTTTTAAAAATTTAGAATATTTTCAAACAATTTTATGGCCTCAATGAATATGAAAGGCAAAGATGGAAAAATATGTTTTAAGAACACTAATTTATATGGCATTGTTAAAGGTATATCTTTATAAATTATGTGAAACTTTTCCATTCATTATTTAAAATCTTCCTTTTTTGATTTTTACTTTATATTTTCTTTTTTTTTACAGCTTTTACTATTATATATGATGGAGCGACAGAAACTTTGATTGATGGAATATTGTCTGACTTCCTAAAATACGCTCATTTAGAAAAGGTGGCAGTAAAGAAAAGAAATTTGTGTTGATTTTATTCAAATATATGTAAATATATGTAATATTTAAATATATAAATATCATAAACAAATGTTATCTTTTTCTTTACTAATATATGTCTAACTAAACTTAACTAAAAATAGTCTAACTGTAGACTGAGTATATTTTATACGCTTAATATACATTGATAGTCCAATAGACACAATTAATTGAGTCTATTGAAGATTGATTTAACGTTGATAAATCAACGTTGAAAAAAGTTGTCATTCTAAACGTTGTTTCAACGTAAATTCAACGTTCTTATAACGTATTTTGCGTCGATTAAACGTTGATTTAACGTTTGAACCGAACGTTGATTTAACGTTGATAAATCAACGTTGAAAAAAACTTTCATTCTAAACGTTGCTTAAACGTAAATTCAACGTTAGGTTTCAACGTTAATTCAACGTTATTTCAACGCTGTTTGCCGACTGGGTGGTCCCAGGAACCCTGCCAATCTACAGAATTCCGTTAAAAACTGGCAATTCTAACTTAGGTAAAATACACTTAGATTGGTTTAAACTTTTAACAGAATTTTTATCTGATTCATTTATTTTTATGTTTTTTAATTTTAGTGTCACTCCAGCCATCACCACAAGATAAAACTCCACTAATCTTGCACCCTCCGAAACGTCATTTTCAATTTCCTCTTGATCTAAATTACTTAATATTACCTCATCAATATTGTTTAATCTCTCGTAACTCTCGCTGAAATCATTTTTTAAACCTAGTAATTTGGCATGGTTAAACTCCTCACTCTCTAATTCCTCTCTCGTTTCGCTCAACAAATTTCCGAAACTTAATCGTAATGCCCTCCTTTTCGCTACTTTCCCTCCTAAGGCGGTTGCCGTTTTTAAATAAATATGCACAACAACTCAGAATAAAATCGAATTTTTCGTCACAATCAACACTTCAACAATTAAATCCTATCAAATCTTCCCAAACAAATCATAAATAACATACTCAAGTTACTTCAATATTCAAAAACTCAAATTTTCTTAACTCTTGATAAACTTCTTTCTTTAATCTTTTAATTCGCTATCCATCACAGTTTCTCATCGGGCGCCATGTAAAATCTCGAGAATTTAAAACTTCTCCTTTTACTTTGAAGAGACTATGTATTTCACCAATACAAAATAGAAGAGTGTCTAAGCTGCTCCACCAACAGAAAATATAATAAAAAAGTGGTCAGTGGATTGAAAGCACCAATAAACTCACCATTATTAATGATAACAATAACTATGTTACAAATAGCACATTTAACGAAACCTATTTACAATAATTAGATAATGAATGACACTTTCAAAATGCTCCTTTGCAATAATTAAATTATTACTTTCAATTTTGACATATGCTTTTAAATAAAATTGCATCATGCATGCCTGGCATATGCAGAAACTTTGATGTGAAATGGACTATGAAATAAACTGTTAAATGAATAGTTACAAATTTCATTCATAAATCTACAGCGCTGAGCTACAATTGTAATTTTTGGAAGAGATTATTTAGCACGAATATCCCTAGTGCTATAAGTTTGAAATTAATTTATATTTCACAAAATCTGATACAAGAAGTTAAAATTCTTAGAAATTTTTAGAAATGTTAATCGATGTAATAATCCATTTGGCTTCGAACCTCGAAGTGGAAAAATTGCCAGCAATAGAAAATGTTTATTATGTGAACGATTCCTTAGAATAATTAGAATAATAACCATTGGAATAATTCTTTAAAAAATCCTTTTAAAAAAGCATTACAAAAGACAGGATATATTGTTCTTTAACAATCAGTGACACCTTTTCATCATGCGGCTGAAATAGAATTTCACTGACTAGTGACTGGAACTGAGTTTTCATTTTTAGCATAGCATATTTGTTTAAAGATTATTATTTTACTGCTCGAACCTTGGAAAGCCTTCTTCGGGACTTTTTCAATTGAGTACTTTGGTTGTATTTTAATTCTGAGCGAAGTAACAAGAAATATCTTTCAAATCTCATTTATGGAAAGAACTCCTGCTGTAATGTACAAAAATTTCCATCCAATGAGAATCCATGGTTCTTATATTTCTTTAACATCAACCATACATATCGAAAAAAAGTGAGAATGTTTAGCAATTTAAACTCACTTAAGTTTTAGGTCTATGAATGACATCACCATTTGAAGAATTCCAACATGCTGCTGGATTATTTACCATTTTTGTAAAGATATCTCTCAAAAAGATCAGGCCGACTGTTGAATCTTCGCCGTAGTTAAACTTAAACGGATGTATAAAGTGTAAGTCTAAGCTATAGTAGAGAAGAAGACGATCGCTTCTTCTCACGAGATCGCTACCGACATCTCCAGGCATGTAGATTCCTTTTAAGTTCTCAACGTCAGTGGCAAGCAACCTTATAATAGTCGGAACAGCGATTTCAAGAAACACGGTTTTGTTTTTAAACACGTGTGAAAGTTCGATAAAGTCTTTTGCCATGTGCCGCGGAATATAAAAAATGTCAGAGCGTTCACCGTAGCAGGTGTAGTTCGCAAATGACTTCATGATTAGTCCTTTTCCGTAAGTGTTTTTAGATTTCATTAAACGGTTTACATGACGTTTATATGTGTTGAGTGAGCTAATTTTCTGCAGGGCTTGAACGCACGATTGTAAACCAAATGGATCTTTCCAAAAATCCCAATCGTCTCCTGATGAATTAATAAACTTTCCAGACTTGTAAGGGAACTGCGGACCCTGCCATAACTTTTTGAGATTAAAACTCTTTAGGTTCCAAACGTTAAGCAAAACGTCATCGCTGAAGGTCAAATAACCAGTGTAATTGGGATGTGTGCGCATCACTTGAGCAGCACATTCATCATAGCTAAAATATCCTTTATAAGTTATTGAGTTAATCATTGGATAAATAGACGCCGAGTTATTAGGTCCGCAGAGTATGATGTTTGAAAAAACACCTTCGTACATGTTTAGAAGTAATGGAATATGATCGTAGAGAGGAACGTTAAACGTGATCAGAAGAAGAACTTTACGGAATTTGTATTTTAAACAAGGATTGTGAGTCTTATTAAGTTTAAACGCATGAAATTGTTTTGGTTTAATATCCATTTCTAAATGTAAATATTCGATATAAAGAATTACAAACCCTGCAGCAACACAAAAATTGAATAGCCTAACTTTGCACTTCTTCATTTCAATTGGTCCGCTAAAAGATATGCAATAAATTATTATTTAATAATACATCATCATTAACTTCCTTGTTAATTTATTAAAATTGTTAAACTTTATTGTTATTAAAATTATTTCATGAAATATATTACAATAAGTTAAAATATTTTTTATGCTTTTAAATAATTTAAAAAGGACAAAAATAAATGTTTTGTATTTTTTTCTTTTTTAAATTATTTAAAAGCATAACGAAACTTTACAAAGCATTTGGGGTTTGTTCGCTTAATTCACGCTTTCTATAAACTGATAGCTTCATTTTGTTCAATATCTTAAGAGAAGCATATTTCTTTAGGTCTGACATATTTAATTTTCGTGTTAAACATAGAATATAAAGTTTTTCCCAACTTTTACACTCACAAAATAACTTTGTTACTAACAAAATCATCGGCTACAAAAAGTCACCTAATGCATATTGCGCCGCAGCAACCATTTGAAAAAAATAGAATTCCATTTTTTAAACGTCAACTTTTCGTCAGATATATAATTGCGTTTCTAATTTTGACTTAATTTTCTCATTTTTATCATTCCACTTCAATTTTTATCTGTAACCCGTGAACCTGGTTTCTTTACACAAATTTTTTCTGTAACCTATGAGCCTGGTTTCTTTAACTTATTTTTGGATTAATCTATGAAGCCTTTTTTGGTATGAATATAATCGAGCAAGATAAAAAATGAGTAAACATTATTCTTGTGGAAGTTGCAGTTTGGTTGGTTGATATTCCTAAAACTAGACGTGCTGAAAAAATAAAAGATTTATTCCGAAGTACATTTGTTGCTTCATCCTGTTTTTACTCTGATTTCATTTCAGAGTTAAATGCTTTCTGTTCTCACGAATTAGTTGCATAATCAAAAGCAAATCAGTACATCAATGTTTTTCCCTAAACTAAAAAGTTCAAAATTAAGATCGAGGTTTACCATTGGCCTCCAAGTTAATAAATATTATGGTTTGAGGGTTTTGAACAATTAAGTAAAAAGTAGAAAAATCAGTTTTTTTGGGTTGCAGCGTTCTAAAATAAATGAGGCGACTATACTGATTTAGAATGTAGGGTAGATCGGGGTACTTTTGCCCTAGGGGGAAGATGGCCTTTTTGCGTTAGTTCTCTGGTTATGCGCTTCAACGCGCTAGGAATCAAGGGGAAGGTAGGAAGCACTTCTCCCTTTTTTCCTTAGAAGTATCACAGATATCTGAGCACATTGGCAGTGCTGTATCTTTTTATCAATTTTGGATAAGTTGAAGTATATTTTGAACATTTTGTTTGTTGCGATTGCGTTCACTAGTTAACAGTAGTGCTATAGCACTACTGTTGTATGCACATTTTTAATTCATGTTAAACTGTTTGTGATAAAAAAAAGTGATAGTGATAAAATGTTTTTATTGAAACGCTAATTTTATTGAGATACTTAAGCCAGTTTCAAAAAATATTAAATAAGAATTAAGCCTAATAAATCAAATTAGTATTTAATAATTTTGTTAGAGTTTCATACTATATAGGTAATATATAAAGTTATGTAAGAATGTAATAACAGTAAGTAAATTTGTTTTTCTAGTATTAAAAAAATTAAATATGTAAATATGTAATATTAATAAGTAAATATTACTTTTTTATAAAAGTAAATATACCATATAGCATCTATTTTTAAGTTTCAACACACATCAGTTATAAACCTACATACTATAAATCTGTTATATTATACCTATATACTTAGTGAGGAACTATCCTATAGAATAAATGGGTAATTAAGAATTTTGTTAGTGTAATCAAGGTTTCATAATGTGTAAATGTGCTTCATAAGGTAGGAAACTATGTTTGCAAGTCAGAACGAAGAAAAGTGACGCAAGATCGAATGTTACCAGCAGTAATACAAGCTACAAACTATAAAAGATCAATTTGAAATGTTAGTACAGTGTTCAAAATACCACGGAAGACTTTAGGAAGGTATTGCATTAAAATCAATGGATTACCTTCTGCTAGTAATTCAAACTGAGGTGGCTCATGAGAACTCAGTGATTCCTTGCTTTTCTGATAATTCTCCTAAATCAAACAGAAATCCTTGTAAAAAGTTTCGTCTCGTCAAAAGATTATTTTTTGTGTTTAGTTACTGATTTGAATTTGATAATTTGTTTCTATAATATAAGTAAAGACCCATGCACACATGGTTCAATATAAAACACAACTGGAGTAATTAAAAAGAATGTTTATGCAATGTGTTGGCTAATTCTATTTTATTTTCAGCAACTGACATATCCTATGATCTTTCTCCTAAAGAGGTCAGACGCTTTGCGTATACTCTTGCCTACAGCAGAAAATTCCCCAACCATGGACAGTTACAAGTTGCAGGGTGTGATTGGTTTGTAGGATTCTTGAGAGGCATTCAAAACTTTCTATTCGTTCTCCTTAAGCAACAAGTTTAGCCCGCTGCACAAGCTTTAATCAGCATGTTAAATTGCAATGTTAAATTGTTTTTTGACAAAAGTAATGTTTTGACAAAGTTGAAAGTGACCCCTACAGACATGTGAAATATTGATGAGACGGAAATCACAACTGTGCAACGACCAGACCGTATCGTTTTTCGTAGAGGCTTTCCCCAGATAGGTCAAGTAACATATGCCGAAAGGGCAGCATAAGTGACAATGAATTTGGCGGTTAATTCAATTGACAATACTGTGTGCCGTCATATTTTATCTTTCCGAGAGTTAACTTTAAGTCCCACTTTATTCGTGATGGACCAATAGGGTGTGATAGATCAGCCCATTCCTCAGACTGGATGATTGAAAAACTTTCTTAAGTATATCAAACATTTTGCCACTCACACACGTTGCTCACGCAACCGTCCTTGACTAGTTTTCATTGACAACCACATTTTGCAAAGAAAATGGGATTACAGTTTTATCCTTTCCAACACACTTTAGCCATAAGCTAAAGCCATTGGATAGAAGTGTTTAAGGTCCTTTTAAAAAGTTTGTTAACTCAGCGTGTGATGCGTAGAAAACTGTAAACAAACGACCTATGACTATATATGATGTACCTGGATAGTAAGAACAGCACTTTCTAATGCTATAACTCCAAGGAACATAATGAGTAGCTTCTAAGTAAGGATAGTTATCCATTTAGCATAGATTTTTTTTCAGAAAGTGACTTTTTGCTGTCGTATATATCAGATAGGTCCGGATGTTGATTTCACCTTTGCAGATTACAACACTTCCAAACAAACAAATCTCAATAAATCGATTACCTCTCTGTCTACTTCAGAGGAAGAAAAGTTTCCAGAATTAAATGAAGTATCAGGTGCCACTCCTAACCCATTATTTTTACCGTCTCCTGAAGTAAGGCGTTTTGAAAAAGCCAAGCCTAGTAAACAGAGAACAAATGGGCCAAAAAATCGGAAACGAGTTCCTGCTACATTAATAGATACCCCTGTTAAGAAAGCCTTGGAACACAAACAGAAGACATCAAAAGAAAAAAAAGAAAGGGCTTTGAAATAAATAAATAAGACAGGTACTAAAAAACTAATCTCTGCCAATGTAGGTGATCCAAATAATTCTAAAGCCAGCTACCAATGTAGGTGATTCAAATAATTCTCAAACTTAGAGGAAGAAACCGAATAAAAAAGATGAGGAAGATGGCGTTGAAAATGAGAACGAAGATGCTTTTTTGTATTAGATGCCTCAAACCTTTCTTAAACAGTCTTCCAGGTGCAGAGTAGAATGACATGCTTAGAAACAAAACTCAAAGATCTATTTTATGAATGTTTATACTGTAATGATCTTTTAGTCCCATTAGATAAAGAAAGTGACTAACCTGTGACCAAATATTATAATATATGTAACCATATTAAATGCTATAATAAAATAATCATTATTTATATATAATTGTTTTCACTGTATGCACCTTTCTTACCTCAAATTTAACTAGAAATTATTTTGAGGGCCAATCTGCCCCAGCTTATGACCAACTTACCCCAAGTAAGGGGCACATTACATTTGTGCCCAAGTAAGGGGCACAAAGCATTTTAAAAATATTCACAAACTTATATAAGCTTTTAATAATACACTTTTTTATTGTATGTAGTTTTAACAACCTTCTCCCATAAAGAAACAAAATAAAACACGAAATGTGAAAAAGTTAGGAATTAAAAAAAGAAATCGGGCTAACGCGCCCCGCTCTACCCTACTATGTAACTTTTCTAAATGGTGAACATTCAGTAATGAGTAAAAGGAACATTTTCAACTAGATATTTAAGCAAAAGAAAAGTGTTATCAAGATCGCTAGGATGCATCCGTTATGGGACATCATAAGATAAAAGTTTCATTCTATAACCATTTGACATTGAATCTGGTAAAATGGTATTGTAACGCCATAGCATTCAAAGTATGCGTCTTTTTTATGTTTTTTTTCCCAATTTTTTCATTTTTCTTTAGTTTGTAATTTGATTGTTAAAAAATTTTCTTACCAGGCGTTGTTGATTATTAAGATGATAGTCGGTTCGGCATCCCGTTCGACCGCCGAACTTGTAATTTGATAAAATTTTTCGGTTCTTGAACCCGTTTGGGTATAGACCCGTTAAATACCCGATATCCCGATAACCTGAAGCAATGATCGAACGGGTTAACAAGCACCGACAGCTAAGGAACCGAAACCGATAAATTATCGGGTACCCGTTCAATAGCTGAATTTTTAAATACCCGAAAACCCGAACCCGTTTGGTTTTCGGCTTTATCACCGTTCGGGTCCTGAAACTTAGTAAAAGATTTTTAAAAATTGCAAAAGTCGCAAAGCAACAAAAACTTGCTACAAGATTTGCTTACGGTAACTTTAGCATCTTTGGAAGAAATCTATGAAAAGTACTAAAATTTAAAAAAGATACTAAACTAAACTTATTTAAGCTGGGAGTTAATTAAAGAAGTATTTAAATAAACAGATTGAGTTCACAGTTAACTAAATAACATTTGTAAATGAAACAGTTTAAATGATTTTAAAATAAAAGCAGTTTTGTTACCATAAGTTAACTTTTTAAACACATTAGTTGCCTTAGTCATCAAAGAAATGAAACACTGGCAAATCTTGCATTTTCACCTTTGAATTTTTACCATACACTGATTACAAAATAAACATTTAAAATTTGGAGATGTACTGCTGGTTTTCATGAATTTTTTTTTTCAATGTCATATATTTCCATAACAATCTTCACCAGAAAAAGAAACAGAAAAGAAATTACTACAATCAAAAGACTTTTCCAAACTTATATTTTTAAGCTAATCATTGGAATCTGAATCCTTATTTAACATCATGGCTGGAAGAAAACAATATCTCCAGACTTTCATTTATTTCATTATAATTTTCTTTGTCTACAAGTGTGCTTGAGTGAAGGTTATTGCCAGAATTAGGTGTCTCTATGTCAAATTTTAGAGCAGTTTAAAGCAAGTTTAATTGCATCAACAGGGGCTTCCGTGATGTCATTATCAGGCTCCTCAATTGGAATTGATGAAGAGCTTTTTGTTGCTGAATTAAATTTGAGCAGCATTTTTCTCTCAAACGAAGAGTAGTTGCTTTTGATGAAGAACTTTTTCAGCCTTCAGAGTATCCAGGCGATTTTTTCTCTTTGTGAGTGTCAGGCTGGTAGCGGTAAGCAAGCGCTCTGAGGATGCTGAACTTGCAGGAATGTTCAGGATAGCAAAGGCAGTATTGTAAAGAATTCAATTGACGTTCCGTTTTGTCACCCACAATTGGATTGGCTTTCCAATCCGTGCAGAAACTGCCTCAACGTCTTTTTCATAGACAAAAATTCTACTATCAATCCAATCGCGCTCTTCTTCTGCTTCTTTAGCTGGATAAAGATCAAAGAGAAGCTTCTAAATTGTGAGTACCGAAGGCTATCGTTGATAGGGAATGGTTCCATCTCCGAGTCTTCCTCCCCACTTTGTCAAACAAAATTGACGAGAGATATTTGAAAGCTTTTTCAGAATTCTCGACCAAATTCTGCAGAGTGAATTTAGTTTCTTTAAACTTGGCTTTCAATAACATGGCGTATTGGTCGGAAAGATATAAAAAGGAAATAAAATAGTCAAACTTTTATGGGCCAAAAAGCTGACTTTAAGGGTTGATAGTCAGTTTTATTGGTACTTCAACTAATTTTTATTGAGTTTGTATCCTAATACTTACAACTTTTTGTATTTTTGGAGTTATTCACAACGATAACTCCCATTTCTTTTAACTATTCGAAACTGATTGCATTACTTCAGATCATCTGTAGCACTTATTTATATTAGCCACATTAGACGTAACTTTTGACAACTGGCATGTCTAATGATAGATTGGGAACTTGCACAAAAGTAGACTACAGCAAGTTACATCGCTTTTTTGACTGATAATATTTTTAAATAATTTTTCACTCACATTTGTAACAGGTGTCAAAATAGTTGGCAACCATGTAGACAGCCTGTCTGGAATTCTTCGAAGCTTTTTGCAATCCTTGAAGGCAAAAAGCACCCTGTGTAAAATTTACGATTAATAAACAAAGAAATTGCAACCTTTCTAACATTATTTCAAGAAACGAAAAGGAAACAATTCTGAAAACACACAATGACCCTTTACAATCGCTTTTGCTGGTTTTAGCATTCCTTGAATTATTCGTAACAGGCAATCAGAGTTGAGCATTTCAAATAAAGGTTGAGATAATTTTGCCAACCAGATTGCATTTTTAAATTCTTGATAAATCAAGATGACAAGTTGGACATGAAATTGCAATAAATATCCGAGAGCAGTGAATCCCTCCAAAACCATGAGGAAATATATTAAATTTTTTTTAACAACCAAAAGGCCAAGTGAGAATATAATTATTGCGATTATTTAAATAATTTCTCGGATTCCATGTTCAGGGTGCTTATGGCTGAAACCAAGTTTTAGCTCTCTTCAATCACTCCTTGCCCCCGCTTAGCGGTCAATTTTGGTTGAAAATGCGAAAAAACCCTAAGACATTACTAATACACTATAACTATAATAACAATAAAAACAGTATTTATTTGCAGAAAACATCAATAAAACTTAATTTTTTTTTTTTTTTTTTACTTTCTTACAAATCTCTGTATCTTCGACTTCAGACTGATCACTTTCTGTTTCCATCTCGGGTAGAGAAATCAATGGTTTCTCCAAGATCAAAAGTATTGCTGTAGACAGAGGATTACGTTTTCTCATTTTCAGCTGTTTTTTCAAGGATTAGTGAAAATGATAAACAAAAATTTTTTTTTTTTTTTCATTTTTACACCATAATATTTGGAAGAAAATGACTCGTTTTTTTCATAAAAAAATTGCATTTTTTGGACAAAAGCGCCAATTTGCGCCAGTAAAAGCTGTTGAAATGTAATTGTGCATACTGATATATATATATTTTTTTTAAAACTTAAATTGATTCCTCTTGACTTTTCAAAAAAGTTAAAGTTTCTCATTCAAATTCAGCCTTTTTTAAGAACATAAAAATTTCAAAAATATACCTTTATTTGTTTTGAATATATTTCTTCATAATAAATATTGACACCTTTCAATAGCTTTTTACTGTGGATAACTATTCACTCAATCATTTACTAATTTAAAAAGTTTATTGTTATTAAGAGCGTAAAATTTGCGAAAAAAGCTAGTTCGGCATGAACATAGTTTTCATTGATTTATTAGAAATTATGGACTAATATTTACTAATCATTAAAATGGAAAGTGCCGTTTTTGACCATTGTGCCGCCAAGAAGTGATTACGGAGCTAATAATTTTAATCGTTTTTATCAATGAAAACCAAAAAATTGCAAATATGGGATAGCGGTTTTTATGAGGATTTTTTAGGGAAGTATTTGTAAAACTTTATGATACTTTTGTTTGGAAAGAAGATTTTTGTAATTTATTGTTTTGTTTGTTGCGAAAAAGCTTTATTACCATTGTGTGGTTTAGCAAAAATTATCCACTCCGGAATAATATCATAAAACTCAATGTAGTTTTGTCGCAAAGCATTCTGGGATGTTCTGCCGGACCATTGAAATTTTATAATATTAAATAGCAAATATTTTCTTTGCATATATCTAAAAGAATTTTGATCTTAGCAATATCAATGCTCTCATTTTATGCTGCTCTAAACTGTGGAAATAAAATTAAAAACTGCTGTAAAGATATTTCGTTTTTTCGTTTTCCTAAAGCCTAAAAAAGGCAAGTTCCAAAAATTTCAATCTGATTCTATTATTATTTAAGATAAAGTGAACAAATAAACTTTCTTCTTTGGAGAATGTATGGAAATGTACAACTTCGATGATAAAAGAGTTTTGCTTTAATCTTACATTAAAACTCAACCTGTTACCCAGCCTTTTTAATTACCTTATTAGAAACAATAGAGCAAGTTTTAGGAGTAATATCACGAAATAAATTCGGTTGCCTATTAACATCCAATAATATCAAAACTTCAAAATTTTCATTCTTCAAAAAATTTTCTTTCTCTCCTCGTTTTAACCATATTTTCATTGAATTTAGTTTTTGAATAATTCAGTCTTCTTATATAAAAAAATAAACTTACATTAAACTATGGGTGGTCCAATATAAATTCTTATTTCTTAAAACTATATTGTTATTAGAATTTCGTAGAAATTTTAAATTTGTTGATTTCTTAAAAGTTACAATTTTAATAAGTATTTACAAACGTAAACCTCATTCTATTACATCTGCGGCTGCTATATGCTCAGAGCAATAAAAAATTGAAAATATTTAAATTAGGGTTAATCGTTTTCTTTTTCTTTTTTTTTTTTTTTTTTTTTTTTTTTTTCAGCTTTTAATTTGGTGTCAAGGAAAACAGGAGACTCCACATACTGTACGCACATTTTATGAAGAGAGTTTTTGTGATTTGAGAAAAGGAAAAAAAGTTCTATTTTTGAATGTCTTAAAGGTTTTGCGATAACCATTACACCTCATTACTAACAGCATTTTTGCAAAAAAATAACAAAAAATAGCTTTCTATCCCAGCATCTCCGCGGTTATTTGACCGATCTCAGTATCTAAATAGATTCTAGTTCCAGTTTTTACAAGATTTTTTTTATATGGTCAAAGTGTGAGCACAACATACCAGATAGAGAAACGCAGGCATAAGCATCAGATTTGGAAGACTGCGCGTAACGTTAATCGTTTAAATCCCCATAAATTTTTTTTAAAAATGAATTGCTTGATTTTGGAGTTTTCTAAAAAAATAGCTGAGTAGTAATTTTTTTAGTTAAACGAAGAAGAAAACCTTTTGACTAAAAGAAAAACAACCTTCTGTTCAATCTTTTCCAATCTTTGGCAGCTCTCCAAACATTCTTACTTTACAGCAAGAAAACTAAAACCTCTTTTATCAACGGAGTTGTGCATTTCCAACACAATATACTTACTTTCTAAAAAAACTAACATTAATCTTCCAAAATACTTGAACTTTAGGATAAGTGGCCGAAAACTGCCTTTGTCTAACAACATAACTTCTAAGAAGAAAGTTTTCTCTTTCACTTTATCTTAAGTGAATTGTTTTAATTCTAATTTTAATTCTAATTCTAATTTCTGAAGGTAAAAAGTTTGTAATCAACCAATATCCCATAATTCTAAATGTAAACGCTTTCTTATAGAATTTTTGATATAGTTTTTTTTTATTTATTTAAATTTTTCAATTCCAATTAGAAATCAAGATTTTTTAAAAATTCAATAAGAAATCAAGATGAAAAACATTTACTGTGTGATAACCCCTTCGTCTAAACATTTTTTTTTTTTTTTTTTTAGAAAGTTCAAAGTTTTTTTATGTATAGATATTGAATCGGTTATTACTAAACGTTATGTTTTTAGACAATAAAAAGTGACATTGTCAGCTTTTGGCTTATTGTTTCAGTATTAAAAGTTTTTTCATTAAAGAAAAAAAGGTATATTTACAAAATCTTACAAAAGATGCAGAGCTTTTTAGAAAAAAAGATGACAATTTGGTCATTTCATCAGCATTAATATCTTAAGAGAATTGAAGAGAGTTTACATGGTTAGTGACAAAGAACTAATGTCAGAGTATTGCTGGAGAATTAGTCGAGATAAATTAGCAAAGGTTATTCGAGATAACTCAGGAAAAGTTTACAAAAGTTAGAACTACTTGTAAAAGTTTCTCGCAAATTGACTTTTTTTGAGAAAAACATTACTGGCTTCAATTCTTTTTAGTCGCTTCAGTTTACATTAATGAATCGATAAAAAGCTTAAAACATAACATTTTTTGGAAAAACGCTGAAACATTTTGGATAGTTGTACAGTGCCAGCAACTAAACAAGTAGTTATGGCAAACGTATTCTTATGCAGCTAAATAAAGTGGCATCCCGTATGATCCAGAATGACTGCATTCTTTAAGTAGAACAAACCATAATATTTATTCATAAAAGAAGCCTATTCGAACAATAATACGTCTAAATTTTCGACAACGGTAAAAAACATATTCAGTAAAATGGAAGCAGGATTTAAATCAAAATGTAGGCTGTAGGTTTATTTTTTCCATTAAAACACAGTAGTTAATCCAAGCTTCAATAAACAATTTAATTTTTTAAGTATGAAATTCCCCAGAGCTTAACTTAATTCAAAAGAATATGAAGTAATAAAAGTAGCTATTCAATTCATGAAAGCGTATTTATTATCTTGTCAGTCATACCCATATTTATTATCATGTCGTATCAAAGCGTATTTATTATTATGTCAGTCATGTTCATAAGGTTTGTAAACTTGCTTAAATGCGATTCGTTTGCATTAACTTTATTAGAGTCGACGTTAAAAATGGTCTTAAGACCGTTCGGCTAGAGTAAATCTTAAGATTGGGTCAAAAACTAACCGTAAGCTATTCAGAATAAAAGATTTTGAATTTATTTAACCCTAACCCTACTTTTGTTTATTATTAAAAAAAAACATTTTTTCTCTCTTCTCGTTATTATCATATTTTCATTAAATTTAAATTTTGCATAGATAAAAAGTCGAATTACATCAAAGAATCAACTTACATTACAATGTTTGTGACAGAATAGAAATTCATACTTTTGTCGATTTCGTTGGCGCTGTTAAGTTGTGGGCTTAATGGAGCTGAACGATTAATACATGGTTAAATGCACCTAATAATTTAAATGCGCATGCTCATGACATGGACATGAACATTTTCAAGAATCAAATAGCGGAACTTCGAATGCGTAATTTCAAAGTATGCGAATAAATTCTAAATGGCATCTTGTTAAACAGATTGATATTAGAACTTAAAAACTCAGGGCACCAAATATGTAGTAAAATACTTTTCAGATTTTAAACAAGCAATATTCTGAGAACATTTAACTGGTATAAGTTTTAAAAAAAAAGCTGCGCTGTTAAAATTTCATATACGTCTAACTCTTTTTAATGACAATTAGCCTACTGTCAATTTCAGTTTTAGCTTGTTTTCATGTTTCGGAGTTCTGAGTTGCTATTTGCTGATGTATATAAATATATATATATATATATATATATATATATATATATATATATATATATATATATATATATATATATATATATATATATATATATATATATATATATATATATATATATATATATATATATATTAGTGTACCACCCCGGAAACCCTCTTCTGTTTCATGGAGTTGAGGCATGGATGAAAAACGGATGAAGTCTATTTGATGTAGCAATGAATGCGATTGATTGGGCTGGAGTTTGCAAATTAGAGAGTATCTTCCTTTTAGATAAGTTTTCATCAGCTTATAATAAAAAATTTATAAGTATTAGAGAGACAATGATTTGGCGGTTTTTAAAAAGTCAAAGTGGCCCAGAATCAGAAAGTGTTAAGAAAACGATCAAAAAAATGTTTAAAGAATATGGATTAAAAATTACCATTAAATTCAATATAAAAATTGTTAACTACCTGGATATCACTTTGAATCTAAACAATTCCACTTATCAACCCTATAGAAAGCCAAGAAATCAAATAAACTATATACGTAAGGAATCAAACCACTCTCCGATTATTATTTAGCAAATACCCATTTCATTAAAAAGCAGATTATCGAGACTTTCATCCATCGAGAAAACATTTGGCAAAGTGTATTAAGTGTTATGAACAGGCATTAAATAAAGGAGTTTATAGTTATAATTGTTATGTAATAATACTCCTAATAAAATCATCAAGAAATATAATAGCAAGCGTAATGTTTTATGGTTCAACCCACTATTTTTCAAAAATGCCATCAAAAAAGTTGGGAAATCGTTTCTTGATTTAGTAGACAATTATTTTCCAGCAAAGCATATTGTGAGGAGGGAAAATGAGAATATTATAAACATCATCTTCAAGTTTTACCCGACTTAAACATATTACATTCGAACGACACATATCTAATGACATAAAAAATAAATAAGTCCCACCATTAATGTTTAAAACTGTTTTCGCAAACACGACTTGAAACACAATGGTATGATTTTAGTTAGTAAAGTTATGGAAAGTTCTGCTGCCATTTGATGTAAAGACTAATAAAAAGAAAACTTGTAAAACCTGTTTTAGATAATCATGACTCAGAAAATGGATTTTAAAGGCTTTTTTTAAAAAATATTTTTTAATGTTTTATTAAAGCAGCAATTTCTTTTGGATTTCACAACTTTTTCTCTAAGCAAGTTTGTACTTTTGGCAAATCAATATCAATATATTTCGTGTTAAGAATGTTACAAAAAACACAGGTAATTGCAAATAGTAATTCACTAATAAAACGCAATGACCTAAATAATATAAACAAAAGATAAGAGAAAAGCATAACAAATAAACTAGTCACATAGTAAAAATAGAGCTTTACAAAAATTTATAAGTAACACTTATAAAACAGACTTTAAAAGAGTTAAAACATAGGTCAAATAGTTATTATAATGCATTCACATATACATACATATTTACACATATAAACAAATAAGAAATTATAAAATGTACATAAACATAAAGAAAAAAGTTATAGAGGTAATGAATAAAGTTAAGCTTAACTTTAGAGGTTATGAAGAAAGTTAAGCTTAACTTTTTAGACAGAAATCATAGAGAGACTTTAAGAACAGGTTCTTGGATCTAAGGATAAAAACTGTTCGTAGGGTATACGGAAGGGTGTTCCAAGAAAGCATTCATTGATAAGTAATGGAATTTATTCCGTGTTTGGTTTTCTGTTTTTGTGGGATGGTTAAGTTGTTAAAAGTGACTGATCTTAGGTTATGCCCACACGTTTTCCTACTATTAAAGTAGCTACGATATATGGAAGGACGGAGACTGTTGTTGATCCCAGACAAATGAATAATTTAGGAACTGGATTAAATCATAGAAACGAAGAACTTTGGATTTAAGATACAGGATTTCAGTAGGGAAGTTTCTTGGGCTGAAATGAATTATTCGTATAGCTCTATTTTGAAGCAAAACAATTATAGAAAGACAGACAGTTTTAGATTGTCCTCAAACTTGTCATGCATATGGTAAATGTAAACTAAATTGAGTTCAAAATTAACATAGTGTCGAGTTTTTGCTAATATGCCGTTAGAACGGTTTAATTTGAGAGTAAGGTTATTTATGTGTGTTTTAAATATAAGTTTCTCATCTATCACAACACCAAGATAAGTTATTTTGTTAGACAAAAACAGTTTTCGGCCACTTATCCTAAAGTTCAAGCATTTTTGAAGATTCATGTTAGTTTTTTTAGAAAGTAAGTATATTGCGTCTTAAATATTACTATTTCTGTTTCTTTAGTATTTAATGAGATTTTGTTTGCTCGGAGCCATTGAACAAGACTGGCCATATCCTAATTAATATATTTATTTAGTTTTTTGAGAGAGTTTGTTATTTATTAAAGATTTGTATCATCAGCAAAATAATACTTATTTGAATGTTTGATAGAAAGATTAAGATCATTGATATAAATGATAAAGAGAAGAGGACGCAAAATGGATCCCTGAGGAATACCAATGCAAACGCTTTTAATTTCTGAGAAGATACTATTTAAAGTAACAAACTTTTGACGATTGGAAAGGTATGATCATAGCAGCCGAGAGAAATTTCGGGCCCCGGGGAAGTCTTTTTAAGGGGCCCTGATTATGATCAATTATATACCCAGGACCAAAAGAAACGTGCTCTGGTCATTGAAAATTTAAAATAAAAGTTAATTAAATCTTTTACAAGTGAAAACTATTTAAATCTTTTAAAAATTACTTTAAAAAATTATTTGTACCTACACGGGGCCCCGGGAATCTTCCCCGTCCACCCCCCCTCCTTTCGGCGGCCATGTGTATGATTTAGACCATTGCAAGGGTATGCCGCGTACACCATAACAGTTAAGCTTTGATAGGAGAATGTCATGGTCTACGGTGTCAAAACCTTCTTGTAAATCAATGAAAACCTCAAAAGTAAAGTTTCCATTATCAAGAGCAATTCTTATACTTTCTGTAATTTCGATAAGAGCGTGAGCTGTTGAATGCTTTTTACAAAAACCAAACTGGTGTTTATATAAGCATTGATTTTGATTAAGGAAGTTGTTTAAGTTATTATCCATAACTTTTTCAAAAATTTTGCTTATAATAGAAAGAAGAGAAATTGGATGAGAGTTGGTACAATCAACCGTAGATGGTTTTTTGTGGAGTGGAATAACTTGGGTCAACTTGAAGACATCAGGAAATGTTCCTTTTCAAAATGAATTATTTAAGATGATACTTAGTGGTTTGCATAGAACTTTTGACACCATTTTCAGAAGTTTTGTCGGAAGGCTGTAACCTTCTATGATGGTGAAATATATATTGTCGAGGGTTTCCTCTTCAGTTATTGTTTGCACATAAAAAGAGTTGCTGTTAGAATTGGTCAGATACTTTTGAAAGTTGAATCTAGAATTTGGAATTCCATTGGATAATTTTGAAGCAATCGTAGTAAAGAAATTGTGATTAGAGATAGCTGTAGGATTAGTTTCGCATTTGTTGTTGATCAGTATGCTTGTTGGATGACAACTTTTACTTGGCTTTACATTTATCAACTCTTTTATACCTTTTCAGGTAATTTTTATATTATCGATATTGTGACTAAAAAAGTTTGTTTAATATTCCTTTTTGCTAAACTTTGTAAGGTTGTTTTTACAGTTAAGATATTGTTTAAACTTTATAAAGAGTTTAAACAATATCTTTATAGTATAAGCAACCTTATGAAGTTTAAAAAACTTTTCTTTCTTTTGATTTTAAATATTTTTTATGAAGATTATTTTTAATTGTCATTAACTTTTAGAATGCCTTTTGTTAACCAAGGTTTATAATCATTAGTTTGTTATTGTTTTTGTAAGGGACATGTTTGTTCAAAATACAATCAAAAATTTTTAAAATATCTGCTGCACATCGATATTTCTGTTCGTTTCGGGAGTTTGTTTGCAACGACACTATTAAATGCTGTTGATATATAATGCTATTAAAAACAATACCATTAAACGAGACTTTGTAATGTATTAATGTACAAAAATCTGCATTGTATCAACATACGATGCTATTAGTAACGATACAACTAAACGAGACGTTTTATTGTATTAATATACAATGGTATTATTAACGATACTATTAAACAAGCTTATTAAAGTCTGCTTAAATCATATACTTACAAAAATATTTTATTTAGCATTCTGCAAAAAAAGTAACTAGAAAGAAGTTGAAATGGAGCAATTCTTTTCGCTTTCTGTTTATTGGACTTGAACTAAGAAAATGAAAGATTTATGAGCAAATGTTTTTACCGCACAAAGAAATCAATAAAATAGCCTAAGGCAATTAGAGATGCTAATACCGAAAAACTGATTTATGATTGAAAAAAAAGTGGTAACTTTAAGTAAAAAGCACGTGTTTTGAATTCAGCAAAAGAAATAAACACAAGCTAATAAAATTTCAACAAAATCCAAATGACCTAAAAATGATGTAACCGGAAATATACAAATTGAAAATAAGTACTTAATAATGTTTATAAACAAAAGTTTCAGAAAATATATATATAAATATATATATATATATATATATATATATATATATATATATATATATATATATATATATATATATATATATATATACCTATATACACCTTACACTTATATAAAATTGCCCAAATGAAGCCAAACTCTAATCATCCTTTATCAGTCCCAATCATGTCAAAACAGCCAGAGAGGAACCAAAAGAGATGTTCAAAGTGCTTCTTAATCTTTGGCAAAGGGCTTCCAGACAATTGCACTGATAGAACCTGTTGTGATCCGCCTAAGTATATAACCCTTAAATATTCACAGGTCTATGATTTCGCTTGGGATACGATTTTCTATCAGCTTTTGCTATTTCGTTATCATTAACTTGTATTTTCTTTTGTATAAACTCATCAGGTTTGTTCGTACGGTAAAAGTTGTAAATGATACCGCAGAAAGAGGAGTTAAACTGATTTCAGAATTTGCCACCATCATAACCAGTGATCCAGAACAAAGAGAATGGCTGTTGCAGGGCGTTGAAAATCACAGGCAGCAATATCCTGATTTTGGCAAAAAAACTCTTGCAAAATGAAACAACATTAATAACATTCAGAAAGACAGTCTTAATTTTAGTTTTGGGGTTCCCGTCTGATACTTTGACTATAACTGTTAACCGAAAATGCAGAACTAGCTTGGTTAAACTGGATAATTTAACATATATTATGCAAGCTGCTTTTGTTTGGCTTGATTTCTGTGATTTAATTTCTAAATACTTGAAAAATGAGATTCACAATAATTATTTCTCTGTGTTTTAACTAAAAAAGATACTGTTTTAAAATGGAAATTGGGGCTTGTCTTTAGGGGCTCTGAGGGGGCTCTAGAATAGTTATTAAAATTTTATAAAAAAATTTTTTACATTATGCACAAACACTAGAATGGGAAAAAATTCAATTTGGGTGGTTTTGAACATTTTTTGCATAGTGGACACCCCTAATAATACTTGGTACTGTTGTGATTTTCATTATGTCAACAAATGGGTATCTGGAATATATATCTTCTATAACAAATAAATACTCTCCGGATGGTAATGGTCCAAATAAATCCATCGCTAATTCATCCCAAACATGTTCTGGTAAAATCGACATTTTAATTGGTTCAGGATCTGGCATGCTTGAATTGGTCTGACATCCAAGACATTTTTCGATATGTGATTCAATATCACTATTCCTATTGATCCAATACACTTTTTGACACAATAATCCTTTGCATTTTTCAACACTTAAATGTCCTTCATGTGCAATTTGTAAAGCTCTTTTTTGAAGAGACTTTGGTAAGACAATTCTTGTTTCTCTTAATATAATCCCCTAGTTATCAGTTAACTCATTTTAAAATCTACGATATGGTCCCAGTATTGGGTTGTCATACCATATACCAAACTCTAATGCATTTTTTATTGCAACGAAACTGATGTCTCTTGCTGCCTCCATTTTTATATCTTCAAGTGATATTGATTTGGGTGCCATTTTTGTCACTAAAAAGATTACATAAGCCGCCACTTCATTTTCATCTGACTCATTGGGTACCTCATTTGGGATACAGCTTCTGGATATAATGTCTGCAATGTTCTCTTCTCCCTTCTTACATATTATGTCAAAAACATATGCCTGCAATTTGATTTGCCATCTTGCAATGCGTGCATTTATTTTAGAACTGGATGAAAAAATAAACTTGAGCGGTTTGTGGTCCACTACGACCTTAAAGTTTTTTTCCATACAGATAAAAATGTAATTTTGCAATTGCCCATACCAAAGCAAGAGCTTCCTTTTCTGTAATGCTATATTTTAACTCAGCTGCTGTCAGAGACCTACTTCTCGCCTTAAAATGACTTAAGGGCCCCTTAAGGGTCCCTTCGTGGTTCAGGGTATTCTAAGGGCAAATTTTCTCAAATAATTTTTTATCAAAACTAAAAGATATCAGCTTACATTACTTTTCAGCACAAAATTAGTATATTTTTGATGATTTTTTAAAGTTAGGGTGTTTTTAGGGCAGATCCTAATAAAAGGCGGCTTGGGGCTAAACTCGGGCTAGCCCGAAATTGGCTCTAATTTTCTGGAATTTTAAAACTCGGAAAAAAACGATTTAACAGAACAATTTTGAACCATTCAGAAAGAAACTCCGTAAAGCGTATATTGACGTTGTTTCCTTAAAAAATTGTTAATATAGTTTGAGTGGCTTTTTTTATGATAGTAATTAAGATATTCTTACGGATTTTTATTATTATAAGTTTTATGCAAAACTTAAGTAGAGAAGAGTTTTTTAGTATAAGAGGAAATGTAGAATTGAACCGTTGCACAGTGACTCAGAACGATCAAAAAACGGTAAAAATTAAATAAAATTTGACATAAATCGTAAATCAATTATGTTATGTATCAAAATAATAATTTTTGGGTCAAAGATTTCAAATTTATTAATAAATTTTTTTTTTATGCGTAGCTTCGACGCGGATAACGCGCGCTTATGCGCGTATACGCGTGTTTAAGGTGACTATACGCCTACAAAAACTTTTTTTTTTTCAAGTTTTAGAATCTTCTAGACAAACACATTATCTTGATATATTACTCTACTTGATATTTTTATAAAAATGGTTTTTAAAGGAGGTTGATACATAGAGAAAAAAAACTGTATTTATTACATTCATTTTATTATTTACATTACAATTAATTTAATAACTTCATCTGGTAACGGTTTTCCTCGATAGCTCTTATGTTTTCTAAAAGATATGCTTGATACTTTTGGATCTGATCTTACTAGAAGGTAGTGCATCTGATTCATCATTGTGTTTAACCTTGAAATTTTTGCCATGTGCTTAAGTCTAGAATTTCTTATCTGTTTATTTAAACTCTCCAGTGCATCTTCCGAATATACCCCGACTGGCAAAGGTAATTTATGTGATATGGAAGAACTATGAAGCAGCAGTTTATGTACAGTAGGGTGTCCCAAAAATACGAAAAAAAAAAAAAAAAGTTGTACACACCAAATTCTTTGTCTATACACTTATAGAAGACCACTAGTATTGAAAAAAGGTTTTTAAGATCACTTCAAGTGCTTACTGTAGAAATTTGAAAAAAGGGATTTTATTAAATATACTGATTTTTTTTAAACTCAAATATTTCCGCTCCTTCTAAATAAAAACTTACTCTTTTAACAATTCTAATAACTGTAGTTTTTTATAGTTTAAACATCTGTAATCATTAAAAAAAATATTGGTAGCTTTGTAGTAGGATATGGTGGCAACTCAATAACTTAGTATTATCACACTTTTCTTGATCACTGTTCTAAATATTAAGAACTTTTAAAAACAATATGTATATATATATATATATATATATATATATATATATATATATATATATATATATATATATATATATATATATATATATATATATATATATATATATATATATATATATATATATATATATATATATATATATACTGATATGTTTTTAATACAATAATTATTTGAGTATTATTTTTGTACTTTTTTGACAATTAGTTGTTTTCTTTGCAATTATTGATTTTGATTAAACCAACTTTATCTTATTTAAAATATCGACTTGTGAATACACCAACTTTGAAAGCCGCAATTTTGATTAAATAAGGTAAACAAACTTAAGCCAATCGTTTTTTTCTGATAAAAAAACAACGAATCAAACTGTTACTCTTTACAAAAGAATATTTTGCGTAGTTTATTATTACAAATTAAATATTGATAAAAATTAATTATAAAAAAATTAAAATATATTTATGTTATGGCGAAAAGAAAGAAGACTGCTAAAATAAAAAAATCCAACTATAATGTTAATTTAAACCCGCGTCGACCACTTTACATTCTCAGAAGTCCAATTTCTGTTTTTCCCATACATCAACTACCAACAAATGGAACAGTTCTACGATATTATCAGTATGTTATTACAGAAAAAAGTAAAAGGTTCAAGTCTACTCAAGAAAATTTCTCTTGCAAAACAAAGAGTGGGAGTAGGGATACGGTTTGCCATGACAAAGATTTTTGTTATGAAAGTATGGAGATATGTTGCCTTAGAAAAGTTGTAAACATATGGAAATATGCTGGTTTTGGAAAGTATATAATTTCTGAAGTACAAATTGTTAAAAAATTTATTAAACTAAATAAACTGTACATTTCTATGCGAAATACAAGTTATCTTTCCTGGAACACAATTACCAAAAAAAATCACGAAAATCGGTTTGAAGAATTTCTTGAGAATTTATTTGATATTTCTCAAAACAACATAGAAGATAAAATCAAATCAGATAAAGATATGCCAAGATCGAATGATGCAGTTATAGAAGATTTGGCTTTTCTTCAAGATCAAAGAACAATGAGGAGAGGTGTAATAAGTGATAAATATGACATTGATATGCAGCAAAGAGTTGAAAGGAGAATTAAAAGGTATGAAAGAATGAGATTTTATGAAGAAAAATGTAGAGTTAATGAATATTTTGGATTGGATAGAAAAGTTGATTTTGAAATGGATGAAGTGATCTCTCATAACTCAGATGAATTTGAGGCATCAGGTAAATGATATCTCAAATTTTAACTTTAATTGAAAACTTTTAAATAATTATTCTTAATAATGGTTTAATTAAAATTTATATTTGCTTTATAAAGTAATTACTGCTTTTTGTTACTTAGGTTCTGCTGCTCACCAATCTTCAGTTTCTAGTGATAGTGATTTAGATTTTCAAGAAAGGGGTGAAACCCAGCTTCCAACACACACAAAGCTAAAGCGTCAAAAACACTCTAAGTTGGGCTGTTCAGAAATTGCAATAGAGTTTGACAGAGACAATCTTATATTAGCTACAACACCTGTTAGTGTTAGATGCGGAATCAGCATTCGCTCACAAACAATGTTTCTAGGAGCTGTTATTAAAGCTTTAGGCGGAAATGTCAATGACTTAAATATATCTAGAAGCTCAGTAGCTAGAAGTAGATTCAAGTATATTGAAGATTTAGGTAGATTTGTTTACATTCAAAATATTTATATTCAGGGTGTTAGCTAGCCCAAAGGTGTATATTGGGGAATTCACAATGGTTTCAAAATTCCTAAAAATCAATGACTTTTTTTTTTGATTCTTATTTTGAGTTTTTTAGGACAATTTCTTGAAAATTTCCAATATTTTCCTGAACAACAACAATAAATATTCCCAATACAGCAAAAACGTGGTATAATGTTTAATTTTGGCTAACACCCTGATATTAAAACAATCAATAGTAGTTATAAAGAGAAATAAATTCTTTTTAATTTAGGTACCACCATCAGATCAAGCTATTACGAAGAAATGGCAGGAAAGAATTTGATCTTGCACTTTGACAGTAAGTTGGTATAAGAAATAGAGGAAAAGTTAAAAATTACTGTTACGAAGAAAAGGGTTGCTATATCTGTTACCAGTCCTGAATTTACTACAAAAGACGATCGCCTACTTGGAATTATACCTGTAGAGAGCACTAAAGGAAAAAATCAAGCCATTGTTATTCAAAACATTTTAGAGTACTTTGAAATAGCGGATAATATAATTGGAGTTTGTACTGATACTACATCAAGTAATACAGGTAGACTAAACGGAGCTATAATAATAATAAGTAGAATTCTTGATAAATGTTTGTTTTGGTTTATGTGTCGTCACCACATATATGAACTTCATATAAATCATGCAATACAGGCTATCACTAAAGTTAAATCTAAGGGTCCAAGTAAATCTATGTACTTGGCTTTTCAAAGAAACTGGGAAACTTCTCATGAATCTGTGAATTCAAGAGTTCCAGAACTGAAAAAATTTGATTGGAACAAGCTCGAAATAGGTAGCAAGCTTCACATCTTGGCGCTAGCAGCTAAAGATTATGCAAAGTATTCATTAGAGAATAAAATTTTTCCAAGAAATGACTATAATCACCTTGTAAAATATTTGGCTTTTTATCTTGGCGTCGAATCTGATAAGCTTAAAGAATTTAAAATTCATCAACCTGGAGCTTGTCACAAAGCAAGATTTATGGCAGATGCTTTGTATATTCTTTCACTAGAGATGACATCCACTGTTATAAGCTTTTTACCTGATGAAAATAAAAAAGAAATAGAAACATGTGCCTTTATTGTTGCTGTTTGTTATGCTCCATGGTACCTTAAATCTAGATGCGCTCAACACGCTGTACTTAATGATTTTAATGCTTTTAAAGCAGCATATGTTATCAAGGATGAATTTAATGCTGATATTGGTAATGCTTTGATTAAAAGTTTTCATAAACATTCGTGGTATCTTTCTCCAGCAATAGTTGTGTTTTCACTCGTTGATTCTCACTTGGAAATGTCTGTTAAGTATCAGATTTTGAATAAGCTAATTTCTTTTCCAGTTCCAGAGCAAAAAAATATAAATATGGAAAAACCTAATCCAGTTTTAATCTTACCAAACAGCAAGCTTTCAGAACTTGTTACTGCTGATAGCTGGCTTATATTTTTACGCCTTGGAATCACAAATCAAGTTAAAGATTGGGTTTCTTCTCATCCCAACTTTTCAAAAACTGAATCATATGGTGTTTTTGAAGTTTTTGTTAAAGGACTTAGTGTAACTAATGACTGCGCTGAAAGAAACATTGGCTTAATAAACGACTTTTTTAAATATTCTCAAAAGGAAGAACAGCGCCAAAATATACTATTGATAGCAAGAGAGGAGAGAAAAAAAGTAACAAAGAATGTAACTCAAAAAGAACTTATAAATATTTAAAGCTCTCTATATGATAATATTAATATATATTAGTGTACAAAATAATCACACTGTTATTTATTTTATTTTGATATTTTGAAAAGCTAAAAAATAGAGATTTTGGAATTTTACAGTAAGCACTTAAAATGATCTGAGAGTAATTTTTTAGCATGTATTTGTCTTCTGCCTTAGTATAGACAAGGAATTTTGGGTGTACAAGAGGAGTTTTAAAAAAAAGTGTTTTTTTGTATAATTTTGGGACACCCTAATGTACAGTGGGAGGCATAGCATACCAGTCGTACAAACTCACTATACGTTTAGCTGTTTTAGTGCAGTATAAATCTAATTCATTGATACTAATAGAATATCCACAAGATATGGTTATGAGAATATTATGCAATCTTTCAATTATATCACAATCAACTTTAGTAATTTCAGAAAAAACTTTACTATTTTTAAATGCTCTTCTGGCAGTATTGCCGTCATTGGTATTTCCAGACCCAGTTTTAGGCATGTCAACATTTAAGCTTAACCGTTCTCTGAAGAGTACCTGAATCTGTTTTTTTTTTAAGTCTACAGATAATTTTTCCTCAATTGTTTTTGGCTTATACTTTTTAATTTCAATTTTATAACTCAAATGAAGAATAAATTCCAAGCATTTTATCCAGCAATGCAAAGCTAAAATTCCAAGCCCCAAGGCTGACTCATTCTCAGTTTTTGCTTTTAATAAATCAATATTGTTCATTTTGTTGGGTTTAGCATTGCAAACATTGCAGGATTGAGTGGATTTTGTCTCTGTAAGTGCATTAACAACTTTATTATCAAACATTGTAAGATCAACTCTATAGCTGATATTAAAGGTCACCTTTCTTCCTGCAATATCAAAAAATTTGCAAAACGTCTTTAAGGTATTTATTTGATTTTTTAGATCTGATTCTTGTTCTCTGGATAAAATTGGACTCTCTTTTTTATATTGTAGATGAAGAGGTCTACAAAAGTGACAACTTGAAGGATTTGCATTTTTCCAAATTTCGCCATCTTTTACTTTGAGCAATAAAGGCAAAAAAGCTGTACTAAAAAGATTATCTTCACTCTTAAGTTCTATTCTTGTGATGCTTGTCTCAAAGTATTTCTGTTTATAAACACTTTGGGTTGATGCTCCATCAAAACCAATCTTTCCATATAAAACTCCAAATATTTCGTTACCTTGACCACATTAGGCATATCAATCATTTCAGCTATTCTACTCACAGTGTGATCTAACATGCTTTGAAGAGTACACTTTGCAGAAATTTCAGAAAAATGTATATTCTCAGGATAACATTTCAATTTTTCCACCAAAATATCGTGCAAGGTAGGATAAATATGTACATGATAACAAGAGCTGAGTTTCTGATCATTTGATATTGTTTATCGCTGAGATCAGTGTTCATTTTTAATGCAGGAGCTTCCTCTACACTCATAATGATGGAAAAAGGTTTTATCCAAAGTTTTATCAACTTTTTCTATCTCTAAAAGATTTGAGATATTGTTTTTTAAAAAAGAAGCTTTTTTTTTTCTCCAGCAGCATTTGCACTTTTTGCAGAAGCTAAAAATAGAGCTTCATGATGTTCAGTGGCTAGTTATTTTATTTTTTTTCTTTTGCTTTGCTCTCCAAGAACATTCCATTGCTTTTGGGGCCTTCCAGAACCAAAATGACTATTTTTATTGTTTAAAAGGTTTCTTTGAAGCCAACGATTTTCTTTTTGTATAAATGTATCATAATTTCGTCCACATTGTGTTAGTTTTCTCTTGACCTTTGAAATAAATATAACTAAAGCAACCTTTACTTTATTTAAGTTTTCTTTGCGAATTTCTTCAGTATTTTTTATTTCATTAAGTAAATCCTTCCATAATCTTAATTTATCCACTCCTAGTTCACGTATCTTTGGGATAAGATCTAATCTTTTCATTGTTATTGCTTTTAAGAACCATCAATATAATAAAACTAATAAATCAGAAACATTTTAAATTACATTATATATTTTTTTACTTTACACTGTTTAAAATTTTATTTTGTAATGGCTTTAACAATTGTCACATTGTTACATCCTGTAATAACACTATATTATTAAGTTAACTTTATATTACAGGAAATACTAAAGTTGTTCAGTTAAGCTTTTTCAAACATGTTGTACAGGTATAGTGCCCTTAAAAAGACAAAAAAATTAAATTGCCTATAACTTATCTTGAAAAGCATTAAACAAAAGTTGGGGAATTCAAAAATATAAACAGACCATATAACTTTCAGAAAAAAGTCAAGTTATAGTGCAGAAATTTAAAATTTTTTAAAATTTTGTTCCAAAAGATTGTTTTTAAAAAAATTTCAGAACATAAAATGACTAATATTTAACATAAAACGAAAAATATTTAATTTAAGTCCGTAAACAAGAGTCTAAAAAGAGGCTATAAATAGGGCCCTTATAAGAATAGTAATTGTTTTTCAGTTGTTTAATAGGAACATAAAGTTTTGGTTGCTTAAAAAGCACTGCTAAAATGTAAATATTTTTGTCTTTTTAAGGGCACCATATATTTTTAACTTTTTTTCCAATTTTTTATACTTCTGAAGGAGAAAGGTCTCAAAAACAACAAACAAAACACTTTAGTTTATAATGAATAATAAAAAAGATCCTCAATAATGAAATCTATTGGATTCCGAATCTTCAGTACTATCTTCTTTATCATTAGACTTTCTTAATAAATTCTTTGCAGCAGTTCTTTTTTTGATAAACATTTAGGTAAAATCATAATTGGTCTTTTACCATCTACGATGCACTTTGATTTACCACATACTAAATTCATAACAATTTGACACATGAAACATAGTTTTAGCTTTGCAGCTTTGCAAATGCTATTATCTGAAATGCACCTTTCCTTGCATCTACAGAACAACTCAGTTTCTTCACTCTTTTTTTGTTCTCTGTCTTTCTTCTCTTGCACTTTCTTTTCTTTTGAGTTGTTAATAGATTCTATGAGTTTTAGCACATCTTGACCTTCCATGGAGCCATAGACTTGAGTTACCCTTGTAGTTGCTTTGTGCAAACCATTACTTTGAGTTGACTTTATTTTTTGGATTGCTAAAAGACCTGGTATTTCATTAAGATTGATGCTTTTTTCATGTAAGTCTGTAATCATGGTCTGCAATGACAAACATTTTTCTTTCCAGTTTGAAGCTTTCTCTTTCCAATACATTTGGTTATCTTTTCGTTTCATAGATATAGGAGAACTTATTTTGCTATTTAGAATTGTTGAAATATCAGTAATGTTAGGCGAAGCAGCTTCCTTGGCTAACATAGAAGCTTGGTGGAATTTATCACTTTGCATAAATGCAACATTTAAAGTTTCATTAGTAATACCAACCTTCTTACCAGCTTTTTGTATCGATTCTGGCATAGCCCACTTGTCCCACATACTTGCAAGAGACAACATAAAGGCTTCTCTATTAATTGTTTGATGTTGATTGAACAGATTTTCTTTTGCATTAGCATAGTGTTCATGAAGTGCCTTGTTAATTTGATCAAGTAGTTGTGTTACCCCAGTAGTGTCTGGAGGTGATATATATTAATTTTTTTTTTTTTCTCTAAGAAATCGAAGTAAGGTATAATGGAAGCGAGAACTGTGACCATCGCTCAGTACAACAACAGGGCGAAGTATTTTTTTTGCAATCAAGTGTCTGTCGAATAATTTATAAAATGCAAGCAAGGATTTGTGATCTTGTGATCCATTCTCTGTTGTTGAAACTAGTAAGTTAGGAATATTTTGAACAGCACTCAGCGGAGCCATCTGACTAGTAATTCCTTGAGTACCAAATATTACATGGCAGATGCATTTTTCACCTAAATAATGAAATATTTTTAAAAAAGGTGTCTCCAGATTTAAGTAATAAAATACATGTGTTGTCTTAAAGTCAGTAAAAAATACATGTGTTGTCTTACAATCGGTAAGGGCATCCTAAGCTTCTTTGAATTGGAAGAAGTATTGTTGGATGTGGAATGCGCTATGAACAAAAGCCCACTTTGTTACCAAGGTGAACCAATTCGATAATCAAGTATTGACGCCAAATGTATTAATGAGGGGGAGATCTGCAGTTTTGCTTGAAGAAGATATCGATTTAATAACAAGGGACGATTGCGCACTACGGAGAGTCAAGTTTGTGAAAAATTGTAAGGATCACTTAAGGAAAAGATGGATGAAGGAGTACGTGCACGCAATGGAAGAACGACAACAAGCAAGGGAAAAGAGAGGCAACGTGAAACTCCCAGGTGTCGGAAGTATGGTGCTCATTAAAGACGATGTGAAATAATTCAAACCAAGTTTGATGGTTGATTTTAAAGTGTTTGAACTTGATCCAATTTTGATATTTTCAGGAGAGTAGCTGATTTTATTTGCTGTGACGTAGCTTGCACTTTGTGACGCGTAATTTTTTATTGTGTTTGAGACGGACTTTTGTAAGTAATTGTTGATGTCGATGATGTCGTAGCTCCCGTCTGGAATGGTGATGTTTTCCCTTGGCTCCGTTGTTCATGCGGTACCTTAAAGAATTGTTTTTGCTGGTGATGTTTGGAAAGCTGTTGTACGTCTCTAGACCGAGAAAAGCCATCTCATAAGTTTTCCCTTTTTCAAAGACAATTTTGTCCAAAAATTCTGTTATTATTACGTTGGAATTTCCATCCACGTCGATGATTATGCCTGACATTTTTAATAGGCGTCACTTTTTTTTAAAATCTTTTTTTTCATTGGCCTCTTTTTGGACAATAAAAGTTGTCAAATCCACTTCGATATTTTCTATTGTATTTTTCTTCGATATTTTCCAATGTATTTGATGACAAATCAATTACCACAAATCCGTGAGGTTCAGACCAGCAATGTCTGTAAAACTTTTTAAACTCTTCTTTTCCCATGTCGTTCGAAACGTGGTCTCGATAAATGTGGTCCAAATTTTTTGAATCTTGACAAAAAAATTTGAATCTCAGACAAATAAAGTTGGTGTTTTCTCTGATGGTTTGTCTGGGGAGCATGAAATAATTTTGAGCGAGGTAAAAGCAGTTGACGTTGGAGTCCCTTCCTCGGATGTAATATTTTTCGCACTTGTTTTGTTTGGTCAATTGCAAATCGTCAAAGATCATCAAATTGTTTTTGGTTGAATCGAGATCTTCAGGTTCGGGAACGTCGTCAGCTGTTTCGAAAAACTGACCCTCCATGCCCTCGTTTTCAGAATAATCTTTTGAAGAGTCGTTGATGACACATTCAGGATTTAAATTCAATTTTTCGATATAGCTTTGTACCTTGAACAAATCGAGAATAGCCTCTTTTGGTAAATTTTTTTTGAACGAATATTTGAGTATTTTGTACTCGGGTTGGAAAAGAGATTTCCCAAAAACTTGCAAATGGTTGTAATCCAACCATCCAGGTTGTTTTTCCACAACCTGACTTTCCGACGATGATTCCTCGAATGCTCCTCGGCAAAATCTCGTTGTTGTTTCCTTTGCTCTTTCCAATATTCCATGACAAATCAGTAATTTCCATTTTTATTTAAAATAAAAATTGAAAATCATATTTTTTTTAAAATAAAAAAATGTACTGCGTCAAATGCAAAAGGAAAACAGAAACGTTCGATTTGAGAAACAAAGTCTCAAAAAACAACAGAAACATGATCAAAGGAACTTGTGATGTTTGCGGAACGACAAAATGCAAGTTTGTTCCTTTTCATGAATCATTTAAAAAGGGGGAGATTTGGTGGAATCGATCAACAAATTTTCAAAAATAATAAAATTTCCTTGGGCAAAATTCCCAGGAGAAATGCACATTCCAGGAATGAATTTTGCAGGACCTGGTACAAACTTGGACAAAAGGCTCACTTCAACCGACATGTATCAGGAGTGGAGCAAACCGGTGGACAGAGTGGACAATGCAGCATACCATCACGACCTGGCTTGTAAATATTTCAACGACGTTCAAAACAGAAATTTGGCAGATCAAATGATACTTGGAGAAATGAACTCCATTCAAAATCCCACTCAAAAAGAAATTAACGAAAGAAAACTCATCACTCCCATCATCAAAGCCAAAGCCAAATTCAGACTGGGTGTCGCAAAAAAAAAAAAATTCCCGAGAGTCATCTCAAATGGACGGATCAGCTTGCAGAGGAGCTTCACAAACCGGTGATTCATCATTTCAAAAAAAGAAAAGTGTTTGTGAATGGCGTCGATGAAATATGGGCTGCAGATTTGGTTGACATGTGCTCTTTTTCAAAATTCAACAACGGAGTAAAATAATTGCTCATGGTCATTGACGTTTTTTCAAAGTATGGATGGATCGTTCCTTTTAAAATCAAAACGGGTCTTGATGTGGCTGAAGCGTTGAAAAAAATCTTTGAAAACAGAAAGTGTACTAAAATGTGGGTGGACAAAGAAAAAGAATTTTATAACAAGCACGTGAAAGCGCTGGGTGTGCAATTATACTCCACTGAAAACGAAGAAAAAAGTTGCGTCATTGAACGATGGAACAGAACGATGAAAGAAAAAATGTTCAAATTCTTTTCAGCAAACAACACCAAAAAACAAATTGACGTTTTGGACGAAATGGTGAAAAATTACAACACAAAGCACTCTTCCATCAAAATGACTCCAGTTGAAGCCAGCAATGAAATGAATAAAAATAAGGTCTGGATGAACCTGAATGGAAATGTGCAAAAAGAAAGACCAGAACCGAAATTTTCAATGGGTGACAAAGTGAGGATCACAAAAATAAGTCCAATTTTGAAAAAGGGTACACGGCGAGATGGACTGAGGAGGTTTTTACAGTGTCAAAAATTCAGCACACGGATCCACCCACGTACAAAGTCACAGACGCCAACGGTGAAGAAATTCAAGGAACTTTTTACGAGCAGGAAATGCAAAAGACCTATCAAGACATATTCAGAATTGAAAAAATAATTCGCAGAACAAAGAGCAAATCATTAGTCAAATGTTTGGGATATCCAGACTCGTTCAACTCGTGGTGGATCATAAAGAATTGATCCGTTTGAAAAAAAGATTTAAAAAAAAATTTTTTTCTTAATAAAAAGATGAATTTTGTGACGATTGAAAATTTTGATGAGAGCAAATTATCAATTGGAGAAATTTATTCAGCTACCAAACCAATTCAGTACCAAAAGATTCCAATTTTTTATGATTACCCCTCTGGAAAAAGTCCTGTCATTTTGAGGACTCCCGTTTTTTTTTCGCTGGGTGTGTTTGAAAGTTGCAGTTTTGAAAAGAAAGAACTGAATGGTTATTCCATGTCCTTTCTCGGTTTTAACGAAAAAAATGGAATGAGCGAAGAAGAAAGAAAGTTTATTGAGGTGACTGAAAAAATATCAAAATTTTTTGGCAATCGAGTCAAGGAAATGGTGCCCACTTTGAAAAAAGGAGGAAGAACGAAAAAAATCATGACGGAAGATTTGTTCATTTTTAAAAACAAATCTGAGAATCCAAACGCAGCACCCATTTTTTTCGGAAAGTTGTTCACAAAGAAAAACGAAAAAAAAATTGAAGTGTCTTCTCTGTTTTTCAAAAAGAAAACGAAAGACGACAATGAAAAAAAAATGCTCGTGACAGCGAATTCTTTGGAATACATTCGACAAAAGTGCTACGCCATCGCCTCTGAAAATTGAAGGTGTTTTTGTAGGAGCACAGATCGAGTCCATTCAGGTTAAAATTTCCGAAGTGGTCATTGCAAAAAATGCACCATCTATTCAAAGCATCATTGGTGATGATTTGGATTTGGGAGAAGTGGAATCTGATGATGAATTGTGAAATTGCGCAAAAAAAAAAAGAAAATAAAAGGACTTAAAACATTTTCTTTTCATATTAAAAAATGCATGCCCCTCACAAGTTGTTTAAAAACAGCGCCTCAGCAGAACTTCACAGCTTGAATTTTCATTTGGAACATTTGGAGGAGAAAATCAAAGAGTTGGAACAAAAAAATCCGAAAAACATTATTGTTGTCAAAAAAGAGTTGGATCATCCCACCTATTTCAACGCCAACGGACAGCACGAGATTTTTGCTCAGAAAGACATTAAATTTGTTGCTCTTTCTTACACGCAAATATCGTTGTCCGTTGGATTGAATTTGGAGAAAGGAATTGCTGTTGTCACTTTGATGAACAAAATTAGCGATCAATTAAAATACAACAAAAACGATGTTATTTTTTCAGAGTCTGTGGATGACGTCATTTTGGATGTGAGCAACAACAGCCACCAAGACGTCATCGTCAAAAAAGGTGAAAAGCTTTGTAAAATAAATCACATCGATTCGAATTTTAAAAAAAAAAGATTTTTAAAAAGATGTAAATATTGAAAACCACTGTAAAAATTTACCCAGTTTTTCCAACAGCACCATCAGATGGAGGTCACATTTATCGACTTCAAAAAATAAGCGAGATCCAAAAAGAAATGGTGGATGAAAAAGTGAAGAGAATGGCTCTCAGCAAAAAATACCATCGAGCTGAGATGATTATTCGTTTTGCAGATGATAGATTGCAAACGATGTGCATTGGTTTGGGAATCACAGGAATTGCACTTTTGTCAACCGTCGTTGCCACTCCAATATCGATTGCGTGCGAGGCTATTGCTGTTGGAATGGGAGCTTTGTTCATTTTCGGAAATCAACAGAACAAAAAACTGATGCTGAAGGCTGAAAAGCACGAAAAATTGAAAGTTCTTTCCGAGTCAAAATTGAACACCATTAGCGATCACATTTCAAAATCGCTCATGGACGGATTTGTGAGCGATTCCGAGTACGAATTAATTCTCAGCGTGCTTCAAAAATTCAAAGCCATGACTGAAGAAATACGAACCAATGCAAAAAGCAGCATTGACGATTTGATTAAAGAGTCGCTGATTCAAAAAGGAAGAGAAGACGCGATAAAAGCATTCAACAACCTGTTTAAAAAAGGTGAATAAACTTAAACACAAACGAGTTTTCGTTTTTGCTAAAGTTTTTTTTCTCTGACCAACAGAGAAAAGCTTTACAATGAGAGCTTCAAAACCAAACTTTCAGATACAAATTATCAGGCTGATTTGAGCAAGTTTTACAAACCGCTCATCGAGAGCAATGAAAAGGTGAAAAACGGGCTGAAGAGCATCGCTGAGAGAGTGGTTAACGTTGAACCATTGGCTTTGACTTATCCAGAAATCGAGTCGTCTTTTGAAAGTTTCAAGAGTGTTGAAAAACTTCCTGAAAGAATGGTTGTTGGAAATACTGAGTTGGATTATTTGACCAAATACGCATCCAAACGATTTGCTTCAGACAGAGTGTTTGGAATTCACGCAGGAGAAGGTGGCAAAATGTACATTGGAAGAGAGCAAATTACCATCGACAAAAACGATGTCATTGTTGGTGGAAAAAAGTATGCGGGAACAAAAGGTCTTTTGGAGCTGATTTCAAGATCCAAACCCGATAAAAGCAAGTACACGGATGATGACCTTAAAAATTACGAAAATATCCTTATCGAAACCCATGCAATGGAGATAGAAGGGCGTCCAACCATACCAAAAGCTTCGAGAAGTGAAGAATATGTCACAATCATTGCACCCATTTGGGAAAGAAATAAAATTAAAACGAGGGGGAAAAAAGGTCACGGAATGATCATACTTGCGAGCGATCCGAATGCTCTTGCGCAAAGACTTAGCTTGAGCATCGCCGCAGGTCATGCTGGAAATGTCGCATCGAGAAACGAAGCTGTCGCAATTTTTGACGAGCTGCTGAGTCAGGGGAAATCAACAAAGAGGAATACAAGTCGATTCAAAGATACATCGAATCGTGAAAACCCAATGGATTTAAAAAAATATTTTCTCATTTTAAAAATGCTCATTGTGAACAACAGAAGATATTTAAAAAAGAAAGTCGTTGGAGGTGGAGGAATAGTGGACACGATTAAAAATTTTTTGAGGAGAATGGCAGCTTCAAACGCATCAAGATCGTCTCTTCATTTGTTGAGAAAGACAGCAGCAAGCGAAATTGGAAGAGAAGCAATCACAGCAGCCAAGTCTGCCGGAAAAGAATTGGCCTCTTCAGCCATATTGACAGCCAAATATGATGCCATTGACAAAGGAAAAAAAGCGATCGAAAGAGTTTACGCCTAGACAGGGACGGTGAACCCGAACCAATTGGTCAACACGATTGTGAACGACGCGGCAAAGGTGGATCAGTATGTGCCGATTAATCCGATGGAAAAGCTGCATAAAAAAATGTTTGGTTCGTCCATTCAAGCAAAAAGGAAAATGACGAAAAAGAATGTAACCAGAATTCAAGATCTCGTCAAAATGGGGAGTGGAATTTTGATTGCGTGAATTTTTTCACGAATCAAAATGACATAAAATTTTTTTTTCCTCATTTTAAAAAATGATAAACACCGACAGATTAAGAGTTGATGAAAAGCCAGAGTATGACACCGGAATTGAAAAAGTTGATTTTTTCGAGTACCCCCCCCCCCCAAACCTCGATTTAAATTCTTCAGGATCGATCGTTTTTGAGATTGATTGCCAGTCTGTGCAGACACTTCTGTCTGAGGCCTACATCCTCGTCGAAGGAGTTTTGAAAAAAGCGGATGGAACTGCTTACACAGCAGCAGACAACATTGCCCTGGTGAACAACGCCATCATGTATTTGTTCAGCGACGTCACTTATGACTTATCAGGACAGCAAGTGGAAAGAGTCATGTATCCAGGTCAAGTAACAACCATGCTTGGATTGTTGAAATACCCTTTTGGTTTTCAGATTGCAGATGGTTTGAAGCAAATGTGGTACAAAGACACTTCAAACGTCACCGGAACTGGAAATTTAGGATTCACCACCAGACAAGACCACTTGTTCGCAGACACCACATCCATTGGATCTTTTTCGTTCAGGATTCCTTTGAAGCACATTTTTGGTTTTTGTGAAACTTATGACAAAGTTGTTTATGGATTCAGACACACCATCACCTTCACAAAAAAAGAATATGACGACGCCATTTACAGTGCTGGGACTGTTGCAGCAGGAATGATCGACATAAAAAAAATCAGACTTTTTATGTTTAGAATTGACTTGGATATTTTGAAGAAATCCGAATTCATGGATTTAATGGCGAAGAAAATTTCCGTTCCAGTGGCATTTAAGGCAAACAAAGTCGAAAGGCAGGCCATTCCCGCTGGCCTCACAGAATTCACCTGGACTCTCGGAAGAATCACGGACAAAAGCGTTCCGAGATATATCATATTTGGACTTCAGACAAACAGACCTTCCAGTCAATCCGCAAATCCAGCCCTATTCGATCATTGCGATGTCAACAATTTTTTCGTGACCGTTAATGGGATAAAGTATCCAAATTAAAATTATGACTTAAATTTTGGAGAAAAGAAAATTGTCATGGCTCATTCTGACGCGTTCTTGTTTGACAAAAAATATTACGGCACTAACGAACTTGTTTGCCAATCTGGATTGACTCTGCTTGATTATAAAAATTTGTATTCATTGTTTTTTGTCGACATCAGCAAGCAAAAGGAAAGAGTTGTTTCCGAAACGGCCGAATTGGTTGTGAACCTAAAATTCCGAACTGCAGTGCTAGACAACACCGTTATATTTGCAGTGATCATTTCCGACAAATTGATTAAATTCGTTTCAGATGGAACCAGCATGAACGCTGTTCATTAGGTCTAAAATACCGTCATGAGATTCTTGACAAAAAAAAAATGATTTAAAAATTTTTTTTTCTTTTTAAAAATGAAACATGAGATTCACAAAAAATTATCTGAAAAATGTGCTGAGGAAAAAAATTTCTCGGCATAATAAAATGGAAAACGAAATGCGAAAAATCGCCAAAGAAAAAAAAATTGATTTTGGGTTAAGAAAAATTTCTTGGCAAGATAAAATGGAAAACAAAACTGTCAAAGAATTGCGAGAAATCGCCAAAGCCCAAAAATTGAAAAATTATTTAAAGATGCGAAAGGCTGATCTCGTTGAAGCAATAAAAAACACGAGACCGGTTCCTGCTCCGCGTCCTATCGTTTCGAGACCGGTTCCTGCTCCGCGTCCTGTTTCCAACGAAATGATTTCATTCGGACCAGCTCGCTTGCAAAATCAGGTGACAAGAGTTGAACCATCTATCCTTAATACACCTGTTTCCGATTCAACGAGCGTCATCACACCCAGACCGGTTCCTGTTTCTCGTCCTGGCTTGTTTTCAAGAATTGCAACGACCGTCTCCAACTCCTTCAACCAAGTGCTTGAGTTTGTTGATCCGTACGTTCCAGAGGTGGTGAAAAAAAGATTAAAAAATACAAAAAGAGAATTGAAAAAAAGAACCTTGTCTCTGAAATTGCTCGTGTTCAGAAAACCACAAATTGATTTTAAATTGACCGATCACGCGCTGAAGCATGCTGCCAAACAATCTTCACATCAAGTAGAAGGAGATCATCGTGACGCTTCTGCCTTTTTAGATTTGGCATAAGACGGAGCGATGAAAATTCTTGAAGAAAATAAAAATAAAAAAGCGTTAATTGTTTTGACTTGCGAGATGACGAGTGTTAGCATTACGACTGGAGAGAAAGTGTATCGAATTGTCCCTTTTTCATCAAAAGCTGGAATTATTTTGAAGTCGACGGATTTGGCAGAATTTTACGAAAAAGCAAAAGAGGAAATTTTGGAAAACATGACCAAGTACAACAAAATGGGTTCGAATTGCATAGTGTCCGCCATCTTGAAAATGGAAACCAACTTGATCGATTACAATCCAATCGACGCGAGGTCCTACATTCCTCTCGATGATTTTCTGGCAAGCAAAAAAGCAATTATCAACATGGAAAACGAAGACAACGAATGTTTCAAATGGTGCGTCTCAAGGTTTTTGAACATGAAAGAGAAACACGGTGAAATAATTGACAAAGACTTGATCGAAAAATCGAAAGAGTTGAATTGGGAAGGGATTGAATTTCCGGTCAAACTCAATCAAATCAAAAAATTTGAAAAAAATAATTCAGAAATCAGCGTGAATGTTTTCATGTGCGTAAATAAATCCATTCAACCTTTACTAATATCGAAATGTTTAAACAAAAAACATGAAATTGATTTGCTGCTCATTTCAGACGAAAAAACAAATCATTATTGTCTGATCAAAAATCTGAGTCGACTCATTTCCTCCCAATCATCCAAACACAACGGCAAAAAATATTTTTGCAGAAATTGTTTGCAAGTGATGAAAAGCGATGAAGATCTTTCAAGACTTTCAGCCTATTGCAGAGAGCACAGCTCAGTTCGAGTCGATCTTCCTCCAGAAAATTCGTTCATGAAATTCGAACAAAAACAAAGGTCAACGAGAGTTCCACTTGTGGTTTATCCCGACATTGAAAGTCTCATCAAACCGATGGATTCGTGCGAACAAGACCCAAGCCAGTCGTACACCTAAAAGTTTCAAAAGCATGCTCCAAGTTCCTTTTCCTATTACATCAAATGTTTTGACGAAACCGTTAACGATAGTGATCCGTCAATTTCCACATCGTCAAGCGAGAACGATGACGTTGCCCAATATTTTGTTGAAAGTTTGGAAAGAGAAATAAAAGAACTTTATGGAAAGACCGGGGAAAAAAATATGGTCATGACCCTCGAAGATAAAAAAAATTTCAAATCCGCGACAGTTTGCCACATTTGCGAAGAAAAAATTCTCGATAATGACAAAGTGCGCGATCACTGCCATTTTACTGGAAAATATCGAGGAGCTGCCCACAACGATTGCAATTTGAAATACAAAATTCCAAAATTCGTTCTTGTTGTTTTTCACAATTTGTCAGGTTACGACAGCCACCTGTTCATCAAGAAATTGTCTGGTGGAAAATTAACCTGCATTCCAAACAACGAGGAAAAGTACATCAGCTTCTCGAAAAAAATCAAAGTTGGGGATTATATTGGAAAAGATGGAAAACCAAAAGAAAAAAAAAGTTGAATTGAGATTCATCAACAGTTTTAAATTCATGGCCTCCAGTTTGTCTTAGAATTTAAAGCCAGAACAGTTCAAAAACCTCACAAAATATTTTGAAGGAAAAAAATTTGATTTGTTGCGCAAAAAAGGAGTGTACCCTTACGATTGGATTGACTCATTCAATAAATTTCATGAAAAGCAATTTCCTCCAAAAGAAGTGTTTTTCTCCAAACTCTGCCACGAGGATATTAGCGACGAAAATTATGCGCATGCGCAAACAGTCTGGAAAGAGTTTCAATGCAAAACGTTCAGGGATTATCACGAATTGTAAAACGTGTCTGACGTTTTGATTCTTGCGGATATCTTCGAAAATTTCAGGGACGTTTGCATGAACATTACAAGCTCGACCCCGCCTGGTATTACACATCTCCCGAGTTGGCTTGGGACGCTTGTTTGAAAATGACAAAAATAAAATTGGAATTGTTAAGTGATCCTGACATGCTTCGCATCGTCCAAAAGGAACCCGTGGAGGAATCAGCATGATTTCAACCCGACTTGGAAAATCAAACAACAAATACATGGGAGATTCGTTCGATTCGAGCAAAGACCCGTCCTTCATTCAATACTTGGACGCCAACAACTTGTACGGATGGGCCATGAGCAAACTCTTCCCACTCACGGTTTGGAATGGATGGTTGAAGACGAACTTTCCAATTGAAAATCGATTTCGTGCATTTTGGAAGTTGATTTGGATTATCCAGAAAGTCTTCATGACGAACACAACGATTACCCTCTGGCTCCTGAAAGAATGAAAACTGAAAAAGTGGACAAACTCGTTCCAAATTTCAACGACAAAAAGAATGACGTCCTTCTCAGCGAAAACCTGAAATTGTATGAACGATTGGGAATGAAAATTTCAAAGGTGCATAGAGGCATCAAATTTGAGGAACGAAATTGGATGAAACCATACATTGACCTCAACACCAATTTGAGAACAAAAGCCACCAACGACTTTGAGAAGGATTTTTTCAAGCTGATGAACAATTCGGTGTTTGGAAAAACCATGGAAAACATTGAAAAGCGAGTGGACGTGAGACTGGTTACAAAAAAGGAAGAAGCAATTAAATTGTCGGCCAAACCAAATTAAACCAGGCACACGATTTTCGACGAAAATTTGATCGCCGTTCACATGAAAAGAACAAAGCTGCTTTTCAACAAACCGATTTATTTGGGAATGTCAATCTTGGATTTGAGCAAGACTTTGATGCTTGAATTCCACTACGACTACATCAGAAAAAAATATTCCGACAAAGCAAAGTTGTTGATGACGGACACGCTGATTTATTAAATAAAAACGGACGATTTTTACAAAGACGTTGCCGAGGATGTGGAAAGCAAATTCGATACGAGTGAATTTGACAAAAACCATCCTGCCATTTAAAGCGTTGGGTTTAAGGTTGGTGCAAACAAAAAGGTTGGGATACTCAAACACGAAACCGGAGGAAAACAGATTGAAGAGTTTGTCGGTCTGAGGTCGAAATCTTTCAAAACTCTTTCAAAATCCATGAAAAAGAAAACAAAAGATGCAAAGGAGTCAATAGAAATGTCGTACAAAAATACGTCACCCACGACGATTACAAAAAATGTCTCGAAACAAAAAAAAAAAAGGTAAACAAAATGAACGTCATCCGATTCCATTTGTACAACATTTACACGGAAGAAATCAACAAAGTCTCTCTCAGCGCCGCCGACGACAAAAGAATCATTTTGGAAGATGGAATTCACACGTTGGCTTATGGACATTTCAAATTAAAAAAAAAACCAAAACAAGAGGCAAATCCAGAGCAAGAGGAAAAACCCGAGCAAGAGGAAGAGTCAGAGGCAAAAAGGTTGATCACAGAGTGCAGAAAGATAATCGCAGAGAACAAAGAAATTTCAAAGAAGTCAAAAATGTTGATCGCAGAGTGCAGAGAGATAATCGCGGAGTCCAAAGGATTTTAAAAAATTTAACAAAGTAAAAAAAATGAGCAACAAAAAAATCAATGTGGAGGGAATTGTTTTGCCGAACGAGGGTTTGTCCACTTTTCAATTAATAAATGCAGCAAAAAAACTGAAAATAAAAACTTTCGAGGAGTTTTTGTCAGAGACGAATTGCCCAAAAAGGCGATCAAAAAAGAATGCGGAATTGTCAACACGGGGGAATCGAGCACAGAAGGGTTTCATTGGGTGTGTTGGTACAAAGACGGGGATGAAAAGTTCAGCTTTGACTCTTACGCCCAACCACCTCTCGTCTTTTACAACAGCGAAAGAGTTCAATTTGGAAACACGTCTTATTGTGGTCACTTGTGCGTTTACGTCTTGAAAAAATGTGAAGTGGGAAACAGCTTTCAAGACATCGTCAACACCCTTTGGTGATTGCAAACCGAATTTAAAAAAATTTTCTCCATTTAAAAAATGATTGACAAATTCAACAGAAGCGATTTCAGCGTTTATTTCGACAATAATTCAACAGACTCAGCAAGCAACGTTTTTATTAAAACAGACGGTTCCAGCACCATCACTTCAGACATTGATTTTAATTCTCAAAAAATCATTAATTTGGCAGAACCAACCAACTCACACGACGCCGCCACAAAAAATTATGTGGACACGCATTCGTCTAGAGGAACTGGCACGGTTATTGGAGCTGCAGACTTGAATTTAAATTCCCATAAATTAATCAATCTGCTTAATCCATCAAACGCGCAAGACGCCGCGACAAAAAGTTACGCAGACGTTTTGTTACAAAAATCCAACTTTTTAGGACTTGTTCCAGGATCAGGATTCACCAGTTTGGGTTTAAAGTCGCAAACTGTGACAGGATCAACCATTGCACCAGTATTCAGCTACGTAGACGGTCCTAGAGTTCTAACAAGGCTATGGCTTGCCATAAATGGAACCAGAACAACAGTTCCTGGACGCATCTTTATTCAAGTATTGGCAGATGGAGAGATTGTATTTGGAAATACTTCAACAACCAACGAAGGAATAGGAGTGGACAGCACTGCCCTTGCTTGCGACTTGCTCTTTTCCCCTCTTGGCGGACCGGTTTACGCCAACTCTTTGCAAGGTTGCTACGTCTACAACACCAATTCATTGGGAGGATATCGACTTACCGTTTACAACAAACTTAATCATCGAACTGGTCAATAATAATACTGGATCCATTACTCACTGGATTCAACCCTTCATTTCCACATTCACCTCCGTCCCTCCTCTTCTCTCCTCTGTTAAATTGTTCTCAGTGACGTTCAGATATCTAAACACCACTTACGGAAACGAATATGTTTTGCTAAACACCAATGGAAAAGGAAATGGCGTTTTTCTGAAATACATCAGGATGCATGTTATCGGCGCTTCTGGAAACTGGTGGGAGTCCAGAGTCAGAATGTATGACGGAAATTTGCCTCCAGGCAAATGAACTGTCCTTGGTCCATGGACTCCTTACAATGAAAACAATTACAACACTTTCCCTGGGTATGACACCGACAGCAAATGCATCTTCTCCTCGTCTGGACTGGAAGATTTTTACTTGTCTTCGTGGAATGGATCAAACTTAACCTCTTTTAACAACAAATCGACGGGACTCCTGTACCAATCCACCGCCTCCATCGGCTCCACCACCACCATTTCCTTTCATAGAAATTTTGCAGAGGCGGACTCCATGCCCAGCGTCGCAGCTGGAAGAAGACTCGTTGTCACACTCAACTCCGGTGATTCGCAAGTCGGTCAATACGGAAGCTTTTACCTTCTTCTCGGACAAGCGTATTATTACGCCTAATTCTAAACCTTTTTAAATTTAATTTTGTAAAAAAAAAATTTCTTCGCGTATTAAAATGAATGAAGCTCGCAAAGTTAGAATCATACGAAATGAGGACGGAAAACTTCGAAGTTTTAAAATACATGATCCCATTCAAGTTTTAAAAAATAATGGAGCACATTGGCGCGAAATTGAAATTTTCAAATCACTCATCAAAGCAAAAAAAGAACAAGACCAAACAAAAAAAGAAAAAGAAAATTTTCGCAATGAAAAATTTAAACTCCTTTTCAAAAATTGAAATTTTTTCTTTGCTAAAAAAAACTTCAAATTTTTTTTGATTTTTTTTTGAAATTATTTTTTTAATTTTTTTTTGATCTTTTTTTTTTTTTAATTTTTTTTTCCAAAAATTTTTTTTTCCAAAAAATTTTTTTTCCAAAAATTTTTTTTTTGCCCCAGAAAATTTTTACCCCGCGATTATCGAAGTTTTCACAAAGAAGATGAAAAAATGATTTTGTCCCAGATCTCTCATATTCATGTAGTAGTTCAAAAAGTGACTCTATAATGTCTCAGGGAAAGTCTAAATAAATCCCCACAGCATAAAGCGCATTGCGCTTCAAGTAGCAACGGCCTTAAAAAAAACATCTTTAAATTTTAGAAAAAGTGTCTTACTGTACACAGTATTTATAAAAAGGCTCTTTGATGTCCCAGATTGACACAGCTCGTAATCTCATATATTGCGATTGCGGAATGCGTCAGAAATTTACCCCAATACCATAAAACCTTAAAAAAAACACAGCAAAAACTTTTCCTTCAGCATGCTTAAAAAATATGCATGCAAATATATTAAAACAGAGATATGCTTCGTACTAGGCATAATCAAATTTCACCACCACAAATCAATGTGTCAAGGTACATTACTTTTTATGTCTCACTGCACACCACTTTTTTGTGTCTCACTGCATACCACTTTTTTTTTTGTTTTAATGTACGTCATCAGTTCAGAAAACATAAACTTTCTATTGACTAAAACTTGTCATGCGAAATCACTAGAGGCGGCTGCACAATATGATTGAGAACAACTAGCTTGTTTTATCTTTATTACTTTACTTACAAGAACTGACTTTTATTTATTCGCGCACTTATTGCTTAATTTTCTAAAATAATATTTTTTGTTTTCTAGACACAGAGCATGTTTACAAACCTTTTTTGTACCATGCTCTGCCCTTTCTAAAATCTTTACGCCCCATTTGTACCATGCTCTACCCTTTCTAAAATTCTTACGCCCCCATGTAACGTATTCATGAATTTTGATATTCAAAATTAATTTGTTCACTGAAGAAACTGAGTCTCCCTATGGTTTACTTAAATTTCTACCTCTCTATGGGGCCAATGCCTCGTGCATCAATCAGAAGTAAGCATCTGCGTATCGTTATCGAAGTATCGAAGCTAACCAATACTTATTTACGATAATGTGTTTCGATATGATTTGGAATAATCCGATATGTTTCGATATGATTTCGATAAAATATCGTTTAAGTATTCGATATTAGCAATATCAATTTTGTATCGTATCGTTACCAGCGATAAATATCGGTTTAATTATCGTAAGAGTGTATAACGATATTTTTTGAGTTTTGATATGAAACCGATAACTTAACGTTTGGGTTTCGAGACTTTTCGATATTTTACGATACTTTGTATTAGATATAACTAAATGTTAAGTTAAAAAAATTTTTTTTAATTGTTTTGCGATATATATTTTCTTAATCTATTGATTAAAATATTGCTAAAAATAAAAATTCCCTGTTTTTTAACGCCATTTTTAAGATGTTAAAAACGTCTTAGCCGGTTAGGAGGACAATTCAACTGTTTATTTTTTCGAATAAAAACAAAATACTCAAAAAAATAATTCATTTTTTAAAAAGGAATGAATTATCTTTTCTAAGCCGTTTTGTTTTTTCTTTTAAATAATTTTAACAATTGTGGTCAATTCAATTTTTTAATTAATAATAAGTACTTGTTATGTAATTAAAATATTTAGTTGAAATGTCGCCACTAATTGTAGTGAATGGAAACTTTCGGCTTCGGTATCGATTTTTTCTGCCTGATAAATATCGAATTTTCTGCCTGATAAATATCTGATAAATATCGAAACTTTATCGTGAACATTTTATGAATACGATGTTATCGTGATATATCAAAACTTACAATATGCACATTCCAATATCTTATCGTATCGTAATAAGAAAAGTTTCGACACCCAGATTCTTAATCAGAAGTCAGATTCTTGATATAGCGAAACCCTGATAAGCTCAGGCGTCTCGAAACGTTTCGGGAAATTTCAATCGAGATTTTTATATTGAGATGATACGAGGTGATACGAGAAGTTAAGAGATTGGGTTTGAAAATTCATCAAAATATCTCGAAAATTTCGTAATGGCTCGTCAAAAAATAAGGGATAAACTAGTTAATCTGTACAAAGTACGCATTGTTGGGACAATTGACGCACGCGACAGCTGAATTGTTATTTTTTTTTTTTTTTTTGCAGTGTAAACAGAGCTAAAAGTTAAAAAACTTTAAATGTTTAATGAAATTATTTCAAATTATATTAAATATATAATATTTTTTTATTCAACAATATTGTCATCTTTTTTACAAAGAATCAGGTAAGAAAACACTTTATTACTATATATTTTTATAATTTATTGTTTATTTTGTTGACTCTTTTTACTTTAGTTCATTACTTAAAAATTTTTTTTTAGGTTTTTAACAAGATGACAAAGTTAAAATATTAAAAGTGAATGACGTCAGTGAAATAAACAGTTATATATTTACACTTACAAGTTTGAATTGTCATGTAGATGAAATGTTGTATTGAAGTAATTGGCTAATTCCAGTACAAATTTTGGTAATCATTTTCCGGGAAAGTGCAAGCTTTCTTTTGTAGTTCCTGGAACTTTTTAACGATCGGACGTATTTAATTATTGTCCTGGAAAATTTTTTTTTGATTTTGATTGTGATATTTGATTTCATATTTTTAGACAACATGGTTCGTCCAAGGACAGAAATATGGAAGCACTTTACTGATGAAAGAGTCATCGAGAATGGCATTGAGTTTTTGCGAAGTGCAACATTGACAACTTTGGCCATGTCTCCAACCTTACAGACGGAAAAACCAGTGGTATGAGGCATCACATGATTAGTTCTCACTCAGTGATCTGGCTGACTTTGGAAAAAGAAAAGGCAGAGAAAAAGCGCCAAGGAGATGTTGCCTATCAGAAACTAGAGCAGGTGAATTGGTGTTTTAAATCATTTAAAATTAATCTTTATTAAACTATTTTTATTGAATATTAATTGTTTCATCGTTGATTTAGGATTTTTGAATCATTTTTCTTTTGTTTACTTATGAATCCAAAACCTTTTTTAGTTTTTACAAAAAAAGGTACTTATTATTACTTTTTTTAATTTTTAGTTATACGACGAAGATGAGCGATATGAGCAAGAGCAAGGAGGACATACACCTAAAGCCTTAGAAAGAGGAATTAAAAAGAGGAAATTGGTAGGACCATCAACACCTGAGAAAGCCAAAAAAATTAATGCATACATAAAGTATAAGCCGCAGGTTAAAGAGCAGCTACGAGGAGACATAGAAATTGCCAAGTTCTTGGCCAGATGCAACCTTCCCTTCAATCTGGTAGAAACTGAAAAAGTAGTCGAATGTTTCACGATGAGGACTGCCAATGGCTGCTTAGGTGGCCATTGAAATAATGTTTTGTTATTTTAATCAAAGTTTAGCTACAAAAATGAACAAAAAACCTTTTGTTCCAATAATTTTCAATATATTTGAAAAATTAGAAAACTTGTCTCGTAATATCTCGAAAAACATCGAAAAAATATTTAAATCTCGTTAATTTCTCGTTATTCTCATAGTATTGTCATGTTTCGAGAAGGGAAATTTCGTGACCAATTCTCAATCGAGAATCTCGTTACTTCTCGTAACCTCTCGAAACAAGTTCTCGAAACTTGTGAAAACCATGATCGAAACTATTCTCGAAAATCAGTGTCATTTCGAGATCTCGTATCGTAATGTCTCGTAACAAAAATGGTTTCGAGACTCCAGAGCCAGAGCTATATATACTAGATGTCTAAAATCGATCCGAAAAGTGAAGCCGTGGAAGCCATTACTAATTCGGGCAAAAACATGCATTTTTAACTTTTATTTCGCACGTCGGATATAGCTTTTGCCCTTATTACAAATGACGGATTCAATTTGTAAACAAAATAAGCGGCTTCACTTTTCTTCTTATAAAATCCCGCAAGTTAGACATCTAGTATATATAATATATGATTGCCCCTGATAGATATATAACGAACCGAACTTCGATGTAACAAGCCTAACTTAAAAAACTATTCATCGTTTTTTAAATAAGTTTTAATTTTATTTTTGGTAAAAACGAATTACTTTCCTTCAGATATTAAAATATGGAGGCTCTACAGTATCGAAATCTTAGTCATATAAATAAAAGTAAATTATCTATAACTGTACAAATTGAACAAAGCTATATGTTTTTTGAAATAAATAAATACATGTAAATAAATAATAAATACATGTAAATGTGTGTGTGTGTGTGTGTGTGTATGTATGTATGTATATATATATATATATATATATATATATATATATATATATATATATATATATATATATATATATATATATATATATATATATATATATATATATATATATATATATATATATATATATATATATATGTACCTTCTTTCAGTCTAAAAATAATAATGATTTCTGATCTATCAGTATCTGCTAAAGAGTTTGTTCCAAAAAACAGTTGTTCACTTACGCTATCAGCAAAAGCTGCTGAGTTTATCCCTGAAAATATAAGAAATGTTCAAAAGAATTTTGAAAATAGACCAAAGCACTCTGAAAAATGCTCTATATCAAGCAGTTCTTCCAATATTCAGCATCAAAATTCTTCATTTCATGAAACACACAAAGACACCAATCCTAAAGATAAAGTTTCAGTAAGAGAGTTTCAATTAAAACAAGCAGAAAAAGAATGTAATATAAAAAAGAATATCAAAAAAAGTAAGGTATGTAGCTATTTAAAAAATAATGATAATAGAATGAGAAGCACATTTTGAAATTCATGCTATATTTCCCTGTTAAATAAATCTCGGTGTATATCTAGAGTATTATGATTTTTTTCTTGTAAATTAGCTTTTTTGTAATCTCTATAATATTATATTGCTCATATAAAAACTGTTTTCTGTGTGGATAAAAGTAGGGTCAAGTTCTAATTTTATCAACATAAACTTTGGTCTTTTTGATATCTTTTTGAAAAATTTAATTAAAAAGTTCATATTTTGTTTTTCATATTTTGGAAATATTTGTTTGAAATTTTTTAAAAAATCTTAAAAATTAATTTTCAAAATATTGTGGACTAATTTTTGAACTCCCATTATCAAAAATTCTTTTATAAATTAAATGTAGCAGCTTGTATATTACTTATTTGTGAAATGTTTTTATATACTGGTGATACTCAATTAATTATACTCTAGCATCTATTTTGATTTTTTGTATTTACTATAATATAGCTTATGTTAACAAGTTGAATGTTTTTTATATTTTATCTGAATGCAAATAACTTTAAACTTTAACTTTTTATTTTTGATTTTCCACAGATGGTTCCAGCAACTCACACTGATAAAAATGGTAGGTTTTGTATGTTTTCATTGAATAAATTTTTAAATTTAAGGCCTTCTTGACAAGGTCAAGTTTTTAAACTGTAATTCTTAAATCAATAATTTAAAAATTTGATTGTTTCATTTTCTTTACAAGGGTGACCACCAACACGAAATCATCTTTGTCAAAAAAGACTAATATCATTAAAAATAATTATAATTAATTAGAAAATGGTCGTTTCATTTGTAACTTTGAAATTACAAATGCTGTTTACCAAAACTACTCTCCAGGGTTCTCCCGCTATTTTTAAGATTTTATCTAAAAATGCGGTAGTTATGCAAAAAAATTACTTATAAGTTTGCTGTAAAAGAAATGACTGTTTGGATTACTTTTGTTTATTCTCTTACCAAAGTTGAAATAAAAGAATTAAGGCTTCTGCTTTAAAAAATTTCATCGAGGTGTTTTGCATTTAAAACTACTTAATAGTTTTATTTTATAAATTTCATAACAAAAGTTTTATAACATTTCAAATATTGAAGTATACTAAGCAATTTCATAAAAAAAATATATTGAAGTACAGTAAGCAATAAAATAAAAAACTTTAAAAAAGTTAAGCAGTTAATCAAGTTTCATTTTATTTGTTGAAACTTAAAGAGTTGTTGGAATATTTTAAAATTTTTTATTTATTTATTCTGTTTTTATTGATAAAAGTAGAGTTTAAGTTTTCTCTGTTTATTTATGTTAGGTTTCATGATTTGTTTTCAAATACTCTTTATTTCTAGAAAAACCTACCCAACTCTCATGGAGTTCAATAGTTAAAAAGGTGCCTAGTTCTCAAACAATCAAATTAAATGGGAACAAAACAAATGTTTCTCCAATGCATAAAGAAAGAGATATAAATACAACATCACAAACATTATTTAAAAATGAAGATTATATTAAAACTGAGAATGCAAACAATTATAAAGTTAATTTAAAAACTAATATATCCAAGCATAATCAAAGACATTTTCATGAACACTTCTCCAAAAAGAAAACGGAAGATTTACAATGCAACTTATGTTCATCCAATAAAAACCAAAAATATTTCATAGAAAACCAAAGCTTTCATGATAATAATAATCCTCAATCCAATGCCCAGCTCTTTCCCATGGAAAAAAAACAAAACCTTTCAACTACTTCAGACAGTTTGAGCAGAAATTCACTTAAAAAGGCAGATAAAAAAAAACCTGCGAACTTAAGAGTATCATTTAATAGCAGTTTACAGAAGCAAGATGAAAAATCACCAGTGGATGATCTTCCTGATTCTGCTAGTTCTTGTAAAGGATTAGTTAATGTTGATAAGGATGCACAAACTCTAAAGCTTTTAGAGAGGCTTAGGAAAAATATGGATGCCATTAGTTCAAAAGAGATAACTTTTAACCCTGATATTGCTGTCCCAATATCTTCTGCAGTTACCACATTGTCCTACAGCTCAGTTGTAAAGAAAGTCATGGTAAGTTTTTTAAATGAAATATGTAAGTTATAAAAAATGTACATAAGTGCGCTGTTGTTTAAATTGGATGTTTAAAAACTTTTTTGTATTACTCTTGGTTTTTTCTATTTTTATATTGAACAATTCATTCAGTTAAAAGTTCAACATTGAATTTACTTGTGTAAATTTATTCACCTTTTTCTGAAGTCCTTCCAGGATTTTTATTGTTCATTATATTTTATTTGTCTTCTTAGGATGATAATTGTAAAAGTTCTTAAGTTCTATTTGTAGTTAAATTTAAAAAATGTATTTTGAATTTTTTTTTTTTTTTTTATAATAAAAAATGTGCCTTATGTGAAATATTTTAATAATTTTTTTTTGAATTCTGAAGTAAGCAATATATTCCTATTTATAGATATTATAATTAAATGTGAGTTTCTATTCTTGTTTACAGTTATTTATGATGTGAAATTCATCACTTTTTCTGCTCTTAACATAAAACAAATAAATTTACCAAATTTCGATAAAAGCTGAGATTTTTATAAAATTACTTTTGTATAACAAAATGACCCATTAGGAGATCATGTTTGTGTAAGTATCTTTATTATTTTTTTGTAATCATATCTTTTAAATTAGATTTTTAAAGTAAATATGACTTTCTATTGTTGGTTATAGCCTATAAGTAGCTCTTCCATTGAAATAAGCAAAGATGATGAAAAACCAGAGCTAAGTGGATTAACGCCTGAAGAGAAAAAAATTAAAAAAAAGAAGATGAAGCAGTTGAAGCGGAAAATCAAAGCAAGAGAGAAGAAAATTCTACTAACCAAAACAAAAATGGTGGAGGTTAAAACTCCAAAAAAACAATCAAATAAAGAAGCAATCCTTGACTTTGGTAGTTTGTTGGACCGGCTAACATCTGAGGTACTAGAAATTATTTTTAAAATGTTCTTATTGTAGATGTAAATAATTGTAAAAATAAAATCAAAAATTTTAATATCATCTGTTTTGTTGAACTGTAAAACTTGTTCACATCATTTTTCTTTCAAACATCAAATTTATACTTATATCATTTAATTAGATATTTAATAATATATAGTAATAATAATAAATTATAGTGTGTGTGTGATCAGAAAAAATATGAAAAAGTAGGGGGATGGAGTGTAGTAGGTGAAAAAAAAAAAGATTTTTCAATTGACCCAAAAGCATCCCTCTGAAATGTTTTAAGTGTGTATCTGTTCTTTTAAAGTTTTTTAGAAAATTATCTTTTACTGCTATAGTTTTTTGAAATTATGCTGTTGTAACTGTTGTAAAAGATTACATTAGGGTAGGGTGGTGAGAACTGGGACAATAATATGTGCTTTATCCATTTTTGTCACTGCTGAGTTCCATACACGTAAATATGTTGTTTTCTATGTTTTAAATGTGATATTTCAACGTCGCTTCAGATGAACTCGCTTGCATTTACTGTAAATAATGATGTGTGTCACTTTTGTTTTGATTTGTTGGTATTTATTGGTAGTGGGTAGAAGTGGGACACCCTGGAGAGAAATGGGACAGCAGATGGGGAGATGTCGAACACAATGGGGTGAAGTGGGATACCACTTAAACTTTCATTCTTTTTTGTTCATTTAATAGAAAGAAAAACATTCAATTATTTTACTAAATTTTAGACACATATTTTATTATGTTATCCAAATGATTACAAAAACATAATATTTTTTAATAGGATATAATACAATAAATGTAGACCCCTATTACTGGATATTTAATTTTTTGAAGTCCAGGAAGAAGACAATATCACCCTTTGTGTGAGATGTTGTCCCCTGTGACACAGGCATATGGAGAAGAGCTTTGTTCTCCTCCAAGTCAACTGGGTGTTGATCTGGAATATATGGATGTATAAATTTATTCTCCACTTTGGTACTTTTTCTTAAATACTCATTAAATAACCATTTCTTCAGCAACATCCAAGACTTTGGCCACATAATATTTTGGTTTCATGCTCTTTTCAGAATGAAGTTCAATAAGAATAAACATGTCCTTCTTTCACAGCAACATCATTCACAGCAACAGGACCCAGATGAATTTCTGGCGAACCATCATCCTCACTCAATGCTGTACTGTCATCATCTGTGTCATTCAACACCATCAATACATCATCATCCTCATTACTGTCCGAAGTGTTAGCATTGATTTGTTTATTTTCAGTTCCCTCAAGCACCAGTTTTCTATTTGACTTCTTCACCTTTCTTTGCTGCCACAGTTCAGCCTCTTCTCTGATTCTTTTCATTTCTGGACTGGACTTGGCTTTCATTGTTCTTTCTCTTTTATGTCCTCTGGTCTATTCTTTTCTCATAGATGCCTGAAACAATACAAATCAAAAGAAAATTATTAGGCTACTAACACCACATAATTATTAATGTTAAAGTCAAACAAGAACTATTATTCCTATTCCTTTTTTCTTTTCAACAACCTCCAAAACAGCCTCTAACATTGCTCTTGGAGGTACTAGTCCTGCAGCTGTTTTTCTTTGATATTTTCTAGGCTTTATAGTTTACTGTGGACAAAAAAAAAAGAAAAAATATATCAATAGTATAGTTTACATTCTTACTCAAATAGTATTTTGTTGATTAAAAAAAAAATGTTGGGAGAAGTGGGACAGTCATGGGAGAAATGGGACAGCCTGTCCCAGTTTGACCCATTGCTAGTTTCCACACCATATTTTTTCTCACTAGCATACACCTACAGTAAACATCATATCCTTTGTAGAGTAACACATTAACATTGGTAGCACTATTACATCAGCATTTACAATCATTTAGCTGCAATATCTATTAAACAATTAACTTTGAAAACATATTTAAAAAGATAAGTTTTGAGGTTTAATATCAAATTATTGGCGCTGTAATTATTGTAAGAATCCAAGACTGGCTTTCATCACACATGATAAAAAGGAAGTCAAGGGCTGCATAAAATGGTTTGCAAATTTTGATTGGCTGAAAAAGTAAGAAACTAAATGGGCTGTCCCAGTTCCCCCTGTTGTAGTTCTCCCCACCCTCCCCTACTATAATATATTTTATTATATTGTATTACATTTAGTAAAAATTTATCTGTACTATTGTCTGTATCCTTTGTAATATATATTTGTATTATCATTTTTTAACCCTTTGTACTTTAAATTGTCTCTGTAAAGATAGCCTTTGATTCTTTTGTAATTTTTGTTTTAGTTTTTGTTCATCAACTTTTTTTAGCACTTAGAATCTCAAAAGATGGCGAATAAAAAGAAACAAAGAAAAGCTGTGTCAACTGGAGTAGTGTCAGTTGTTGCAGGGATGGCAAAGCGAAATACATTAGATGGAAAGAGAAAAGTGAGAGACAAGGTATGTTGCAGTTTTATTTTTTACTAGGTGTCTTCAATCTAATTATCTACTTAGATTATGCAATCTGTTTTCATTTAAATTTCAAAAATTTTAAATCAGTTTGGGTTTTAATGCTTTTAATATTTCTATAGAATTTTACGTTACGTAAAGTAGATTTATTATGTTAAGTCAAAAGAATGCAAGGAACTGTTTTAAGCATTCTGTTGCTTTAGTTTGGTGGTATGGTGTACGGTGGAACTCAAAATCTTTTAGACAGCACAGCTCCTATTATAAAACGTGGGAAAGAGAGAGAAACACCAAAGAAAAAGAAGCCAACCCTTCTGAAAAAAGTAATTACAATGTTGTACCATTGTAACTTTTTTTTGCAAGTTGTTTTTATTAATATAAATAATGATATTTTTTACAATCAATTTTTTTAAAGTAAACTAGTATAAATTATAGTTCTATAGAAATGCTGAAAGTCCATTTTAAATAGGAAGGCCCAGTTACATAATTTGTTGTAAAAATAGCTTTGTGTAAATTGTGTTTTGTATTGTGGTAAAATAATAATTTTGTAGTTGCATATTTGTTTCATTAAATTCTTCCATCTTGTTTTTTTTCTTGCTTCCTTGTTTTTTTTTCTGTTGTTTTCCATGTTTCTTTATCCTTTCAGTAAAATGTGAATCCAAAGTTATTGGTTATCACCAAATAAGAAAAATAATTTTGTAAAAATTTTTTTTTTTTTTTAGATTATAAAACGTGAGCGTGAAAGAAAACAGTTAAATAATATGACAAAACGAAGACGAGACCCTGAAAAAGAACAACCATCTACTTTGTATGTTTTATATTCTTTCTTTTTTTTTTAACTTTTGTTTAAAATTAATTTGTAGAACTTTTTGATGGTTGTTTGCATCCAAATTTTTGCATTACTTTTGTAAATATCGCAATAGCAGATCTAATGATTTGGTAACAACTTTGAATAATGAGTGCTTATCAATTAAAGATGAGCTAACTGAAGTCAGTGATACTGTTGTAGAGAACTCTTGTCTATCAGACAATTGCATTGCAGAGGAATCTATTGAAATCAAGAAGGAAACTGTTTCCCAGAATACCTCAAATACCAATCCTTCAGACAATAGTAGTACTTTTTTTTTTTTTTTTTTTTTTTTTTTTTTCAAAGATTGTTTTTCTCTTTTTTGGTTGTCTTGTTTTAATCTCATCTTCCTTTTTATCATTTTTTTAGATCCAAATGTTGTAAAACTTTGTAGCCTTCCAGAATATGTTAAAAGAGAAATTCATTCAAGAAAGTTTCGAGAGTATGTACTTTGTTCTCAAGAGTTAAACAAAGTTGTAATGCACCTTATTAAATATTTCATAGTTTATATGTGGTTTTTTTATTTTTGTGTTTATCTATCTTTAGCATATTTATAATGAATCCAATGAGATTTACAAAACAAGTTTTTGGCATGACTAATATTGTTCGTGTATTTTCAATGTAATTTAGGTATTGCAACCATCTGTTAACCAAGGAGATCGACAATTTGACTCAGTTACTGTTATTAGATCTTATCAAATACCAAGACAGGGTTTACCATGAGAATCGAATTAAAGTAACTAATCATAATTTGAGTTTTATTTATAGCAGAGATTAGCAAAAAGTGATTAATTGGTTATATTTGCTCATTTTTATCTCCACTTATTCTAGATTTCCTCAAAATTTTAACCTATTGTTTTACGCTGTTATTATTCAAAAGTATTTTCAAGCACCTCAATAAAATATTTGCTTCTTATTGATTTACTACTCTTTTATTTTTATTTTCTTTGCTCTTTCAATGATCAAGTTTTCTTTTTTTTATGTTTACATTTTTCTATATATCAAATATTTTTACAAATATATTAAATGTTTTTATACATATTAAGTAATTTTATAAATATTAAATATTTATATATATACAGTAGCATACAGAAGTTTACAAACAGCTAAAATTTTCTAGTTTTTTCGTCATAACTTTTTGCCTTTTCACTGAAAATTTATGGAATTTTTAAAAATTGCTCTTCTAAAGTGATTACATAGTATAGTTTACTCAAAAAAATGAAAATTTGTTACGGAAGGAAGAATTTCAAATTTTATTGAAAACATAATCATGCAAAAGTTTTTAACCAGTTTTGTGCCCCCATTTAAAAAATCAAAGTTTCAGTAAGAAAAACATTTTGTTATTAAAATTACTTTAGTTTACTGGAGATAATATTTAACTTATATTGAATTAAAAAAATAATGTGAAAGTCTAAGGAATTGTCACTAGAAAATAAAAATTTAATAATACGTGCTGTAGAGAAGAAGATCCTTATAAGCAAATTTCTGAGCTTTATGATGTGGCAAAATCAACAATTAGCTTACTAGTTAAGAGATATAGAGACTGTAAGACACTCAAAAACAAGCATTGTCTAGGAAGCCCAAAGATAACTGCAGAACATCAAGACAGAATTTTGGTAAGACAATCAAAACAAGATCCCCGCAGAAGTGCTGTTGAATTAATTGGTATTTTGAGCAAGAATTATGGTGTTAAGTGTAGTGTAGATACTACAAAACGTCACATGCATCAGTAAAATTTGTTTGGTTGTCAACCTGCCAAGAAACCATTAATATTGTTAAATAATTGCTCAGCACAAATGAAATTTGCAAAAGATCATTTGCATTGGACTTCAAAAGAATGGTCAAAAGTCTTATTCAGCGGCAAATCAAAGTTTTGCATGTTTGGTAGCGATGGTATAAAGTACGTGAGATGTCCGAAATGTAAAAGATTTGCTCCTAAGTATCAAATACCAACAGTTAAACATGATGGTGGCAATATAATGGTTTGGGGAACTTTCAGTTGTGATTCTATTGGTCCACTTCATCACATTGAAGCCATAATGGATCGGAATGTATATTTAGGTATAATCAAGAATGTTATGCTCCCACATGGAAAGGGCAAATGCCTCTTGGTTAGATTTTCCAGCAAGACAACAATCCAAAGCATTGTATAAACTCTGTCAAAAATTTTTTAAATTAAAAAAAAATTTGACTTTTGGACTGGCCTTCCCAAAGTCCAGATTTAAATCCAATCGAACATCTTTGGAAACATCTTGATCGTCAATTGAAGGGCAAAAAACCAACCAATAAAAATTATTTATTCAAGATGCTTTCAGATTGTTGGGCAAATATCCTCAAAGATGTGCTTATTAAATTAGTTGACTATTCCTCGTCGGTGCCAAGCAGTATTAAAATCTAGAGGCTATCCAACAAAATACTGATGTGCTGTAATGAAAAAATGTAGAGTTAGAAATAGTATCTCTTTTTTGAGTTTTTTTTTTATTCATTTATAAACTTTTGCTTGAATTATGTTTTCAATAAAATTTGAATTTCTTCTTTTGGTAACAAATTTTCTTTTTTTTTGAGTAAATTATATTATGTAATTACTTTAGAAGAACAATTGTTAAAAATTCCATTCATTTTCAGTTAAAAGATAAAAAGTTATGACGAAAAACAAGAAAATTTTAGCTGTTTATAAATTTTTGCACGCCACTGTATATATTCAATATTTATATATAAGTTAAATATTTTTACATATCAAATAATTTTATATGCATCAAATATTTTTTTCTCAGTTTAAACAAAAAAGACGGTATGTGGTTGGTCTTCGAGAAGTTCTCAAACATTTGAAGGTGAAAAAACTAAAAGCAATTATTGTTGCTCCAAATATTGAGAGAATTTCATGTGAAGGTAAATTTATTTTCTCCTTAAGGTCTGAAAAAAAAACTAGCTTTGCAGGTTTTTTTAGTTTAGATGTTGAAAAACTGAAATGTTTTTAGTTTGATTAAAGAGAATCATGGAAGAAAATGTCTTATGTATTTATATTGTAAAAAGTTTATTTTATGAAAATTAGCTAAAAAAAAAATATCAAAAACCTTTTCTAGATCTTTTCTAGTTTATCATTTTTTAAATAAGAATTAAGTCATTAATTAAGATTTTTGCTTCATAAAAATTTTGCTTATTTTATTTACATTATAGTATCTTATTTTAAAAGTTCCATATTTTGAGGTTACGTTTTAGTGTGTGTTTTTTTATGTTAACGCCAAGATAAATTTAGTAATGTTGCACCTAAAAGAGTGGTGAAAAGGTAGTGAAAGGATGAATTCTTGAGGTTTGGGGTAAGCAAGTTAAAGCTGGGTTAAGAACTTTTTTTTTGAAGTGATCAAATCTTATCTCTAAAATCTTAAGTCTAAAATCTTATCTCTATCTATGAGATAAAATCTCTATCTCTATCTATGAGATAAAATCTTATCTCTATCTATGAGATAAAATCTTATCTCTATCTATGAGATAAAATCTTATCTCTATCTATGAGATAAAATCTTATCTCTATCTATGAGATAAAATCTTATCTCTATCTATGAGATAAAATCTTATCTCTATCTATGAGATAAAATCTTATCTCTATCTTGTTAATAAGTTATGAATTGTGAAGTGCAAGGAGACTTTCTACTTCAGTAGAGAGAGTGTTTTTGCACTTCATTGTTTACAAAAAGTATGACATAAAAATATAATACAAAAGTATAATATAAAAGGATAGTATAAAATGTAATATAAAAATGTAACATAAAATTATGATATAAAAATATGATGCAAAAATAAATATAAAAATGTAATAAAATTATGATATAAAAATATGATGTAAAAATAAATATAAAAATATAATGTAAAAAATAAATATAAAAATATAATGTAAAAATATAATATAAAAATGAATATATATTAATACTTAGCAGGAAGTATTTTTAGGTATAAGGTTTTATAAGTAGCATAGTAATTGTGTAGCACTTTATTCTTTACTTGAAATTTAAGAACTCTGTCTTTTTTCAAGCTAAACTTCTTAATTGTTTAAATGAATCATAAATGCATCATAAATCATCATAAATCATTTCTTTCAAAAGATAAAATTAAGAGCTTGTCATTTTTTTTTAGGCGGAATTGATGACTACTTGACAAGCATTATCAGTTTATGTAATGAAGACATGGTTCCAATTATCTTTGCCTTGAATCGACACACTTTGGGGAAAACTATGAAAAAGAATGCTCCTGCTAGTGTTGTTGGTATCTTTAATTATGATGGTGCACAGGTTAGTTTCTGCCTTTTACAAAACACTATTTTTAGACAAAAATAATGGCTCTAAATTTGTTCATAAAACTTTATTTGTCGATTTTGATTTTGTAATTGACCATTTCAATAGTTACTGTAAATAGCCATTGCTATATAGTTACAAATCTTTTTTTCTCTAGGATAAATTTAAAGAATTGATGTTGCTTGTTGAGAAAGCGCGAACTGATTACAAGAATAAAGTAAAACTAATTACTCAAGAGTTTACAAATGAGCTCAAGAAAAACGGGAATATTGAACTGTGTGACAAAAAAAGATTTTCTAAGAAATTAATTCGACACCGACAGCCTTATACCAAACACAGTGAACAAATGTATTTTGTTTACCCTGCAGCTCCCCCGTTTTATCAAGATTATCATGAATATCATCCAATCAAAAATAACTTTTTTAATTACTCGCCGAGTCAAACGAACTATTATTATCATACGCAACCCTCCCCTGTCCTTCATTTAAATCCTTCGTCAAGTTTTGTGGGATCAAATATAAACCCATCTCTACAAATAACAGCAGCAGAATATTTAAAGAATCAAATGCTGGAGAAATTTTACTCTTGACGGGCAGTTATTTTAAGATAAGAATTATTGAGCTCAACCTATTGACGCTTACTAATGTTCAAATTTTGGGAGTGGAGCGTCTTGATTTGAACAGCATTTAGTGCTTTTGAACATGGTGTATATGATTCATTACATACATTACATATGTTAATGCATGCATTGTATGTGTATTTTATATGTGAATCGAAACAATTGAACAAAAATGTTAGTGAAATAAAGCAGTTAAATGAATATTCGCATCGATGTCATGATGATATCGATAATTCTTCGCAACGATATTTGTACTAATTACGAAACAAATCTGTTTAGTGGTTTAGTTGGTCGGCGTGAACCAGAATCGTAAATAAATAGAGTTTCATCACTTTGTTTTTACATGATCATAAGTGATAGAGTGGTTGCAATGTTTTATGGGAGTGTACGTGATACTGTTTATAATATTTTATGAATTGTTAATTTATTCTGGTTATTACATTTTATGAGTTAATAAGTTATTCTGATTGCAACATATTACGAGCTGATAAGTGATTCAGGCTTCAACATTTTATGAGATAAAAAATGATACTCTTTGTAACGTTTTATGAGTTGGTTATATAATTCTGGTTTAAAATCTATGAATTTAGTTGCCATCATATTATTTAGTTGCTATCATGTTATTTAGTTGCCATCATGTTATTTAGTTGCCATCATGTTATTTAGTTGCCATCATATTCTTAATAATTGTTTTCTAATCTTTATCTCCAGTAGTTCGTTTTCTCAAATCTTGTTCGTTATCGTTGGTTCGTTATCGGTTCTGAAAAATTAGGAATGAATTTTTAATGTGATCCCGATTCCTTGGAATCTTCACAACACAAAAAAAGTAAAATTTATTTCTTATATATGATTAAGAAGATAAATTATCAAATGTTTTTTAATGTTATGTTTTGATATTAATTTTGCAAACATTTGTTAATGTAAACTAAATTTGATTGAATGAGTAAGGACATAAGTTTGATCATTCTTCAAGTTGACAATTAGGAATCTTTCTTCTAGTAGATGAGTTTACTAAAAAGTTAAAAAGTACAGACAAACATGCAGATAAAAAAGAAACAAACAAAAAAAAATCCCAAACACAAAAGGAAAAAAAAACAAAAGAAAACAAAGAAAACAAGCCATTGAAAAGATAAATCACTATGCTTTTAAATTTTTTGGTGGGAGAATTAAAAAAAAAAAAAAAAAACATGAAGTTGATGGAAAATCCTCGTAAACTGAGTTAATCGAGTCGCTGTTTTATAACCCTACCTAAAAAATTAAAGTATGTTTGTAATATGACTGAACTGAGATAAAGGATGCCAGAGCTCAATTCGAAAATGAATTTTAAAACTGGCTTCACAATTTCAAAGCACATAGTATCTATCATTTCTAATGAACAAAAATAATCCATGTGTATTATTACTATATTACTATTTTCACCATACTATTATTTTACATATTTTATTATTACGTATTATTATTTTACATTATTTTACATATTGTATATTTATTGCTTTTTTAACACTTAAATAAATAAAAGTCTGTGGAATCCCCCTCAGAAAAATTGCTTCACAACTTGACTTTATCAAATGATGATAATACAAAAGAAACTTTTATCGTTTAAAATTTTTTAGTCTTTATAAAAATCTTTCACATCTTATAATCTTTGTAAACTTAAAATGGCGCACTCTTATGGCATTTTATAAAATTCAAGTTATTCAAAAGCTTTTAACATATATAAAATGGGTAGCAAAGTTAATTAGTTGTTGATGAAACGTAACTAATTTTCTTTAAAAAATACTCTATCAAATTCCTCATAAAGATTTTTTAACACAGCTTAACATGCTTACTTGGCTTTTTCAAAAAGTATTTGGAAGAAAATGACCCATAGAAAGAGTACGCAATATTTCTTAATGCATAAAGCCTTTATCAAAATAGTTACCTTCTAACATCCTTCAAGGAACCAATACCTCTCAAAACATCCCGCTCTAGGAGGTGAGAAATATGTCACTCTCCTGTTTCAGTTTTCACGTTCATTATGAGTCACGTCATTGTTGTCTGATCTCTGGTTTAAATAGTTTCAGCATAAGGTACTGTGTTTGTCTTGTAGTGGTGGGGTTATATCATTAATGGTATAACGCCATGACTAGATAATTTTATTGATAAAGGTATGGATATTTTTCAATCACCATATATAGCTATCGATCTACGCAGTTGCCTTTCCAAGTTATGCATGTTTAAGTAAACGTCTTTTATTTTTATTAGTATTTTTTTTTTTTTTTTTTTTAATTAGCAATTCAATCGCGGTTTCAAAATTATCACTGCGAATAAAGATTTTATGCAGCAATCTAATAATCACAGGTTGTTAGTTTTAGGGTTAATACTTACGGCAGTTCCCAAGAAAACCTTTTGAGGTATGAATATACACATACGGTAAAGTAACTATGCAAAATATTAAAAATCTTTTACCTTTGTCTGAGAGAAGCATTCAGTTTTTAAGATTTTGATGAAAACCGCATAATACATTTTGATTATTTTGCATCAATCTTAATTAGTGAAAGATATAAAATAAGAACCGTCTAAAAATGATCATCTACTTGAAATTTGATGATTATTTTACATCGATTCAAAATTTTTTCATAAATCAAAAAATGTTTTATTGCATGATTACAACAATAGAAGAAATCTCCTTTCTTACCTTGAATTATCAAGTTGGTTTTCAAACCTGTTTACAAATCTATTGTGAACAAGTAACTTATTATTTCGCACCTGAAATTCAAAAAATTCCTAATACAGTAAAAATCATGAAGATTGCCGCAAAACAATTTGTTTTTTGTGCGTGCAAAAATGGGAATTGTGTTTTTTTGTATTAGCAAATTTGTGAACTTACAATACTTATGAGTGAAAAAGTGCTCAAAGTTTTAGAAAAATTTCGCATAATAGTTGAAAAAATTGAACACTTCAAGCAATCATACCTTCACTTGTGTATCGCTGTGACTCGTATAGAAGATGCCATTTTTTCCATGTCCCAGAACTCATTGAAAGTTATAGAATCAAATTGGAATCATTTGCACAGAACTGATTACTCTAATGGTTTTGTAGTCATTTTTCTTGTAGAAACGAATCTATTGTTTTGTAAATCAATAGAAAAACTACTTATTTTTGTAAAACTAATTATTTTAACTTTTTTTGTGATGTTATTTTTGAAAAGGTGAGATAAATATGGCATTCTTGAAATTTGTGAATTGAAGGTGTTTTTCATAAAAAGTTTAAAAAATGTAATTACTCACTCGGTTAAATTAAAATATTTTAAAATTTCTTGGGAATCGCCTTAATATTAAACCTGATTTTTACTAACCGTATGATTGTCAGAACTCAAGTGAAAATTAGTTAACAGAAGTTTTAAATAAAGCCAAAAACAATGCGCCCGATGAGGGACTCGAACCCGCGACCCTCAGATTAAAAGTCTGATGCTCTACCGACTGAGCTAACCGGGCATACCAATACAGCGAAATATTAATTTATTAAAAAAACTTAGGCCGTATTTTTAAGTCACTAAATTATAAGAAAGAAAAAGATATTAAAATATAATTTACACAACAAGAAGACTTCTCAAATAAAATATAACTTCTATTTAAACATTAATTGTGAATAATTTAAATTTTTGAAAATTATTTAACATATATATAGAAAGGTGGGGTCGTAAAGAACCCCAAATATAATACTCCTAGATTTTTTATTACCTTGAATGAACTATTTACATATTAAGTTCCCTGTGATTTATACGGCTTGGAGTAAAATATGACTGAAGTTATGTTTGGCGTAAGTATGTATCATTTAATATATATCATTAGTAGATAAATATTTGTTGTGACAAAAAAATTTAATTTAAATGATCTTATATTGATTTTTAAACCGAAATCTGTAACTTCCGGCAACAATATAAGACGGTCTTTAAATTTAGGATTTCGATTCGCTTTGAAAACATAAATAAGATTTCGTTTTAATTCAGAACTTCTCAACGCTGTTTATCTCCGCATTACGAATTGAATGATGCGTTCATAAAAAAAAACCCAAGGCTGCTTTTTTTTTTTTTTTTTTTTTTCTTATTTCAACCATATCCATTACAACCCGTTCAAATGAGTTCAGAGTAAAAATTTGTTTGTTTATCAACTAATCCAAAACATCATAAACTTAAATTAATAAAAAAAATAGTTTTATTTAAAAAATAAAATGTGCTTCTAATTTTTGTCGTACTATTTTTAACAACAAACGTAAATTTTTTTCGTACTATTTTTAACAACAAACGTAAATTTTTGTCGTACTATTTTTAACAACAAACGTAAATTTTTGTCGTACTATTTTTAACAACAAACGTAAATTTTTGTCGTACTATTTTTAACAACAAACGTAAATTTTTGTCGTACTATTTTTAACAACAAACGTAAATTTTTGTCGTACTATTTTTAACAACAAACGTAAATTTTTGTCGTACTATTTTTAACAACAAACGTAAATTTTTGTCGTACTATTTTTAACAACAAACGTAAATTTTTGTCGTACTATTTTTAACAACAAACGTAAATTTTTGTCGTACTATTTTTAACAACAAACGTTAGTATGATATTTCGATATATCGTGATATATTTTGATATATTTGAAATATTTTGGAATTTGTCATAAAGGATCTTTCACAATAGCGGACCAAAGAGTTCAGATAAGCTTTGATATATCCTTGAGTTATTTCAATAACATATGACTATTTATGATGGTATTCGATGATATTTGGTCTGATGATTTACCAAAAAATTTTCTTTCATTATTTTATTCCGAATTGACAAAAGAATTTATCTTTTCGTTTATTACAATATATGATAAATATTTTTTAATTGTGGCCCGTTCTCAATCAAAACTGCAATACCGAGATCCCTCGGAGAGCTTCGTTTTTGTGTTTACAAATTTTGTTCTTCTCATTCAAAAGGGCAACAAAAGTTTTCCTGTTGAAAAAAAAAACTTTGTAAGAATTTTGGGTAAAGTTACAACGTGTTCGAACTTTTTACCCTAAAATTCTAGCATTAAGTGACATTCATTCGCATGTATATAACAAGATTATGTAATCATAAAAAGCAAATTATAAAAACAAGACATCAATGAAGATTTTAAGCATTTATAATCTGAAAATTAGGTTTTTTTTGGATGCGATCACTGGTTGTCATGCGATCGCCGGTTTATTTTTTTTTAAGTCAGCTGGATGACTGCAAATGAAAACAAATGCTTCTTGAGCAAGGTGGTATTTTCTAAGCTTATTTCATTAGGTCCTCATTTATGTCTCAAACCAGTCGCAGCGGGAGGGTATTATAGCCTATTCGATAAAAATAAAATGCCTTTTAGCCGTAAAACATTACCAAAAGTTGCTCGAAAACATCGTTTGATAAAAATTTGATTTGTTAAACAAACTGCTGTCTTTTTTTCTTTATTGTCCGTTGAAACTAAAACTGCAGACACTTAAAAAGGTAACAAATATAAAAAATATTTATAAATCGTGGAGAAATCCATTCCATAACGAGTTCTTATTTATTTAGTATTATTTTTTTTTACATATGTAATATAAACGCAATAAATTTGAAAGAACAGAACTTGCAAAAGGATTCCCTATTAATGCATATGGTGAAGTTTTAGTAAATGATCACTCAACTGATCAACTTAGTTCACTAATGAAAATATCTTTTGAGGATTCAAGATTCTTGAGCAAAACTCGTAAAACAAAAGAGGTGTAGGTTCTGTTTAAATAATAATTAACTACAGAAGCTTAAAAATTTTTTTTTTTCTTAAAATCTTTTTTACAGAATCAATTTTGTAACTAAATAAGTTTGAAAAAAGTTGTAGAAACTAAAAAACAATGCAAAAATCAATTGTCACGTTGTCAAAAAGTCATTCAATGATGAAAACGAGGCTCGTGAAAATTGTTTTTTAAAAAAAAGGATGAAAAAATTATAATATCAAAATTATTGTTTTGCGTTGATCAGTTAAAACATAGGAAATTGTGACGATGCTTTTAATAACAGTTGGCATTGGCATATGTGAACATTCTGAACTTCTATTAGTTGCTTTTTAGCATTTATTGAAGATGTTTTTATACAAATATATGCAACTGATCAAAATATTAATATGGTAGTTTGATTCTGCAGATTATGAACACCCGTTTTTACTTTGGTGCAGTACTTTTTTCTTTAGTATGTCTGGTTATCTAATAACTCAAAATTTGAAAGGCTTTTTTACTTTTTTATTTATTTTTTTATTTTTAATTTTTTTAATTTTTGCGTTTCTTGTCTTCACACATTTATTGGTTACTTGATGTTTGTTTAAATTTGATATTTTACTTGTAATAGAAAATTGGAGATATAATTATCTTTTTAAATATTTTTATTTTGTGCGATGGTAGATTCATTTGGTTTTGTTTTTAAGAAAAAAAATTTTTTTGGTGCACGCTTTTAAAATAAACTTTGGATTACAACTCTAAACTCATCCAAGAATCCAAAAAAAATCCAAAAAGCTCTTTTCCTTCTCAAAAAAACATTTGAAGTTATTGTATCTTCGCATAAACCAATTTGTATCTTCGATTTGTATCTGCGCAATAAACTTTACGTAAAATCCTAAGGAATAAACAAGAAACCGTAAGGAATCCCAAGAAATCCTCAGAAATTCTAGGAAATCAGAAGAAATCCTGCCTCTGCGTTTATAAAACGGTATTTTTAAAGTTGTTTAAAAAGTGAATGCTTAAAAAGTAAAAAAAAGGTTTGAACAAACATTTTAAAAAAAATTAAATCACTTAATTTGTTTATCAGCATTATATTTGTTTAGTGGGAGAAATGAATTAACAAATTATGAGCGATTGAATGAAAAAAATCGCTAACCAAATATTAATCAAATAAGTGTTATTTCAAATAATTAGCGAAATGAAATATTAAGCACCGAAATAGTTTTTCTTAAAAAAAAAAAAAAACTAACTTCCAGTTTTTTGGCAAAATTAACTTTTCCGCATTCCGAATGCACCATTAAGAATCTCAAATTTGCCGCCGGTATGTTTAACAATTACAACACTGAAGCATTGTGCATAACTATGCGTGAAATCGAGATTTTAAATTCATTACATTGTACTTTATAATGCGTTTAAATCTTCATCAAAAGGATCCATGAAATAATGGATATAAAAAGCTATAACTCATTTTATTCCGGTGATAATCTGGCCTTTCATATAGTAAGTTTGTTGCATCACTAGAGCTTTACGCTGAAACTGCGCGTAAAATAAATGAAAGTCATAGTTTTAAATGCGTATGATTTTTTTTTTTTTTTTTTTTTACCTTTTTTTGTATATATTGCTACCAACCTTTTAATGCAAGAAACACTCTAGTCTAGGACTTCTTTCACGTACTCTATGCAGCCTTTCGTGTTGTACACTATTTTCTTGTACGTAACGTTTTTGGTGGAAAAAAAAACTGCATTAAAATATTTTCCCTCTCTTTAATTTATTTCTGTTAAGTTTCATTTTTTAATTTCTATTTTTATAACAATAATTACAAGATCTTTTTGAGAAAAAAGTTTTATCGCCGTAATTATCAACTTTATTAAAAAAAAATTACAAACGATAAAAAAAACAAACAACGATAAAAGCGTTTTAGATATTTTAATGAAGGTATATGGTACCTGAAAATTTTGTGTTAGGACTATTTAATATAACTTCCTTTAAGCTCAAGGTCACGTTGTTTTGTCCAGGCTGTTCTACATCTTTGTTCACTGCCTTTGGTCAAAATAGATTTGATAAGGAGTGATTCGCTCTAACGCGAATAAATGTCGGCATGGTGGAAAATTGAAACAGGATCGGCTAGTTTATGTATCGGATTTAATTGTAAGTTCTCAGACAACTTTAAGTCATATTATGGATCAAATTTTTTAAAAAAATGATTCAATTATAGCATTGAAAAAAGCATCAGTTAAGCCCCTTTTTTTTTATTATACTTGTGTTAAACAAATTTTGTTTCATTTGTTTTCTCTTTTTAAGTCAATTATATCATTATAAATAGGATTTTATGTTAAGATTTTAATGAATAGAAAAAATTTTTTTTGATCTTTCGAATTTTAACTTTACATAAATTTTGTTATATCATCTTTAAGGGTAAAAATAATGAAGCTGACACCACCATCAACAAATTTCCAGAATCGAATCGATCATAATTACGAATTTGCATCTGAAGAAATCTTCAGAAACAGGACAATCACAAACTTTACGGTATCTTCAGAAAGCGATGTTGATAGCTCTTCGAATAATGAAAAAGGGAAACACTTCATGATTATAGTCATCATAAGTTTTTGCATATTTTTTGGCTTTATAATCATCTTCGTTGTGTACGATCACTACAAAAAAGTAACCATGTAAGTGTTTTCTTGTTTCTAATGAGATCACGTTTAGCTTTTCTTAAGGAAAATTGAAGAAGCTCAAGGGAATGTTTAACTTTTCAAGAAGGAAACTCAAGGGAATTAAAAAAGCAATTATTTTGTTAACTGTTTGTTGTGCAATTATTTTGTTAACTGTTTATATGCAATTAACAAACGTTTTTGAACAAACATTTTCAGAAACGAACAAACGTTTTCAGAACAAACATTTAGTTCTGCTCTAAAACATAGTTGTTATACATTTCTCTAAAAGATCCGGCTTAGATATTGCTAGACTTCAATTTCTTGTTATCACGTATCTGTTTATTTGAAATTAAACTTTAAAAACTACGCCATGCATATAGTTATACATGATATATATACTACGACATATGCATATATACTACGCCATATATATATATACTACGCCATGCATACATGATATAGTTATACATGGGTATAACTATATCATGTATGCATGGCGTAGTTTTAACTACGCCATGCATACATGATATAGTTGGGTTTATTGTTATAACTTAACAACCAAATATAATATAAAATCCAATTAAAACCTTGAAAGTGGTCAAAACTTTTTCATTGACATGCTAAAACGTATAAACAAAGAATGAGTCTAGATTCTCATAAGAACAAATATGGAATTAACATAATAATATGACGCATGATGTAGGAATAGAAATAGAAACTCTTTAGTTAAAGTTTATAAATTTCGGCAATAATTTTTCTCTTAATTGAAATATTTATATATATATATATATATATATATAGGCAGAAAAAAAAAGAAGAAGCCAAGTTGAAGCCCAAAGAGAGTCAACAAGCGACGATTTCAAAGAAAACCTCATTGGTTGGATCAGGACAAAAGCAGCTCATGTGAGTATATGAACAGCTCCGGCGCTTTGTTTAATGGCTGGAATATTGCAACCCTTTTTTTTTTCTTTTTAGCGATAAAATGCTCCTACTGTTGTATTTTCTGTTATTTTAGAATTGAAAGAAAAGTTAGCGTCAACGCAAGAAAAATCAGTCAAGGAAGTCGAGGTAGTAAATTGGAATTATATTTTCTTAAATCGGGTTTAGAACAGAAAAGGTCTTAGTAAAATAACATCGCCAGTCGTTTTTTAAGGAATCATCACTGGGGAAGATTTTACGATTTTTTAAATCTCAATAAACTTCAAAAATTAAAAATCATCTATTAACTGAATAAAGTTATTTTATGTAGCAAAGAACTCAAAATACGGTATAAAATGATTTTTGGTGTTTTGCAAATAATTTACACTTACTTAACCTAGTTCAATGTGAAATTGTTAAATTTTTCAATCTACAGGATCAAATGGTCACGTTGCTCTGGGTTATTTGCGTTCACTATCCGAGTCCTCGTCTAACCAAAATGGCAGTGATGTAACAAACGAATCCTTTCAGGGCGCAAATAAAAATGAACTTTCGAATTACAGAAGAAGTAGCATATCTTCAAAAAGTTTTCAGATGATAAAAAACGATTCCTGTCTATCCAACGGCTTTTTAGACAATGTTTTGATACGATATCGTAGTAATTCTGTAAGTGTCCCCTTAAAAAACGTCCCAGATGTTGATGAACCTGAAGAAGATCAAGATGAAAATCTGCAAGACGTTGAAGGATCAACCAGCTGTAATTCTTTTCATAAAAAGATATCAGAAAGCGACAATTTGTCACAACGGAAGGAAGAAGGTCTTCAGATGAAAATTGATGTAAGTTGTCCAGAGAGTGAAAATAAAGAAACGGAACCATTTTTACATGAAGACAACACAAGCATAACGCTTTATGTGCCAAATCAAAATAATAAATAGTTATTTCTGACTATAAGTTAACGAAAATGATAGTTTTAAATGAAAAAAAACCTGCGGAAGTTGTGCTCACTTCAACAATAGCAGCTACCATTATGAAAAAGGAAATTGTCAAAATCTGTTAAAAGAACTCAATTGACGCGGGAGAGCATGCCGATTACTCCACTCCTTATCAGTGAAAGATACCTCGAGAAACAAAAACTAAATTTTAGAAAAAGCAAAACTTCCCAATAATATCATCAAATCATCAAACTGCTAACCAAAGTAACGATAATAAAAATGAATTGACAACCATGAATAATGATAATAAGAATGAATTAACAACATTAGATAATGATGATTAAAATGATTTGACAATGATCTGTAATGAGAATCAATAATATCAACAAAAAAAAACGTAGAAAAAACTTCGGCGCTGATAAAACTTATGACTTTTATTTATTATCTGTACTTTTTTATGTCTGCAAAATGATACAACACGTGATAAAAATAATCATAGAGTAATTAGATCAGAGGTTCAACCCGAACCTTCTCTATCTCCCCCTCCCCCCTATCCCCTCCTCTACAGAAACCTGTAGAAATTATATATTTTATACTCAGTATAAAAGAACTTTATGTGAAAGTATCTCATAATGTGGTCTCGATTTCACATTTACGTTCATACCATGAACCCAAAATAGTAACTCAGTAATTTGTTCAAATGAGACACCCCAACAAATCATTTACAGATGGATATTGACTTGTCTGAATACCGTGACTGAGCCGCCCCTCTTGAGCTATCTATACATTCAGTCGATCATTTCTTAGTAAAAAGTTTCTACCAAGCTGAAAATATTTTCATTAGAAAAAAGAATCCCCTTAAAGTTCAGGGGCTAACTAATTTGTAGAAACACCGCATATGAGTGGAAATACAAAACAAAAGTTCCTGGGGATTCCTGATTTGATTAGATTTTATGATTCACTGAATTTGTATAACCCGTATTTATGGCGGGAATAACTCACTGATCTCAAAATATAACTGGATAGCGTATTCAATTTTCTTTTTTAAAAAAATTTGAAGCCAAAATTGGCCTCCCAAGATGGCGGCGATCGGAGCTCTTAGCGGTGATCGATGTATATTTTATAAGGCTTTTTACAGAAATATGAAAGAAAATAAATAGAGTTTTGAAAGAAAAACTAGACTATGAAATTAGGTTTTAAAAATTTTAAAGAAATGAAATGATTTAAAAAAAAAATCAGACAAAGTAATTACTTAGATACTAAGGTACAAAATATTCGATATACTTTTTAAGTGCAAATTACGATTAAATAATATTTATGCATAACCTATGTACCTTTTAGTTCTTAGTTACCCAATTCAGTGTGCTAGAAGGTTGATAACATGACTGTGGTAAGCGGCAGTGGTAAGCGGCATGGTAAGCGGCAGTGGTGTCTACTTACAGTTTTGACAAATTTTATATTTTCAATTTTTGTAGCAAAATACCAGATATGTACATGCTGCATGAACTATTAGCTGAATGCTGTGAGTACACACAACTCAGGGGTTCCTTCTAGGATTATTTAATACATAAATGTAATTAATGGATGTAGTATTTGTTAAGAATTTTAAATAAAAAGTATTATTTTTTAACATAAGTTATTTTACTTATATATTATTCTTTGTAATATTCCAGCTCTAAATGATTGAGTCGATTGTTTTTGACTTGTTATTTAAATCAACTTATTAAAGGGATTTTTTGATAACATATATTTTGTATGTTATCTAACATTATCAACATGTATCTTATCAAGAAATGTATGATACCTAAATTTACAATAAACCATCTGCATTAAATGTTGGAATGCATTAGTACTTTCTTTTCATTTCGAACAAACCAGTTTTTTAAAGTTCAAAGACAGAGGAGGTTTAATTAAACCAACCAAAAGTGTTGTTATCATATGCGAAGAAACTGAAAGATGTTTCTTAAGGTTGCTTGCCTCAATAAATGGCCACTTTCCAAATGAAATAGGAATTCAAAATGCCATTTCTAGTGCTGTTTTAAGATCAGTTGATTACTCAAAAATATTTAATGAACAAACTTCTCATATGTTTGACTCAACTATAACTGATAACCATTTATTTGCACTGATTAAACTTATTTCAGAAAACTATGCAAAAATACGTTTTTATCACCTGGGTAAAGAACAAACTGCCAAAATAACTGGAACAAAGCTCATAAATAAAATAACTGGAAGCAATTAACAAAAGTTATCATTAAAATATTTTTATAATAAATTTTATGATATATATATATATATATATATATATATATATATATATATATATATATATATATATATATATATATATATATATATATATATATATATATATATGTATATATATATATATAAAATAACTCTAGAAGAAACCTCTGAGTTGTGTGTAATCACAGCGCTCAGCTAATAGTTCATGCAGCATTTATAATTTTGTAGTGGCTATCTGATAAACTAATGCCTAAAAAATATTTTATCTTAAAAAAAAAAATCAGCTGCCTACCATGCTGTTGTGTTATTAACCTTCTAGCACACAGCATTGGGTAGTTAAGAACTAAAAGGTACGTAAATTATATAAAAAATGCTAACTACCATGGTGTCACCTAACAAAGTCCTATGCTTTAAGAAAGTCCTAATTTAAGAAATAACAAATATCGTATATATAAGTTAAATATTTTGGGAAAATAACTTACCTATTTTAACTAGATATCTAGTTAGTTAAAATAACTTTATTTTTCTTTCTAAATGTTTGCTTTATATATACGAAATTTGTTATTTCTTAAATTAGGACTTTCTTAAAGCTTAGGACTTTGTTAGGTGACACCACGGTATTTGAAATTTGAGATTTCTGCACAACCAAACAAATACTTTTTCTTCACTATCATTAAACAAACTAAATTTTAGAAAATTAAAATTAAAACTTGTTCTTAGTTTTCCTGAGAATTTTTGTTTTATTATTTTTATTGTAAAAAACGAAAAACAGAAAGTTAATATAGAATATTATTGTAAGAATTTGTTGTTAAATAAAAATTTATTTATATATTTGAAATTTATGTAAATATGTAATATTCCGTTATTTTCATAAAAAAAAATCTTATGTTAAACAAAAAAACTAGATTTTTATTAGAAACTTATATATTTATCAATATTTGAACTTAACAAATAAAACTTGATTATCATCAATTTCTTAATTTTCATATCACTATTCCTTAATTCCGCCGCCATCTTGGGAGGCCAAAACTGGCTTCAAAAAGTTTTACGTATACGCTATCGAGTTATATTTTGAGATCAGTGGAATAACTATTTTAAATGAAAAGGAAAATTAAAAGAAAAGCTAGCGCCCGATGAGGGACTCGAACCCGCGACCCTCAGATTAAAAGTCTGATGCTCTACCGACTGAGCTAACCGGGCATATTCGGTAGGGAAAATAAAAAATTTAATATAGTTCAAAAGATTCTTTTAATTTATTTTAAATTTAAAAAAGAAAAATCAAAAATATGAACATTCTAAGTTACTTTGTTGTCGTTATTGTAGTGACTTTATATATTTGATTAAAGCCTTATATTTAATATTGTATTTTGTTGCGGGCTCACAACAATTTAATCAAATGTATAAAAAAGTTCTTAGTGACGATCCGAGCGAAGAGTATTATATTTACTAGAAAAAGATGCTAGCTATTTATTTAGAAAAAGCAGTTATAACAGCAGATAGTAAACTTGAAGTTTTATTTGTTTTATGCGGAGTTAAAGCCTTTACATTAAATCAAGATTCAACCTCATTCAACGAAGCAACAGCAATACTTGACCAAAAGATTCAAAACGGTCAACGGCTATCATGATGTAGGTATGTGCGTATCTGCGATTTACGGCACCGATTTTAAAGTTAAATCTGTGACCATTTTTTCACCCCGTGCTCGAGGTAGGTGTCGTAAGGATGGATTTTTCTCGTCTTTTTTTTTAGAATGTTATTTTGACTTAGATAATATTTTGAAAGTAGAGTGTTGTAAGTTTATTGCAATCTGTTTTTTTTTTGCAGTTACTAGCGTTTTTAGTGATTTCATTGCTATTGAAAACTTCATTCCTGCTCTGGTAGTGAATTGACATTGAAGGAATGATAAGTATTTTTTCTAACTTTTGAATCAATTTTATATATCTATTTTCTATGTACCTGCCAAATTTTATTAAAAAATAATGACACGCTCATATTCTATTTTTGCACGCAGTAAAGGTACCAAATATTCTTCTGTTGGAGAGGTCGGGAGGGGGGGGGGGGGATTCAAGATTATGAACCTTTTGTATATTTGACTTTTTTATTCATTAAAAAGTTGTTTTTTTAGAAAAATGAAACTTTATTTAAAATATTGGTGATTTTTTTAAAGTATTCAAAATATGATTAACACACAAAAACACACAAAAAAAACCATATTCTGTTATTAGTTGAATAAAAATATAACCGAGGCAAAGTAATGCGCTAAAAACTAAACAATGAAGTTCTATTATAAAACCACCGTAAGCCGAACGCTAATTTTTTAAGTTAGGTGCAGTTTTCTTAAGCATTCCTTATAATGAATTTTTGTCACTTAAGTGGGCATAACTTTTAGTAGAATCATTAGTTTTTTATGAAATTTTCACCATCGTTATACTGATTTAAAGCTCTTTACAATGATGTAAAATAATTAAATAGCTGAATAGTTTAAAAATTTTGCACACATACCTACATGAAGCGTCACAAACCTCGATTGCTTAAACAACAGGAGGGCGAATCAGGCGAAAACTTTATATGCAACCTAAAGCAGTTTGCCAGAAAGTGTCCTACACAGTCTCTCACCGCCGATCAACATAGAAACCTATCAACATGTGATGCTTTTATTGCAGGAATTTACTCTAATTTTACTACTAGAATCTACAGAAGATAATCTAGATGTACTTTATAAAACAGCACTTACTATAAAAATGGTAGCCGAAGATGCTCTCAATTTAACAACTACGACGGCTTCCACCGTATTACCAAATTTTGCAGCTACGAAAAATCAAGCAATTATCAAACCTTGTTTTTGGTATGGTGGTAAGTTACACACAAAAGAAAAATGTTCAGCACGTAACAATCTGTACAAGCTGTCAAAGAAAAGGTCACTTGTCAACCGTCTGTTTCTCAAAAACAAAAAAAAATTACGCTAAAACAGCCGCAATTAATGAAAAATGCACAGACGACGAGGATGAGAGTACACTACTATCTTCGGCCATAGCCGCAATCAACTCACCAAGTAGATTAATTGACGTCACCATAACCAAAAATAAGACTCAAGCATTATTGGATACCGGCTCAGACAAATTATTCATTACCTCCGAACTTCTCATGCAATGGAACCTTGTCTACGACACTCGGTGCACTTCACAGGTTTCACTGGCAGATCACTCCACTCTAAAAGTAAAAGGAATTTTTCGAGGTTCATTACTAATGGTCCGCGAAAAACTAAAAGCACAGTTTTTTGTCGTTGACAACTTGGTGGCGCCTGTAATTATCGGAATGGACGTTCTGTCACAGCATTCTTCCGTAACTATCAGCTTTAAAGGAAATAAAGAACCACTCAAATTTTGTCTCGCTACAAACAGAATGAAATGTAACACATATGCATTAATACCTGGAGTAGATATCAATAAAAATAAGCCTATCTCAACGAAATCACGATGGAGCAAAAATAACGATTTTTTTTCTCGGAAACTTTGACTTTAAAACTCCGTTTTAGAGTGTTAAATTCAAAGTTTCCGAGAAAAAAATCGTAAAAATCATACTCTTAAAAATGTTTTTTTTAGAAAAGCACTTAGTACAGTAAAGAATAAAACCTTCCCCGGACATCTATTGTTAGCATGGCCGCGGAGAGGGGGGTGGGGTGAACGGGAAGGTTCCCGGTGCCTTGTGTGTGTACAAACAAATTTTTTAAAATTATTTTCAAAAGATATAATTAGATTTGACTTTTAAAAGTTTAATTAACTTTTATTTTTAGTTTTCAATGCCCAGAGCACGCTTCTTTTGGCCCTGGGTATATAATTGATCATAATGAAAAAAACTTCCCCGGGGCCCGAAATTTCTCTCGGCCGCTATGATCGTAAAAAATTAAATTAAATGTAGTTTTTAATAATCACTTGTAAAAAAAAAAAAAAAGTACTATTTCTTCAGGTTATCTTTCAAATTACCTTTGTAAAAATGAAATTTAAGAGAAGAATATCTTAAACTTCATCTTTGTTGGACGTCTGAAAATTAGTTTAGAAAATATGGCTGTTAAAAATAAAAGTAAAAAAAAGAAAGGTTTGAATAATAATAGTTTAACTGAGATATACGGCGCAATCGAATCTGTGACATGTTTACTAACTCCAGCCAAAAATCCAGTTTCATATTTATGCAATTTTTTGACATATTTAATTTTAAAAGTAATTATTTAAATATTTATGCAATTTTTTGACATATTTAATTTTAAAAATAATTATTTAAATATTTATGCAGTTTTTTGACATATTTAATTTATGCAAAATAATTATTTAAATATGAAAACTCGCATAAAAACATTAAATATCGATAAAAAATTGTATAAACCTTGCGGTCTCAACTCGGGTTCTTTTAGTACCGGGTACATTGATGCCATTTTTCTATTGTTTATCAGGTACAAAAAATATTTATCAACGAGCTTTCTCCAATCCAAAGAAATTAAGTGAAGTTTCAGATCTACCAGAAGATCTGATTGTTCGATTCAAAACTATGTTAATCACGATTAACTGCCAACAACAAATCAGTTCGGACAAGATATTGATAAGTTCAAATTGACAATTCTTTCTTGATTGTAAATTCTTGGTTTATGATTCCATCTTAAGTGTATAAAGTATTATCAAATGCTGCTGAAATTCTGTTTCATTCGCCTGTTCCACTAGAAATATTGGGTGAAGAAGAGTCAAAAAATAAATCGTGAGTATTGTGAAAGTATCATGAAAGTATCGTGAACTTCATACCCTCAAATTAAGTAGGGAAGCAGATTTAAAGACATTTTCGTATGGAGTATAGTATCATTTGACGCTCTCATTAGCTCTATCAACTAATAAACCCGGTTGAAACAAAAACTTAAGACTCTTGTTGTAAAAGACTTTGGGTGAAAGTTCAGACTGAGAATAGGTTTAGTAAAAAGACAATCATTTTAATGACATAAAATGTGATACTTAGGTTTATAAAAAAATTCTTTTTAAGTCAATTGGGAGCTTTTTTCGATTTTTTCAAAATTTGCCTAAAATTTCTCACAAACTATTTGAGATGGAAAAACGAAAATTTCATTGAGGCTGAGTTATCATAGTATAGCTAAAGAAAATGCCATAAAATTTTTATTTAACATGGTTTTCGATTTTTGGCCACCACGATGTACTGAAGTTTCACACTGTGCACAGGCCTGTAAATTAAGATTCAAAGTCAATAAGATAATAAGAACGTGTAGAGTTTCTTTAACGTGTAGAACGTGTAGAGTTTCTTTAAAGTGTAGAACGTGTAGAGTTTCTTTCCACGATCCCACGATCGTGATTTATGGATTAGAAAACGGCAAATCGTCAGGTTAGAATTATTTTGTTCTATCTCCAATTTTAAACGTTGGGAGAAAATGAATTGTTAATTTTACTAAGCAATGATTACTTTTAAAATAAATTTTTTTTTTGAAATTTTTTTTCTAAATAGTTTCTTTAAATATAAATTATTTAAAGAATAAGTTATTATTTCTTAAAAAAGTAATAGTAAAATTTTAAATAATTTTTACTTTTAGAAAAAAAATCAAAACTTTCTTTCAACGTATAAAATGGGAGATAGAACAAAATAATTCTAACCTGACGAAATGCAAATTAGGTATTTCTGAAATAATAAAAGAATTTAGTCTCAAAACTGGCCAAAAGATGCCAAATTCAAAGTAACGAAAGGTTGCAGTACTGTATCTATCGAGTTGGGAAAGTTTAATTTGTTGTTGGGAATGAATTGAGAAAAGGAATTTAAAAAAGTGAAATCATTTTTATTATATTATCAAAAATGTGAAATCTTCAAAATTCAAGAAGTACTTTAAATTATTATAAAGAATCATATCTTTTGCATCACACTCACTTAGTTACCAAACCCCAAAATTATCCATCAACATTTCTAAAGCAAAAAAACTATACAATTTATTTCCTAATTAATAATACTGTTTATATATTAAAATGCAGCAAAACAATTTATATCAATCAAAAATTACCATGTTTAAAATATATGCTTTACCAAAAACTATACTGTGCAATTTGCATAGTGGAAATTCTTTAACGAACTTCAAGCTGTCAATGATTGAATTGTAAATTGTCAAGATGTAATATTTAATGATATTGGCAAAAAAGCTATAAATATTTTGGAAAACAGGGAAGTAGATATATGGGACTTTTATTTGAGACATTTCACATTTAAACATTTTCTTAAACATCGCAGATTCTTAAAATTCCTAAAACAGGCTATGAAGCGTCATTCGATGATTTCAGAAACAGATTCCTTCCCACTTATCATTTTAAAGAGTTTGCAAACCAAGTTGCAGCTCACTTTGTTTTAAGATATGAGCTGAAAGAATTTGAAGGGTTTTTGCCACTAAATTTGTTTAGTTGTGTTGCAATTTTGCTTTATCATAAGTTGAGAATCAAAAGAAACTGCAAAAAAGCTTTCTTATTTAATTTTCTGACAAAAAATTTTCTTCTTTAATTTGTTTTAGTTTTGTTCTACTAATTATGCATATGACGTTTTGAGTTTTTTTGAGTTTTTCACATTTTTCATTGATGTTTAACAAAGTTCTCGAAGAGCGTTCATTTGATCATTTTCTTGTAATCATCTTAGATTTGTGATCTTGTGATCAGTCTTATAATCTTCTTGTGATCATGCTTCGAAGTGATTATGGTTTTTATATCGCATTTCATTTTAGGAAAGATTTTATCCTAATGTTTACAGAAAAAGATGAGAAAGTAAATCATAGGCACTCTTTTCTTCATTAACTCCGAAACAAAGTCCAAATTAAAGTCATTTTTAAAAGATTTAAAGGGAATCTTTGTTGATTTGTTAAAGTAGGTCATAGATTTTGAGAAAGTATTATAAAGCATAGATTGATTAAAGTTGGATTGTGGTTTGGTAAACTATGCTTGTATTTAAGCGTCTATTGTTGTGATTATTAGTTAATATTTTATTATCTATTCTTTGTTACTCTTGTTAGCTTGCTTAGAATGAAATTATTTTATAGGGAACAAAATAAAACAAAAGATATTAAGTATGACGTAAGAATTTTGTCACTACGTGAATGTGCTTTTGTGTTTTGTTAAATTAAAGAAAAGTACGTAAAAAGTTTTAAACTTCTTAGATTACCAGGCTATTTGTCTATATATGGCGTAGAACTTTTTAGATAACCAGGCTAGTTGTCTATATATGGCATTAACAGTCAATGCGAACAGACAGTTATTCAATCATGGATTACAATGCTTACACTACATCCAGTCTGATTTACACGCCTACGGTGAACGAATGTGTAACTTTAATCGACATAATAATAGATACACAATTTTATTCAAAATACTTTCCACATTACGTCACGCTGATTTGGGTTGTTACATAAGCTCTTATTCATACAGGATACAAATGTAAAAAAAAAAAAACTTAACTACGTCTCAGCCAATCATATTGCATAACAAAAAAAGGAACTTAACTACGTCTCAGTCAATCATATTGCATAACAAAAACTCAAAAAGTTCTATAAAAGCAAATCCAAAGACATAATTTTTTTCACTGCGGCATTTGATTTACGAGAATGATGAAAATTGTGCTGGTTGTTTTGACATTGTTTTTTATAAACAACGGTGAAGCGGTAAATCTTTCTTTTCCATCAAAAAAAAAGTTGACAAAAACTTAAGGTTGTAAAAACTTTTCAACTTAAATGAATATTTCAATTCCAAACGAACTGATTTTATTTTAGAGAAAACTGCCGTATGGCCACGTCTCGTCTCCACACCAAAACCATACCGTTGAAGATTGTACAAATTTCGCTAAATGCAACGGACCTGTTTTGCCATCAACGTTTTTCTCGCAAGATCGTTACGACTGCTGCATCAAATGCTATCAAGAATGCAAACACTGTAGTTTTACATGTTTTAGTAACTGTGGTTGTCCGCAATGCCCAAACTTAAAAGGGTGAAAACCTGTTAAAAACCTCGAGTTTTTGCGTTTAACGAAAATAATATTTTGAATGTAACTTGTTTTTTGAGATTTTAAGTTACACAATGTCAAAGTATGCTCGTTTAGAACCCCTCTCTCACCTCATTCCCCCATCAGAGGGGGGTACCGTTGATTAATGGGACCTAAAAATGTTTTATCACGCACATTTATTTGATAATCAAACGCATTAGTAGTTTTTTTTATGTGCGATGCATAACAATTTTCTCTTTTAAACCATAAAAATGATCAATTCAATGTACATCAACGATAATAATTTATCGATAATTATCAGTGTAAGAAAATCGTTTTATCATAAAATGAATGTTTTATCTCCAATAAAAATCAACCAATTAGCAAATTTTATCACTTTTTAAAACTGGTAATAACTTTGTAAATAAAGAATATTAAAATTATAATTTGAGATTTTAAGATGAGCTAAGATGAAGAATCATTTAAGATGAACTAAGATGAAGAATCATTTATACATCTTTTTTTTTTTTTTTTTTTAATTAATTATTTGTAAGTTTGATTCCAAGTTATTGACTTGTGTCTCAACGAAGTGTTTTTGAATAAACTGACTTGTGTCTCAACGAAGTGTTTTGAATAAATTGAGTTCTATAAGTTGACTCTTTGTTTTTATTTTGTTATACTTTAATTTCTTGGTTTTTAATTTATTCTTTTTTTACTTCGTGGTGAACATAAAAAAGTTAAAATTTTGTGTTTGAATCATTTTAGTAAATGTTCTTTCCTTTTATTTTAAGTCAAGAAAAAAATTTATTTCCTTTTATTTGAAGGTAAGAAAATGCTGATCCACGAGCCACGAGGGGGAGGATAAAGTTACCCTATCAGGGAAAGAAAGTGGACGTGTATTTCTTGAAAGAGAGATTTAATTAGGTTTCATTATTCTTGTTTTTTGATTCTCAGTTTTTTTTTACTACGGTAAACTAAAGCAAAGATTTTTAGTAAAACTTTAACTAAAGCTAAGAATAAAGCTAAGAATAAAGCTAAGAATAAAGCTAAGAAAATAGCTAAGAATAAAGCTAAGAATAAAGCTAAGAATAAAGCTAAGAATAAAGCTAAGAATAAAGCTAAGAATAAAGCTAAGAATAAAGCTAAGAATAAAGCTAAGAATAAAGCTAAGAATAAAGCTAAGAATAAAGCTAAGATTAAAAGCTAGGAATAAAGCTAAGATTTTAAGTCATTGTGTTGATGCTAAGGGGGATATTTACTGTAAGGCCTTAAAGTTGGAGGGAAGGTTATTCTTTTAGAGAGTGGCTGTAATGACATGAGTGCTAATAAAAGTTTGAATATATGGTGATAACCGTATGTTTAAACTTCTAATTGTATGAGGTTATCACTGGCACCGAAGAAATCAATTTCTGTTAAGTACGTGATATACTTTTTAAAGATAAATTTCGTTTGATGTTAAATTTGGTGAAGTTAATTTATGTAAAAGTTTAATACCTTAGATTTTTACTTTTCATTTGGATTTAAAATTTTTCCTTTTATGGTTGAGTTTTTCATTTTGTTTCGATCACTTTTGTTAGGTATTAGTTATTCATTGGTTAATTTTCACTATTATTACATCTAATATAACAGTGAGCTTTGAGAGTGGTCAATCTTGGTAAATTTTCTGCACTCTACACATGTTCTCCCTAATCTGGTGTTGAGGAAGAGGGGAAAAATTAATGTCATGTAATTGAATGTGTTTTATTTTTTTCTCCTTTTATGGTTAAGAGTTTTCAGTTTTGCGCGATTTTAAAAATCCAAATTATTTTATTTCTAGGTAAACTTTTTATTCTTTTTTTGTCTTCTTTTTTTATTCGAATAAAATTCTAATAAAATTCAAAATTTTATAATGTATTAGCTTAATGAATATGGTTAAAGTTCTTGAACATTTAAGCACTTTTAAAGATTGAATCAGTTCTGGTGTTAAAGTTTTAGTCCAATTACATCACCGATATTTGTCGCTTTTTTTTTTGACAGAGAAGGGTTTTTAGTAAGAGTCACTTTTTTTTGAATTCTACAGGGGAGGAAAACGTGGTTTTGACACGAGAGTGCATTATGATCAATGACATATATACAGTTTGAACACGAGGATGATTGTGTTCTCATTTAAAGTTGTTTGATTTACTGTTGTTGAGCAAAGGAGTTGATTTTCGACGAGTACATTGATATACTAGTTTCTAATGGTACTGGGTACTAGTTTTAGCTGTTAAGATTATGTTACACCAACTGAAATTAGATTTTTTTAATTAAAACAATAGCGCGAGCGTCCGTAAACAATAAATAAAACATAAAACGAAATACGTAAATAATCAACACATTTTAAATTCAAAATTAACAAACTAATATTGCAAACTATGTAAAATACGTTTTAAAAAAATTTTGTAAAAAGGGCAAAAAAAATTCCAAGAATAAATTAAACGATCATTAAAACCAATGAATTATTTACAAGAAATTTACAAAAAAAAATTCCGCAGAAATAAATAATTTTAGAGAGACCTAGCGAAATCTCAACAGTTGTAAAATCCTTTAAATGCAACGAAAGCAGTAAAACCAACTCTCAATTAACCAAAAAATATCAAAGATACCAGTAAAAAAAAAAAAAAAAGCAGCAATAAATGAGAGGATGCGCAATGATAAGCCGCATCATCGCTGAAACAAAATTAACATTCAAATGTTAAAACATTACGTCATGAAGCCAAATAAACAAAGTGATCGGAATTAAAATATTCGATCGGAATTCGATCTATTGCCTTTCTTGCTACAGCAAGACATTTGCCCCATCTTCGCAGTTGATACGAGAGAAATCATCTTAGGATTTTGGAAATGATCTTCCAGGAATATTAGTCAACGACCCCCGTCTGAGTAAGTTCTGTAAAGAACAAATCTCAATTGTTTTATTTCCATTTTCATCCTAATGACGCAATTTGTCTCTTCAGCGCAATTGCCTCTTTCTAGCGCAACTGCCTCTTAATAGCATCATACCTTAATCGAATCAGCCAATCAATAATATACATTGAAAGGAGGTTCATTTTCACAATTTGGTTTAATGTTGTTATATACGTGTATGATTAGTCGTGGAAATCGTGTCGTAAAGTAAGTTACAAACTCGTTAGGAATTGATCCCAAAGATTCACGAAGCTTCTCTGGCAACTCTCTATAATGGTGCTTCTAGAGATTCAAAGAAAATCACAGATGAAAAATATTTTCTTTTGTTGAAAACAGAACAAAGAAGATGTAAAACATAAGATTTAAATCATCGATTTAATTGTCCTCTGATGCCTGAAACTGAAGATACCTATTTTAAATTTCCCCAAGGGCTAAAAACGCATCTAAAATGTATTGAGTATATCTTGAATACACTTTAGGCATTTACTTCATGAGATTACTGTTCAAACCGTTGGTTGGGGCTAAAAGTTAATAATTGTTTAAAAAATAAGTTTGTTATGCTTACCTTGTTCCTCATGGCTCTCAACAAATCACGAACTTGTGTACCTTGGTAAGTGCGAAACTTGCGCAAATCTGAAAAAAGATTTTTTTCTTTAATCAATTGAAATTAAAAATTTGCAACTGGAATTAAAAAAAAATATAAAAACTTTTACTCTGAATTTTCACCTAAATTTTTACGTTTAAGAAAAAAAAAAAAAAGACCTTCTTGAAGCGCTTCTCCAATATGCATCTTCCAATCGCCTCTCACTACAGCAATCGATCCTTCTTGGAGGAATTTTAAGATTTCTGAATTTTCAGGTTCTTTTTCAATACGATCACTCACATCCTAAAGTTCAAGAGATTCAAGCTGTGCATATAGAATGTTGAACTTTTCTCTGTGATGTTAAAAATAAATGCACAGATTTACCTGCAGAAATGCAAGTTGTTTTGCTTTGGTCCAGAAAAAAGGATGTTTCAAGATACAATTTGCTGTTGGCCTAAAAAGAAGAATTTTCATATTTTATAAATTTTTTAAAGTATAACATACATTTATTTACTAATTAAAAACATTAAAAGAAGATTGAAAAAAAAGTGAAAAGTAACCAAAAATTGGTCAGAGTAAATTATTTTGAGACAAAACACAGATGTGTTGTACATTAAAACCATCAAACCTTCGAGAGGGTTCAACTTGCAACATTTGCTTTAACAAATCTTTTGCTTCAAATTCATCTAAAATTCATCAACCCAAAAGATTAAATACTTTTCTAACAATTTCAAGATGGATGAGAAGCTATATGTTAAACAGATTGAGTTTTGTAGAATTTACATTAAGACTTGACCCTTTTAATTATAAAGTTTTTATTTTAAAAACATTCATCAAGAGCTCAAAAAAAACTCCTTACTTTCTAAGTAACCCAGATTTTCCAACGAATACTGTCCTGATATTATATTTGACTGCCTACGGAAGTTATCCCCAAATGGGTGAAGGCCACCAGAGAGCACATAATAGAAGACACAACCATATGAAAAGATGTCACAAGCTCGGGTCTAGTGCAAGCAAATGTTTCAAATAAGCTAACTCATTGCAAATTACAGTAAAACCTTTAAGTTCTTAAAAAGTCAGATAAAAAAAGACTAACAATATTTGCTTCTTTGCTCAGTACTTCTGGTGCAATCCATCCTTCAGTACCGATCCCTGATCGTGATGAAAAAGAGTGACGCCCCAATGCCAGCTTTTTACATAAGCCAAAATCAGAAATCATAGCTTTTATTACACCATAAGCATTTGGATAAGATATCAAGACATTATGAGGCTTGATGTCTCGATGCACTAAAATGTTTTATAAAAATTGCTCATTTAATCATGTTGAGTTATTTCCTTTTTTTTTTTGGAAAAAAAAATTATTTTTTACCAATTTTTTGATAAGTTTTTTATAACAATTAACATAACAGATAGAAAAAAATGGAATTTAGAATTGTTTCATAAAATGAGGAGATTCTTAGAACTATTTTCTTAGAAGATTCTCTAAAAAATGATTAAATAAAAAAAACTTGTTAAAATTTGTATTGATTAAATGTAACATGACATCGTTTCTAAAAAATCTTTGGTTCATTAACTATTTACTTAGAGCAAAAGTTTAATGCAACAAAAAAAGTTTAAGCCAAGAAAATACTGCACACAAAAAATTCACCTATATTCAATGAATGTAAGTGAGCTATTCCAGATAGAGCTTGAAATAAGACATCTGATGCTGACAAACCTTTCTTTTCAAATGTTGATACATGCACATACTAATTAAGAAAATAACATTATTGGTTAATTAGCTTCATCGAGAGCTGTTATTACTAAACTACCAAGTTATATTTATTGCAATTGCTCATATTAAAAAATGGTCTAGAGACTTCTATAACTACTATATCATCAAGATATGAATCAAAGAAGAGCACCTCCTGCAATGTTGCTTGACACAGTTCTAGAGCTATGTACTGGAACTGCTTGTCTTCTTCCTTTTACAACAACAACAACAAAAATTAAATAAAATCATAACATGCTGACATTTACAATGTTAAATTATGAATTCTCATTTTCTAAAAAATTGACTAGTTCTGCTTTTTATTAACATTAAAATTACTATATTCATCAGTACATGTATTGGCCAAACACAGCTATCTTACCCTGCAATAATATCTGATCACATTGGGATGCTCATCTGACTCTCGCAAAAGTTCTACCTGGAAAAAAAATGAAAACAGAAAAAATAAAATGCATTTTTTAAAAAGATGAAGATGATTTGCATAAGATATCACCAAGAATTTAAAATACCTCACGATCGGCAAAATTAAAGCATTCTGGTAGAATTCTTTTGACAGCAACATCCCGCTCATCAAATTTTCCTCTATAGAATTTAAGTAATAAATTATTTTAAAAGACAATTGTTAAAAGACATGTAACAAGTATAGAAAAAAAAGAAAGAAGAAACTTAATAATGATAAAAGTATATTAGCAATAATAACATAATATATTCAAAGTTTAATAATATAAGAGGGCAATAAATCTTCTGATCAATGCAACTTTGATTGGCTGTAAAAAAAATCCTGCTGAATTTACCATAATGCAATTCATTAGTTAAGTTTGAGGAATTTCAAAAACATATTTTTTTTTTTAATAAAACAAATAATTTTTCTTTTTAAACAAACAACACAATTTTTTCTTTAGCAGAAATCAATGAAAATTTAAAAGAATGAAACCTGTAGACAACAGTTCCTTCACAACCTCTTCCAAGGAGCATTTTTGGATTGAATTGAATTTTTCCAATGTGAACATAACCTTCATCATCTTCTATAAGTTAAAAAAAAAAACAACTAAAGTTAAATCATTTTTAAAACATGTAAACTTTATTTAAAATTGTATAAAACTTAAAAGATGATAAAATAGTAAGCATAAATATAAGAAAAAAAGATATATATATATATATATATATATATACAAACTATATATAAAATTATTACAGACATACCTATAGGATATAGGTGATCAACTGAGCCACCTGTTAAAGAACTTGTTGAAGAATTTGAATTGTTGGAGCTAAAAGAATTCTGAGAGCTTTTTGTAGTGGAAGGAGAAGGCGACTGCAACTGCTGCAGGGAACTGTTTGTTAAGCATCGCTTAAAATGTAACAACAAAGTAAAAAATAAAAGTAAAAATTAGGAAAAAAATATTAAGATAGATAATGCTATTAATATATCTCAATCTAATAAGTTATATTTACTAAAATTTTTTAGTATTTGATAGAAAATCACTTTTTTTTTTTTGATTTTTAAAGCAAAGTATTCTAAAACTAAGTATTTAATAAATGCCAAAGAAAAAAAAAAGAAATAACAACAACAACAAAAACAATAATAGTAACAACAACAACAATAATAATAATAATAATAATAATAATAATAATAATAATAATAATAATAATAATAATAATAATAATAATAATAATAATAATAATAATAATAATAATAATAATAATAATAGTAATAATGATAACAATAACAATAATAACAACAGTAATAATGATAATAAAAACAATAATAATAATAACAACAATAATAATGAAAATGATGATGATGATGATGATGATGATGATAATGATGATGATGATGATGATGATGATGATGATGATGATGATGATGATGATGATGATGATGATGATGATGATGATGATGATGATGATGATGATGATGATAACATAATAATAATAACAAAAACTTTTGCTTATATTATTTAATAGCACTTACTTCAAAATAAATTAGGAGTGTAATAAATAGTGGTATTCCAACAGAAGCTAACAACATGTAGATCATATTTTGATAACTTTTTGCATCTTCTAAAATCTTTAAAATTTCTTTTTGTTGATGTTTAGGACTAAACCTGGCATCTATCTCCTCATCAGTTAACTTCTTAGGAACTGACTTATCTTGGTAAGTCAAGAGACTGTTTGGAGAAAGTGTAGACATGGAAATTTTTGGGACAGTATGATACCCCATCAGAATAGGAATTGAGCTTTGCTGTTTTTTATTGTTATCTCCATGCTTTTTGGGACCAGCTATCATTAACATTTTTGGCTAGGCAGAATTACAAATATATTTGACTTTTTATTATACTTTACAATATTTTAATTGATTGCATAGTTTCAACAAATGAACTTACATCTATGACAACCGAAGTCTCATCAACCAATGCTGGTATAGCATACAAACCACCGCTGTGTTTTCCAATATACAAAGTAGGTCTGAAAAATTGTTTTGTTTGTACTTTTAAAACTTTTAATTACTATAAATTAAAATGAATAAATAGAAGGGAAAAAAAAAAGTAATAATAATAATAATAGTAATGGTAATAATAATAGTAATGATGATAACAGTAATGATAATAACAACAATAAGAATAACATTAACAATATTAGTAATAACAATAATACTAGTAATAATAATAATTAATTTTATATAATTAATTTTATAAAATAATAATAAATTATCCATTTTTTCCATGTCCATGATTTGAGAAAGAAAAGCATTGTGAGATGATATTGCGATCATGGAAACATAAAAAAGAAGAGAAAGCCCTTGTTGCTAATAACAACTTCATTGACTTACAACTTTCCAAAAAAAAATTAAAAAAACTTACTTTAAAACAAACTCATTTCCTTTCCCAAGGAAACGGCTTCCGTTCTCTCCACTTGTAGCAGATGAGACAATCATGTTTAAAGTTTCTTCTGCCACATACGTAAAGGGAACTTTTTGGAGACCTTCAGGGTGCCATTGATAAATAGCAGCAATTGGTGTTCCAACTTCTGCCTCCCAAGATATTTCACCTAAGTAATAATACAATCCCATGATAATTCACCTAAGTACTAATAGAGTGTTTCAAAAAGATAAAAAATTTTTCAAAAAATCCAAGACAACTTTTTTACAGTCTTTGAAATTGTTTAAAAATGTTTTAAACAACTGTTGGTTTGAAAGCTAAAAAATATGTACTTAATCTATTGATTTACATCTTAGCATACTTAAAAACTCTGAACAGGTGGTTGCACCTTTAAAAGAGTTTTTAACAAACAGAAACTAAACAAAATGACTTTTTTATAAAAATTCTTAAAATCTGATTAAAATTTGCAAAGCACAAGAAATCACCAGTAAGCTGGTCCATAGTCACCATTCTTCCACTTGAACTTGATATAAAATGAACTTGATCTAAATTTTGACATGACAATTTTTAACATGCACATCACAGTATTTCATATTACTTTCATCTGAATAAAAAATTTTTGTTGTAGAATTATAAACGATATAAGCGATTGATTACTGAAACCTGATTATTAAGAACAATTTTTCTACATACACCATACGTATGTTAGAAAAAGATTTGTTTACCTGGAATGCTATTTTCTTCCAATTCTTTTGCAGAATACTCATAAAATGTAACATTCCATTTCTTTTTTCCAGAATGTACTTCAAACATTGAAACAACATATTCTAAAAAATAATTCTTGCAAAAAAATAAACTGTCTAATTTTATCATTATAATCAACTAAAAATCAAAAAAAAAACTTGATAAATTTTACCAGATATTAAGGAAATACCTGTGCGGCCAATATAAAATAAAGAATGCTTTTCAATTGGTGGGCACATGTGATCAACTCCATCCATTGTGAGACGATGATGCTTGACACCTGTCATTGGATCAATAGCATGCCACACATCTTGCTTTTGTCCTGAAAAACATATAATTTGTAACGATGCTCTTCTTCTAATTTTGAATTCCATTAGAAAAAAACTTCTTAACAACTTACATTTTTTATATATTATATAATTATTTAAAAACAATTTTAATTATAGCTGAATGTTGAAATCTGATATGAAAACTGTTAGAAACTTTCATTGAACTTAGTTTGCTATTGAGGTAAATACAAATTACATCTATTTTAAGGGATAGCATGGAGGGTTTATGTAGAGAACATTTTTGACAACAGGTCTATGAATATGCAGGAGATGAATAAAATTTAACATGCATAATATTTTTTTTAACAAAAATGTTCGGTAAATAAAATTATTTCAGTTAATAGAAATTATTTTAATTGGATTTGAAATATTGATGCTTTAGTTTGCTTGTTTTTTTGTTTTTATTTTTGGTAAATTATTCCATATTTCTAAATGTAATAATTAAGTTGGAACTTTTTCCCTCTAAAGTAAATATCAGAATTAAAATGAAATGAAAGTGGTGAACATACCAACATATAACACTCCTTCAGAACTACGACATGGTGAGGCATGTACTAACTCTGGAATGGTAAACGGAAGTTTCTAAAAATGTTACATTTATGACTAAGAAAGTTGGCATCAAAGTGTTGCTTAATATATCACATCAATTAGGTCAGTCATAATATTTGCTTTAAATAAAAAGTCAAAACTTTCTGGACGGAAAGCTCTGTAATGCTAAATTCAACAACAAATTGTTTTTTAAATACAAAATAGAATAGAATAGGTAGATTAAAAGAAAGATTAAGGAAGCAAAATATATTGACTTGGGCAGCAAAATAGACTTGAGCAGCAAAATAAATAAACTTGAGCAGCAACTCTGAAATAATTTCAGTAAAAAACATATTTACATTAAAATTTATTTTAAAAATGAAACAGCTATAGAAATTGAAAGACTATTTAAGTTCAAACAAAAGACTATTTTCAGGGAAATGTGACCAATGTGAAGAGATTTTACCATGAAAAAAAAAAACTCTCTCCATTTTTTTTTTTTTTTTTTTATTATCAAAGAATATTCAGACTGAGAACAAAAGCTTTATCTTAATAACTTTTCTTAAATTCAGAAAAATATATTTTCTGAATTTAACAAAATTTTCATTCAGATAAAAAGAGTTATTTACTCTCAAACTGTCTTGTACATGGCTTCCTAGGTATGCATATAATGTACCATCATGAGGATTTGGCAAAAAAGTTGGTCTAAATTAGAAATTAAAAATCATGGCACAATTAGTATTTACAGAAAAATTTTGATAAACTCTAAGAATATAACTTTTATAAACCTAAACAAAGACAGATATTATGCATGAAGACAGGATGAGCACAACAAGCCTAGTAACTTACCCTGGATGAGCTCCAAGTGGTGCAGTAAGAACTGGATCTGGTAAAAATAATTTAAATACAAAGTATAAAAAATATTTTTTATAAGATTTGAGAACAGTTGAAAGTGGAAGACAAACATGAAAATAAACAAACTTTAAATTCTCAAGTAAAAATTTTCGATTTTTAGTAGATAATCGAATGTCATACTCTTATTTACAGCTGACTATAAGAGAAATAAAAAAAAAGTAGAAGCTTTTCATACTTTCTTTAATTACCCATTTTATTTCACCACCATACTTGTTAATTGCAAACAAACTGCCATTAAGGGTGGATACAAATAAAAGCTTTTCAGGCATTACGAGATGATTCTAAGAAAGAAAAAAACTAAAAAAACATATACTTCAACACTATTTGGTTGTTAACTTTTTCAAGCAACTTACACTGGTAAATAAGAAAATATAATTTGTTTGCTAAAAAAAAGTATGTATATCTCTTTCTATACATACATACATACATACATACATACATACATACATACATACATACATACATACATACATACATACATACATACATACATACATACATACATTACATACATACATACATACATACATACATACATACATACATACATACATACATACATACATACATACATACATACATACATACATACATACATTACATACATACATACACACACAAACATACAAGGATCATGATTTTTTTGTAACCCGATATTATTGTGACATAAATTGACAAACTTTTGTTGAAAAGTAATGGAGAAAGACAATTAGAAAATCAGAAAAAATTTTCGATTGATTGATTTAAGTAATTTTTGATAGAGTAATTTAATTTTTGCAAAAAATACCTCTAAAACTAAAACTTAGTTTACAATATTCAGCATAATTAATAAATTCAGCATAGTAATTCATATCTAAACAAACATAGTTATTGTATATTATGCTAAATTGGTATTTATTAGATAAGATAAAGTTATGCTAGAATTATGCTAAATACTAAGCCACATTCCATAATATATACACAAAGTATAATAAATCCAATGAATTAAAGATATCCTTTAGAATATTTAAGAGCGCAAAGTCTTACAAAAAAAAAGTTATTTTAAGTGATTTCTACTTTCAAGATTGTTCCGACAATTTATAGAATGAGTCTTGGTTCTTTCTTTTATCATATAAAATTATCTCCAAAACTGTGATCTAGAGGTCAGCAAATCTTAAAAATGAAAAAACCAATCCTGATCCTAAACATTTTATATAAACCACTTTAGAGACAAATGTAATTGAAAAAAAGGGGAAAATGTCATAAAATTTCATTTTTTTAAATTTTTTTTTTTTTTTTTTACAATGATTTGTCATAGTATTACACCTTTTATTGATTGCAAATTTTAACTTTAGATAACATCAGTCAATGAGATATAGCAAGAAAATTTATGTGCATTTAAAAATCTGTAATGTTTTAACCAAGAAAAAAATAATTACATCTCTAAAACAGAGATTATCCAAGTAGATTGAAGAGAAAATACAGCTGGTTAGACACCACTACTGCTATATTTGTTTAAGTTATTTTCATTAGTTACTTTTGATAAAGACATGGTCCAGATACAATGTGCATTATAACGATGACAATTTGGCAAATTTTTGAAAGAAAAGTTATAAAGTAAAAGTATAAATTTAAATTGTAAATTTCAATTTGAATTCAATTTAAAAGTTAAATCATAAAGTTAAAATAAAAACTCAAGTTATAAATTTAAATTATAAATTAAAATTTTAATTTCGGATTAAAAATTTAATTTTGGAGTTTAGGTTAAATTTAAACCAAAAGCTTAAACTAAATAATAAAAAAAAAGGAAGAAGAAAAAAATAAGCAACAAGAAAAACGAAACAAATGAAAAATTGGATTAGAGAAAAACAATTATATATACTAATTATTTCAAAATTATTTTATGCATGCATAAAATAATTCTAAGGTAATTTGTATATACAATTGTTTTTATTTGATGCAAATAAAAACTAAACACCATTAAATACACAGCTTCTATCATTCATCAGTTAACCTGGTTATCGTTGTATACCCAACTTTATATTTTAAAATTTAAAACTTGACCAATTTATAATAAAAATTTAACTTGTAAATTGCTCTCATCTATGTAGTTACCTTTAGTGGCAATAACCACTTTATATCTTTGTAGCATTAAGCATAACAAACTTTTCAATTTCGAAAGTCTATTTTATATCACTCACTTTAAAGTTTTTCCCACATATCTTTTTCAAAGAAAAACTTGAAAGTGAGTGGGAATAACATCTTTTTCAAAGATATATGGGAAAAACTTAAAAGTGAGTGGCATAAAATAGACTTTTAAAAGAGGCCAAATTATTTTAATTGTATTATCGTTTTCTAATTTGCTTACATGATTCCTACAATGTTTTGTGAAATGCTTAGGGTCAATATTTTTTTGAACAAATGAATAAATTTCCAATAACCCAACTTCTGAAAGGAATCGCATAATTTTTTAAAATGCCTAAATACATTTCTTTTACAATTACTCCATCTATTTTAACAATATCACTAGTATTATTGCCACCAAAACAACCCCACACCATGACACTATCTCCACCATGTTTTTCACCCATTTACTAACTTTTCTTTGAATAAATACTCTTCAAAGAGAAGAGTATTTATTCAAAAAACACATTTCCAGTCATCAACAGCAAATTTTTCATATTGTTTTGCCAAAAGGAAACCATTTCTCTAGTCTTCTTCTCTTATTTAAGGACTAAAGAAATGGTTTCCTTGTAGCTATTCTACCACTGTGTCCTGCTTCAATCAATTTCTTCTTCACTGTTGTCACAAATATTGGCTCTTCTCAGGAACTTTTCCTACAATTTGTAATTTCTGTGGCAGTTAATAGTTTATTTCTTTTACTAGTAGTAGCAGTTCATCTGTAGCATAGGTAATTTGCTAATATCCTGATAAGTTCTGACTGACCGCACTTGCAGTTTCTTTCTTCTTTTTTATAATATTTTATACCATTAAAGTTGAAACTTTAAATTTTTTTGCAATTTCTCACATTAAATATTTGTCTAAATATTGTCATAATGTAATTTTTGCGAATCATATTTCTACTGATAATTTAGGTTTTCTTGCCATTTTTTATTCAAAAATATCAACTTTAATAAAAATAAAAAAATTACAATTATTATAAAACTTCACTGGCAAAACAATATCTTAACCTTTAAAAATGTAATACAAAGCAATAGCTAAATGCCTGTTTCTTAGCATCTAAATTCTTAGCATGAGCATTGATCTTGAAAACTGCAGAAGTTATCATGGTTTATTTAAAGAGTATATTTAGATAGAGAAACCGTGAAAAACCACTTGAGACAATATGAAAGTATATATTGCTAAATTTAGAACTTTTTTCAGCATTTTTTACTTAAACTATCCACATTCATGTAAAAGAAATTTAAGCACTTTTTTTAAAAATCTGTATGTCGTTTGAATAATTATGGACAGTAGTGTGTGTGTGTGTGTGTGTGTGTGTGTATGTTTATATATATATATATATATATATATATATATATATATATATATATATATATATATATATATATATATATATATATATATATATATATATATATATATATACATTTATAACTTAAAGAAAAAAAAAAAAAATACATTTTGACTGTTCTTTTCTGGTGATTCATTTGACATTGCAAGCCCAATGATAACAAGAAAAAAAGTAGCAGACATTTCTCTTATTTATTGCTGAAAAGAAATAGAACTAATTTATTTAACAAAAGTAAAAAGCTTTAATGCAAATTATTTTACAACCTTATTTCTCTTTGCTCAACATTTGATATTAAAAACTAATACTGACATTACCATATAATTAAAGAGCAGAGTTTAAATTTTTCTTTTTAAGAACTGACAAAAACGGCAGCAATACACAGCTGGTGGTATTCTTGGGTATATCCAGCTATTTCACTTGCAAGAGAACTCAACATAACCAGTTAGTTATGGGAAAAAAATAATTTTTTTCTAGTTTCCTACTGCATAGAAATTATATTGTCCTAAAAATATAAATCCAGATTGCTTGATCTTTTTTAAACAAAAATTTATTTGAAAAAATTATTGTTAATTTTGAAACACAGTTTGTGAATACTTTTTCCACGTCATAAATACGAACATTATTTGCGAAGCTGCGGGACTTAGTTGCTTCCTACTGGTCCATTAAAACCCTTGACTGCGTCGAAAAAAAGTGGTTTCGACTATTTTTCTCGGCCTTGAAACTTTTGAAAACTTTTATTAACTTAAATTACTGCTATCTATAAACAGAGTATAACAAATCGCTTGTGTGTCAGACTGGACTATCTGTTTCTTTCAACAACAAATTTTTTAACGCCATACAGATGAAAAAAAGAAAGAAAACTGGCTATAATTTTATAAGTTCAATGAAAAAATTTGCTTCAACAAAAATTTTAAAAGTTTGCTTGATTTACACATTTTCTTAATCTAATAAGTCTTATACATAATATTTAATTTCAATATCATAAACTGATTTCTTAGAATTACATTTACAAATACATAAAATGCATCAAAAACTAACATTGACACTTCGTGAGTTGTCTATCTTAAAACAGTAGAAAAGAAGGTGGTAAGGCGGGCTGAGGTTCTCTGACTGGATCAGAACGACGAGCGTGCACCAATTTGAATGATGAAAAAATTTTTTTCCTCAAGTAATTTTTTTTTTTTCAGTTCATATTTTTTTTTATTTTTTTTTGTATAAAAAAAATTAAAAAAAAATAAAAAAAATGAACTTATGAACTAAAAAAAAACAAACATTAAACTCAAATAATATTCTTTAAGAGTGGTATCGAATGGACTCCAGAAACCTGCCGACTTTGGCCCGGAGCTCTTTTTTTTTTGTATCTTGAGATGATAAATTTGTACCAAACGTCAAAGTTTTTTAAAGCATCCACTATTTGAATTAACCAAAAACTATCGAGTCATCATTTCTAATGGTCTTTAGTATTGAAAGAAAATTAAAAAAATTGATGAATGTAAACAAGTCAATAACCTTTTATTTTATTCAATAATGTAACAACCAATCGCAAATAGTAAATAACTTTTAATCATGTATCAACCAATCATGGATAATAGTTAATTGATAATTAGATATATAAATACAATCTTGTACTTTATGTCATTAAACAGCAGAGATAATTTCTATAAGCTATTAGAGGTAATTCCTATAAGCTATTAGAGATAATTTCTATAAGCTATTAGAGATAATTTCTATAAGCTATTAGAGATAATTTCTATAAGCTATTGGAGATAATTTCTATAAGCTATTGGAGATAATTTCTATTGGAGCATAATCCGAAGCACAAGGGATCACTCCTGAAAAATTTTGAGAAAAAATACGTTGGAGAATTAATTCCATTATCTGATTTTTAGAACAGATTCAATAATCAATCTCTAACATTTTCTTTAGAAACCCAAAGAATTTCTGCGAAAAATTCAATTTACTCTAAAAAGGCAATAATATTTGTCACAATCGTACACAAACTCAACAGTATATTGACTTTAATAAAAAGCATAGACATTTTATTTTCTTAATGCTGCAAATTCTACAGCTTTCAACAGTAACCTTTTAGCATATTCTGAGTGGTTTTTGGTTTCGTTATCTCATACCTAATATCATTTTTTTGAACTCATGATGAATGAATTCACCACCATTTTTATGAGTTTAAATTCCAAATCGTATTGTATAATATGGTTAACCGCAATATGATGTTTCCAGGGTTCCAATTTAAGGAAACACTTTCATAGAAGTGATTTGCATATTCGAAAAATTAGCATAAGTACTTTTTAATTTCATTAACTGTTTTATTTAAAAATTTTATTTAAAAAAGGAGTTATGTACGTTAGAATATTTTTTTTTAAAAAAAATTTTTGTTAAAATTTTACTCTCTTTTTTCGTTGTCATATTTTCATGGCAAAATTCAGTTGAATGTTTTGTAATTTAAGTTTTTTTTTTTTTTTTTTATATTGTGTGTGCTTTTTTTTCAGAAATATTATTTTTTTCAGAAAAATTATTTTTTTCAGAAACATTATTTGAAGAATGCCGGAAATGTAATCAATAAGAAAAAAATTCTTCTTTTTTATTTTTTACTTTGTAAAACATTTGTGATGTAATTCGAGGTTCAGAGAAGTCTTTTGGAGTTGAGAATTTCACCATTTTCAGCAAAAACTCTTTATAACAAAAGTCTGCAGCCCACGTGATGATCGAAGGTTACCACCTAAATTATAGTATATATAGTTACATATATTTTTAATTGTTAAACTGAGTATTTTCTTTTTAAACATTTCTTTTGCTAAAAAACTTTTCTTTTTTTTTTATTGCATTTTTTTCTTTCGTATTTAATTTTTTTGATATAAAAATTGCCTAAAGGTTTGAAGAAACCAAAAAACCAAATATTATTAATCGCATCCATAGCAACCAAATTGCTGAACAAAATGTTTTGTTTCAACTAACTTGTTGTAGGCAATTCACTGTGCACCCTTACATCCGTAAGAAGCCAATGTTAGGTGTATTTTATGGGTTGGTAGAAACTTTGATCCGTATTTCTTCAAAAATGATGTTGGCCAGAATACAACTATCAATAGAAACATGATTACTATTTTTTCGCTACAAATAGAATGAAGTTCATCGATTTATTGAAAGAAACATTAAAGGAGAATGTAACCTGTAAAATGGCCTCCTCCACGTAGTCATGTTTTGTTTTTCAAACAAAACCAAAACCACGATAATAAAATGCTTTATTTCATTTAAAATTTAAAAACCTTTAAAAAAGCATCATATATCTAAACCATACATCTACACACACAAAAAGCCCACTTTTCCCGCAAATTGCTAAAAATGGATGTAGAGGCATTTAACACAATATGGCCAATTAAAGAGTCAAAAAAAAAAAAAAAAGGTTTTCTATTTAAACGTGTGAATGTTTTTAGCTCAAAGTCCAATAATTTCCATAAAATAAATATTCCCTCTTTCAGAGCAAACATTATCAGCAAAAATAATCAAAATAACTTTAACAAATCAAAGTAACTTTACTTTTGTATTAATGTGTAATCCCCTCATAAAGATGCACCTCTGATACACCTTTTGCTGTATCAAAGAGTGCACCTCTCTGATACACCTTTTGCTGTATCAAAGAGTGCACCTCTCTAATACACCTTTTGCTGTATCAAAGAGTGCACCTCTTTGATACACCTTTTGCTGTATCAAAGAGTGCACTCTCTGATACAAACTTTGCTTAAGATTCATAGTTGGTTGAAACCATTTTAAAATTGATATTTCTTAAAAAATGCAGTCCATTTAAAAATGAACAAGACTTAAGTTGGTTATATAAATTTCCTAAATTTCCGTGTGAAACTCACCAAGCAACCACTTTTAAAATAAACTTTTAAGGATTTTTTCAAACCTTTAAATGATTTAAATTGACAATCGCTGAATTTTTTTGTGAATGAAGTCTGTATTAATCCAAGCTAGCCTCTGTACTTTAAAGTACTGAAGAAACTGACTATTTTGAAGTGTGTAAAACAACCAATAAAAATTATATAAATTATTGTTGACATGAATATATAATTAAAATAAAAATTGTATATATTGTTATCGATATATACATTCATATATATATTAAAAATTATATATACAAAAAATAAAATATAAAAATAAAAAATTGGAAAATAACAATGATCTTTACTGTAAACAAAAAATAAAGCGCAAATATTACTTATAGTTAAGATTCAGATGCAACTGTTAACATTTTGAAATAAATTTAAAAATTCTTTTTTCTTTTATGGTTGGAGCTATTTTTGTTTACTTTAAAGTTTACTAGATAACACTAGTGATTAAACTGATTGGTTTGCATAGAAAAGTTTTTATAGCGTTTGCGCAGCCGCAACTTTCTCCTTCGAAAAGCTTGCGAACTTTTTGTGATGACCCAAAAATTTCTGTCATGTCTACGCAGCTGGATGAATCCAATAAATATTTGGCGAATGCTGTCTCTGATGCTTGGTTGGTTAAGAACATTTAGTTGAAGGTTCATTTGATTAAGAAAAATATGTATTAGACATTTGTGTTGGTCTTCGCAATTTTATTATTTTGCAAAGTTCACCTTAAATATTTTCTGAAACAACGAGTCAAGTTCACCTTTGATCATTCAAAATAATCAAAAACCTTTTCATGCTGACAATCTGCGCACTTTCTAAAGAGCATTAACCTCAAAAAAAACAATTAACGAAAAAGTGTTTTCCGTCCGTTATTTACAATCTTGCGTGTTGGGTGGAGTTGAGTTTTTCGCTTTAGTGAACACGCGTAATTTAAATTTGTGTTTATGCTTTAAAATTACATCGGCACAGTATACGTCGTGGCTACTGAGATAATTTATCTACTTTTTATTTTATATGGCTGGGCTTCTCTTTGATACTTCTAATATTTTTTTACTCTTATATTATCTCTATGGGATTTAAGGTGTTCAAGGATCGGAGGATTGGTTGTATAAGGATGTGGGGATGCCTTAAGGTTCTGTGTAACAGTAATACTCTGATTTAATTCCAATACGCGCGTCTTTTTTTTTTTTTTTTTGTGCGCGCGAATAATTTCCTTCTCTGATGAAAACGCCATTGTTAATCACAAATTTCGAACTTTATAATAAAAAGTGCTTCTGAGGTCATCCTTCTCTTTCTTTTATTGTTCTTTATCTCTGCGTATCCGACTGTATACTGCCCAAACTCTATGTACTCATCATTATGTCTCCTATGGCTTAAACTCATTTTCCCCTCTTCTAGCAAACTCCTAACCATCTTCTTTCTTTTACACTTTGATTTTTAGGGTGTAAACTATTTATAGTTATATCTGGGTAGTTAAATCTGAAGACTTGAAGATACCTTTGTAGGATTTGATGTAGCTGTTTTTATTATTTGTAAATAGAATTAAACAACTAAAGTAACGCATCGCCCAAAGTGATTGTAAGCAAAATGAGTTTTTAACAATTTAAAAAAGTTCTTCTGAGAAAAAATAATAAAATTATTTCTGAGAAAGGGGGGAAAAAAAGCAACCTTGGAACAAGTTTTGCAAGTTTTTTTTATAAGTAACAAAATCTGATTTTAGATAAAGTTGAAGATTCATTCAAATCAAGATTACTAATTCAATTTCCTTTTTATTTGAAAAGTTATATTTCTGTTTCTGTTCCATACTCTTAGGAGGTTAACTGGGGATTTTGTTTCTTCTCACAACTTTTGTTATTTTATAAGTTGTTCATCGCATACAGAAGTCGAATCTTTGTTCTTTCTTTGTTTCTGTAAAAAGACGTTTCGATATTTGTTCATTTAGAAACTTTTTTTTCATTTTTTCTTTCGGAAAATATCAGCATAATACAGCCATTTGTTAACATGCTGCTGAATTATTTACCATTTTTGTGAAGTTATTTCTCAAAAAGTTCAGGCCGACAGCTGAATCTTTACCGTAGTTAAACTTAAACGGATGAATAAAGTGTAAATCTAAGCTGTAGTAGAGAAGAAGACGATCGCTTCTTCTCACGAGATCGCTACCGACTTCTCCAGGCATGTAGATGCCTTTTAAGTTCTCAATGTCAGTGGCAAGCAACCTTATAATAGTCGGAACGGCAATTTCAAGAAACACGTTTTCATTTTTAAACACGTGTGAAAGTTCGATAAAGTCTTTTGCCATGTGCTGCGGAATATAAAAAATGTCAGAGCGTTCACCGTAGCAGGTGTAGTTACCAAATGACTTCATGATTAGTCCTTTTCCGTAAGTGTTGTTAGAGTTCATTAAACGGTTTACATGATGTTTATACGTGTTGAGTGAGCTAATTTTCTGCAGGGCTTGAACACAAGATTGTAAACCAAATGGGGTTTTCCAAAAATGCCAGTCGTCTCCTGATGAAACAACAAACTTTCCAGACTTGTAAGGGAACTCTGGGCCTTGCCATAACCTGTCAAGATTGATGCTCTTTAGGTTCCAAACGTTAAGCAAAACGTCATCGCTGAAGGTCAAATAACCAGTGTAATTGGGATGTGTGCGCATCACTTGAGCAGCACATTCATCATAGCTAAAAAATCCTTTATAAGTTATTGAGTTAATCATTGGATAAATAGACGGCGAGTTTTTTGGTCCGCAAAACATGATGTTTGAAAAAACACCTCCGTACATGTTTAGAAGTAATGGAATATGATCGTAGAGAGGATTGTTAAACGTGATCAAAAGAAGAACTTCGCGGAATTTATATTTCAAACAAGTATTTTGAGTCTCAGGAAGACTGAGTGTAGAGCTTTTGTTGAGTAAAAAATAAAGATTCTTGTTTAGGTTAGTGTTCACGTATCCGAGATAAATGAATAAAGACGTCGCGGCTGCATATAAAACAAGAAGTTCAGGTACGACACATTTTTTCATTTTCTACGGTAAGAAAAAAAAAAACTAAAAGAAACTATTTTTTCTAAAAAAATTTTTAATTGAAAGCATAAAAAAAACTATTTATTAACGTTGTAGTTGTAATTTTAAAGTATTTAGTATTTTTAATAAAATGTAGATTTCTACATACCTTTTTTTTTTCTAACAATAATGGCTTTTTATTTATTTATGTTTTAATACAGGTTTTTACTATTTAATAAACTTTCATACGAATTCTTTCAATTTTCCTCAAAACTAGGAAGATTTACAGCAACCCATCCAAAGAAGATACACTGCTTCACCGAGCTTGGTGTTTTAAACTGTTTTTTTCGAATGAAACTTAAAATAATAAGTTAATGGTGCGTTGTTTTCGTGACCGCAGAACATTTTATCAAGTAACAATCGTTAGCAACCAACCAAATTCGCGGCAAAAAAAAAAAAAAAAAAAAAAAAAACACAAAAAGGACAGCTGCAAAATGCCACTACCTTATTTTTACTTTTAGCTTCTTTTTTTATTTTTTTTTGCCTTGAATTTGGTTAGCCCCTACCAATCGTGTCTTATCTTGAACTTTCGTGTAACGCACAAAAAATGTATTTGGTAAAATTTAAAGAGGAAGTTATGGCAAAAAAACCCTTTGTAATCTGCACTTTGTGGTGTTAGATACACCACAAAGTACAGATTACAAAGTGCTTGTTGTACTTTAGCGGTTAAAACATCAAAAAACGTTTCAAACAGCTTCTAACTATCTTATCTTAGTAGAACTGCATTTTTATTAAGATGTACAATTTTTTTAAGGGTACTATATTTAGACATTTAAATGTTGTTTTTATATATTTATACATTTAAATACTTTTTGTATATATTTATACATTTAAATACTGTTTGTATATATTTATACATTTAAATATTGCTTTTATATATTTATACATTTAAATATTGTTTTATATTTTTTACATTTCTTCTTGGGAATGAATATATATATATATAATATAACATGGGTTGTTTTTTGTTTAATTTAACTTTAATTCTATAAAACTATAATTCTATAAAATTGTGTTTATAAATTTTTCAATTCAATATATTTTTACATTCTTTACATTCTTTACATTCATAGGCAGCGATCCCCACCGGTGGAGCATAGAAAATTTTCAGGGGAAAAGTTTCTTAGGTAATTTTCACCTAAATAAATTTTATGATTGCTCCCTAAAAATATTCTACGCTCCACCGGTGAGGCACGCGCCCCACGCCGGGAATCACCGTTCTAAGGTTTACAAGGAGATTAGGCCGGCTGAATAAAAATGAGCAATTACTTTTACTCAGTAATTGGTCAGCTTTACGTGAATAATAACTTCAGTAGTTTTCCTCATATTTTTATTCACGTAAAAGTAAGCATTTTACTCAGTAATTGCTCAATTTTACTTTAATAAAAACTTAAGAAAAGTTGTTGAAGTTTTTATTCACGTAAAGCTGACCAATTACTGAGTAAAAGCAATTGCTCATTGTTATTCACCCGGCCTATTCTCTGCAAATTACTCCTCTGGAAACTTTTGAAGTTTTGAAAAAACAAATTATTTTCAGATTTAGATAACCAGTTTGAAGTTTTGCAATCACAGATGCCAGGAAAAATAAACTGAAGAAGGTCTTCTCGACAAAAAAACTTGTTGACAAACTAAGGAAATTTTTGACATTTTTAAAAACACATGATTATGGCTGAAAGCCTCTACAAATATCGCATCAAGATATTTTAAGTTTCTCTCTGTTAAAATTTTCAATATTCTTTTCTGTATTAAAAATCTAAATTTTTTTCATGCAAAAAAAATAGAAAAGAAAAAAAGCTCAAGTGCAAAGGGCCGTTTTTAAAGTGCAAAGGGCCGTTTTTAAATTTTGATCAAGTGAACAAACGAAACGCCCAAAAACTGAGGAAATGTGTTCCACATGCAGTTCGTTTGAGCTTTCACTCAGATGAGTCTTCGGGCTTCAGGAGTCGGTCATGCTGCAAATGTAGTTAAAGATTTAACTTGCACCCAAGAGAAGACATTAGAAACTGGAGACCGATCTCTCTCCTAAACATAGACTACAAAATCATTGCTAAATCAATTACGAAAAGACTAAAAACTACCCTACCATACTTAATCTGCAGGTATCAAACATCATGCATTCCACAAAGACAAATCCACATGAACGTACTATACACCAGAGACGTCATAAAAATAACAAACATCGAAAACATGAAAAGTACGGCTATCATTTCAATTAACCAAATCAAAGCGTTCGACCGAGTTGACTGAAACTACCTCTTCAAAATACTTATGAAATACAACTACAGAAGCAAAACAGTCCAAAACATAAAAACGCTATATACAAAGATTACCACAAAGATAAAAGCAAACAGACATATATCGAGAATCTTCTAACCGACAAGAGGAGTTAGACAAGGATGCCCTCTATCCATAAGCCTATACATAATACAGGCAGACATTCTAATACACAATATAACAGAGAACAAACGCATAAAAAGAATAAAGATAAATCAGCTCGAAACAAAAGTAACTGCGTGCGCGGACGACACGACGTGCTCGTGTTCTATACTAGAAAACTAAAATCTATCCAGAACCTAGGCAACACCCTAAATAAGTTTGAAAAAGCAACGGGATAAAAACTAAACAGAGAAAAATGTCAGGGCCTCTGGTTCGGAAGAAACAAAGGCAAAACAACAGAACCGCTAGGTTTTGACTGGAGTAAAACAAAGATACATACCCTCGGACTAACTTTTCCCAAACGACGGAAAAGATGATATAACCGGCAATTGGAACAGATGCACGGACAATCCGTAAGGGAGGATAAAACCTAATAGACGTAAATACCAAAGCGCAAACCTTTTCAGATAAAATGGGTCATCAAAATACTTTCACACGAAAACCACATGCCATGGACCGACACAGCTATATTGTTCCTGAACAGATATAGAAACGCAGGACAAAACGTTTATACGCTCCACACATTCCCCACACCACAAGAAAAACCTTCGATCCCAAAATCTTACAGATATCTACTGCACAGCTGAGAAAACTTTAAGGAAGACATCAGAACACCAGAAAACACCATTGAAGCCATACTGTATCAACCCATATACTTTAACCCAAAACTGCTAACAAAAACCTGTTCAGAAAACTCATTTCCACCGTTACTGAGACAAACAAGGGACACAAGAATACAAAACATACGAATCATCGCAGACATATGCAAGGTCTCAACCCCAGGTTTTCTCACAGCAGAACAACTAGAAATACCATCCAAAACAATAATGGAAATAAAGTTACGGATACCAACGGCGTGGCTCTACCCACTAAACACCGAAACACAAAACTACCCTTGCCAAAGACACATCCCCACCATCCACATAGAAAACAAAGACAAAAAACTGACACAGGTAAAAACTCGACAAATATCTTAACAACAAAACCAAACAAAATATTTCAGGTGGAACAGAATACTACCCCCCGGACAAACACCTTTAACGCAACTTTGTATAGACAAGTTTAATGAAACAATACAACATACGAGAAACACCTTAACAAGGTTAAAAAAGTAAATATGTATAAAGGTAAATATAACAAATATATGTGAAAAAAAAAAAAAAACTATATGGGCAATTCCACGCAAGTGACGGTCGTAACACTTGACGCTTTTTTAGCCATTAAAAATTAACCAAGAATGGTATTCACATGAAAATTGCCAGAAATGTTAAATACTATTATACAATTTAGTATGCAAAAGTTAAATCATTCAAGTGTTCAACTTATTTGAAAAATCAACTTAACGTAACGTGACAGCCGTAACGTTTACTTTTAGACAAATCTAAACAAATAAACTTTGTCAATCTTTATGCAGACATCTACACAGTGAAAAAAAATTCTTTCCTGTGTTCTTTAATTACACATTGAACTTACTATATGGTGAGTTTCATAGATTTTTGAAGCTTGAAGCTTTCCGAGAACTTTATTAAGTTTTATGTCGTGACGGACGTAACTGTGACGGTCGTAACGAAAAAGCCAAAAATGAAAAACAACAAATAACGCAATGAATGACATGATAAAAGTTGAATGGTTATAAAAACCAATTAATTTAGGTTAAAAAATATGAATTTTATAACATTATCAAGAAAACCCATGATGTTTCTTCAATATTGGGATCGTTTTATTTGGAGTAGGCAAAAAACGCTTAATGCTATTTATGCTTCCTGTGTTTTTTGTTTTATTAACTCTATTTAAAACAACTCAATATCTAGGAGTATGTACTTTCATATGCCTCGCAAATGTTTTGAGGAGCCGGGAATCCAATATAGGAAAAAAATATCTTAGAATAGCGAACTTTTTTTACTAATATATAAATTTTAAAATTGCTCCGCAACCCCATTAAAAAATATTAGAGAATTTAGAAACCAAAAACTTTCCATTTTTTATTTACCAAAAATGCATTTGGGTAATATTTGTAACGACTTTCGCTTCTTCTATTTTATCAGCTATTAAGGCCCACCTTAGATTAATATCATCAGTATTGATAAGTCTAACATAAGTTTTGCACCGTTTTGATGCTAAGAAAAAGTCTAGCGTTTAAGACGACCACTTCACGAGATTTTACGCTGTTCCAAACAAATCGCTTTAATGACCCTCCTACTCCATTAACTGCCCCTTACCGTGAGAAAAAAAAGTTCCATTCTATACTTTGAAAATGATATTTCACAGAGCAATCTTGTATGAATTCGGCCATGTATCTATTTTTAAATTGAGTGCATGGACCATCACTTCATAATATAACTTTTTAAATAAAATCAATGCAATAGAGGTCAAATATTTCACTTAAATATGTAGTAGTGGCGCGTTTTGTTTTATCATTATCGTCGGATATTATTACAACTGATTTTGGCTCTAATTGGTAACGGTAGATTACAATTTTAAACAAGGTAATAGTTGACTGCGACCAATAAGCAGCTTGAACAGCATCCTGATAACCACATGTATAGTTTTGTGAATTATCAAAGTGTATCAAAATTTGGTTTGGTTCGAGATTTTCTTTTTGACAGCAATATTGCTCAGAATGGTGCTTTTTAGTGAGATGATGCTCAGTAAACTCTAGTAAATTGTCGCGGAAATCTTTAAAAATACTTTTTTATGTTTTTTTTTATGTTGACTGAGTACACAACGATGATCTTCTTTAATCCATCAACTATAGGTGATTAAGGTATCCATGTCTCCGTTTTCGGGCAAAGAAACTTTCAATAGTTTACTATCATAGTTTCATTAGTTACTCAAAGTTTCAAAAGCACTTTAACAAGTTTAGTAATAAGATGAATAAACAAACTGCAAATTCAACAATAAACAAATGATTTATATTGTAACTTGGTTTAAATGATGTAAACCGTTTGAAATGAGTTAAACCGTTCGTACTTAAATTTTTTTTTAAGTCAAGAAACCGTGATGGGAAAACAAACATTTCGCGATGGTCGTAACGTACTTAGTAACATGTTGAAATGGTGATTTAAAGCACTTTAATGTTTTTTATTTTTGAAAAGATAATAAAATATGTATGAGTATCTTTACTTTTACCGTGGTTGTAGTTTTAAAAAGTTTGATACGAAGCGTAGAAAAAACTTTTCGACTTTTTTTTTTGAGGGTCGTAACGTCTTGTTTTCATTAATATGCTCTTCTTATAGACCTAGTCAGAGTTCGTTTTTATAAAAAATATTATGCATAATGTTTAATTTTGCCTTTTAGTCAAACTTAGAAGTAATAGTTATTTAAAAAAACAGCACTGAAACTTTTTTCAACGCTTCACAACATGACTATATATAAACGTCAAAAAATGCTCATATAACCCTTAACAATTTTAAAAGGATGTTATAGTGTGATAAAATGATTTTTTAAGAAATTTTTTTCTTAAAAGTATTCTTAAAAAGTTGGAAAAAAAATTTAATGAAGTTATTATATGTCGCCATGAAATTCTTTTTTTCTTTTCCTCTTTTACGTTGAATTGCCCATATATATAAAACGAAAACCAAACAAACATCTAATTGTAAATAGTATATGTGAAATATTGTAAATATGTATATGCACCTTTCACAGCTATTTAGAAGTCAGAGTAAATAATAATAAAAAAAAAGATTTAACTTACACCTCTCAAGAGCGACCCTGTTAACATATTCTACATTTTGGTTCTGACATATTGAATTTTTTAATTCCAACATCAATTTCGGATCCGGCGATTTAGATGTTATGCACAAGTTTTATGTAATTCCAGTGAATTTTCGACTTTTGGCCAGGTTTTTCGAGATTCCTAACTCAGCGGGACAAGTTGATTAATCGTCTCAATAAGTTGGAGAAGCCTTAATTTCACCTGATAAAAATATTTTCCCAAAATAAATTTTTGTATTTTTGTTTATGGACAGCTGGGTCATCTTTTCTCACATCTTTAAAGACGTGGAAAAAGATGACCCAGCTGTTCTGAAAAATGACGGTAATCAAAACCTCGGTTTTTGAAAAACCTTAACTTCATACTTTAACTGACCTTTACTTGCTAAAACGTTTTGTAAAGCTACTAAAAACTATTCAGCATTTTTTTTTTATAATACATTCCTGTTTGCGTGCTTTGTGACTTTGTAACGGCTTCTTTTCATCTTTATCATATTTTATGATAAAATAAAACAATGGAAAATGAACGAATAAATTCACACATTCAGGTGTTTTCAAAATAATACAAAAGTTTATCAAATTAGTCTTACTTAATGTTAAAAAAATCTAAAGAACACGAAATAAAAGTTATAAGATTTAATTATGTAAACATCGAACCCGTACAAGATTAAATACTCTCGTATTTTTGATCACTTTTTTACAATTCTGGCCGTTCAAGCTACTAAATTGTTCATGCTTTCAAGTGATATATTTACCAAACTTTTTCTTCAAGATATTTCACATTTCCTCTCTTGATGACAGACACCGGTTGCCGGCTTTTCTGTCTGTCAGCTCAAAGTTTAATAGAGTTGATATCAGGGCTTTGTAGAGGCCAAGCTTGTTTTTCAAAAATGTTTTTCAAAAGATTTTCATTCTAATTAATATCTGCCTAGTTTGGAGCTATGTTTTGAAGGTTGTCCTGCTAAAAAGAATTTAGCACCATTCAATCGCAATCCAGATGGAACTGGATTTTGTTTAAGAATTCTATTTTATTCTTTTTCTTTCAATATACGATCAATTTTAACTACATCTACACCTCCAGATTTGATTTCCAGAAACAACACTAAACAATGAAAGAGTCCCCACCATGCTTCACTGTTGGCACCATACACTATGGTAATATCTTCTCTTTGTCGCTTCAACGAACGTAAACACTTATTTTTGAACCAAATATTTTGAACTTTGATTAGTCACTCCAAAGTACTTTTTCAAAGTCGACTATTGTTCAGTCAGAGCAACCAAAAACATTCTAGTCTTTTTTTTCTTATTATTAGTTAGTAAGAGGTACAGATTTATTCTAAGTTTTGAGAAATTCAATGTGAATTTCTTGTACTGTGAGCCTCAACCTACTTTGACTGAAGAAAGATCCCTCTCTTGCACTTCGCCGCTGTTTTCAACCTTTACAATACCACCGGTAACCATCTGCTGCATCTTGATATGCGTTTAACCCAAACTGACTATGGCACGTAGTACATACTATTTTTTATCAGTCTGCGTTTCGCTAGCCACTGTAAAGCAGATAATGGCTGTTTTATACAGTAACCAAGCTCCATCAAACACCAATTTTCTTGCAACCCACGTGGTTCAGCCAGGATTTCATCAACAGCAACAATCACAGTTGTTACGGCATAATATGTCCGGCAGATCTGTCGACATATTTTCAGACATATTTTCCGTCAACATAAAATGTCAGAAACATTTTTCTGCCCACTTACTTTGACATAATTTTATGTCTGAGACATTTGCTGTTTCTTATTTTAGAAGAAAAAATCTTTACAGCGCATCTCAGATTAATTTGACGAGTAAAATAAAAGTTTTCATTTTCACGTATTAGAATGTGAAAACTTAGTCTCAAACTTAGTTTATATTACTGAATGTGGTTTTTATTATATGGCGTCCTGTGCCACATTAGAAATGATGCTAAGTGGAAAGAAAAGTAGAACTTTTAAAGGGTCGAACCATTTAAAGCATAAACTTCTATGATCTAATCTTCTGCAACAATAAAAAATAGAAAATAATTCTTTGTCAGAATATTTAATTCCATTCGAGGACAGGTGGAATATTTTATGGTCGAAGCAAACCTTATTAAAAATTTAGTTTTTCACCAGCGCGGCCTTTCAGTTTAAAATACATTGACCCAAAGAGCAACCGAAAATTTCAAGCAGCGCTTAGAATGCAGTTTTTAGCCGTAAGAAAATCTCTGGCCAAAATTTATCTTTTAATTTAACTGAACCGTCAGAATAATTTCTTGAGGAGTTGTGATCTTAACCGAAAATTTATTTCAAATAAAAAAAATATCAACGATAATATTTGGCTAATAAATTTTCTTTTTTTTTTTTCTTACACGTGTTTTGAAGAGAAAATATTTTCTCTTCAAAACGGCCCTTTTCAGATTGTAAATGCAATGACCTATAAAGCTAGGTTTCCAATAGTTGTAGAAACGTCGTACCAAAATCGTGCAACGTTCGTTTGGTTTGTTGTGCGGTAAATTGTTGTGCAACGCAATGTTTCCACTAGATTGAATTAGCGCAAAAATCTTTAAAAAAAAAAACAGTATAAACATACAAAAAATGGCCGTCATAAAAAAAAATCTCACTCTTAATTATCGACTTTTTCTTAAACTTTTAATTTTAAGACGCCGAAAAAGCGTATAGAAAAGAAAGCATATGTTTTGGGTCAGAGAACTAAAATTCTAAAAATCTAAATTTCGCGTTAAGGAAGGTGCGTTTAGTTATTTGGTGCAAGAAATGATGCTATTTGATAGGGAACTTTTTTATCGATACTTAAGAATGTCTCCTGACAGACTTGAACACCTTTTCTCATTAATCGGATCTTCATTAACGAAAAAGTATTGTCCCAGTGAAGAGTTTCCATTGTTCATCGCAAAGATTAACTATTACAATTCGATATCTGGCTACAGGAGAATCATAGCAAACTCAGTCCTTTTATTTTCGAGTTGGGAGAGCTACAGTTTGTAATATAATCAAAGAAACTTGTTGTGCAATTTGGGAAGTTTTTAAAAAAATATTTCTAACAGCCCCAAATGACATAAAAGAATGGCAAAACATCATTAAAGAGTTTAATCAGAATTGGAACTTTTCACAATGCATTAGAGCTATTGATGGAAAACATGTACGCATTGAGGCTCCTGCAAAATCAGGTTCTTCTTTTTACAACTACAATGGATTTTACAGAATGCGTAGTTTTTCACATCAGTTGGTTTAACAAAATAGTAAGCTAGAATGTAATATTTACGTTTTTTATTCACATCAATAGGTTAAACAGAGAGGCTTGATTCCCAGCAAACACACAATGTTGAAACAACGTTGAAATAACGTTGATCAACGTCGATCAACGTTATTTCAACGTTGTTTCAACGTTGTGTGCTTGCTGGGCTGTTTCATCTTTATCTGAAAACTCTATTTTGAGAAGAAGTGCTTGTATTTGAACTTTAGCCGAGGCCTTGGAATAGTGGTTTAATAGCTTTAGCTGTGGAATTAATGGTTTCATAAATAATTTTCATCCTGCTCTTCTTCAGTCGGATTTTCAATATTGGAGTAAACCATTTCTAATGTTTTCACTAAAGTTTTGTCAAGTAAATCATCAGAATCTAATGTTTTTCTTTTTCTTTTATTTATATTATTAGTATGAATTGTCAATTCACTTGACTCTACTTGCACACAAGAATTAACATAATCGTTTTTTTTTTAGTCACATCTTCAGATAAATGATTATTTAGCTCCTTGTTCAATGGATGATGAATATTTTCAACTTGCTCACAAACCACCTCAACGTTTACCTCCAAATTCGTTGTTTCTAATCTAGAATCATAAGGTGAACAAATATTCAATGTTGTTTTATGATGTTCTATAAAAGTATTTAGCCAATCGAGCTGAAGAAACTGAGGTAGAACTGAATTCCTTCCAGAACCTGATGGGATATTTCGTTTTGATTTCAGCCACCTTTCATAACTACTTCGAATGCTTTTATACTTTTCTTCCGCTTGATTAGCAGAGAAGTTTGACAGACAACCAATTTCTTCCCATGCATTTTTCTTTTTCCATTTGTCTTTAAATTCCTTATCAAACTTGTCATACAAAACTGGAAACTTTTGAACTTCGTTCATAAAATCTGCATTAAAGATTTTTTCTAACACACAAAATGGAGCCGTCGCCATGCTTTGTAAATTATGGTGTTGTGAATAACGTCTTCAAGATGCAATTTGCGTGTGTGTAGATGTTAATGTATGTAGGTGCTAATGCGTGTAGGTATTAATGTATGTAGTTGTTAATTCATGTATGGTCTTAATGTATTCAATGTGTTAAAATAAGGCGGTTGTACTACTGTGTAAAAGGGGAGTGGAGTTTCTAAATTGTATGATTCGCAGTCAGATGGGAAAAATATTATCAAGTTCATAAAGAAAGTAATGACTCAATAGTGTCTCAGGGGAGGTTAAAATAATTCCTCACAATGGCGATATTTTGTAAATTTTATTGTTGTAAGACAGTTATTGTGTGGTTTCTATTAAAAAAATAAGCTGCGCGTTTTGCACAAAAAACAAAATACTGTTGCAGAAATAGATTTTTTTCAAAACTCACAACCGCAGTTGTACAACATAAAATTTGTTGTACAACCAACGTTAAGTTGTGCAACTTACACTAGAAAATGTTTCCATTATAAAACAAAGTTGTTGTGCAACTGTTGTACCACATTGCTACAATTATTGGAAACCAAGCTTTAAGCTCGAAGGTTTTCTAGTGTAAGTTGCACAACTTAACGTTGGTTGTACAACAAATTTTGCGTTGTAAAACTGCAGTTGTGAGTTTTGAAAAAAATCTATTTCTGCAACAGTATTTTGTTTTTTGTGCAAAACGCGCAGCTTATTTTTTTAATGGAGACCACACAATAACTGTCGTACAACAATAAAATTTACAAAATATCGCCATTGTGAGGAATTATTTTAACCTCCCCTGAGACACTATCTCGAAGATTTTCTGTGTAACGGTAACACTCTGATTTAATTCCAATTCGCGCGTCTTCTTTTTTTTTTTCTTTTTTTTTTTTGTGCGCGCAAAATATTTCCTGCTCTGATGAAAACGCCATTGTTAATCACAAATTCAAACTTTAAAATAAAAAGTGCTTCTGAAGTCATCCTTCTCTTTTTTTTATTGTTCTTTATCTCTGCGTACCCGACTGTATACTTCCCAAACTCTATATACTCACCCTTATGTCCCCTATGGCTTAAACTCATTTTCCCCTCTTCTAGCAAACTCCTAACCATCTTCTTTCTTTTACACTTTGATTTTTAGGGTGTAACCTATTTATAGTTATATCTGGGTATTTAAATCTGAAGACTTGAAGATACCTTTGTAGGATTTGATGTAGCTGTTTTTATTATTTGTAAATAGAATTAAACAACTTAAGTAACGCATCACCCAAAGTGATTGTAAGCAAAATGAGCTTTTAACAATTTAAAAAAGTTCTTCTGAGAAAAAAAAATAAAATTATTTCTGAGAAGGGGGGAAAAAAAAGCAACCTTGGAACAAGTTTTGCAAGTTTTTTTTATTAGTAACAAAATCTGACTTTAGGTAAAGTTGAAGAATCATTCAAATCAAGATTACTAATTCAATTTCCTTTTTATTTGAAAAGTTATATTTCTGTTTCTGTTCCAGACTCTTAGGAGGTTAACTGGGGATTTTGTTTTTTCTCACAACTTTTGTTATTTTATAAGTTGTTCATCGCATACAGAAGTCGAATCTTTGTTACTTCTTTGTTTCTGTAAAAAGACGTTTCGATATTTGTTCATTTAGAAACTTTTTTTTCATTTTTTCTTTCGGAAAATATCAGCATAATACAGCCATTTGTTAACATGCCGCTGAATTATTTACCATTTTTGTGAAGTTATTTCTCAAAAAGTTCAGGCCGACAGCTGAATCTTTACCGTAGTTAAACTTAAACGGATGTATAAAGTGTAAATCTAAGCTATAGTAGAGAAGAAGACGATCGCTTCTTCTCACGAGATCGCTACCGACTTCTCCAGGCATGTAGATGCCTTTTAAGTTCTCAATGTCAGTGGCAAGCAACCTTATAATAGTCGGAACGGCGATTTCAAGAAACACGTTTTCATTTTTAAACACGTGTGATAGGTCGATAAAGTCTTTTGCCATGTGCCGCGGAATATAAAAAATGTCAGAGCGTTCACCGTAGCAGGTGTAGTTACCAAATGACTTCATGATTAGTCCTTTTCCGTAAGTGTTGTTAGAGTTCATTAAACGGTTTACATGTTGTTTATACGTGTTGAGTGAGCTAATTTTCTGCAGGGCTTGAACACAAGATTGTAAACCAAATGGGGTTTTCCAAAAATGCCAGTCGTCTCCTGATGAAACAACAAACTTTCTAGACTTGTAAGGGAACTCTGGACCTTGCCATAACTTGTCGAGATTGACGCTCTTTAGGTTCCAAACGTTAAGCAAAACGTCATCGCTGAAGGTCAAATAACCAGTGTAATTGGGATGTGTGCGCATCACTTGAGCAGCACATTCATCATAGCTAAAAAATCCTTTATAAGTTATTGAGTTAATCATTGGATAAATAGACGCCGAGTTTTCTGGTCCGCAAAACATGATGTTTGAAAAAACACCTCCGTACATGTTTAGAAGTAATGGAATATGTTCGTAGAGAGGATTGTTAAACGTGATCAAAAGAAGAACTTCGCGGAATTTATATTTCAAACAAGGATTTTGAGTCTCAGGTAGACTGAGTGTAGAGCTTTTGTTGAGTAAAAAATAAAGATTCTTGTTTAGGTTAGTGTTCACGTATCCGAGATAAATGAATAAAGACGTCGCGGCTGCATATAAAACAAGAAGTTTAGGTACGACACATTTTTTCATTTTCTACGGTAAGAAAAAAAAACTAAAAGAAACTATTTTTTCTAAAAAAACTTTTAATTGAAAGCATAAAAAAAACTATTTATTAACGTTGTAGTTGTAATTTTAAAGTATTTAGTATTTTTAATAAAATGTAGATTTCTACATACCTTTTTTTTTTCTAACAATGATGGCTTTTTATTTATTTATGTTTTAATACAGGTTTTTACTATTTAATAAACTTTCATAGGAATTCTTTCAATTTTCCTCAAAACTAGGAAGATTTACAGCAACCCATCCAAAGAAGATACACTGCTTCACCGAGCTTGGTGTTTTAAACTTTGTTTTTTTCGAATGAAACTTAAAATAATAAGCTAATGGTGCGTTGTTTTCGTGACCGCAGAACACTTTATCAAGTAACAATCGTTAGCAACCAACCAAATTCGCGGCAAAAAAAAAAAAAAAAAAAAAAAAAACACAAAAAGGACAGCTGCAAAATGCCACTACCTTATTTTTACTTTTAGCTTCTTTTTTTATTTTTTTTTGCCTTGAATTTGGTTAGCCCCTACCAATCGTGTCTTATCTTGAACTTTCGTGTAACGCACAAAAAATGTATTTGGTAAAATTTAAAGAGGAAGTTATGGCAAAAAAACCCTTTGTAATCTGCACTTTGTGGTGTTAGATACACCACAAAGTACAGATTACAAAGTGTTCCTTGTACTTTAGCGGTTAAAACATCAAAAAACGTTTCAAACAGCTTCTAACTATCTTATCTTAGTAGAACTGCATTTTTATTAAGATGTACAATTTTTTTAAGGGTACTATATTTAGACATTTAAATGTTGTTTTTATATATTTATACATTTAAATACTTTTTGTATATATTTATACATTTAAATACTGTTTGTATATATTTATACATTTAAATATTGCTTTTATATATTTATACATTTAAATATTGTTTTATATTTTTTACATTTCTTCTTGGGAATGAATATATATATATATAATATAACATGGGTTGTTTTTTGTTTAATTTAAACTATAATTCTATAAAACTATAACTCTATAAAATTGTGTTTATAAATTTTTCAATTCAATATATTTTTACATTCTTTACATTCATAGGCAGCGATCCCCACCGGTGGAGCATAGAAAGTTTTCAGGGGAAAAGTTTCTTAGGTAATTTTCACCTAAATAAATTTTATGATTGCTCCCTAAAAATATTCTGCGCTCCACCGGTGAGGCACGCGCCCCACGCCGGGAATCACTGTTCTAAGGTTTACAAGGAGATTCTCTGCAAATTACTCCTCTGGAAACTTTTGAAGTTTTGAAAAACAAATTATTTTCAGATTTAGATAACCAGTTTGAAGTTTTGCAATCACAGATGCCAGGAAAAAAACTGAAGAAGGTCTTCTTGCCAAAAAAAACTTCTTGACAAACTTAGGAAATTTTTGACATTTTTAAAAACACATGATTATGGCTGAAACGCCCAAAAACTGATGAAATGTGTTCCACATGCAGTTCGTTTGAGTTTTCACTCAGATTAGTCTTCGGGCTTCAGGCGCCGGTCATGCTGCAAATGTAGTTAAAGATTTAACTTGCACCCAAGAGAAGACATTAGAAACTGGAGACTGCTCTCTGTCCTAAACATAGACTATAAAATCATTACTAAATCAATTACGAAAAGACTAAAAACTACCCTACCATACTTAATCTGCAGGTATCAAACATCATGCATTCCACAAAGACAAATCCACATGAACCTACTATACACCAGAGAGGTCATAAAAATAGCAAACATCGAAAACATGAAAAGTACGGCTATTATTTCAAAAAACCAAATCAAAGCGTTCGACCGAGTTGATTGGAACTACCTCTTCAAAATACTTATGAAATACAACTACAGAAGCAAAACAGTCCAAAACATAAAAACGCTATATACAAAGATTACCACAAAGATAAAAGCAAACAGACATATATCGAGAATCTTCTAACCGACAAGAAGAGTTAGACAAGGATGCCCTCTATCCATGAGCCTATACATACTACAGGCAGACATAATATAACGCAGAATAATGCATAATATAACAGAGAACAAACACATAAAAAGAATAAAGATAAATCACCACGAAACAAAAGTAACTGCGTGTGCGGACGACACTCATTGTTCTATACTAGAAAACTAAAATCTATGCAGAACCTAGACAACACCCTAAATAAGTTTTATAAAGCAGCGGGATAAAAACTAAACAGAGACAAATGCCAGGGCCTCTGGTTAAAAGAAACAAAGGCAAAACAACAGGACCACTAGGTTTTGACTGGACTGAAACAAAGAAACATACCCTCGGACTTACTTTCCCAAACGACGGAAAAGACGACATAACCGGCAACTGGAACAGATGCACGGACAAGTTTGAAGAACAAACTGAAAAAAGTACAACTTGAGCATAAAAGGCAAAATTACAGTAGCAAACACCTTAATCCTCAGCAAACTATGGCACACAGCACAAATAATTCCCCTTCCGAACAAAAGACACAGGCAAAACTCTAAAACGGATCTACAACCTCATACGAAACGACGCCAAAACTCGCATAAACAAAGCACAGCTACATCAAACAATCCGTAAGGGAGGACAAAACCTAATAGACGTAAATACCAAAGCTCAAATCTTACAGATAAAATGAGTCATCAAAATACTTACACACGAAAACCACAGGCCATGGACCGACACAGCTATATAGTTCCTGAACAGATATAGAAACGCAGGACAAAACATATATACGCTCCACACAATCACCACACCACAAGAAAAACCTCCGATCCCAAAATCTTACAGATATCTACTGCACAACTGAGAAAGCTTTAAGAAAGACATCAGAATACAAGAAAACACCATTGAAGCCATACTGTATCAACCCATATACTTTAACCCAAAACTGCTAACAAAAACCAGTCCAGAAAACCCATTTCCACCGTTACTGAGACAAACAAGGAACACTAGAATACAAAACATACGAATCATCACAGAGATATGCAAGGTCTCGACCCCAGGTTTTCTCACAGCAGAACAACTAGAAAAACCATTCAAAACATTAACGGAAATATAGCAACGGCGTGGCTCTACCCACTAAACACCGAAACACAAAACTACCCTTACCAAAGACACATCCCCACCATCCACATAAAAAACAAAGACAAAAAGCTGATACAGGTAACAACTCAACAAAGATCTTAACAAGAAAACCAAAAAAAATACCTCAGGCAGAACAGAATACTACCCCCCGGACAAACACCTATAACGCAACGGGCATAGGAGAAAAGATTCCAAAAACTTCACAACAGAAACTTCTACAACAAACCCAACGAAATACAGTGTAAGTACATACACAGAAAGTTACCCTCAAAAAGCATCATGCATAAATGGAACAAAAACATAAACGGCAAATGTAAACGCTGCAGCAAAAGCGAAACCGAAACACTCCAACGCTGGTTCTATTACTGTCCAGACACGCAAATCCTATGCAACCAAACAATAAACATGCTTAACTCAATATATCCCAATGACAAATACAGCAACAGCCTAAAATTTTTCCTCATGGGCATCGAAACCGTACAAGACAGAAGCGTTGGAGACACTTGTATAGACAAGTTTAACGAAACAATATAACATACGAGTAACACCTTAACATTCGAAAACAAAAACATCAACTCCACGCTTCACTTCAATACGCTACTGACAAGACTTAGAACCGAACAAAAGACAGAAGACAGGAACCAGGACATTTACAAAACTGCAATTAGGCTTTGCGACGAAAACTTAAAAACTTCGCAAAAACACAAAAAAACATAGCTACCCTGACACAAAAACAATCAACCGCAAAACTTAAAAAAATAAATATGTATAAATGTAAATATAACAAATATATATGAAAAAAAAAATTACATGGGCAATTCCGCGCAAGAGACGGTCGTTATATTTCACGCTTTTTTAGCCATTAAAAATTAACCAAGAATGGTTATTCACATGAGAATTTCCAGAAATGTTAAATAATATTGTATAGTTTAGTATGCAAAAGTTAAATCATTCAAGTGTTCAACTTATTTGAAAAATCAATTTAACGTAGCGTGACGGTCGTAACGCTTACTTTTTGACAAATCTGAACAAATAAACTTTGTCAATCTTTATGCAGCCATCTACTCAGTGAAAAAAAAAATCCTTTGCTGTGTTCTTTAACTACACATTGAACTTACTATATGGTGAGTTTCATAGATTTTGCTTGAAGTTTTCCAAGAATTTCATTAAGCTTTATGTCGTGACGGTTGTAACTGTGACGGTCGTAACGAAAAAGCCAAAAATGAAAAACAACAAATAACGCAATAAATGACATAATAAAAGATGAATGATTATAACATTTTATTTGGAGTAGGCAACAAACGCTTAATGCTATTTATGCTCCCTGTTTTTTTGTTTTATTAACTCTATTTAATACAACTCAATATCTAGGAGTATGTACTTTCATATGCGTCGCAAATGTTTTGAGGAGCCGGGAATCCAATATAGGAAAAAAATATCTCAGAATAGTGAACTTTTTTTACTAATATATAAATTTTAAAATTGCTCCGCAACCCCATTAAAAAATATTAGAGAATTTAGAAACCAAAAACTTTCCATTTTTTATTTGCCGGAAATGCATTTTGTAATATTTCTAACGGCTTTCGCTTCTTCTATTTTATCAGCTATTAAGGCCCACCTTAGATTAATATCATCTGTGTTGATAAGTCTAACATAAGATTTGCACCCATTTGATGCTAAGAGAAAGTCTTTAGCGTTTAAGACGACCACTTCACGAGATTTTACGCTGTTCCAAACAAATCGCTTTAATGACCCTCCTACTCCATCAACTGCCCCTTACCGTGAGAGCAAAAAAGTTCCATTCTATACTTTGAAAATGATATTTCACTGAGCAATCCTGTATGAACTTGGCCATGTATCTATTTTTGAACTGAGTGCATAGACCATCACTCCATAATATAACTTTTTTTATGTAATCAATGCAATAGAGTTCAAATATTTCACTTAAATACGTAGTAGTGGCGCATCTTGTTTTATCATTATCGTCGGATATTATTACAACTGATTTTGGCTCTAATTGGTAACGATCATGGCTGCCGAGAGGGAGGGGGTGGGGTGGACGGGGAAGATTCCCGGGGCCCCGCGTGTGCACAAACAACTTTTTAAAGTAATTTTTAAAATATTTAAATAGTTTTAACTTTTAAAAGATTTAATTAACTTTTATTTTTCATTTTCAATGACCAGAGCACGCTTCTTTTGGTCCTGGGTATGTAATTGATCATAATGAGGGCCCCTTAAGAGAACTTCCCCGGGGCCCGAAATTTCTCTCGGCTGCTATGAATGTAAATACAATAAAGAAGAAAATAATTTGTCACAGTTTTAAAGAATTTAGCAAAGCCAATTTATGGTAAACCGCAAGAAGAACTAAGTATTTAATATTAACATACCATGATTTACCAGCTATATATAAGCTGATTTTTATTTGATAAAAACAAATGGGTTATTATGTGCCTTTTATGACAAATGAAATAATATATGATACATGAAAAACGAAAATAAGAAATATCTGGCCACATTTTGCAAGATGATTATAATTTTGAATAACTTTTTAAAAGGTTTTGCATTATCAAACGAGTTATAAAAAAGCCCATTAGAAAATACACCTACTAAAAAAATAATGCATAGTGGAATATATATTATGGAGCTTTTAGAGTAGTCGAGGCAAAAAATGGCGACATATCGGAAAAAATACTCAAAAAATACACAAAACTAAGCCTGGTGAATGAAGGACCAATGAGTGGAATGAAACCAGAAACCACAAAAAAATTTATTGAAGCTTTTTCATATTTCGTTGTACTTTTTTTAGTCATTTTAAAATTATCCTGACAGGTCTATTTTATCATTGACGGAACTTTGTTTACACGAAAAAAGTTCCCAAATTTACAAATGTTTATCTTGGAAAAATGATGAAAATCTGTTCGTGTCGACAACTTATTTCATTTACCTTTGTGTAATTTGTTTAGAAATTTGTAAACGCGTGAAGTAGTTACTTTATCCTGAACAGCCTTATTAAACAAATGCTATAAAAGTTTAAACTAACACCACGTGATCAGAGTTTCTGTTTTAAAACTGTGGGCAGCCATTTTAATATATTTTTTTGTTGACGGGTGAAAATTTAGGGTTAGTCGGAAACTCTCATGGCTCGCTGATTTCTGCGGCCTCTTTGATGTAAAATAATAGGTTGCACGTCCATCTCTTATAGGTCCATGGTAAATGATACAACTCAAACAAATAAACTGGCAATTAAATGCCTTAGAATCAAATATTTACATGTTTCCGCTCGTTGTTCATTCAAATATTTACATGTTTCCATCGTTGCCACATGGTATTTTAGGATGGCAATATTTGGAAAATCGGCATTTTTTTTTTTTTATTTAACGGTATTTTGTGGCCTTTTACCTTTATCTTTGCATTTTGACACAGAAAAATATAAATTCTTGAAAAAGTGTTTATTTTGAAAAAAAAGTTGAAATTAACTTTTACTCCTCAAGAATTCTATTCAGTTGCAGATTTTTATATCACAGCCATTTTAATCATGATTCTATTCTCAAAATTAACTTTGACTTTTTGTGCAAGAAATCTGACTAAAACTTTGCTAATACAAAATCTAAAAAAATTTTGTTACGTTATAAAAACTTTTTTTTTATCATTCGACTCTAAAAAGGTTTTCAGAATTCGATTCTTGCACTGGGCGCCAAAAAAAATTGTTTGACTTATATAAAATGTGAAATGTTCAGCTTTTTAAACAAATTTTATTTTATCAATTAAATATAGATTATTTTTTACCACCATGATAGAGTTTAAGAAATCATTTGAAATCTGAGTACGTAGATGGTCATAAACCAAAGCGAATCCAGAGAAATCACGTTCAACATTTACGCTGGAGAACGCTGCACCATAAACTATTTGCGAGATTTCGTAGAGCCGATTCTATTTCGTTTTCTGTTTTTTCTTCCAGTACGCAAGAATGTTGAATTCAACGTCTAATGACACTCGTGGTTCATTAAGAGTCCATTTTAAAATAAATTGACGAATATCTTGTACTGATTCTGAAGATGCATTAGCAACATCTTGTCTGGTTCCTCCCCCAGTATATTCAATGAAACGGCGTACTTTTTAAGCATCAACTTCTTCTGAGCTCATCGTAATCATTTCTTCAGAAGTATTTGAGGAATATGACACATTTAATTGTATGGATTCTTCCCGGCAAACATAAGACGTCTTAAGACCGTCTTATTCAGGTCTTTAAATGGTCTTGTCTTCGGTTGACGTCTTCAAGATGTCTTCAAGACGTCTTTTAAAAGACTGTAGCATCGTGTAAAATTGCTTGTCTTCGTAAGACGTCTTCAAGACGTCTTTTAAAAGACTATAGCGTCGTGTAAAATTGCTTGTCTTCGTAAGACGTTTTGAAGACGTCTTTTAAAAGACTGTATCGTAGTGTAAAATCGCTCGTCTTCGTAAGACGTCTTAAAGACGTCTTTATTTTTCGAATAATTCTACCAAACAAAAAGACGTCTTTTAGTCGTCTTAAAGACGTTTTTAAAAAGACTTTCGGCGTGAATAAACTTATAAGTTTATAAGTTAAAACTTTTAAAACGAGATAAAACTTTTTATGAAAAATTTCACATCTTTAAAAGACACTATAGTGTCTTTTAAAGATGTGAAATTTTAAAGATGTCTTTTAAAGATGTGAAATTTTTCATAAAAAGTTTTATCTCGACTAATGTTAATTCTCTAAATCATTATTCTAGCAAAAGGTTTTATATAGTAATCATTATGGAAACTGAAAATAGAATGAAGCGTCGTCGCTTGAATAAAAGTATGTTGAATTTTATAATGACATTTGAAGATGAAGATATTAATGATAGCACATCGAATTTGAATACTGAATTTAATGCTTCTCAGGCTGAGCCTGAAAATCCTTGTAAAGCCCTAAATAATGTTTTTAAAGAAGAAAACAATAAGTCTTCGAGTTGTAATTATGAGAATTTTGAATGTTGTAATGCAGCACCACTTTTGACAACAGAAACATTATCAGAAGATTTAGCAATGTGGTCTTCGAAAAGCAAAATTTCTCAAAACCAATTAAACGAGCTTTTGAGTATTCTTAAAAAACATGGTCATTCAGAGTTACCAAAAGATGCAAGAACGCTTTTAAAACCCTCTAAAGTTGTTACAGTAGATAGGAAGTGTGGTGGAACTTATGCTTACTTTACTATTGCTGATGGCATAAATAATTTTTTGAATTTGAAAAATGATTCTCAATGTACTGGGTTATCTATTACTATTAATGTTGATGGGCTACCTCTTTTCAAATCTTCTAATCTTCAATTATGGCCAATACTTGGTCTTATAGAGAACTATATTTTTATCATTGCACTTTTCTGTGGTGATGGTAAACCAGACTGCTTGGATGGTTTTCTTAATGATTTTCTCAAAGAATCTTTATTGTTAAGTGGTGAAGGTTTATACTATAATGATAAAAAAATTGATGTTACACTTAAAGCATTCATATGTGATGCACCTTCTCGCTCTTTTCTTAAATGTATACAAAGTCATACAGGATATTACTCCTGTGAACGATGCCAAGTTAAGGGATTTTATGAAGAGCATAGAGTGGTTTATATTGATAACAACCCATCAACTCCAAGATTAACTGAAGAGTTTAATTCCTTTTTGTATACTGATCATCAGAAATCTCTTACTCCTTTAGCTCAACTTAAAATATCTTGTGTTTCTGATTTTATTTTGGATTACATGCACATGGTTTGTCTTGGTGTAGTAAGACGTATACTTACTTTTTTAAAGTCTGGTCCAAAACATTGTAGACTTTCAAATGGCCAAATAAAAAAAATATCTGATAATCTATTAAGCTTACGTGGTATGATGCCATCTGAATTTGCTCGACAACCACGTTCCCTTTTAGAGTTAGATCAGTGGAAAGCAACAGAGTTCAGACAATTTATCTTATACACTGGTCCCTTAGTTTTAAAGGGTGTTGTTAGTAAAGAAATTTATAATCATTTTCTAACATTGCATGTTGCAATGGTAATTCTCTTAAATGAAGACAGTGAATTTAGGAAACATTATCTTGCTTTTGCTAGAGAACTCATTGATTATTTTGTTATCAACTCAAAACATTTATATAAAAATTCATTCTGTGTTTACAATGTTCACTGTTTACTTCATATTTGTGATGATGTTGTTAAATTTGATTGTTCACTAAATGACATATCTTGTTTTCCCTTTGAAAATTATATGCAGACATTAAAGAAAGCAGTAAAAAACTCAAAGAGTCCTGTTGTTCAAATAGCCAAGCAATATCAAAGTATACAATCTTTGTTAAATACAAAATCTCGAAAACTAAAAGTTTCAGTGAAGCTGAATAATTCATGTTTTTACATAGGAGAAAATCAATTTTGTTTTGTTGATGAGAAATTATCATCTGGATTTTTTAAATGTAGAATATTTAGACTTGATTTACAAAATGATTTATATACACAACCTATTCAGTCTAAAACCTTTCAAATTTTCTTCATACCAAGTATTGATGAAATTGGAGTTAAGTTTGTTGAGTTAAAAATGGAAAGTCTTTGCCGAAAGGTTGTTGTTCTACCTTGGAAGGGAGGTCTTGCATGCTTTCCTTTATTGCATAATATAGAACATTAATTGAAAGGTTTTTAAAGTCAAATTTCTTTTGATTAAATATTTTATATTTATTATGTTTTACTAATTTGCATCCTGTATCCAAAGTTTGATATATATATATATATATATATATATATATATATATATATATATATATATATATATATATATATATATATATATATATATATATATATATATATATATATAATGATTTATTTTTAACTTTATTTTTCCATTTTATTTGTTTTTTACAGTTTATATTTTTGTATAAAAAGATAATTTTTAATTGAAATTATCTATAAAAAAATAAATATATAAAAAAAATTATATTATCAACAAAAGCCTAATAATAAGTTGGAATAACAGAAATAAGTAGCAATAACAAAAGACAACTGTCTTTTAATTTAAAAAACTTATCTAAGAGATTTAATTTTCTATAAAATTGTTTCATTTCTTTATTATTTAGAAAATTTATTAAAACTACCTTTTTAATAGTTAGTGATGAAGTAAAATATCTTAAAAATATAAAATATTAAACAGATTTATTTAAACTGCCTGCACAGTTATTCTAACGCTGTTTTTAATTCCTTTTTTCGTTTTATTTGTCTGTTTTTTCAGACAAATTAGTGCTCTTCCTTGTCATTATCACCATAATTATTAACCTAATGATTTTTTTTGTTCCTTTTCATTCCTTTATAAGTTTTTTAAATTAAAAGACAGTTGTCTTTTGTTATTGCTACTTATTTCTGTTATTCCAACTTAATATAAGGCTTTTGTTTATATTTTAAATTTTTTATTTTTTTTTTCATGATTTAGTTTTACACCATGATTTGGGCAAGAGCTGTTTGGATAGAGAACTTTGAGGAAATAGAAGATGTTGTTCCTAGAAGGTGGATAGATACTGATAAAAAAATATTATTCTGGCCTGCAGGTGTATCTTATCATAGAGCTGTTAAAGATGAATTGGATGTGGATGAGACATGGGACAAATATAATCTTGTTAAAATCAAATTTAAGAGTGGTATGAAATATATATATATATATATATTGTAGCTCTTATAAATCCAATATAAACATGAAATATTTTGCCATCATGTATGTGCTGGCAAAATATCTGATTTTTATATTGGATTTATAAGAGTTTTGATTCTTTTAGATAATATGGAAGAACTAAAAGAATATTGTTACACCACACCAACAGAGGAAGAAGATGAAATAGATATTTGTGTTTCCAAAGATACCTTTAAAGGAAAAGGTAATGTTAATGGTATAATTACATTTAATTATTTTTATGTTAATTATTTATTTTTATTTGTTTAATGTCAAATCTATATTGTAAATTAATATGTTTGTATAAATACTAAAAAAAAAAAAAATAAAACTATTATGTTTTAGAGTTACCTGACTTTTCTTTGCCTCTGCCAGTTTTTAAATCTGTGTTGAAAAAACCATTAAAAAGATCTTTTGACTCTAATTTGTCATCTGGATCTACTTTCAAACAATCTAATCTGTGTTCTGGTACACTTTGTCTCTTAATTTTCAATTTTTTCAAAATTAGAATTTATATATTTTTAACTTACACTATTACTGAATTCTTATTTTTAGCTGAAACTTTTTTACCTCTACATTCAACTACAGAGGAACAATCACCTTCATATTCTGGTGCACTATGTATGTATTACTTTTGAATTTTCTACTATATTTTTTGTTCATTAAAGTTGGAATATTCTTTTATTGTTAACTTTATCTTTGCCTCACTTATTTTTACCTTCACAATCAACTGAAATGGAACAATCAAATTTTTTTTTATATATAATTTTTTTTTATAGGCTCTAAACTAAAAAATTGTATGTTCTCCCTCCTCTTACCCATCAACTTTTGTGGTCATGAGGAGCTAAAGCCTAAAATAAGAAAAAAATGTATTAATAATAACAAAGTACCAAAAATTTTTAAAAAAATTTGTTGCAGATTAAAAAAGTAACTTTTTATTATTTATATGTATAATTTTTTTTTTGCTTTAGTTATACCTCATACATTGGAACCAAACAAAAAGCTTCAGAGAACAGACATACAAGAAAAAACCATGATTGAAGCGCTTGGACCTGAGAAGTTACTCAAAAATAAGTTTCCTATGGAAGTTGGAAGTAAGCTCTTTAACATTTACTTGATTTTTTTATTTGGAGTAAGTAAAATGTGGAGAATGTTTGTACTCACATTTGGATTTTTTTTTAGGTATAAGAATAATACTTGTAAACAATTTTGAAAATGTATTAATAAATGTTTTGCATTCTGTATATTTCTTTTTTCATTTTCTTCATATAATTTAGAATACCAACACATGATATTCAAGATGGTTTCAAAGGTTCTTGAAAACCAGGAGCTTATTTTAGCTATAAACAAACAACCCAATAGTAATTTTGCAATCAAGAAATTAGACACTATTGCAGAGTATGAGGATTTTATCAAAAGTTTAGAGGATGATTGTGTTCGACTTGATTTGGTAAATCTTTATCCATATGTAAAACTTTATATTCCATATAAATTAAAAGTGAAAATAAATATTTTTTTATAATTATTTTGCCAAACTTTTATTTAGGTTAAACAGCTCAGTTTTTTAGGTGCAGAAGATTTTAAACAACTGACAAGATTGGTCATGAATAGGTTTTTTTATTACATTTTGCATAGCAATCATTTTTCGTGTTTGTGGTAAATATATTTTTTATGTATAGTAATTATGGAAATCAATAATTATAAATTGTTTAATATTTTTCATAAATTTTATCATTTATTCGATATGTTTTTTAGATTATTTACAAATAACCTGTTGACACAGTTCAACTTAAAAGGTTCTGGTGGAAAGGTTGGTTTATTATCAACTAAACTGTATGACTTAATAGAAGGTAATCTAAAATAGGTTTAAATTATTCAACTTTTATTTTAGTTAAAAATCTATGTTAAGTTAAATTTATTTCCAATATATTTGATAAATATTTCCTACATGATTAATTTGATTTTTAGAAGTTATAAAAAGAAGATTTGAAAAGGTTTCAAATGCTGAAATTAAACAGCAAATTGGACGGTATTGTAAAAATGCTCCTTCACGGCAAAAAACAAAATAAAAAAATATTCTTTTTTATTGTTATATATTGTATATATATTATATGTTGTATAAATTGTTAAATAGAAAGATACTTGGTAACAATCCAACTAACTGTATTATATGTGCCTTTTTAAATTATTTGCGTTGTTTTTTTTTTTAAATAATTTTCTTTTTCTTCTTTAATAATGTTTCTAAAAAACAAAGTAAGAACTTGAACTTGCTTAATAGTATTTTTAATGTTGTTAATACCCATTATTATCGGTAGTAGCAACCTAAATATACCATTAATACAACACAGTTTTCTTAAAATATAATTAAAGAAATCTTTAGGCCGTCTTCAGTAAGACGTCTTTGCGACGGACAATGGGGACCTTTTTAAGACATCTTTAAGACGTCTCTTTTTCGATCTTGAAAAGACGTCTTTAAGACGACTAAAAGGCGTCTTATGTGTGCTGGTTATATTCAGTAAACCGTCTTGAATAAAGCGTCTTTAATCCGTCTTAGACAAGACGTTTTTAAGATGTCTTCAGTAAGACGTCTTTAAACAGTCTTGAGTAAGACGTCTTTTCGACGGACAACTAAGACCTTTTTAAGACATCTTTAAGACGTCTTTTTCGATCTTGAAAAGACGTCTTTAATACGACTAAAAGACGTCTTTTTGTTTGCTGGGTTCTGTTGATGAAGAACTTGGTTGTTCTCATTGAATACAAAGTTTTTGATGGATTTTGATTAGCTGTATAACTCCTCTATTCAAATTTTTGTATTAAACAGTTGATGACCCGATGTAAAGCAAAATCTAGGATCCAGAACTAAAGCAGCAATAAATGCTTCACATTAAAAAAAAACTTGCTCTCGTGTATTGATTGGGTTGGTCAGTAGCATTTTTAATCACCTGCTGGAACGTCCTCAATTTCTATTTTCATTTGAATCCATCGAACGTAAAATTCACTCATTGATAATTTTGCGGATTGAAAATCCATCATGGCCGAATGTATTGGTAAAAGTGCATCGAAATATTCTTCTATTAAACTCCATGAAGCATCATTAAATTTTAATTGGTCGTGTCTTAGCCTTTGATATGCTTCTGCGTTGGTATGGAAATCTTCAATCATCAAAAACGTGGAATCCCAGCGTGGTTCAATGTCTATACTAGTTTTTTTTAGATTTTTAAATGTTTGAATATATGCTACTTTTTTGAATTCGATAGCAACTTTTCTGATGTTATTCAATGCATCTTCAAATATTGACGTTAGGTCCTTAGCAACTAGCTGATACACATGTGCGCCACAAAACATGGCTGAAAAGAACGATCCAACTGATTTTTCAACGCAAACAGTATGAGCTTCACTATAATTCCCTTCTTCATCCTCTAAAGCGCCAATATCAGTTTCCTCGTCTTCGAAATCTATAAATTTGTCACCATAAATTTCAAGGATCACTTTCATTTGATCTTGTGCATTTTGAAGAATATTTGAAGCCTTCGTCATGTTCTTTCCTTGATCTATGCAAGTTGCGTAGAAATCATTTTTTTCCAATTTTTTTTTCCAATTTTTCCAATTACATTTTCCTACTGAGCAGCCAAAATTTCTCCAAACTGTCGACCTTCTTGATTAATTCTGTTAGCTATTTACCTGTCCTTAACATACCTACAGCAAATTCCGATCACGATTCTTCCATATCGCGACGCACTATCAAACATCAACGAGACAAAAACATTTTCAGTTTCTTCTCTTATGAGCGAAAAAATATTTTCACACGCATGTTGAATGTAGCGTTTCATGCTGTGACGATTTATAACCATTTTGAAGTCTTTGAGTGCATTTTTCACTAAAGACATTTTTCCGATTTCATCAGCTGACGCAAAAGCACGGTGCATAGGAACATGCTCTAAGACCTTGCAACACATCCACAGAAATTTGTTTTTTGATTATCATTAGAAAACATTTCCTCACTCAAAAAATGTAAACGAGAACTTTTTTTTGTGGGGGCCTGTAGAGAAATCACACATTTTAGGGGAGTGCCCAGGAATTTTGTTGTTCAAGATAGGTAACTAAGAGACATGGGGCATACTCAAATTTTTATTGTGTTGATACTGGTATCGAATGAGGATGATTGCAAAAAATTAGGGCAATTGGAGCTATACCAACCCCGCTCCGACCCCTAACTGCCCCCTTCCTAGAACTACGTCTTCTTTAATCGTAAAAAAATTTTTTTTCTTCTATCATAAACTAGATCAAAGTTCATCGACAGATTTCAAATTTCATCAAAAAATCTCTTTTCGTTTAAGATTTATAATCATGCAAAGCTTAAAGTTACTCCCTGAAATTTAAAAAATTTAAAGAAATTTAAGAATTTCAAATGGTCTTAACTTTTAAACGAAAACATTTTTTTTTAATGAAATTTAAAATCTGTCGATGAATTTTGATGCAGTTTAATGTAAAACAAGCAAAAAACTGAAAATGGTTTTTTAGGAACCATACCCTAGGGAAGGGCTATTAGGGGTCGAGAAGGGTTTGCTACAATTATTTATTACAGTAAAAAAAAAAATTCTGGTCTATATGGTTAGATTATGATTGATATTTTATGTTTCAAAATCATACTGTTGACGGTAAAAGAATGTCAGAGAAGGAGTAACATGTCTTGGTTTTAAAAACTGCAGAAAAGGAGGTGAAACTAGCCATTTTAAAACGTTGCAGAAAAGGAGGTGAAACTAGCCATTTTAAGAGTTTTCCTTTACATTTTTTGAATGAGAAAATGTTTTCTAACGATAATCAAAAAATTTCAAATTGACTTTTCACTTGTTTATGCAATAAATTATTCTCCATATTGGTTTTTAAATCTTAAGGAAAACGAAAACAGTGACAAGAAAATAGTTATTCCAATATCTATTTATACCATAGGACAATCGTTTAAACCGCGAAAAATGAATAATTCGATTAATAATCGTTTTTTTATGTGGCAAGGAAAATCGTTTCAAACGTGTCTCAAACGTGGAAGCGGGCATTTCAAGGCATTAATATATATTAACTAAATATCTAACTCGCACTTCCGCAGTGAAGCAAATTTTTTGCCAGCCTAAGTTTATTTGCCAGCCTGAATTGACGCAATGATAAATCAAAGCAAACCCAAAATGAATTATTACCACTGATCTCTATAAAAACTGGATAGCGCAACTCCGAGCAAAACTTCTTATTTTTTGACGCCAAAATCGCCATGTTGGAAAGCCCAAAAAATTTTAATCCCGTAAGCTTTAAGTTCTGTTTTTCGGCTTATCGCTTTATCGCTTTATCGCACATATCAGATTTAATTGTTCTGGGGCTTTCCAATATGGCGATTTTGGCGTCAATTTTGATATTAGACATGCGCTATCCAGTTATTATAGAGTTGAGTGATTATTGCCAGTTTAAATAAAACGGCTACCGGCATTAAAAACTTAAAAAACTTGCTTCACTTTTTCTTACGGAATTTTTGTGAAGTTAGACATCTAGCTAATAAATATCATTGTTCCAAAGCGTCATATTTTAGTGGTTTTAATTGACAATTAAGTTCAGTGTTGCCAACATTTTTTACATGGTGAAATGCCTAAGCATGAATGTAAAATGCCAAAATAATGCCATTTTTCATATGGCGGCTGCTTCAAAATCATTCCGTCACTTTATTTTGAACAAATTTCATCAACGAAATCAATAGTCTTCAGATCGGAAGTCAAAAGGTATTTTTTATTATCCTTAAAAATTCTTGAGGAGTAAAAATTAATTTCAACTTTTTTTCCAAAAAAAAATACTTTTTCAAGAATTTAAATTTTTCTGTGTCAAAATGCAAAGATAAAGGTAAAAGGCCACAAAATACCGTTGGATAAAAAGAAAAATGCCAATTTTCCAAATATTGCCATCCTATAATGCCATGGGGCAACGATGGTTTAATTGAGGAGAGCAGAAACATGTAAATACTTGATTCTAAGGCATTTAATTGCCAGTTTATTTGTTTGAGTTGTATCGTTTACCATCTGAAAAGGGATGTTTTCTCTTTAAAAAACGTGTAAGAGAAAAAAAAAAAAATTAACAGCCAAACATCATGATTGATATTTGTTTTATTTGAAATAAATTTTCGGTTAAGATCACAACTCTTCAAGAAATGATTCTGACGGTTCGGTTAAAATAAAAGATAAATTTTGGCCAGAGGTTTTCTTACGACTAAAAATTGTATTCGAAGCGCCGGTTGAAATTTTCGGTTGTTTTATGCTTAATCTATTTTAATCTGAAACGCCGCGCTGGTGAAAAACTAAATTTTTAATAAGGTTTGCTTCGACCATAAATTATTCCACCTGTCCTCGAATGGAATTAAATATTCTGGCAAAGAATTATTTTCTTTTTTTTATTGTGTTACAGAAGATTTGATCATAGAAGTTTATGCTGTAAATGGTTCGACCCTTTAAAAGTTCAACTTTTCTTTCCACTTAGCATCATTTCTAATGTGGCACAGGACGCCATATAATAAAAACCACATTCAGTAATAAAAACTAAGTTTGAGACTAAGTTTTCACATTCTAATACGTGAAAATGAAAACTTTTATTTTACTCGTCAAATTAATCTGAGATGCGCTGTAAAGATTTTTTCTTCTAAAATAAGAAACAGCAAATGTCTCAGACATAAAATTATGTCAAAGTAAGTGGGCAGAAAAATATTTCTGACATTTTATGTCGGCAGAAAATTTGTCTCAGATATATTGGACAGATAACAACTCTGGCAACTACAGTTGTTGGAGCACTTGGTCTCCCACGACTAACGAGTTGCCATCTAAATAAGGATTTACCGAGTCCATATTAATTAAGAAAAATTATTAACTTAATATAAACGAATTATTCAGTGCAGAATTAGTTAATAAGATTAATTTTTGTATATGTAATATAATATATATATATATATATATAAACTTTATTATGTAATATAATATATAATATAATATGTATAATACATAATATAAATGAAAAAATTACTATTGCTATTACTTTTACTTATCTTTCGTATCAGCCTTTTCTTTTCTATTCTTTTTATATATTTCAAGTTCTTTTGTATTTCAGATTTAGTTTTCTTTTATGTTTGGCAAAGTTACTTTCAGATTGCTTTCTTTTCACCACCGCAGAGTTTATTCAAGCGAAAATTAAAAATTATTTTAGGCCGCTTAACTGCAGAATTACCAAAAATCATTTCTAACAAGTATTTACTCATAAATCATAGTATAAATCTACATGAAATTTTTAACTTTACAATAAAAAACTTAATTTGTCTAAATAATGTTGAGGATAAGTGCGTAACGCAGCCCTTTGCATAGCAAGTAAAAAAAAGATTCACGATATAAACGTGCCAAAGCGAAGAGTGTGCGAGCAGCGCTTTTCGTTGCGTGGAGTGTTCCACGTGTTTTCACGAGTATAAGGTTGTTACAATCTTCCGCAAAATAAAAAATTTAAAGAACTACGAATATTACATTATTATATAGGTTCTATGGTCATAAACCCAAAAACCTTTCTAAAGTATTGCAAATTATAGTTTTGTTAAAAATGACCACCTTCTCTTGAAACAAATCAAGCAAATTTTATTTTTTAATTAGCCAAAATATATTAAAAAATCTGGTGAAAAAACCAGCTTTGTCTCATTTTTTTTATTTTGTGAAAATCGCTTTTTAAAGTTTAAAACGCTCTGTTATTCCGTTGGAAAGCCCCAGCACGTGTAGAATGCTAAGACTTTTCGATTGATCTGATTACGTCAGGGACTTCTTTACACCATGTTCACATGAGCGACGTTTTGCGGAACATTATTCCGGAAGTCATGTTACCGGAACAAAATATTCTTCAAAAAGTTCCTTGCAGCGCACAGTGACTCAGAAAGATCAAAAAACGACAAAAACTCAATAAAATTTGATAAAAATCGTAAATAAACATATAATATGTCAAAATGATAGTTTTTTGGGTCAAAAAATTCAAATTTATTAATAAAACTATTTTTAACGCGCACCTTTGACGCGTTTTTTGCGTGCAAATACGTTCACTCGCGCGTATGGTTTGGCTGCACGCGTAAAAAATAATTTTAATTAGAACTTTAGAATTTTTTAAGGCAACACACAACATCTTTTTACATTATTCTACTTGATATTTTTATGCTTCTGGCAAAGTTATCATCATTTATTTCAGCTGCTACTATTAGTATTGTTATTCCATCTCTACATAAACACAGCTTTATCAATATTAATGGTAGCAACTGAAATCAGAGGAAAAAAAAAAATTTTTAGGATAGTATTTAACTTTTTTCACTAAAATATCGTTCAAGAAGAGGATAAATATCCAAGGGCTAAGCTTTTGATCATTTAACATTGTTTATCGCAGGGGTATGTATTCACTTTTAAATCAAGAACTTGCTTTACACTCATATTTAAAGGAAAGGTTTTTTCCAAAGTGTCTTTACTTTTTTGAATTTTCTATAAAACGTTTGACTTTTTTTTTAAATTTACTTCTTGTAGAAACTAAAAATAGCGCAATAATATTTAACACCTAGTTCTTTTATTTTTTTCTCTTCTGCTTCGCTGTTAAGTAAAGCTAATTCAAATATGTAGTAGGGGAGACCGGGGCTAGTTGGCTACAAGGGTAAGTTGACACACTGCGTTTAACTTTGGAATTTTCCACCAGAAATTTCCAAAATTCACATGGAACCTTCCCACATAACTAATTCATCTTTCAGTGTAGTATCAAGGCTATAAGCGCATGTGCATAGAAGTTATAGCAATTTTTGTTTTTTTTTTACCAATTTTGTAATTTTTGTAACTATACTACTTTTTCAATTTTAAAAAGCAATACCATTAGCTACAAGTAAACTCGAATAGATTTAGGTGTTGTATGGTTCACTCTAACCAGTCACATTTTGTGTTTCTCATTATTTCGCGTTTTTGGGGATTTATAAGCCATTTTGTTCGCAAAAAGCTTTTGGGGTTAGTTGGCACAATGATCGCGGGGCTAGTTGGCAACATGTGCCAACTTACAAATTTTCGCATTAGCCGTAAATTCACTTAAGTTATATAACACTACAGATCTACAAACATGCGAAATTATAAAAAAAAAAGTAGACAGACCTGTAAATTCTAAAAATGTTACAAAAAATGTTGTTGATGCTATTTTTGTAGAGAGAAAGTCTATTCGATCGACTTAAGGGCAATAAATGTTAAGGTCAAAAAATATTTTTGGATAAAAATCATCAAGACTTTTCATATAAAAGATGCGTTTGAAATATATGCTTAATGTTGCTAAACTTGTCTCTTTTTATATAATGCGCCAACTTACCCTGAGAGTAAAGGCAACTTACCCCGGGCCGGGGTAAGTTGGCACATATTTTTTTCTTTTTTGGGCTACCAATAAACTTTTTTTTTAATGTTTGACACTTGAGCATGCTTGTCAAATTCGTATTCTTTTGAAGTGCAATTTGATATCCTCAAAAAAGTTCACCCAGTAATGCACAGAGCTCAAAAACTAAAACTCCGGTCTCCCATACTTATCGAATAATAAATTATTATTCAAAATTAACACTAAACATTTTAACAAACTTTTAAGTAGCACATGATGACAAAACTATGTTTTTTTAAACAATATTTGATATACTAAAACAAGCTACAGAAGTAAAAAAACTCAAATTCAAGAAATACAAATGTCAATGAGTCCATAAAAACCTTGTTTTCCGCCATTTTCATTTGTTTTTATATAATAGACTACTGTTAAAAAATGGCGGAAAATAATGTTTTTATGAATTCACTGACATTTGTATTTCTTTAGTAACTCCCTATACCGCAGCAATCCCAACTCGGTGGAACATTTTTTTAGCTGATATTTAAAACATAGAAAATTTTTCTAATTTGAACAAAAAAAAAAATCGGTTGAAATTTTATTTTCGGATATTTTTGAAATATATAAAGTCAAAAGATTATCTTAAAAGTAAATAAAGACTAAAAAAGTAAATTAAGATTAAAAAGTCTCCATTTTTACTAAATAAAAATCTCTCATTTTTTAGATTTCTTTGAAAATAATTTCAAAATTTTTAACTTCTTTTAACCGTAAAATACAAAATAAAAGTTTTATGAAAAACCGTTTTTACTTTTTAAATAAATAATCATTGTAATTTATTATTATCTAAAAAAGGGCAATTTATTTACAAAAAAAGTTGTGAGGGATTTATTACCATTTTTTTGTTGTTTTGAGTCACGTAAAATCGGTACATAAAAGGAATATCGCTTAAATAAACGTTAACTTATGAAAATAGAATTATATCGTTATGGTATAGCAATTTCCCCTAATACAAAATAAAAGTTATACTTTTTGCATATAACTTTTTGATAATAGTCTATGAAAAAAGTAAAAAATTTTTAACAGGTGACATCTGAAAAACGAGACTGGATTTAACAACACATATCTCTTTTAAAGTGTAAGGAAAAACAAAAAGGAAAAATGTTTCAGAAAATATTTTTATCTAGCTTTTTTCTATGCAATCAGTTATTTTTAATGAAACCATTCCGTCTGACTTTATCAACTAAGACCTGGTATAGACTAAGCTAAACTCCTTATGAGCTCAATATCAACTTTATGAAAGCAATACTTGATTCTAGAGGGTAATTTTTTAAGATTTTCTGCATACCTATTATTCTTGTAGACAAGGCCTTTCGAAATACTCCAAAAATTTTCGAAAGGACGACATTCTGGCAAGTTTCCAAGGTTATCCGCTTTCTCAATAAAAAGGACTTTTTTCTTGTTTAGGTACGTGATTACTGTTTTTGCATAGTGACATGATGCCAAATCAGACCAGAATACATATGCAACATCTGAATGATACTTATCCATGAACGGAATAAGTCTCTTCTTAATGCATTTGTTTAAGTAGATTTATTGATTTACAGCCAGTCTTCTAGGCACAAAATAGGGCTAAGAAATGCCATTTTCAGAAAGACCAATCCATAGAAAAAATTTTTTTTGAAACTTTTGTTTTGTTTGGTATTTTACTTTTGATGGAGTAGATTTTAAATTGCTAGTATAAAATACATCATTTCTATTGATACTGGAGTGATTTAACGTGAAATAAGACTCATCATCATTGATTGGTTTACAATTCTTGAATTTCTGATACAGTTGACTGCACTTAGTTCTAGCAACTGCTTTTTGCTAGTCAGAACGTTTTAGAACTGTCACTTTTTTTCTTGGTTTAATTTTTTTCTTTTTTTTTAAATGTTTTACTGATGTGTTGTTGAGCACAGTTGAACTTCTTTAGCTGCTTGTCGTTGAGAAACTCCGTCTTTATGGTCAAACATAAGTTTGAGCCTTTTAATGTTTGTCTTGATTATTTTTTTTAGACTTTCCTCCATTTCCTTGAACTCTTTGGTAACTAGATTCACATACAGCACATTTAATTATCTTGTAGATAGTACTATTAGGTATATTCTCAGTTTTACCAGCATTTCTGTAATTTAAATAAAATTCATACACACATTTTCTAATCTCTTCTTGCTTTGAAGTTTGTTTTTTATTAATTTGTCTATAAAAAATAAAAACACATAAAATATTTAAAAACTAGAATAAAAATACTTTCTAAAACATTTTTCCTTTCTATTTTACCTTATACCTTAAAAGAGATATGAGTCATTACATCCAGTTTTGCTTTTCAGTAGTCGCCCATTGTTATTACTTATTATTATCATCATTATTATTTTTATTACTATTATCATTATTATTATTATTATTATTATTATTATTATTATTATTATTATTATTATTATTATTATTATTATTATTATTATTATTATTATTATTATTATTATTATTATTATTATTATTATTATTATTATTATTATTATTATTATTATTATTATTATTATTATTATTATTATTATTATTATTATTATTATTATTATTATTATTATTATTATTATTATTAATATTATTATCATTACTATTATTATTGTTGTTATTATTATTAATATTATTCTTCCTTAAATCTATTAATTCTCTTGTGTTAGCTATATCCATACAAATTTATTTACAGGAGATGCAACAAGAACAGTATTAGCTATGCTGGCATTAATAATGTCTTGATCTGTATGCTGAGACATTGTAAAAATTTTAAGTTTATTAGATATTATGTATTTGTCTGTCACCTACTAAAAAGAATAAGTAACTTGAATCTGGCAAAAAAAAAGAAAAAAAGAAACAAAGTAGTGCTTGACAATTGAATCAAAAGTTTAACTTGACAATCGGCATAAGTTTGTTATGTATCTAAATATTTTTGCATACAATGTAATTAATTATGTCACGCATATTCTAGAAGAGATATAGGCCTAACCCATACACTATTCACTACAAATTTGTTATTTCACTTTAAGACTGCTTTAAGCCGACTACATTTTGAAAGTATCACACACAACTTCTTTTTAATGATAGTAAAAGAATAACACAATGTAAACCATATTGTAGTTTAAGATAACGACCTAACATCAACTTTATAAAAAGCCTGGATTGCTGATGATTGCTGAAAGACATGAAACTTTAAGTACAATAAGTATTTATAACTTCTTTGTTATACATTATATCCCCTTCGTACACGGGCACATGGAATGCGTTTAAAAAATTTTTTATCTAGATACAGAAATCTTACTTAAAGAAGACAAACTACACGAAGGTTGGACTGGTGTGCACTAATGTACGCATCGTGTTTCAATTATTATTTTGCTTAAGCTTCATAGTAAAAAATAAACATGACAAAGTGTGTACGTTTGTACACATTGTGTACGAAGGGGATATATATATATATATATACATATATATATATATATATATATATATATATATATATATATATATATATATATATATATATATATATATATATATATATATATATATATATATATATATATATATATATATTGCTATATTTATATATTGAGCACTCTTAAACGAGCATGAGACTTCCCAGCAAGCACACAACGTTGAAACAACGTTGAAATAACGTTGATCAACGTTGATCAACGTTATTTCAACGTTGTTTCAACGTTGTGTGCTTGCTGGGTTTGTATTTTAAATTAATACAATTCGAAACAACAATTTCCTGACACTAAAAAGTGGGAAAAATGAGAAAACGAGGGAGAAAATAACTGGAGGTTCAGAGCAATATCCATGATAAAAAGACTTCTGGGCGAAAAGCTTTTGAATAAAAAAATGAATTATTCACGGAACAAACTTAAAGTACTGTATTAAGTTTATTAAAAATTAAAGACAATAAAGTCAGACTGAAATCAAATAAAAAACAAAGACAAGAAGATTAAAAATAAGGGAAGCTTAATCTTTTTTTTACTGAAAAAAAAAAGTAGTTAAAAAGGAAGTGATAGCTTGCTTAGATGTTCGAAAAAAGTTTTCAACTGATTTTTTGAGCTGTTCAAAGCAACGTCATAAGAAGTGACGTAATAAGAAGTGTCATTGGGAAATAAGGTAAAACTTTATATGGAAAAAAATTTAACTTCATAAATTCCTATTTTACTTAGAAATCTTATCATTGTTATTTACTTTAAAAAAAAAAAAGGTTTCTTTCGAAAATGGTAAAAAAAAATGGTCTAAATGATCTATTCTTCAAAAATTTTACGTTTCGCCGCGAAGAAAATCGACTTGATTAACACTACAATTTTTGACATCAGTTCTGATTTCATTCAATTAATCTTATTTAAATTTACACAGAAAATTCTTATTTAAGATCAGAACAATTTACTCTTAAGATATCAAAAATTCATCAGTCCAAATACTATCATCCATGAGAAATCGGACGATTTTTAGGTTTACTTTCTTGTAAGAGTCTTTTATTTGTCGCAAAACTTAAAATCTTATTTCGAGTTGTGGTAGCTTTTACGATAAGTCTTGATACAGTCATTCTTTGATTTCAAATATTTCGTTTCATCTGTATACATTATCTTTTAGTGGCCACACAAAATATTTCGTAACACTTTTTTCCTTTTTAAGTGTTTTTTAGTGCTTGACACAACCCCCTAGATATTAATGATAAGATAAAAGAAAAATTGTTGAAAGTTATGATGAAACTTGAAACTTGATGGTTTAAATGAAAACAAAAACTTCCGGGTTATTATCATTTCTTTCAAATTAAATTTAGTTAGTTTGTATTAAACATTCAATGATTACACACAACTTCGTAAATATTCCCTTGGGTTGCGCAATCTGCCCAGTTTTATCAGCAATTATCATGTATGTTAGGCTCGTGATAAATATTTGGTTGTAGTAAAAACTTGGAGCTCAGCATTTCTAATTTTAAGAAAACAACTCCATGTTAAGTTGTCACGAGTTAATCGAGTTTAAGGTTGTCACAAGTTAATCGAGTTTAAAGTTTGTAATAAAAAAAAAACATTCTTTGTTTGTTTATGTGTAATTAAAAACGTTTAGTTGATTCTTAACTAGAGTGCGCCAAGTTCCCGTATTTACGGGAACTACGGGAGCGGGATCCTGTTCCTGCTTTTGGTATTTAAAATACGGGAACGGGATCCTGTTCCCGTAATAAATAAAATACGGGAACAGGAAATTCCCGTTCTTGTTCCCGTACGTCATTCGATGTTACGGGGTTTTCCCGTAATTATTATATTACAATATATAATATATATATATTTATATATTATAATATAATATATATATATATTATATATATATAATATATATATTTATACATTATATATATATATTTAAATATTTATATATTATAATATATATATTTATATATTATAATATAATATAAGAAATACGGGAAAAGCCGTATTTTTACAAGTTTCCCGCATTTTACCAAGTTTCCCGCTTTTTTACGGGATTCCCGCTCTTTTATGATTCGCGCGCATATATTCCGTTTATTTTAAGATTTTAAGATTTATGTTATAAATTTGGTACTAATACTAGGAACAAACTACTATAACTATAAGGTAAATATATATAAATATTATAATAATTTAAAATTATAATTAGGTTTAAGACCTAATTATAATTTTTTTAAGTAGTTTACTGTCTTCGTTTCTTTGCTAACTTTCTTCTTTTCTTTGCTAACTTTCTTCTTTTCCTTACTAACTTTCTTCTTTTCTTTACTAACTTTCTTCTTTTCTTTACTAACTTTCTTCGTTTCTTTACTAACTTTCTTCTTTTCTTTACTAACTTCTTCTTTTCTTTACTAACTTTCTTCTTTTCTTTACTAACTTTCTTCGTTTCTTTACTAACTTTCTTCTTTTCTTTACTAATTTCTTCGTTTCTTTGCTAACTTTCTTCTTTTCTTTACTAACTTCTTCTTTTCTTTACTAACTTTTTTCTTTTCTTTACTAACTTCTTTTTTTCTTTACTAACTTTCGTCTTTTCTTTACTAACTTTCGTCTTTTCTTTACTAATTTCTTCTTTTCTTTGCCAATTTCTTCTTTTCTTTGCTAACTTGCGTCTTTTCTTTACTAACTTTCTTCGTATCTTTGATATCTTTCTTGTTAATTACCTTATTTTCCTTTGAATATAAGTTATTAGTTAGAATTAACCTTTTTTCCTTTTTTTTTTTTTAGGTACATAGCTTTTATTAAAGCTCCCCTGTGTGTCTTCTATGTTGTAAAAATCTTCTATGTTGTTAAGTTAATAAATTTAAAAAATAAAAAAAATAAAATAAAATAAAAAAATAAAAAAGAATCCAAAAAAAAACAAACACCTAAACCAAAATAAACCACAAAAAAAAAACAAATTATATAACCAGGAAAAAAAAAGAAAAAAAAAAAGCAGGAAAAATACCAGGAAAAATAATACAGGAAATATTAGACGTTCCAGGTGAAAAACGGGAACAGGAACGGGATTTTCCCGTTCCCGCTTTTTAAAATACGGGAACGGGAATTCCCGTTCCCGTTTTTTTCCAAGTCCGGGGAAATGAATCCCGTTCCCGGAAATTCCCGCTTTCGTTTCCCGGAAAACGGGAACTGTCACAGCCTATTCTTAACCCTGTCATGCGCTGGGTTGTTTTATAACAACGAATTAAACTAAGCTTCCCCACTTCAAATGGTGCATTCTAACCAATTGAAAACAATATTATTTTAAAAATGAGAGTTGAAAAAGGCTGCAGTAAAAGTCTACTTTAACATTTTATAGTACCGCTGTCATTTTGTAGATGATTTTTTATGGGTTAAGTTAGTTATGGAAAAATAATTGGTGCATGAAAGGGTTAATACCTTAATCATTAATTACGCCAGGTAAGAAAGTTTTTTAACTTTCAAATTACAAACTAAAAAAAAAAAAAAAAAAAGAAAATATCGAAAGAAAAAAAAAAAAAAGCATATTTTGAATGTTTTGGCGTTACAAAAACGTTTTACTCGACACGTTTTACTCGACACGTTTTTAGCGAATCTTTGATGACACTTTTTTCTTTTGCTTAAATATCTCGGTGAAAATGTTCGCTTTGCTCAATTACTCAACTTTCACTATAATAGAAAATTGACATAGCACATTCCAATTCAGTATAGTCGCCTCATTTATTTAAGAACGCTGCAACCCCAAAAAACTTATTTTTCTACTTTTGACTCAGTCGTTCAAAACCTTCGCACCCTAACATTTTTGAACTCGGAGCCCAATGATAAACCTCGAGTTTAATTTTTTAGTTTAGGGGAAAAACTTTGATGTTCTGATTTGCACAATTTTTATTTTGATCACAAGATTGACGTGCAATTTGAGGCATTACGATTTTTCTCTAAACTTTTTCTCTTTTCTCGTGAGGTTTATTAATGACACTTGGAACATGAAGCTTTTAATTCTGCAATTAAATCGGAATAAAAACTGAATAAAACGACAAAAGTACGTCAGAATAAATCTTTTATTTTTTCAGCACGTCTAGTTTTAGAAATATGAACCAACCAAACTGCAACTTCCATCAGAATAATGTTATACTCATGTTTTATCTTGCTCCTTTATATTCATTCATACCAAAATAAGCTTTATAGATTCATCCCAAAACTGAGTGTAAAGAAACCAGGTTCTTGGGTTCAGGTAAAAATTGATGTGGAATGATAAAGTGAGAAAATTAAGTCAAAATAAAAACGTAAATGTATATCTGACGTAAAGTTGACCTTTCAAAAATTGAATTCCACTTTTTTCAAACTGTTGCTTCGGCGCAGTATGCATTGTTGTAACAATTCATTGTATAATTCATTGTGTAAATTCATTGTATAATTCATTGTACTTACATCGCGACGCACAGTGTATCGCTTCATACAAGCTAGGTGGACAAAAATATTTTGTTTAGTAATTTCATTCCTAAGAATGTAGTTAACAATATTTTGGTGTTTTATTGATTAGTTATGCAGTAGGGTAGCCTGGGGGAGGCAGGGGGGCAATTACCCCGCGCGTTTAAGCTTAAGGGGGCGCCAAAAAGTCAATTTTACTATAAAAAGTATTTTTTTTTTAAATTTTATTGTAAAAAAGGCGATATTTTAATTACTTTTAAGTTTTTAAAAGTTTTTATCTTGAAAAAGTTCGTCATAGCTTACCTAAATCAATTAATTTGCTGGAAATTTCCGTTAAAAGTTACGAGAATCATTGATGCATTTGTTACGATCTTTTTGCCGTTAAATTGTCATAAAATTTCGAAACTGAACATTTTTACGATAACTACCATCAAAGATTTTTCTACAAAGCCATTCGTCACTAAAGTGCTATTAAAGATTATTACACACATACATTGGAACAGTTTCACTTTTATTGAAGTTGTCATAAAAATGTTTCGAATTTTAATCTATGTAAAAACTGTTAAACTTGCTTGTACATGCATCTTCTATCAACAATCACAACTTGTTATTTGACTGCCTTGGGTAAGTCGTATTTTGTCAACTGTTTCCTGGTTGGTGTTTTGAGACATGCTCCACTGTTGCTGAGTACTGAGACTGAAAGGTGTTTTGAAAAGTAATTGCTCCTTTACTGCTTTCATCATCTATCTCTTCGTCTGAATCCAAGACCTCAGTGTTTCCTTTCTCTTACGAGTCATCAATTGGAGCCTGACCACCCTCGTTGACCTTACCAAACCATCGCCGTACGGAGGATTTTGACACGTTAATGACACCAGGGCTATAGAAATTTAGTTGACAAAAATGTAGGTAAATTTTGTAATTGACTAATATTTACGTTTAAGAATCGTAAATAACGATTAAAATACAATTAACAAAAAATAAATTTCATTACCAATATCTCAAAAAATTCAGTAAACTTAAAGATACTTATTACAAAACCAGTAAAAATAATACTTTAAAGATTCTTTTTTTAAAATGAGAATTGATATATTATGTGGAGCACAATTTTTTAAACAAATAAAATTACATAAAAAACACCATATATAAAAAGATCCCTATCGTTATTTACGAACTTTAGCGCAAATTATTAACGGAAGTTTCGTAATTAAGGTATGATACATATTACTACGATTAAATCTTACAACGAATCAAATAATGACGTTTTTTACGAAAAATGCAATTAATTTAATCGATTTTCAAAATTTCTAATCGAAGATCGAAATTTTCTTCGTTCTTGATTAAACTGACGCAACTTCGTTTAATCGCAATCGTAAGTCACTTCTCTAACATTTATAAAGGTTTACTGTGTATTTATAATGATTTATTAAATATCAAAATGAATCGGTAGACATTTGTAATATTTTGATACATAACGATAAATATTCTTTATGATAGTTCTGTTCATATGTGTAAACGAAATATAAAAAGCTTTTAAGAGAAATTTCAATTTTAGAAAAAATACAAAATACTTTTTATCTTTGCCCTTTTTAATTTACCTAAAAGCATGAAAAATATTATAATATTATATTTCATGAAATATTTTTGATAATAATGATAAAGTTTAACAGCTTTATTAAATTAACTTGGAACTTAATGATAATGTATTATTAAATAATAGCTTACTGCATATCTTTTAGCGGATCAAACAATATGAAGGATCGCAAAGTTATGTTGCTGATTTTTTGTGCTGCTGCAGGGTCAGTATTTCTTTACATCGAATATTTAGATTTAGCAATGGATTTTCTACACAAACAAAAACCTGCGTTTAAACTTAATAAGACTCAAAATTCTTGTTTAAAATATATATTCCGTAAAGTTCTTCTTCTGATCACGTTTAACAATCCTCTCTACGATCATATTCCATTACTTCTAAACATGTACGGAGGTGTTTTTTCAAACATCATGTTTTGCGGACCAAAAAACTCGTCGTCTATTTATCCAATGATTAACTCAATAACTTACAAAGGATATTTTAGCTATGATGAATGTGCTGCTCAAGTGATGCGCACACATCCCAATTACACTGGTTATTTGACCTTCAGCGACGACGTTTTGCTTAACGTTTGGAACCTAAAAAGCGTCAATCTCGACAAGTTATGGCAAGGCCCAGAGTTCCCTTACAAGTCTGGAAAGTTTGTTGTTTCATCAGGAGACGACTGGTATTTTTGGAAAGACCCATTTGGTTTACAATCGTGTGTTCAAGCCTTACAGAAAATTAGCTCACTCAACACGTATAAACAACATGTAAACCGTTTAATGAACTCTAACAACACTTACGGAAAAGGACTAATCATGAAGTCATTTGGTAACTACACCTGCTACGGTGAACGATCTGACATTTTTTATATTCCGCGGCACATGGCCAAAGACTTTATCGAACTTTCACACGTGTTTAAAAATGAAAACATGTTTCTTGAAATCGCCGTTCCAACTATTATAAGGTTGCTTGCCACTGACATTGAGAACTTAAAAGGCATCTACATGCCTGGAGAAGTCGGTAGCGATCTCGTGAGAAGAAGCGATCGTCTTCTTCTCTACTATAGCTTAGATTTACACTTTATACATCCATTTAAGTTTAACTACGGCAATGATTCAACAGTCGGCCTGAACTTTTTGAGAAATAACTTCACAAAAATGGTAAATACTCAAGCAGCATGTTGGAATTCTTTATATGATGATGTCATTCATAGTCCTAAAACTTAAGTCAGTTTAAATTCCCTAAACATTCTCACTTTCTTTCGATATTTTTCGATATTTTTCGATATATATGGTTGATGTTGAAGAAATATAAGAACCACGGATTCTCATTGGACGGAAATTTTTGTACATTTCATCAGGAATTCTTTTGATAAGTGAGCAGTTGAAAGATATTTCTTGATACTTCGCTCAGAATTTAAAAAAAACAACAAAGTACTCGATTGAAAAAGTCCCGAAGAAGCCGTTCCAAGGTTCGAGCAGTAAAATAAAAATCTTTAAACAAAAAATGCTAAGCTAAAAACGCAAACTCAGTTCCAGTCTCTTGCAAGTGAATTTCTATTCCAGCCACATGATGAAAAGTTGTTACAAATTGTTAAAGAACAATATCACCGATATCTTTTGTAATGCTTAATTAAACGGATTTTTTAAGGAATTATTCCAATGATTATCATTCTAATTATTCAAATTACTATAATCATTCTAAGTAATTGTTCAGCTAATGAACATTTTCTACTGCGGTAACTTTTCCACTTTGAGGTTCGAAGCCAAATGGATCATTAAATCCATTAACACTTCTAAAAATTTCTAGGAATTTAATTTTCTTGTATCAGATTTTGTGAAATATAAATTAATTTCAAACTGGTTGTTAACAATTACTTTTAGCACTATAGATATTGGTGCTAAATAATCTCTTCAAAAAATTACACTTGTAGCTTAGCGCTGTAGATTTATGAATGAAATTTGTAACTGTCCATTTAATAGTTTATTTAATTGTCCATTTAACATCAAAATTTCTGCATTTGCCAGGCATGCAAATGCAGAAACTTTGATGTTAAATGGACTTTTTTTTTCATAAACAATTGTTTTATTCACATTCATCCATATTTGTGGTAGCAGTAATAATGGCGACACTATTTTTATTTTCTGCGGAATGATAACAAAAGATAACGTGAAAAAATCTGATTCAGTCTTTTTTATTTTCTCAAATATAGTTGACAGCGATTTTAAAAAACCTCCCATTTAATCCCAGAAAGTATTTTTTTCAGATTTTCAGCAATTTAAAACGTCTTTTAAGACTGTTTTTCTGGACATCTAAGAAAGTAACACTTGATCCCCATCTATTGATAAAAACACTAAGTTGTTAATACAGGACAATTTCTCTAACTCGAATCTCCTTCATTTGAAAACCTCCATAATTCGATTAAATGTAAAGTTACAGTGAAATGCGCTTAGGAAAAGTCAACTTTCTATAATTCGAAAATCTCTCTAATTCGAACTTTTGTTTTACCTCATAAAATTCGAATTAGAGAGATTGTACCGTAATTCGACAGTTAATATATATTAGTTAATATAATGAATTACTTATGAAATAGTTAACATATTTATTAGTTAATATATATATTAATTAATATCTATTAAGTTTAATCAACCCAGTTAATATTAGATAAATACATTTATGTATACTGAATATTGTCAAAAATAAATAATGGTAAAGAAACATGTATACAAAAATAACGACTAATTCTATAACCTCGGCAGTTTTTAAAAAAATCTGGTAATCCATGAAGTTGCTTTAAAATATCAGTGGTAATGATATTTACGGATTACTAGCTGAATTTTTAAAAATTGATCTTTGAATGCTGCATTCTATAAATTTTTTACGGTATTTTTACGTCACAAATTTTTATGAAGCTAAATATTCTTTAAGCTAGTTGCAAATTTTATCTTGTTTAAAGTTTCTGCGTCTTGTCTTGGAATATGAAACAATTTAAAACAAAACAAAAATGATTTTTCAACAAATTTTGTGAAGCATTATTTTTTTGAAAGTGACCATTTAAAATGGGAGACTAGTTTTTTAAAGGTTATCCTACTGAGTTTTTTCAGGAATATGACATAAAAATTTTCTTCTGCTTTCAAAAAATTTTTTCTCATCACGGATAAAATCAACTACAATAAGATCACTTTTTTTTATGATAGCAAATCTGTACTCGATTAGCCAGTCAGATTCCTAAAAGATTGTCTAATAAAGCTCTGCTAAATTTCCCATTTTCAACAATTGATGAGTAGTTGTACTCAAATGGATTCTAGCACTCTGCCTTCAACGCGTGGGCAGCCATAGAACAATGAAGGATTTTTTAAATCTGTGCTCCATGCAGACAAATAGATATCCGAATTCATCTTGTCAAGATCACAGGATATGTCATACCATATGACAAAATATAACCCAATTTAAGGCAGCATAATTATTTTTCAAACTTAAGGTAGCATTATTATTTTTCAAATTTAAGGCAATATAATTATTTTTCAAATATAAAGTAGCACAAATATTTTTCAAATTGCTTTTGTGCTTTTTTTTGGTTTAAACGTAAAAAAAAAAGAAAAAAGTTGAAAGGTGTAAGGTGAGAACAAGTGATGTCACAGTTTTTTCATTTTGAGAAAACGAAAAAAACAAGATTAAAGACTTATCTAATTAAACTTTGTGTAGATTCATAATTTTTAGCTTTTAAATTTAGTATGACCTGATACTTGGTTTAATTTTCTTAACTTAATATTATTACTTACGATTTAATCGCAACACCATGTTGGAAGGTATACTACACGAGTTGCGGCAAACCCTGATATCGGTGTCCTCTTGTGACGTCCCTAATTTTATCCGTAAATATAAATGTTGACTAGATCAAAAAACATTCAACAAGTTGCTGATAATAGCTTAGGAAGTACTGTATAGTTGAACCTCCAAACTGTGAACCATTAACATGTTAAGGAGGTGGGGCAAAAAGGCCATAGCAACTACACCAACCACCCCAATTAATGGTCTCATGCTGCGAAGCACATGTTTTTGCTAGTATTATTTTAATAAAAAATGAACCTGTAAGTTCTATAAACTAAACAGGTGTCGATGGACATTTATATTCACGTTCAGAATGAACCTTTTTTCTTTCTTTTTCTTTTCTTTGAATTTTTACTTAAAAAAACAAATAAAATCTCAAAATTGACGCAGCCATTTTTTTCTAATCAAATTTAGAAGATGAAAACATTACAAGGTACTTCCCATCATTTGCGCTAATTTCCAATCATTTCATTTATGATTAGAGACAATCGGAACTACTTACTCCAATTGTTGTATCAGCATCAATAGTTCTTACACAATACAAAGCCTTGACATCTTTAGAAAAAATGAAGCACATGTTTTTGCTGTTTTAATAATAAATGGACCTCTAGGTTCTAGAAACTAAACAGGTGTCACAACACATTTACATTCACATTCAGAATGAACATTTGTTTATTTTCTTCTCTTTTTTTTTCTTTGAATTTTTACATACAAAAACAAATAATATCTTAAATTTGACGCAGCCCTTTTTTTTTTTAATCAAGGTATCTAGACTTAAAAAGCCAATCTGAGTGTTGTCAAATTGATCGACTTTTCGGAACTTTACTTCATTATCTATTTAAAAGCAAATAAACTTCATTAACATTATGATAAATATCTGTTGTATGATCAATGAACGATTGAACGATTGAAATTAGAACAACTTCCCTAACTTCAAAACTCTCTTTTGAAACAGAAACAGTAAAGTTTAAAAAAAAAAAACTTCATGAAACTACACACAAAATATACAGAGTTACCCAATTAAAACTTATCGCGAGTTTTTAATATAGTCAACGGGATTTACAGCCTCCATTCCAAGAATGGTGATAGAAGCTTTAGCCGCATCTTTTTTTGTGGGTTTCACCTGTTAAATAATAAAAAAACAAAAAAATTGAAAAAAATTAAAAAAATTAAATATCTTTTTTGACCTCTAAAAAAGTAAACTCAAAATAAAAAAAAAATAAATAATAAAAAAACCTTGAAATAAACTTTAAATCTTTCCATTAAGAACTTCCATTTAAGGTCTGTCTTTTGTGCCGGCGACAGTCGATCAAAGGAGGATACCTTAAAATATAAAAAAATAAACGAAAGCCAATTTAATGAGGCCACAACTTCGACTTTAAACTTTGTTACCCTAGATATTTTAACTCGATTAAAAAAACATCACGTAGAAACTAGATTGAAAAACATTTTGAATTTCGATGATAAATATTTTGATTATTTTATTCATTTTACTTTTGGAAAAATCAGGTTCGCATCTTAAAAACTTACATCCATCTGAAGCACTTTCTCAGCAACATTTCGTACAAGCATATAACCGCTTTGGCCATTGGTATGGTCACTTAAGGAAAGCTGGATTTCAAAAGAAGTCTTAGATCGGAATGTTTCATTGCAACTTTGGGATGGACAACGCAACGCAGAACGTTGAAGACGTCGTTGACAAGAGGAGCTAAAAAAAAAAGCAGAACTGTTTTTTTGTCAAATTTACATTAAAATACTTATCTACATTAGAATATTTATTTACACAACTTATAGAGTTATTGGGTTTTATATTTTTTCCCCCTGATTTAAAAAATGATTTAAAGACTTAAAGAATATAGTCAATTTAATCAAAAGGTACTTTTAGGTAAAAATTGAGTTAACTATTTATCGAAAAATAACAATGATAATTAAAACCGTTCATTTACATAATCGATTAACAAAAGTATAGAAATGTGACGAAATAATATATAAATAATATATATAAATAATAAAATACGTTGTTTTTAAATTTAAAAATCATTAACTGTAAATGAACAGGGAAGTTTATTATGAATATAAAAAATGATGACGCAATAAATTGCTTTTGTACTAAAATTTTTTTAAAAAAAAGGAGTTAATCGAGACAGCTTCACGTTTCAGTCATTTATGACGTAAAAACATACCATCTTGTGACAACACATTTTGATTCATCGTCATCAATGTCAAAGCTGGTGACAACAGCAAATAAAATCCCGTACCAGATGTTATTTTCTTGATTGAGCAATTTATCTTGAAGATCATTTATGTTGTAGATGTCCACTATGCTAGCCACTAATAACATAATACTTTTTATAACTCGTAAAATTTTAAAACAACACTTTTCTTTTTTCATACTTTTACCATAGAATAATTAATAAAAAAAGCCACGTGTGTTGTTTATTGAAATTGCTTACGTTTTACATCGTCGTCCATTTCATCGAAAGTTTCATCAAAAGAAACGGTACTTGCATAAGAATAAAGATGTTGGGCTTCAGCTGTATCTAAAAGTGCATCTACTAATTAAGCTAAATGTGCTGTACAGACACATATGCTATATGCGTGCTATATGCGTGCTACATATATATACATCTGTGTTACATGTGTGCTACAGATTTGCTATATATATACACATGGACACAGTTACAACTATTTATTAATGTTTACGGGAAATACGAAATTGAATATAGTTTCTGCAATTAGTGAGGTCTAATCTAAAAGAATCTGCATCTTGTAGTCATACTCATTAACGATTATGATAATTATAAATATTTATAGATAAATGGAGATGGACACACATGAGCAAACATTTACCAGGATTAGTAGTTATGATAGTTTTGGAGGTGCATGAAGCCACCATTTGTTGTCGAAACTCTTCATATGCAACTTTCACATCTCTAAGGAACAGAACTAAAAAACAAAAATGTTTTAAAGAATAACAGAATATAATTAATTATTTAGATTTAAACGAAATTCTGGTACTGGAAAAGAAAATCCCATGATCTTGTGATCTTGAAAACCCTTGTAATCCAATCATAGTTCTTTGTGAGAATCAAGTTTCACTTATGAATTACATTTGCTAGATCTTTCAGAAAATTTTTATCTTGATTAGTTAATTTTGTGTTATATGTTATAATAAATCAATTAAATATTTGAGTACAGACAGGAAATTAAGTGGCTGCGTCCACTCAGGTGTATGCATATTTAAAAATCTGTGTGAACTATATTTTCATTTATTATTAAGCAATGGTTGTCTGAAAACATCAAAGAAGTTCTCCGATGGCCAATTCTAACTCTAGATCTTAACAAAACTAAGCTCCAGTGGGATCATTCGGATAAAAAAATTTAAGACAAAAAATTTAGCAATCTAACTGACCTGTCTATGACCTGTCTATATCTAAGCCTGTCAATGTAAAATAGAAAAAAAAAACAAAAAAAAAAAAGCAAAAAAAAAAAGCAAAGAAAAGTTTGTATTTTGTAAACCCTCTTAAATTTTTTGGTCATACAAAGGTTTCTTCTTATTACACAAAAATATTTTAATGAATTGCTGTGTAGCATACAACTCCATGAAAAAAAAAAAAAAAAAAAAGAACAACAACAATAAAACCAGATGAAATGAATCATTAGGATTCATTGACAAAATGTTCAATGATTCACCAATTAGCAAATTGCACCAATCACCAATTGCCAAATTTTAGGAGGAAACGTTTTGTTTTAAATTTATAAATTATTTTTACAATAAAAATATATAAACAAATTCTATGTAAACATAACATTTTTGACATGGAATACAGTGTCTAGGTGGACAATTAATTTGATCAAGGACTATTTTTATAGATTTAAAAATACTTTTAAGATCTGCTATAACATTTTGTAAAATCTATCAGATATAATATTCTTAACTGTAGAGGACAACATATATAGAGAACTAAATATGACACGGAGAGTGTTTATTGTAGAGAATACATATATGTATTAATTACATTAAGTTGGTAAGTTAGATAATAGCATTACTTACATAAAATTCTAGGGTTCGGAAAATGTGTCTGCGCAGATCTGCGCAGACAAAAGTATGCGCATGTCTGCGCAAACGTCGGCGCCGACGCACAGTGGGACGAAATCCTGATTTTGTGGCCAAAATTCCCAAATTACCTACATAAGGGTTTTCGAGGTCGCTGATTACGAATCTGAGGTCAGATTTAAAAAATTCAAAATGGCGGCTCCAATATGGCGGCCAAAACTGTTCATACGTTGAAAATACGAAATCTCATGTAGTTTGGTTTTCGAGGTCATTGCTAATGATTCAGGAGTTAAGTTAGAGCAAAAACATTGCAAAATTATTTTCAAATTTATACTATTAATAAAAAAACAGAAATTTGCAATTTTAATTTTATTATTTTTTTTTAAATTGGTAAAAGATTAAGTCACATATATGTAAAAAATTGTTTCTTTAATCCTAGTAACAAAAATCACGTATGTCATATTCATCAATGTTTGAATCATTCGATTCGGAATCTGATGTTGAACCACTTGTATCTGAATCGAAATCGTTCCTTGTCTCTTGTCTGGTGACTTCAGGTTGTTTTAACAATTGTATAGCTTCTTGATGTAGAGATTTTACCGGTCTCTGGGGCAGTTTCCTGATGCTCGAGAGAAATGGATCTGATGTTAGTAAGAGCCTATTAAAAATGTCTCTCATATTCGATTCTCTTGAGCATTTTCTTGAATGATGTAATCTGAAGTTTTTAATGTCCTTATTGCGTGACTCTTGGGCGTCTTCAGAAAGTTGTCCAATCGGTAAAAGGGCATACTTTACAATTTCTGCTCCATGGATCAGCAATTTATGTACAGATGTAGGCATGTAATACCACGGATATAAAGCAACAAATAAATGGGCGGTATTTACACAATAGTCTTTGAATTTTTCATCATCTATATCAAACCCACTCGAAATTACCTGCAAAATAACATGAAATTGGTAAATTAATTTTTCATCGACTCCTGTTATTTCAGCAGATATAGCAGCATTTTGAAAAAAGCGGCGCGCTGTATTTCCATCGTTAGAGCTTCCATATCCTGGCTTTGGTCGATCAACGATAAGCCCCAGTTTTATCCTAAATTGAGTCTGTATTTCTTCCTTACGTATTTTCACATTCTTTTTATCTTCCTCTCGACGAGCTTGCCACTTTTCAGTTGTTAGCTTATACGACAGATGCAAACAGCACTCGAAAAAACGAATCCATGCATGCAATGTAGATATGCCAAATCTTAAATTATCTGTTGTAATGTCCATTTTTATAATGTTGATGTCATTAAGTTCTTTAGAGGAAGCTTTGCACAGGAAGCAGCGTTGTGTAAAAGTGGTACTAGTTACTGCATTACAGACTTTACCGTCTATCATCGTAAATGACATACAATAAGTTACTGAAATGGATTTTCCATTTTGTTCATTAGCATATGGTGCAAGACCCTCAATCTGCAGTTCAATGTCGGTAACTTCTTTCAATGTTGACTGTACATCTTCATGTACAAACTGCAATCGTATTGGTCTGCAGAATCGCGGAGATGATGGTCTAGGATTTTTCCACACAATAGTTGCTTCACCCGTCTCGTGGTTGTTGTGTATTAATTGTAAAGGTACAAGAGAAGTATAAAAAATGCTTTCATCAGATTTTCCAGTCTCAGTAAGTTTTTGTTTGTAAACACTTTGACCGCTGCTTCCATCACATCCCCATTTACAGTAAAGTACTAATTTTTGCAGAATTTCCGGATTTAGAGTACCAATGACATCAGCCTGAAGTTGTATAATTCTAGATGTGGTATGATCAAGTAAAGCCTGTAGTTCAATCTGTGCACACGACTCACTAACAGTTGTGTACACAACTGATGGATAACAACGTTTTTTTGCTTTTTCTACTTCAAGGTATGATGGGTATAATTTGCATTTATGTGCTCTAGCTACATTTCTTGATAGTTGATAAAAGTGCTTTGATTCTCCTTTCTCGACCATTAAAGAAAGTGCTTCATCTGGGGTTAAAGGTACTTCATTTTGTAACTAACAGCGGATATATACTTTGAGGCTCTTGTTGGGATTGTTAATGTGACATCTTTAACAACTTGAGCAGCATGTACTTGACCAGAAGTCCTTAAACTCATTTGAGCAGCATATGCCAATTCTTCTGTAGAAAAAGTAGAACGTACTTCTTGAGTCTTTCGCCTCTTTGATCTTTCACTAGATGAAGCAAAGGATTGCGAAGGTCGCCCACATGTTCCTTTTTTATTATCACTCTTCACAATCTTCTCAGGTGTTGTGCATTCAGTATTGGATAATTTTGAAAATTGTACGGCGCCCTTCAACCATTCTTCATTTTTTTTCAGAAAAAAACCTTCCCATCTTCCTGCTGATCTCCATCTCGATCGAAAATTTGAAAATAACCGTGATAATGACATTTCATCCTCTCCTACTTGTATCACATGTTCCGTTTTTTTGAAAATTGCATCTGTCAAAACATCAATGATGAATTTATATTCATTTTTTAAACTGACTTTCACCATAAAGAATATATCTTTTCTTGAAAATTCCATATTTGAAGATTTGGAAGACTCTGTAAAAAAAAATACAGTAATAACTGCTGAAAGTTCTTTGAGGACTATTTTATAAAACTTTGAGATTATCATAAAACGGAATGAGAAGTAACTTTTAAAGCATATATTTAAAATAAAAAATTATTGCATTAAAATGTAATTAGTGCCATTAAATAATGTTAATTCACTAATTTCCATGACCATTAATGCGTGGTGCGACATTAATCTATTAACATAGTTTAATGTCGCACCACGCATTCCTCCATAAAAACTAATCTCACTATTAAAATGGCACTCAATGGCAGCCAGTTTTTTAATATGTTATATTTAACACTATACACTATCAGTTCCTTGTCAAAAGAAGGTGGATAACCGCGGGTAAATTTTTAAAACGACATTAGAAAATCGATTTCAGATAAAAAATTTACAATTTTTTATGTTTACTTGTCGCGCGATTTAAATATGAAAAAAATTAAAATTAGCTATAACAGTGCATAACCATATATTCTACATGCCTCCAGAAAGTGATTCCATTTTGCCGAATTCCAATTGAAATAGTTTCTTCAGTTTAACAGCACTTTAAAACAGGCAAGAATTTTTCGACGTGTCCACTTGTTTAGTGCGTACCGAACGGAGGCTTAATGTCAACTGATGTCCAGGCCACCCTAGAGCAGGTATATACCTGCCCTGTTCGGAATTTTGTTCTAGGACTATCTGTAAACAAGATCTGCACGTAAAAAGACGAAAATATAAAACTCAAAAATTTGACTTTTGGCCACGAAATCGGGATTTCGTCCCACTGTGCGACGTCTGCGCAGACACTTTAATGGAAAAGAAAAAATTTAAATTATCTGAATCAAATGTCTGAAATTATTTTTGCATAATTATCTACTTTTTACGAGTTTTTCATTACTTATCTGTTTCTTTTTGGTTCGAGCTACGTATAATCAATCGATATAAGCTTTTGTAAGTGCTTCTTACTACAACTTAAAGTGATTTAGAATCAAAAAATCTTGTAATTTCGTCATTCAAAAAGGTTTAAAATGGAAAACATCAAAATTTCGAATTTTTTGACAAATGTTGATCGAGAGAAGCGTTCTGGCACATGAAGGAACGCCTTGCAGCGCATAAAAGATCAACATGCCCAAACGCCAGCGTCGAGAAAAATAGGTTGTTTTCAAAGCGTAATTATGAATCGTCACATCTAATCAATGATTCTCAGCAAGTTCCGTCTACGTCTGATTCACCGACGCAGCGTGTACATCCACCAATTAATGAAGAGCTCAAAAATGATAGACACGAAGCTTGCTAATTTCTTTCACCGTACGGGTATATCATTTCGTTTAGTCGAATCGGAGGCCTTTAAGGATTTCGTTAAGTCGCTCAATCCATCGTACGCATCTGTCATCCCGAATGCTAAAGCCTTATCAGGATCTCTGCTCGACAAACAATACACAAAATGTTCTACTTTTGTAAATGAAATTTTGAAACGAACTTAACACTGATGTCTGACGGCTGGACGAACATAAGAGGCGACCACAAAGTGAATTTTTGTATTAAAGCGCCCAATCAGAAGCCTTTTTTTACACCTCGATAAATACATTCGGAATCATTCAAAATTCATCTGCAATTGCCGCGGCAACCTTACAAGTTTTTGAGAAGATTGGCTCACAAAAATTTACAAGTTTCATAAGCGACAATGCTCCCGTTATGAAATCAGCGTGGAGGATTATTGAGGAGAAATATCCACACATCTCGGCTAGCGGATGCGGAGCTCATGGAGTCAACTTGCTTGTGAAGGACATAGTTTCTACAACTGGGGCCACAAAAACAGTCAAAGATGCAGAAAAAATCATCAAATATGTGAAAAATCATTACATCGTGAAAGCAAAGTTTGATGAAAGACGAATTGCAGCAAATATTTCTCTTTGATTGTCCATGCCTGTATCTACACGATGGTTTAGTTATTATAAATCAATGAGCAGTCTCCAGCTATCAAAATACGTTCTTATTAAGTTGGTAGACGAAGAAAGTGCATTACTGAAGAAAATTCAACCAAAGAATACATTTGCTGATGTTATGGCATTGATAAAATCTAACCCATTTTGGAACCGTCTCTCTAAGCTTGTCAAAAGCATTGAATTTCCTTCCAACGTGATCGGAAAGCTAGAAAGTGATGAAGCTCCATTGTCTCTCGTGTATGATTACTTTGGTCAAATGTACAATTCATATATGGACGATAAAGACATACAAAAAAAGTGCAATCTCGCCTCTAATTTCTCTTTACACCAGGTATTGGAATTGCTTTCATATTAACGCCCAAAAGTGCCGCAGAAGGTTTATATTTGAATGAAGATAAAACCAATTTTATCACTGCTACAGTTGAATTCGCCAAAAAGATCAAACCTGAAATTGCTGACACTGCTGAGGATGAATTGATTGTTTTTATAGGAGAAATGGCTGCGCTGCCTGAGAGAAGAAAGGAAACAATATTCAAGATGAACGCGCGAAATTATTGGAACATTATCGGTCGCGATAAATATCCTGCTCTTTACGAAATTGCTAAGCCTATTAACGAAATGATCTGCTCATCGGCTACAGCAGAAAGAGCTTGGTCGACCTTTCGATTTATTCACTCGCGACTAAGAATTCGTCTTACGAATGAGAGAGTTGAAAAGCTGGTATTCTTGTATACCAATAGCGTGCTGATGGACACAAATGACAAGACTGATTACATTCTTGAAGAAGGTGCAATTCTCAATGAAATTGAATGTCAAGAAATCACCGAATAGGCGCCAGCATTACATTTTTTTTATTACTGTAAGAATCTTTGAAAACTTCTATTGCTACTAATCACTGAATTTATAATAAATACTTAAAACATTTTTTAAGTTTAAAACTTTTTTTGTTGATTTCAAAAAATCGTCTGCAAAGCAGTAAATTTTGTAGGCGCCGACGTCTGCGCAGACAAATTACACTGTCTGCGCATATCTGCGCAGTCATTCCGAACCCTATAAAATTCATAAAAGACTAACTCTTTTTGAATATTATGAACAAAATATAAAATTCTAAAAAGGATATATAAAAAAATATATACTTGTCTCTTTAGCTTGCCAAGAATCAGCAAATTCAGCGAACTCACTATCCCAGCTACAAATAAGTAAAGTTTTAATTTATCTTAATTCCACAAATTCAAAAATATTTAACATGAAATTTAAAAATACTAATATTTAATATGAAATATAAAAATAAAAATATTTAATATGAAATATAAAAATAAAAATAATTAATATGAAATTTAAAAATACTAATATTTAATATGAAATTTAAAAATACTAATATTTAATATGAAATATAAAAATATTAATATTTAATATGAAATATAACACAAAACTGATTTTATTTACCCAAAAAAAACTTATTCATAGGATAGTTACTATTTACATTATTAATGGAAATGAGACGCAAGTTTCATCAAACAGTTTTAATTCTCTTCTCTTCATATGTTTTCCTGCCTTTGTAAGAATGTTTTTTGTAGCACCAACCTAAAATACATATAGGTGCTAGCAGTGTAGCTATTAGGTTTTTGCTTCTGTAAAGAGTAATATAATGATGGTATAATAATAGTATAATAACAAAAAATAAATAAAATAATATAGTAAGAACATTAGTATATATATACTAAGAACTTAATGTATAGTAATCTAAAAAATACACAGAAAAAGAATAAACTAAATATCAAAGTAGAAGAACTAACTTTTTATAATACACAATGATATGTTATAAAATATTACATAAAAATGGCAATTTAAATATGAATAAAAAATTTGAAATGAAACGATTCATGGGGAGAGGAAGATAGAAGTTCTTTAATCAAAAATCTAACAACTTTCAATAAGTTTTTCTAACTGATTAAAATGTGAAATACTGCAAAATATACTGACTTTTTGAACTGCTGTTATTTTTAATTTTATACTTTTGAATGATTTACAAGAGAAAGCATCAACTCTACGATTAACAAAGATTATATAAATTCAAGTAACAAAATGTTTAAATGGCCAGTTTTTGTAGCCTTTTGCATGATGGCAAGGCCTGTTATTTTAAATACCAAATGCTTTTTAGATTTAAAAAAAAAAAAAAAGCTTTGCAGTCCATACTCTACTTACGTCTTTTACTGCAGCCATGAGATTAACACTTACTCCATTAAAATTCTCAGGACAGGATATGATGTCACCTAGTGCATAATAATCCTGAGCATCAACAACTGGCAGGGAAGCTAGGAAACTGAACTCACTAATGTCACCACTAAACAGACTAACTGTTGAATGTGTTTCATTTACTGTTATCTGATACGAACTGAAATTAAAAGTACAAATTTTTCTTTTAGTTTTACTACAAATCCTTACTACAACTTTATTTTTTTCTTTTTTTTTTTTATTATATTTATCATTTTGATGTAGTAAAATTGATTAAAACTGAAGTTCTAATACTATATCTAATTTACTATTAGTATTGTTACAACTTTGAAATTATTCAACTGTCAACTAAATTGAATAATTTGTTTTTCAGAGTTGACTAAAATCAACTAATAAATTTTAAAAATCAACTTAGCCAACTAAAAGTCGATTTAGTTGAAATAATTGAATGAAAAATTTTATCATGATCATATAGTTTAATGTTACTTGACAATTTATTTTTTTAGATGCTATAAAGATGCTTTAAGAGAGTAAACAAAAAAACTAGGTGGCATGTAACACTGTTATAATAGCACATGCTGTTGTTATATCAAGAGCATTTTCTTTGTTCGATTTTTAATTCATCTCATCTATTAGATGAAATAAAATCGAATAAACAAACAAAATTGCAATTATAAAGCAAAGAAAAAAAGCACAGATGGCACTTTATATCACTTTTCACAACAACTTAAAAGAAAAAATTAGCAAAAAATTTAATTAATAAAAAATAGGTGGGGACTGATGGGGCGGCTAAACTTTTTTGGGGTGGCAGATTTTTAAAACTTTGTTGCATCCTTAACTCAGTACCATAAGACATTACTTGACATTTTGTTTTAAAAAGCATCAACTGGTCACTATAATGAGAAAAAAGAAACATATTAATGAAGTGGTAGTACATACAGTAAGCTTAGAGTTGAGTTTATGTTTTTTACAGCATCAAAGTCTCACTACTGAAAGTATTGTGTGGTCACTAGATCAGTCATTTTACAATATTTTAAAATATCTGTGATCATCTTAAATAAGATTCTTGAATTGCAAGATGAAAATTTTGATTATAATTAAAATTACATAAAGAAAATTATAATTGCATTAAGAAAAAAATTTATTTTACAGGTTCAATGGTCAGATAGTTTAATTGATTTAAAAAAACTGCTATGAATGATATTCTTATGCATGGCTCAACTTTTGTGAATAATTTATCTTTACAAGATAAACTACTTATAGAGATATCTCTTTACTAATTGGTCAGCATCATAACAATATTAAGGATTGATAAAGTTAAAAAGTGAAAAAATAGAAATAAGGATGTTAGGATGATTACTCAATTAAATCAACTTGATTAGCAGAAAACCCATAGCTGATTAAATCGGCTATTTAATTTTTCAAAGCTGACTAATTTCGACTTTCGACTAGTTTATTTAATTGAAGTCGATAAAAACATTACTTGCTATTATAAACTAAATTTTATTGGTTGAAACTGAAGGTGAATTTTTTTTGGAAACAATTTAAATTTTTTGTTTACCTTGGTGTTGATGGACAATATTTTAAATCAATTTCTGTGTTGGCTTTGGTTTGCACCATAAAATTACATATCTCAACTAAAACAATGATAAATAAAAATGTTAAACTACTAGAAGAAATACTGATACAACAAATAAGATTTGTAATAATCAATTTCCATACACATGCACAAATACGTTTAAACAACATTTTTTTCATTTCATATTCCAGTTTTTTCCAAAACAAGATTTTCCAGATTTTTTCTTATATTTTTCTTGTAGATTTAAAAATATATGGTTAAACAGAAGTTTGTAAACATGGATTGAAAAATAACAAATCCAACTTAAAATTTTCAACTTGAAACTATTTTGAAACTTTTTATTATTAAATTTTTTTTTTTTTTTTTTTTTTGCATATTGAATTCGTAATAAAATTTTCTTTCAGAATAATCTTTTTTTTTTATTTTTATAACATTATTTTTTTAAAAAATAACCTGACAAAGTTTATTTTCCATAATAAAATGTTTTGTTCGAATACTTATTTCTCTAACTGTGTATATTGTATTACATCAGTGAAGTGAATTTTTGATATTAAAAAGCAACATTCTTTTTTGGCATAATTAGAATCACCTTTAAAGTCAAAAATGAAAAAACTCAGCTTTCTTAATTTTCCATCCTTTTTTTTTTTTAAGAATACATTTTTTTCCAGCTTTTCAAGTCTTTGTGACCATTTAGTTTTTTAAAACCTAACCAAATCTATTTGTGATGAAAAAGTGAAACAAGATTCTAGTTTCAAATTTCCCCTAACTCAGTGTTACCCAACACAGGGCCAATAACCATTAGGTAGGTATTTTTGGTAAGGGCAACTGGACTTTTAAGTTTCTTCAGTGAGCAATTAAATTTTTGAATATAAAAATTATATATGTTACGTAAGGGGCAAACAAATTTTAGAAGGGCTAAGGAGGAGCATGCCACAAAAAAGGTTGCGGAAAATTGCCCTAACTAGTTTAAAAAAAAAAAGTTAAGACCGAGCAGACAAGAATATTTCTTACCAAAAAAAAAAAAAAAAAAAATGTAACACAAACACAATAGGAACTAGATAAATAGAAAACACTAGCCATGGTTGTAAAACATTATGGTCATGAAATAGAAAATTAATTATAAATTACCTTAAAAAGTTAAATGAAAAATTCAAATTTCTGTTAAATAAACAATTTAAAATATAGTTAAAAAAACAAATGGAATTGTGTACCAGCAGCACATATACAAACTATACCTGTGTCACCCATTTTAAATGACTCTGAAATAGCTTTTACGAAAGTATCATGACCCCAGCATGTTACATAGATAAAATATTCAACTGAATCTCGCAACACAAATGATAACTGACATTTTAATTGGCCAGGTTCTATATAAAAGTATATGAAAAAAAACCAATTAGGAGAAATATTTAAATATATTTAGATGTAACAACTTTTTTCTGCTTAATAAAAATATGGAAAAAACAATTTACATTTATATAACACAACTGTATAATCAAGTATATACTATCATTAAAAAAAAAAAAAAAAAAAAAAAACCTACGCTTTTTATCAGGAAATGAGCGAGCCTCATACTTAGCTATAACTAACCCAATAACACTCTAAAAATTAAAAAAACTTAAAAAAAGTAAATTTATATTCTTGATAGAAAATTTGTGACTAATACTTTAAGCAAAATAACTTCATCACATTTATTCAATACATTAAAATAAACAATAACATAGTTATTTACGTTTTTCTCAACACCTAGCACTAGATCTTTAATAAAAACTCTTCCAATATCATGGTTAACAGCTAAAGGTTTTTGATATTGATGACATACAACAGGAACCTTTTGAGAACCACGAGATAATATTGACTTATTCAAATTCATCTATTTAAAAATGTAACAGAACTAATTTACTAAAAGAATTCTTATTTAAAACAATTAGTAATAACTTTAAAATTCAATATATATATATTGAATTTTAAAGTTATTACTAATTGTTTTAAATAAGAATTATTTTAGTATATATATATATATATATATATATATATATATATATATATATATATATATATATATATATATATATATATATATATATAGTGTTAAAAAGAGCTATATTAATATTTTTCTTAATTTTTAAGTTAAAATGGATATCCAAGTTCAACAAGAACCATTAGATTTGGCAGTGAACAATACAGGATAGAAGAGATATATTTATAAATGAATTTACATTTATGTTACCAAAATCTTTGAAAACCTAGGGAAATTGGCCGCAATTATTTAAGAAAAAAACTGACTGACACAGAAATCAGAAGAATTATTGAAGCTTCTAACCAAGGATTAGTTTACTTCTCACAAAAGTATTATAAAGCACTTTAAATAGCAAAACTTAACTATAAAGGTTTTAAAAAACATTAATATTTTGGTAAAGCGAAAAGGTCTGTTGGATCAGGGAGGAACCTAAAATGTCTAAAAGAGAAGATCATTATATTCTTAAAACTCTGAAAAAAGATCATCAAAAGATTTGTCAAAAATAGACATGTATGTATATATGTATGTATGTATGTATGTATGTATGTATGTATGTATGTATGTATGTATGTATGTATGTATGTATGTATGTATGTATGTATGTATGTATGTATGTATGTATGTATGTATGTATGTGTGTATGTATGTATGTATGTATGTTTGCAAAAAAAGATCCCAATAGTGCAAAGAATACTTATTTTAGACATTAGAATGTGGGCAAAAGTTTTCTGGATCAATGAATCTCTCTATTTCCGATTTTAAAAGGGTTGATCTCACTGTTGGAAAAAAATTGGGGAAGATTTCAACCCTCAGACATGCCAAATTGATACCATTTATGCATTGGCATGCACAGTTTCCTGATTTAAACCCAATAAAAAACCTTTGGTCTATATTGGACAAAAAATTTGCAGGATTTTTGGTAAACCAAATAATGTTTAAAATGGCAGTTGAAATGCATTGTCAGGTGACTTATTAACAAGACCAGTAAATAGTCTGTCTTAGAGATGTGCCAAAGTCAAACAAATGGTAAATTAGTAAAACTGCTAAAAACTGAAACTTTAAAAATGTTTCACAACTTGTACCTTTTTAAATATATATTACCACCATTAACTATTGTCTTATACTTACTTCAAGAAGTAAAACTTAAATGGTTATTCTTGTTGTTGTTTTTTTTTGTTTGTTTTGTTTGTTTGTTTGTTTTTTGTTTTTTTGTTTTCAAAATAGTATGGCTATTTCTTTTGTAACTCCTTTATCAGAAGCTTAAAATTATAGAGATTTTTTGTAAAAATAAAGTATTTGGCAAAATATTTTTTATGTTAATAAATTTTTAGTAAAGCTAAAAAGATTTTGAGAATTTTTGTTTATTATCACTCTTTAATTTTGTTACAAGTTTTGTTGCAAGTTTTTTGTAAAAAAATTTAAGATTAATTTAAATTTTTTATAACATTTTTTTACCTTATAAAAATGTAATGCAGGATTTTATGAAAAAGAAAAACAGCTTTTGGGAGGACCACAACAACAATTTTTAAAAATGAATTGACTGTGTATTTTGTAAGCGAGCTGAATGTATTTTGTCCTATAGATAAAACAATCGAGTTTTGGTTTTCAAATTCGTATATTTTTCGTTCAACTTTGAAAGCTGTCAGTTTGGTGACGTTTCTCAAGTTAAACGATGTAGAAATATGTTAAACTTCGAAAAAAAATTAAACGATTATGAAAGTCGTAAAAAGTTGTAACTGATTTTTAATCGACTTTGAAAACATTTAAAAGTCGTTAAAACTTAATTAAAACCACCTATCTAACGATGTTGAAAGCCGTAAAATGTTGTAAATCAAATTTTTACAATTATGAAAATCCTATAAATTTGTATACATTATATTCAACGATTTTGAAAACCTTATAACTTTGTGTATATATTATTTAGGCCGTTGCTACTTGAAGCGCAGTGCGCTCTATGCAGCCATATGCTACTCGGAGCGCAATACTTTGTACGCATGCGCTAAATTTTTTTTTTTTTAAATCTTGTTGATGTTAACCCTATCCCTATCCCTATCCCTATCCCTGTCCCTATCCCTATCCCTATCCCTATCCCTATCCCTATCCCTATCCCTATCCCTATCCCTATCCCTGTCCCTATCCCTATTCCTATCCTTAACCCTAACCCTAACCCTTACCCTTACCCTAACCCTAACCACCTATCTAACCAGCTTTAAATATAAATCGTACTGTTGTAATAAAATAATTGCACATGCGTGTACAATATTGCGCTCTGAGCAGCTTATGGCTATGTAGAGCGCATTGCGCTCTACGAAGACACTTCGTATTATTTAACACAATTTAAACATCGAATAAATATGCCAAAGAGCCATCGCTCACTGGTTTGGTAGTACTTCCTTAGGGAGTACAGGGGAGATAAGGCCTATGGTGTGAGCAATATCTGCAAGAAGGACCTAAAGTTGACTTCTGGCTCAAAATAGACCCTTAGTGGTCACCTGCGATCCAACCATAACGATGAGTACATCGAAATGTGTCAGAATCAAAAGATACGAGATGAGGCAGAAGCTGCGAAAGAGAACAAAATTGAAGAGACAGAAGATGAATAAATAAAGGAAGATGAACTGGAAAAAGTTAGCACTTGTAACTTAGCAAAGTAATGGATGTTACGATGCGATGTAGCGAAGTTATATGATTTTATGTCAAGTTCATATGGTATTCTATTAATCTAAACGACGGTATCCGAAGTTAATTCAATTTTAAAAAGTTCATACAATTATTTTTAGGCCAAAGGAAAAGAAAAAGTACCAGTTTGGGAGTAACGTTCCATGGAAGAGTAAATGGCAGCTAGATTTGACCCAGACAGTGATCAAAATGATGATGATGACTCAGACTAGGATGGTAAGAATGATACCGCCACATCAAAAATAAAACCAAGATCAATCCCTAAGATCCCCCTGGAACCAACACAAAAAAATGAGAATGATAGATAATCTTTACAAGGGTAGCATGACAGGATGATTGGCTTGTACGCAATCTAAGGAATACAATAGAAATACACGATTTAGTTGGCTTAGCACACCAGCATATACTACAACATATATTGCTAGGGATGTTGTTGCAGGTTTTTCCATATCTGGAATGTATCCTTTTTCACGGTTTGCTTTCTGCAATGACAAATTTCAAAGTGCTGAAGTAACTAACTGTCCTCTGATAGAAACATTCAGTATAGCTACCTCTGATAAATTCACATCAAATTCCTTTTACACTTGAAGGCATAATTATGGAAAAACAAGATTGTATGATTGATTATAAGGATGATGAGCAAACAAGTTATAAGAAATGTCTTACAATCACAGCACACAATAACAACTGATCAGTAAGACCATATCCAAAAGCTCTACCTCGTAAAAAAACTAATAAAGGCAGGAAAAGTAGGAAATCTAAGATTCTTAATGACACCCCAGAAAAATAAAAAATAAAAAATCTTATCTTTTACGCAAGGAGAGATTTAAAACGGCATTAGGAATTTAAAAACATGAAATTTCCAAAATTAGATCTAAATTCTCGAAAGATAAAATAAAACGAAAAATACTTTAAACCACGTTGAGTTTTCTTAACTTTTAATCATTATGATTTTTTACACAATTTATTTTTGAAAGCTCAGATTTTGTTTCTTGTGTGTGTGTGTGTGTGTGTGTGTGTGTGTGTGTGTGTGTGTGTGTGTGTGTGTGTGTGTGTGTGTGTGTGTGTGTGTGTGTGTGTGTGTGTGTGTGTGTGTGTGTGTACAGTATTGGACAAAACATTTGCAACCAAATAATGCTAATTTAGTTTCTTTATATAAAAGTGCTGCATTTTTTCAATTTAGAGAAATAACTATGTAACTGTTTAGAGATAAAGTTCTTCAAGTTTTATTCTTCACAAAGTTCATTATTTGTACACGAAAATTAATAAATTAATCAAAAGTATTAAAAAAAGTTGATTTCCTTCTGGACAAAACAAGTGTAACTCGACAAAATGTTGACCAAGCTGTATTTCGCTATCAATATTTCGTGACGAATCCTTTGTTGTCGATCATAGCCTTGCATCTTCGAGGCATAGATTCAATCAGGTGATCAATGAAACTTTGTGGAATTGCTGCCCAGGCCTTTTGGATTTGTTCAAACAGTTGATCCTTATTACGAACACCTTCACGATTAATTCTGCGGTTGACGATCTCCCACAGGTTCTCGATAGGGTTGAGATCCGGAGATTGAGGCGGCCAATCCATCACCGATAGGTGGTTGTCTTAAAACCACTGCTTGACTACTTTTGCAGTGTGTTTCGGATCGTTGTCTTGCTGAAAAACCCATTTTATCGGCATATTCCATTCAGCATGAGGTAGCATAACATCTTTCAGGATATTTTTATACATGAAACGGTCCATTATTCCATCGTTTTGATGTATTGGACCTAGACTGTTAGCAGAAAAACACCCAGACCATTACATTGCCTCCACCATGCTTCACGGTCTTATTATTAGATTAGATAATATAGAAAAAATAACTGATTTTTACTATTAAACTTAATGAAATTTAAAAATAAATCCATGCTCTGTTTAAAAACAGAAAAAAATTTAATCGCTAGTTATTTCCATTTGCCAGAGAAAATTCAACGCTGCCTCAGGTGTGTTCAAAGCTGCACCGGGGGGTATTCAAAGCTGCACCAGGTGTGTTCAAGGCTGCACCAGGTTGGGGTAGTTTTGAACGTATTCACGCATGTTAAAGAAACACGAATTCTGACTTAACTTTTAGCTCAGAATTCACGCATGTTAAAGAAACACGAATTCTGACTTAACTTTTAGCTCAGAATTTATTAAAACACTGCCGTTTTATTCCTTAATCATTGTTTTGAGTTTTCAGAAGAAAAAAAGTGGTTTGGAGAATCAAAATATGGATTAATAAAAAAAGTTTAGAAAATGTTTAAAGTGCAGTCAATTGCAGTAATAACACACAAAGTTTTTTTTAAACGTATGAACTTAAAAAACAGCCCAAATTTAAACGACGATCAGCAATCTTTGAAGATACTTTTGATGCTAGTATTTGCCAAATTTTCGTTGCTGAAGCTATAGTAAGATACGAGTGTAAATACCCGTTGGAAAATAAAATTTATACTATAGAATGGAGTTTTTGAATTGACCAAAAAAACCATCAGAAAAATAGTGATAAGAAAAGTTTTGATGGACATCAAAATATTACGCTAATAAAAACGTTTCGGGTTGCCCATGAATTTTCAAGGAAGAGCACTGTGATTGCATAATTTCTAGCAAATAACTGATCATGCTTTACCTAATGGCAGCATGATGTTACAAAAGATTCCGTAAGCCATAATGAAATCAATTCATTCAAACCAGCAATTTGAAAAAAGTTTGTGGTTTAAGTGGTCGGATTGAAATTCGCAAAACACATATCATTCACACCAACTTAACAACATTGAGCAGTAAATCTAATATACGAAACAACTTGATATTAGTAAATCTAATAAACAACTTGATATTAGTGGTGGTACAAAACAACTTGATATTAGGTACGAAGGGTGGTACGATATTAGTGTTGGTACGAAGGGTGATACGATATTAGTGGTGGTACGAAGGGTGGGACGATAATTTTTTCCTTTCTGAAGATAGCCAATTAAGAAAATTCCTTTGTAATCCCAAAAAAATTGTACTTGTAAGCTTCCACCTGCTGATGAAACAGCCTCCGCCTTCTTTTAGTGAACTTCAACCGGCTTTAGTCGGTTTGACTGAATCCATCGACGACAAGCTTTTTTATCTTTAATTCTTCATGTAGGGCCTCAGGTATTTCACTGGCTATCAATCGTCAATTATCTAACACCATCTCATGGACTTTTAAAATGACATCTGCTTTTGTGACGTCCAGCGTGAGGATCATTCTTTGCAATTTTCTTAGCTAGCTGTTCATTCATCCGAAATAATCAACAGAAGTGAAAACGTCATGTTATTTGTGAAGGTTATTCATAGTATAAAAATTACATTAAAAAACTCTTTTAATTTGAAAACTCTGTAAATGTCAACAAAATACTTAGAGACACCAATTATTTCGTTCCTTCTCATATCATTAAAAAAAAAAAAAAAACACAAAACAACGATAAAAATAAATAAAAATTGCAAATGACCAATTTCACAAAATTTAGTTTTTATGAAAATTCTATTGGTTGGTTTTGCAGCAGTCTTATTGGTTGGTTTTGCAGCAGTCTTATTGTTTTGCACTTAAATATCAATTTATTGGACAGAAAGACATTTCTCCATTTTTTTTTTTTAACAATAAATATTTTTATGACGAACAATTCTACTTCTTCATGACCTGAATGACATCTTCATCATCGAGAACATGTGATAACCCGACACGCTGTGGACTATACTTTGTACTACTTCCCTGAAAGAAAAAGATGAATACAGAAGCCTCAATACAAATCGAAGATTAAACAGACTGAAATCTTGTCTAAAAGAATAAAATTTTCAAAGAATGCTTGCTAAACAGCTGTTAACCTTACTTACCCAAACAAGTGCATATTTAAATTGATCAACCAGTGTTCTGTGAATCCGATGACACTGCAAAAAAACATTTTAACAAAGTTTAAAGTTGTAAAAAATTGAATAAAAAAATTTTTATTTTAAAAAAAAAAAAGCCCCAAGAAATTAAAGCGTACTAACCACATGTTCTACGGTTGCACCTTTTCTCATGATGATTGCTTCACTGAAGTCTGGAGGCTCTAATACAACACAATAATGTTAAATATATCAATTGCATATGCAGTAACAACTCAAATTTAAAACATGCTTGTCAAATATGGCTTTTTTTTAATTAAGACTTTTTTTTCATGACATTTCAAGCATCGCATAATATTTCGTAGCTCCTAATTTTCTCTATTTTCGTTTACTTTATTCTTTCATCTTCAAAGATGAAGGAGCATCAGGTTGTGTAGTAATAACAATTCTGCGTAGTTAAAAATCACGTTATGAGATGATCCTGCAGCGTGGTATTGCCCGCCCGGCACCTCGCAATTGTAAGATTATTCAACATCCATCTCGGGTGATTTAAGGCATGTCTGGCTTTTATCAGTGTTCGGTTGCACCACTAAACATTTCTTTTGAGCATAACTTTTTTTGGCAAACAATTCACTAAAATGAACGTTACCAGGCAAAAGTTGTTAAAAACTAAAATATTAATTTTTTACGACGTTATGGGTTATGACGAATTTTGTCTTTTCTGAAAAAGGAGAATATCTTTAAAATAAACAAAATGAGCTCTAAGCACAACTTTTTCAGAAATGTTCAGTCTAGTACACGTCGATAATTGTTATTGCCCACTTGTATAACTTACGATTAGTGGTTCGATTAGAAAATCCGACGTTTTTTATAAACTTCCGGTGTCGCCTCTAACACGAATAAAAGGAGCGATCATCGTTAACGGCACTTTGAGCAATAAAGTCGATAAGCGTATTTAAGGTTTTTTATTTGTCGGGTGAAACCAAGTGATCAAGTTTACATTTTATTTGACACGAAATTTTAGATTTTTATATATTTTGTAGCTGTTCCAAGCAAAACAAAAATCATTTTCTAGTCTGAAAATTTTACATGAAAATATGTTAAACCAGTTGTCTTGTTGCAATGTTTATCTTTTTGTTATTGGTTTTTACTTGAAAATGAATTTAATGTTTCACTTAATCTTTTTTAATTTTTATGATTCGTTTTCTGTGTAATATACTTGGTATATTTTGGAAGTACATACATGCATACATACATAGATACATACATAGATACATAGATATATAGATACATAGGTACATAGATACATAGATACATAGATAGATACATAGATACATAGATACATAGATACATAGATAGATAGATAGATAGATAGATACATACATACATACATACATACATACATACATACATACATACATACATACATACATACATACATACATACATACATACATACATACATCTAAGTTGTTTATTTTTCAAGTTTTGTGAAATTTTCATTTTTCAGCAAATGTAATAATAATAAAAAACATGACAAGTTTTAAGAGTACAAGGAAAAGTTTCAAAATCCAAATGTTTTTCATTAATTATTTGTCTTTAGTCAACCTTAAAGTTTTAATTGGTGGTGGGTCTAAATAAAACCTATACGAATGTAAGTGTGAAATTTCTTCCTTGAATTCCATTAAATTTTTTTTTCATTATATGATAACTACATTATATTGTGTATAAAATACAAGGTGCTGGATTAATACTGACAAACTTTGTTTCTCATAGGACAATCAAAAATAAATGTCAAGCACTCTATAAAACGCAATATATGGGAATGAGATCATAGTATTAAGCAGATAGTTTTATTACAAAAGTAAGAAATGATAATGTTAAATACTAATTAATTTCTTTTTTTTTTACCAATCATTGAACACTTTAAATAATTGTGTTAAATCTCACAATAAGGTTTTGCTGAATTTTTTTCTTTCATCCATCTTCTCCATTGTTAATTTTTAGAAAATACTTTGGAAGACATTTGGAAGTTGACAAAGGCTGATATATGCAAGGTTATGTAAAGTACATGGTGGATCAGACTGATGGCCAGTAAACCTAATTTTAATGCAGTTTAAAAGACAATCTTTAACTGTATTTTTGTTTTAGAGAGAAAATATTTTACTACCTTATGTTTATCTATAAGTTATTTCCTAAGCCCAAGTAATTACTATCTCCTGATTTGTTAGAGTCAAAGGTTAAGATGTAGCCTATGCTTGTGGTAATGAAAAGTGAAAAAAAAAAGTATCAGGATAAATATACACCAGGGTTGACCTTCAGCCTTATTGTATAATAGGCAAGTGAAAAATACCTCATAAAAAAGTCAAAAGACTTATTTAGGCTCAAATTAGGATAATCTACTAGGTTTTTCCTATTTCTACTGCTCAAATTTCGAATTTTCCAAAAAAAAAGTAAAAAAGTTGAAGAGGTTTCGAACATTTAAGTTCATAGTTAAACTGTTTGAGTGTTTTTACATGAAAACTGAAACTTTAGGAGGCCTAAAAGAACTGCATCATGCCTTTAAATAGGTTAATATAAACATTTATATTTAATTAAAAAAAAAGTAATTTTTTTTGCTAATTATAAATGTTTATATTTAACTGTTTATTTTTATCTATTATCGGCTGTTTCAATAAAAACAAAGTCGGCCTTTGAAAACGGAATACATAACGTCAAATTCTCAATGCAATCAATCCCGCGAGGTGAAAATGCGTCACACGCATTTAAACAAAAATAACACGAAAAAAAAACGAAATTTTCTCAGACTGGCCTTAAATCACCCGAGATGGTAGATGTTGAATAATCTTTTCACTCTTCCACTCAATATAAAGTAATTTTTTGAAAAAAAAAACTGAATACCGTAAATTAAAAAAAACAAAACAATAAAAAAAAAACAAATAATATTGAGAGCTTAACCCCCTTGCCATCTCTAAAGGCTTTTATATACCTCCTCTTCTTTTTGTGTAAATTCTACGAAGCGCCAAATGATCCCAAATTTGTTCACATAAATAGTCGAGATTCAATTGGTAGTTGCAACTGAAATAGGAGAGCAGCAATTTTAAAGATTTTTTTCTCCCTGTTAAAGTTAAAATAAATTAAAGAATTTAATAACAAGAAGAAGTTACGAGATTTTATTCATTTCATTAACCTTATCACCACTGAATGGTTTACTCTAGCTAAGCGATCTACTTCTTCAAGTGATACGCAGTCAATTTTGTTATATACCTGATTAAATATATAGATAAAGAAGACAATACTACCAAACAATGACATCGACAACTTACAATAAATAGTAACGTAAATTAAGTAATTAACATGCATAAAAAAATTACAAATATAGCAAACTTACATATTAACATGACAATTATACACTGCCGGCTAAAACTTTGAAACCACTCGAGAGAAACGCGTAAATAATTATTTACAAATCTGGTTACAAGTAAAACTATTTAGTCGGTAAGAAACGTTAACATTCGGTATCAGTCGGTAAGAAACGTTAACATTCGGTATCAGTCGGTGAGAGACTCGTTATCGACGAGCAAGAAATGCCAAACCATTTCTTTTGCTTCAGAAAAAATAAAAATTATTTCTATTATTTCATGTTTAAATATCACACCTCTGCTGTTTAATTGTTGAAACTTTGTGAATGCGCAAGTGAACATAAAAATTTTTAAACTAAAATCTTCAATTAGATGTCTTAAACTAAAGACATCACAAAAAAGAGGGCCAGTTTGCGTAATTTGCGTTGAAAAGCGATTTGCTATTTTAATATCAAAAAATGAAAATAAACTAAACGGGCTATTGCAGCAAAAAAAACAAAAAAAAAACTAGAAAATAAAAACATTAAATACTTGGGTTATTCGTGCAATACTTGAGTTATTCATACAATACTAATCTAATCTGTTTGGTCGATTTGCTGTTATAACAAGCAATACTTCGACCTCAAAATAATAAAAAAAGAGACTACGTTGGGCTTTTGCTCACCATGAATGGACAAAAGAAAACTTTGGAAAAGTATTTTGTAGTTACGAATCAAATTTTGTGTTAATTTTTTTTTTTTTTTTTTTATTAAACAAGACAATTTTAATTTTGATAAACTTTTGTCTGATTTTGCACCTTACCATGAGAATTTATTCATTATCTTTTTTTTTTTTTTTTTTTTTTTTTAACCATAATGGTCTCAAACTTTTGGGCGGCAGGGTAAAAAACTTAAATATAAAATTTACAGATAAAAGGCCTCAAATAATTTAATATGTATCAAATATATATGTAAACCGGTAGCGTTAAAAAAAGCTTACGTATAAACATGGCAAATAAACTCGGTTTCCTTGAATCACATCAATGAATTCATCTAAAAAAAAAAAGTGTCCATTTGATTTGTCACTGAAAGTTTAGGAAAACAGAATAGAAGAAGTTAACACTCGGGTTTTTATCACAGATTCTCTAATCATAAAACTATCGGATTTTGAAAGAATGGATACTGGAAATAGTAAAAGTAAAATGGTGATAATAAGAAATAAGTATCAATTTTGAACCAAACAGAAAGAAAATATAAGTGACAATTGATCACACGATACGTAAAACCATAAATAACAATAAAAACAACAGCAGTTGTTAAAGGAAAACAATTGCAATCATTTTATTAGAAAATCATTGTTAGAAAATAAAATAAAAAAAATGGTAGCAGTAATTTAAGCATCTTTAATGCGCTGCGTCAACAACTTGCTACTTCCATGAAGAAAATGTAGATTTACTTACAAATACATTAAACTTTATTTAAAATAGTACTTAAGAATACCTATACATGAAATACTATAAAAAATCTTATAGAAAAAAAACAACTCAGCAAAGAAGACTAACTTTTTAAAATTAGAGAAAAAAAAGAGAGATTCACCTGCAGTTGCATCTTCCCTAAACAACACCTCAGCATTAAAAATTTCTATTTTTAAGTTAAAGGATAAAATATTTAAGTATTTAAATTATTAGAAATAACTAAAGAAATAAAAATCACATAAGACCCAAAAAAAAGAGAAACTTGAAGAATATTTTTGCTCAAACTGAACTTTTTGATACCTTAGAAAAAAATGCTTATGATTTATGAATCTAAAAAAAAAAGATACTATATTCGTGTAAAATAAGCTGCACTATCTTTTCATTCATATGGGTCAGCGTAAGGGTGGCATTAAAAGCAATACCACCTGCCTTTTTAACCTAAAAGAACAAAAATACAACCAGCAAAGGATTTCAAAAAACAATTTTAAAAAATTACTAATGTTAAAATTAAACCTTGAAATAAATATTTGGCTGCTTCGTGTTGAGACGGATACCACAGGTTTCTAACTCTTTCTCTAGAAGGGTTCTTAAAAAAAAAACAAGGTACATTTCAAAAACTACTCTTACAGTGCAATAGAATAAAAGAGGCAACAAACAGAAATGAGATTTTTAAAAATAAAAGAAAAAACAAAACAAAAACACAAAAAATACAACAAAAATTTTTTACAAACTTTTGAATTTCTCCTTTGCTAGCATCAAGCATGATAATAACTAAATCTGAAGTTCGTGCAACAGCGATTACTTGTTTGCCCCGCCCCTTACCTAAAGTAGCCACAAAGCTTCTTTAGTTTTATTTATTATTGCAAAAGTATATAAACTTCAAATATCATAAAATATTAAAAAAAAAAAAAAAGTAAAGAGATGTAAGATCCACAATTTTACCCATTAAGAAGTTTTTGAAATTTAGTACATATAATAATATAAACTAAAGTTTTAATGTTTTTTTTAAACACAAAATTTTTTTTTTAAAAAAAAAAAGCAAACTTTTTGTTAAACAAGTCAAATCAATATAATTTGTTAAAACTTAATACAATTTTTGTCATCATTTGGACCATTTTCCATATCTGGAAATATTAATTATACTCAAATCAACAAGCTTTTGTTAAAGTGATTGACAAGCTTATTTAACTTCTTTTGTAATCTGAAGATGGATAAAAATGTGCAAAAAACAAACCTTACAGTAAATAAAAACTGAGTGTCAAGTTGAAGTTTATACATCTGTTATTTATCACTTTATACTACACAATAAAAACTTATACAAAATTTTGAATAAAAACTTACACAAACTTTTGAATAAATACTTAGATAAATTTTTGAATAAATTTTTAAATGCTTTGAGCTTCTAATAAACTTAAGCTTAAAACTTTTTTTTTTTCAGACTGAAAAAAAACCAAAAAAAAAAAAACCAAAGAAATCAAAAAAGCATAAAAATTTTCAGATTATGAAGCGAAAAATGTTACATAGTTGTGAACAAACCTTGTGAAGCTCCTTCAATGATACCTGGTAGATCAAGCAGCTGAATATTCGCACCATTATACTAAATACATACATACATACATACATACATACATACATACATACATACATACATACATACATACATACATACATACATACATACATACATACATACATACATACACACACACATACATATTTACATACGTATTTACATATTTTATCTTTATAAATTATGTCTTAAATTATATCTAATTATATCTTCTAATTAATTCTAATAATGACTATCAAATCAAAATCGCTACAGTTGCTATCTGTGCTGTCATGAAAGAAAGTTGCACAACTTTTCAGAAGCGTTTTTTTTTTTTTTTTTTGCAGTTAGAAGTTGTTGTCTTACTCTTTCAGACACCAAAGTAATCCAGTAGTCAAATCTTTAATGCTTGCCATGAGTTCATTTGTTTTTTAATTAAGCGAAGTTTCTTGTTGAAGCTCATTTTTTCTTTTTTTCTTCAAGTAACAGGCTCTCACATGGTTTTCTACAATCACTTTAATTTCAGCATTAGTTTGAGTTTCTCTTTCTGCTTTCTCCTAATTCTAGCAAGCTTTTTATTAACTTGAAATTTCCTCCCAGTAGCCAAACTATTGTATTCCTCTAAATACATAACTACATTTTTTTGAGAGATAAAATCTATTTAATTAAAGGAAATAATAAATTTTTGAAAATATCAGTTACCTGCTGCATACCAATATGAATTTCATTTTTAACAACTAAAATTATTATATCTGTAATTAACACTTTCCATTTTTCTCTTTTGCACTTTTTTTACCAGACTCAAAAAAAAACAAAAAAAAATTAAAACCTGTGAGCTGCTTTTAATCTGCAGAGAAGAGTTGTTATTAGTGGAATAAAAAGATTTTTTTCTAATAAATTTTAATGAAGAGATTTTCGAATGATTGAAAAATTTTTCAACCAGTCCAATAAATTGTTGATGAAACTGCTTCTAACTTGCAATCTTATTTTTCAAACTTATTTTTTTACGATGAACAAGTTTTAACAAAAAAAAACCTAAATTTTAAAAATTGTAACAAAATTGCAACGAATGATTTACTTTCATAAATTTTGTAAAACTTACAACTTCTATATAAAAAAAGTATAAAAATAAACTTTTCAATCGAATAAATTGAATGTGACTTATTAAGTGTTTGACATAATAAATTTAACATTTGAGCTATTAATGATTTATTCTTATGAAGTATAAATAATTACTGTTTTGTGAATACAATATGAGGTTATAGATGCTTGCTGACTGTGAAACTCATTTAGTTTTGATTTTAAGTTTAAAAAGTGTAATTAAAATGTGTAAATAGAAGGAATAAATCATGACTCTGTATTTAAGTGGATAAATAAGTTGACTGGATGAATAAATAAACTGGATGAATAAGTAGACTGGATGAAAAAGTTGATTGGATGAATCTTTAGACTGGATTAATAAGCTGACTGGGTTTATAAGTTAAGGTCACTTTTTGGCACATTCTAAATGGCTTAAAGTCTCACCTTATACACTGCTAAATTTAGTAATTCTATAAATGCTTACAGGAATAATTCCAGGTATGCATGTCAATGTTGTGAACTCGTAGGCAGCTGACTCACTCTTTGTATCAGTCATCACATTGAGAAGTGTTGACTACCATAAAATTAGATGTTATAAATTCAAAATGCTCATAAAAGTATATATAAACAGTATACATACTGTATAATAAAAAATGAAAATGAAATGATAAAAAATTGTAAACCAAAAAAAATTATAGAATAATTCCAAACCTTTCCTACTGAAGGAAAACCAATGAGAGCCACTCGAGCGTCGCCAGATTTCATAACATCGAAACCTTCACCCTGAATGTTTTAAGTATAATTGTTGGTTTTAAACAAAATTTTCTGTCTTAACCATTATTAACCTTTAACATTAAATCAATTATTTTTTACTGCAGCATCTTTCATTTTATGAACTCTGTAACTAGCAGTTTTAAAACAAAATGAGAATTGAAAAAAGAATTTTATTTAGATTTTTTCCAATGAAAACCTTAAAGACACGATCATTAAATCAAACACACGATCATCAAATCAAACACACGATCATTAAATCAAACACACGATCATCAAATCAAACACACGATCATTAAATCAAACACACGATCATCAAATCAAACACACGATCATCAAATCAAACACACGATCATCAAATCAAACACACGATCATCAAATCAAACACACGATCATCAAATCAAAAACACCGTCATCAAATCATAACACAATCATCAAATCAAGATTTTAATAAATGATATAATTATTTTGAAAAGCATTTACTTACCTTGCTAAAAAAAGAAAAATATGAATAGAAAAAAACTTACTTTTGCACCTGCTGATTTTGCAGGCTCAAGCAGTTCTGATCTGTACTTTGCCAATTTTGCTTTCAACAACCCCAAATGGTATTCAGTTGCTGAATTTAAAAACATTTAAAAAATTGTAAAATCAAAAATAAAAATCTGGAAGCAGAGAGGAGTAAATTTCTAGAAGAATTTGATAAATAGAAGATAGTCAACCTTTATTTTTTTGAGTTCTTGCGATCTCTTTCTCTATGTCACTGATCTTTTCCAAAATACCCATGTTGTTGATCTCTTTTTATTTGAAACCAAATAATGTTTAGAATATATTTAAAAAAATTAAAAGTATTTTCCAACAAAACTATTTTTATCTAAAATCAGAAATCACTTCGATAAATCTATAAATCAAATTATTTTCAAATTTATTTCACTAAAGTATAGTTTTATCATTATTTAAAACATAAATTTCTTGAAATATTTTTTCAAATTATAAAAAGTATAAAGTAGTTAAATTGTATGAATCTTTTACTACTGAATGACTAAAGTATATTTATTAAAAATAATTTACATAGCTGAAACCATTATAATTACAATAAAAACAATGATTGTATACTATCTAGAAAAAGAACTACATAAAATACAATTATAATATTGTAAAAAAGCACAATAATATTTCATGTAAAATAACTCCAAATAAAAAAAAAACAAACATTAAAAGCAAACAAAAAATCAGAAATGTAAAGGTTTTTTTTTAATGTTAAAAACTTCAGAAATTGTTCTTCAAAAAACAACAAAAAGACACCAAAAAAGTCACATATGAGGGTTAACAAAGTAGTGTTAACCGAACAACACATCAACCGAACGACACATTAACCAAATGACACATTAATCGAATGATACAATAACTCTTATTTACATAAGTTTTTGCTATAAAAGTTAAAAAAACACCTGTTTATATGTACAGTTCCCAAAACATTTTATAACTAATTTAATTAATTTACAAGATAATTTACAAGGTTATCTTTAAAATTGGTTTAGTAGAGAGAATAAGTGATTTCAGAATAAGACTTTGACTTGATGATGGCAACTTCAAACAGTATAAGATATATTTTTCTTGAATGGATTTAGTAGAACTGAGATAAATTTTCATGCTGTTTCTTATGCTTCTCTTCAACTATTAAGTATCAAAGTAGGAGATCTGGATCACAGAGACCAAAATCAATACAATAAAATACTGTTGTCAAACTTATGCCGCTCATGTGAGCATAAGCTGTGTTTGAAGCATTTTACTCAGTTCAAAAGTTTTTCTTTTTTGATTTTTGAAATTAGTTTAGAATATCTATAATTTTATATTAGGGAGCTACCTATAAGACATTCTACGGAGCTATCTATAAGACATTCTACGGAGCTATCTATAAGACATTCTACAGAGCTATCTATAAGACATTCTACGGAGCTATCTATAAGACATTCTACGGAGCTACCTATAAGACATTCTACGGAGCTTTTTTACAATGTGATTGTTTTCTTTTTATATGAAACAATCTATTTTTTTAGTAAAGTAATAACAGAAATAAAAGAAACCTTTGTTTTTATAGTTTCACTGTTTATACTTTAACAGTAAACAACTTCTAGTGAGAAATTAATCAAGAAAATCCAGTTGTGCCAAATGGGATAAAAGCTCTAAGAAAGAAACAGTTTTAGCTGTAAGTAATACAAAGTTTAGTCCAGTGCATTTATTAAGTAATGCAAAAAATCATAGAACTATATTTTTGACCAATTGAATTTTGACACATTTTTTTAGAAATGAACATATAGTGGATATATGGAGCTTTATTTATTTTTTGCCTCTATGTATTCAAAACTAACATGCATTTAACAATGTGCATTGAGATAATACAATTGTTTTATGAAAATAAAAAATGTGCAACTGTAGTTCTCAGGCAATTTAAAACAAAGCATGGATTAAATAAGAATCCATTCTCAGTGTCCTCAATTACTAGATTAGTTGACAAATTTACAACAACTGGGTCTGTTAATGATGCTCTGAAATCGGGACACCCATCTCTAAAAGATGAATGAAGTGGCAGTGTGTTCAATGCTCTGAAAGAACTTCAATACAATGATCCTTTTGGTGTTGCAACATGTTGAATCTGATATTTCAAGAGTAACTAGAATGTTAAAATCAAGTGTATACACTTTTGCTGCAACATTATTTGCATCAATACCCTTACAAATTGTGTTTAAAACGAGCCATAACAGCAGCTGACAAGATTGCACATGTCAATTTCTCAAAAAAATTATTGAAAATTAGCATCTCTTACCAAGCATCCTTTGGAGTGATGATGCATATTTTTATATGGACGGTCATGTTGGCAGACACAATTGTGTCATTTGGGGTGGTGAAAAACCTTCTAAAGAATTACCAAAGATGCTCAATGCAGAAAAAAAATTTGTTTGGATGGGTTTTACAGCCTCATTTTCTTTGCAAACATTTTTGTTTAAGGATACTGTAAGAGGAGAAAATTATACAGACATGCTAAAGACTGCCGCAACTGTTCTGTATATGTTTTAATAAAATGTTTGAGATTATCTATTAATCTTTTGTGCTACTTAATAAACGAACTGTATAAGAAAGGCTCCAGAGATATGACATATCTTAGTCTGCCCAACAGCAACATGTTAAGAACAAACTATCACCAGCTAAACTTGCTTCAAGGAGAGTAGTTTATCACAGTATAGTAGTAGACTTGCCTTTTTTTTAACAAACATCAAAACAAGGCTTGTTAAAAAAAAGGCCAATCAAATCTATCTACACACACACACACACACACACACACACACACACACACACACACACACACACACACACACACACACACACACACACACACACACACACACACACACACACACACACACACACACACACACAAATTGAAACATTTTTGACTTATCAATAATTAGTGTTATCACCTCTTGATGTTATTACAGCCTGACAGCACCGTAGGATACTTTTAATTAGAGATTGCTTCTTGAAGGATATCTTCCCACACGTGGATAAGACTTTGTTGCACCTCATCTAGGGTGTTAGGTTTGCTCTATTGGTTTCATATCTGGACTGCAAGCTGACCACTCAATATTAACATTATTTAAGTATTCAGTATCAACATGTGCCATATGTGGTCTAGCATTATCCTGCATAAAAAGGAATCCATCTCCAATGTACAGTGCAAAAGGTACCACAAAAAGGTTTTAAAATGTCTGCTATGTATTGTTGAGAAGTCAGACATTCACCATCAACAATAAAAAACTCTATGTGAGCTGTTAAAGATATTCTGCCCTATACCATCAATGAGCCGCCTCCATATAAAGTGGTTTTTTGAATGTTACAAGCAAAATATCTTTCATTTGGTCTTCTGTACACTCTTAGGCGGCAATCAGAAATTACAAGGCAAACCTTGACTCATCTGTAAATTAGACCTGTCCCCAATCATGTAATTCCCAATTCATATGCCTCCTTTCAAACGCCTGTCTGTTTCTTCAATGGTCTACAGACAATCTGGGACCAGTAGCTGCTGCCTGAGGTTGTAAATCTAAAGCAAGAAGTCTTCTTCTTATGGTATCTTGACTAACAGCAGTTCCATAAACCTCAGCAACTTATATTTGGAGACTTCATGCATTAGGGAACCATTCTCTCAGTGTTCAAAGCATTAAAAATCAGTTCTCCACGACATTGTTAGCTTGTGGTCTGCCTTGGCCAAGTCTTCTAGTGTGATCATTGGTCTCTACAAACCTTTGTAGAACCCTACTGACTGTTGTATGAGACACTCCAAATCTTCAACCAAGTTTGTGATTTGTTAGTCTTTCATTGGACAAAGTAACAATTGCAACATTCAGCATGACTTAAATTTTGTTTAGAACGCTGCATTGTGAACAGATGTGTTGCTCAAATGACATTTATCTTTTCTACTGGGTCATTCCAGCTCAATTCAATTTATGCTCGGCACCATGCCATCTCAGATTTTGCTGATTTTTGGAATACAAGCTTGAATTAATGAAAGAAAACTTCACTCCAAATTTTAGTGTCTGACTCCTTACGGTTTTAGAGATATTGATACTTGGTCCCAATCTCTTTAACTTTTTTTTCAGTGCCATTCATTTTTTTGGCTCATTGCACGACACAATTAGCTTTAACTTATTAAATACCTGTTTAATAGTGGTAAAAATTTCTACCTAACTATTTTTTAGGGTGAGGAACTCAAAAATCATGGGTAAAATACACAAAAATTTAATCTTCTATATGAAATTCAATTTCAAAATGCTGTAACACTTTTCGTAAGTTTTTTGATGCCCCGTACAAAAAAATGTTTATCTCGAGATGCCTAAGAGATAAAATTCTGAAATTTTTTCCTAATGTTCTATAAGAAACAAACTCCATAATAACATATAGACTTGTTTGCATTTCACACCTAAGGTCATTATGTTTAATAGCTAAAGGATTTTCTATTTTCAAATCTTCAAACAATAATTATTTTAAAATTGTTTCTTACAGAACTAAAAAATATGAATGATAAAGAAATATGTTCAATTGGAATAACAAATAAAGAAATTTGTAACAAACAAACATATGTAAAATCCCATGATATCAAGAAAGTTTCAAGTCTTAATGATGTTGAAAAAGACTTGATAATTAGTCATTTTGGCATTCAATTTGATGAAAATGCAACAGTTTGCCTACACCATGAATATGTTTATTTAAAACGTTATTCCGCAATCCACATAACTTGCTGTGATCCATTTAATTCACACAAAGGAAAAAGAAGAAAAGGTATTATTACTAAATCATGAAACTTTTTGAAAACTTTATTGTAATTTTATATAAACTATAAATATTTTTAAAAAATATTCACTGAAGCAGTAGTTATCACTCGTGTTTTTTGGAGGATGTAAAGAAATTAATATGTAACTTGCTGGGAAATTGAAAAATATTGGTATTAATGTTATTCCTGGAGAAAAGATATGTTCCTCATGTATGATTAAATTGATGTCATTTAAGGATGATGGACAAAGAGAACCGACTTGTAGCCAGGTTTATGAAAATGAAGATAATGAACTTAATATAAACGAGTTTTTAAAAAAAAATCTTAATTCTTTATTGACAATTATGAACATAAGTCCTCTCAAAATGCATGCAGTAAATAGTCACTCTTGAGTTGCTCTTGGCAAAAAAAAATTGTTACATGTTCAAAAAACAGTAAAGTTAGGCATTGCAAGGACTTTAAGTATAGATCCTGAAGAGTTAAGCCAAGAAGATTCCTTCAATAAATTATCTAAGGAAGTCAAAGGTAAAGCAAATGACATGGATATACTTATTAGAAAAATCAAAGAAAAAATGTTAATTTCCAATCGTAATCAGAAAATTCAACTACTGACACTGGTTCCAATTTCTTGGTCTCACAAAGATATAGAAAAAAAAATTTAATGTTACTTATTACATGGTGCAGTTATCATGCAAATTGCTGCAGAAAAATGGTATTTTATCTTTTCCTGAAAAAAAAAAAAAAAAAAAAAGGGAAAGAAAACACCTCAAGAATCAGTAGATAAAATTATTGAATTTTATTGTAATGATGAAAATAGCAGACTAATGTCTGGTAAAAAAGATTTTGTTAGTATAGCTCAAAGATCTCACATGCAAAAGCGTTTGATTCTTTTAAATCTAAAAGAGCTATATGCAAAGCTTAAAACCTGTTATCCAGATATAAAGACTTGTTTTTCTAACTTTTGCTCACATTGTCCAAAATGGTGCATTACAGTAGGAGCATCTGGTACGCACACAGCATGTGTGTGCACCTACCATCAAAATGTTAAGTTAATGATTAGTGTAGTTGAATTATCAAAGGATTATCACGAACTTATTGATATGCTTGTTTGTAGTAGGGCTAACAAGCAAAGATATGCAACTCCAAAAATGTTACCAGGCACTCGCACCTATCACAACTTTGTTCCAATAAGTAACACAAAAATTGGAACTAAAGTTGTTTCTGAACAATTGGAGTTTTTTTATTCATTTGTTTTTAATTTTCAAACTGATGAGATTATTAAAGAATTCTTGTCTAATATAAGCATCGGCGCGTTTGTATGTTTGATATATGATAACAATCCATGTATCAGACTAGTTGAGGAAACTGATTTTGAAAATAAAGACTTTCTAGTTAGATTCATGCATTCATGTTACCCTTCAAGGTCATATTATTGGCCTTCTAGAGATGATGTGTGCTGGGTTCCATCAACAAACTTATTGTTAATGATTAATATTCCAACAACTGTTACAGGAAGACAATACAAAATCAGTGAAATAGATCACCAGAGCATTGAAGATAGCTGGGCAAACTTTAAACCAAAGAACTAATTTGTTATCTTTCAAAGAATTTAAATTTTTATTAAATGTCAAAGATTGTCAATTCTTATTGCCTTTTAGTTTTAGTTTTTATCATTACAATTTAATTATTTTTATGGTTTTAGTGTAATTTCGAAATTTTTTGGGTTTATTATAATAAGACTTTGAATGCGAATAAATCTGATTTAAAAAAAAAAAAACCCTTGCAGTTTTTTTGTATTATGAAGTTTGTTACATATAGAACATGAGGAAAAAATTTCAGAGTTTTATCTTTTAGGCATCTCGAGATAAACATTTTTTTGTACCGGGCATCAAAAAACTTACGAAAAGTGTTACACCATTTTGAAATTGAATTTTCATATAGAAGCTTAAATTTTTGTGTATTTTACCCATGATTTTTGAGTTCCTCTCCCTAAAAAATAGTTAGGTAGAAATTTTTACCACTATTAAACAAGTATTTCATAAGTTACCCTTACAAAAAAACCCAGCGAACTTCCAGTGAAAGTTCACTGGAAATGTAAAAGATCACTGGAAATTCACCGAGTTCGCTGGGTTTTCCGCAAATTTTACGACTTTGCTGGAAGTTCACTGGAAGTTTAACGAAAAACGTCATTTTATTTCGAGTGATCTAAAACCTTAGTGGAAATTTAGCGCTGATTTTCAATAATCGAAAACGCCGCGGGTTTCATAATTCAATATTGATATAACTTTTGCTAACATAACTTTTTTGAAATTTGACAGATATAACATCTTGAAAATTTTTTTCCAATTTCTGTAATAAAGTAAACGTTGTTTTTTTAAATCTACAGTTTCAGTTTCTATTATTTTAAGTTCTACTCAATTTCCAAAACCACAGGTATGTTGTTCAGTATGTTCATTTTTATTAAAGCGAATATATATTCAACTTTATAATTTCACAAAAATTTATTATTATAAATTTCTTTATTGTAGATTATTGAACATAATAGATAATGATTGATTTTTAAATATATATATATATATATATATATATATATATATATATATATATATATATATATATATATATATATATATATATATATATATATATATATATATATATATATATATATATATATATATATATATATATATATATATATATGTATGTATGTATGTATGTATTAGGGTGTCCCAAAAACAGTATTTTTGAAAATAATTTGTTCCCACCCCCTAAATGTGCTCTATCTAATACAAAAACACTAGGTTTAAAATTTTTTTGGAATAAAAAATATTTTAAGGGGTCCTTATAATTTCAAAAAAAAAGTTTTTCAAAAATATGTCAAATATATATATATATATATATATATTTTTTTTTTTCAAATATATATATATATATTTTTTCAAATATATATATATATATATATATATATATATATATATATATATATATATATATATATATATATATATATATATATATATATATATATATACACACACTTATTTGTATATATATATATATATATATATATATATATATATATATATATATATATATTTATATATATACATATATATATACATGTATATATCCGAATAATTTTAAATGTATTCTTAAAAGAGAGTGCTCAATGTTCTTAAAAGAACATAGCAATAATAAATTAGTAAAAATCATTTATCAAACTTATTTCATTTTACACTGTGTTTCATCAATTAAGACATCAGAAAATTTCATCAATTAAGACTCATCAGAATAGATATTTTGTAAGTTTTATAATTTTCAAAAGAATATTAAATTTCTGAATAATTATAAAATTTAAATAAAATTATAAAATTTTATACCACTTAAACACCTTCATTTAACATATATATGCATTTGATATTTATATATACATCATACACTTGATAAAAAATTTTTCATCAAATAAAAGTATAGTTTGTATTGTATATACTAAAGAACTAGCTGTAAAATAAGCATCATTGTTATTTAAGCACAATTAGGTTAAGCACAATAGTTTCTCTTGTTCTCTTTCTGATGTTAATCTTGTTTAACTAAAGTTTAATTTTACCTGCTTGCCTCTTTTATTTTAGATGCCTAGAATTGGTTGCTACAAGAAATGGCAATCAGGGGAAGTAACTATTCCAAGAACAACACATTGGAGGATGTCAAAAATTAACTGTGCTCAACAACAGAATGAGAGCACCTCTGATGACAATGATTCTATTGACGATGAATTTATGGATCATTTATCTGACTTAGATGAACCAAAAAATGAAACAATCAATAATGAGTTTGATGAAAATGAAAGTTCAGAGAGTCCACCTCTGTATCCTGGCTCAAAGATAAATGTCTCTAATGTATGTTTATGCATAATGACTTTTGTTTTGCACTTTAATTTGTCCTATGAAGCCTTAGTGGCGTTGTTAACTCTCTTAACTATTTTATTGCCACACAGTGTTTTGCCTACATCTAAATATTTGTTTTTGAAGTTTTTTAAGAAGGAAAAAGAGTTATATGAAAAAGTTTTTTTTTGTGATGTTTGGGAAGTTGCTTTAAGTCTTAATAAGCAGTGTACAAAATGTTTGAAATATTTTACATCATCCTATCTTCATAAGAAATGCAATTATTATTATTGTTTTAGTATATTTTTTTAGTATTAATTATTTTGATTACTGTATAATCTCTAATAGTAAGGCCAGGTTTATGTTTCAGTGTCCCCAATCAAATTTTTTTATTTTTAAGTAATGATCGATTTTTAAATATACATATGTTTTTGTTTTTATAATTTATCCTTGGTTTTTAAAGTTAATTATGTTTAAACCTGTTATACTATTTTATGTTTGCTTACTATTTTACTGTTTATTTTATATATGTTTTTATATAATTATTATATATGTCCTTTATATATTGTATCTTTTTTTTTTAGCTCCGAAGTCCCAAACGGAAAAGAATGCGTCAAGCACTATTTAAAAGACATACTTACGAACGTACTCACGAACTTACGATTTTCTTAATTTTTTTTTGTTTTGATTACTTGTCTGTAGAGAACGAACACACCGCTAAACGCATGATTTTTTCGCCTCAAAATATACTAAAATATACTAATAAAAAAAATTTAAAAAAGTTTAGATAAGTTATCAAGAAAAATAAACAAATTGCATTTATTCGAAAACAAAAAATGTACGTACAGCCTTTTGGTTTTCGACTAATTTCGACTTTTTTTTTATTCAATTTTTTTTCAAAGTTTTTCAAACAAGCTCGGGTAAGCTTATGCAAAATGATTATGCTTTATTAAATATTTTGTAGATTATGTTTTATGATTTAAATCTCTATCAAAACAAAAAAAGTAGAAATACAACTGATTTTCTGTTTTGTTTGTTTAAATGAATAAAATGAAAAAAATTTGATTTATAAAAACTTGTATTCATACTTAAGGTAGTTTATTATTTATATATTGTATTTTTATTCTAAATATCGATATTTTTAAATAAATGTTATATTAAATTTTTTTTTTCCTATGCTTAATTTGTCTCATTTCGCGCTTCACGGTTTTAAATATTTAAAATGTTTATCAACGTTTTAAAAAAATTATATCCTAAAAAATAAAATTCCAGCGAATTCGCTAAACTTCCATTTTTTATATATAAACATGAAAGTTAACTTTCATAGCTAATTAGCTATGAAAGATCACTGGGAGTTCAGTGGGTTTTGGAACAAGATCACTGGAAGTTCGCTGGAAAAGATCACTGGAAGTTCGCTGGGTTTTGGAACAATTTTTCACTGGAAGTTCACTGGGTTTTTTTGTAAGGGTAAAGCTAATTGTGTCGTGCAATGAGCCAAAAAAATAAATGGCGCTGAAAAAAAAGTCAAAAAAGAGACTGGGACCAAGTATCAGTATCTCTGAAACCGTAAGGAGTCAGACACTAAAATTTGGAGTGAAGTTTTCTTTTATTAATTCAAGCTTGTATTCCAAAAATCAGCAAAATCTGAGATGGTATGGTGCTGAATTATTTTTTTTTTAGTTGATTTGACATGGAATGACCCTACTGTTAAAACAAATTAAAACCAATACATACTTTTCTTTTAGAAGTGAGGTTTAATTACAGCAAAACATGCTACTTATGAAAAGCTGCTATTACTTCAAAATTAAATAGGGAAAATGGAATAAAACCTACAAACAGGTGTCTTCTATCAAGTGATACAAATAACTTTTACAAATTTTTATTTAAGAACCAGATATAGAATCAATTTTTAAAAAAAGCTAAGAAAAAAAAAAGTTTTTCTAAAGATTGCATTTTAAGTTAAATTCTTCTCAAAATTATATATTTTTTACAAAACCATGTCATTTGAAACAAGACACCTGTGTTTTTTTTGGATTTAATACACTTTGAGTTAAATGAAAATGGCTGTTGTTAGCCCATTGATTGCTGTCTTTGAATAAAATGCCTTTTGCTGTTGCTAGGAACTTTTTAGAGCTGTAAATTCAACAATAGAAGATCTGATGAAGCTGCATATATATCCTGGGTATTCCCATGAAATTTATAATTACTGAACTGTAGTTTGCTCTGGTTGTGGAAGAAACCTTTACTTGAAGTCGGGTAATACACCCAGAGGTTCGTGAAGAGAGAAAGTATTAAAGGTAATTCTCATATTTATAGAATAAAATTGTTTTTTAAACTCATTAATTTTTTTAAAAGTGTTACTATAAAGTAAGCCTTTAGTAGTCTCAATAGATTTTGATTAAAATAACTGTAATGAGACATTTATCTTTATATAATTATGTTTTTTAAATATCACTTTTGAAGGTTGAGTGGAAAATACTGACTAGAAATTCAATGCTACAGAGTAGTGAAACAGATAACTCAAATCTTCTTCACCAGATAACTCAAAGCTCTGTGGAAAATGTTTCTCAATGTAAGCACCTGGACACAACCACAACTGTTTATTCTTCAGTTGCTGTAACAAATTTGATCTCTCTTGCCATAAGTTTGGAAAGCAATCAAGCTGAACAATTTCCTTCAGGTTTATTAAAAGATAAGATGAAAGCTGACTGCATTCCAAAAGGAACAGCTTTTCTTTATCAACTGGTGGAAACCTATTGGTTGTAACTGTAAAATGTCCTGCTATTAAGCAAAATCAAAGATCATTAAAAACAAGTATCCTTACAGGTTATAAAAGAACTTCAAGTCATATTAGAACTTTCTATTAGCGAAAGCAAACAGTTTATATGTTCTCTTCAGAAAGGATTAGGGAATAAGACTGCTGTAGAACCTAATATTTTTGGCAAATTCAATGATCTTGAGGAATCCATATCACATTTTTGTAATATAATTTATAAGTATTAATCACAAGAGTACACTTTTAGAATGTTTTATGAGAGGCTGATTATTTTAAAAATTAATAAGGCTGTGAGTAATAGCAATATTGGTTAATAAAGTGAGTAATAGCAAATATTGGTTATTAAAAAGTATAGTACATTGAACAAACTTACAATGGCAACTGGGTATGTGAATAGATTTGCAAATAATTTGATAAAAACAGTTAAAAAGAACAATAAATTAGTTAAAGAAAAAATCTTAACACTTGATGAATATGAAAAGGCATTTAATTCATGATTATTAGTTGAACAATTTTATTTACAAAGTCAAGACTACTAGAAATTAAACTCATCCCTGACGTTGTTCACCGATGAACAAAACTTACTGTGACTCAGAGGACAATTCAGAAATTTGATGTCATTTGATAATAAGAAAAGTTATAATGGAAAATCTCTAATTATTCTGCAGGACAGACAACATAGTTATTTCAGTGTTAATTATTCACAACCCCCAAGAAAGTATTATGTATTATGGTATTGAAATGATGTTAAGTTGTGTTAGAGGTCTGGGATTGTTAAAGGAAAAAAAATGGTGAAGAATGTTTTGCTTATGTGTGTTATTTGCAAGAACATTTATGGAAGAACAATGCTACCTCCCCTAACCCCTGACTTAATTATCGTGTAAATGTTTATACGCTTTCATTTCAAGTTCTTGGTCAAGATTATGCTAGACCTTTATATCTAAAGAATTATTTAAAAACTAATCTTGTTTAGATTTTGACCTGTGAATCTAGCTGTGTTGCTCATCTTGAATTAACTTCTAACATGCATATACCTACTTTTCTTTAGGCACTCAAGCATTTTAATGTACACAGGGGCATACCTGATAGTATTATTAGTGATAACTTTGAAACATTTAAATCTATTGAAGTTAAAAAATTTGGTTTGAATAACAATATCAAGCAAAAATTCATCCTACCTGTCTCCTTGGTGGAGAGGATTTTAAGAGAGATTAGTGCAATGGGTTAAGATTCCATTATTAAAAGTCTTATGAAGAACTACAAACAGTTTTATGTGATGTTGAACCTGTGATAAGTAATAGACCACTTATCTACATGAGTGAAGATAGAGGAAGCGCTTACTCCCTTTCATTTGATGTATGGATAATATATATAGAAAGCAAATTTATGCTTTGATTTGGTCGACACCAAGAAACGTAAATGTACTTTAAGGAACTTCATGATTATTGAAAGCTTTTCAGTAAGGTTTACCAAAACAAATTAAAACAACATTTATAAAACAAGTTAAACAATAAAAAATGAGAAAAGGTATTAAAAGTAAGTGATATCATGTTAAGTATAAAAAAATTTGCAGTAGAAACAAATTTTGCGCTAAAAAAAAAAAATCCTTTAACAGTAACGACAAAGATTTGACACCCAGAATTAAATGCAGAATTGAAGCGACAAAGATTTGACACCCAGAATTAAATGCAGACAAAGCAGTTCATGGAGAAAAGTTAAAGGTCCTATTGGATAAAGGAACATCAAAGATATGTTTCCAACCTGCCAAAAAACTAATTCCCCTGGAGATTGATGTTGAACAGATAACTTAGATAAAAATGATAATTCCAATAAGAATGTCTTTGTAGTTGAAACCAAGATTGAGCAGAGTGATGCGGTGCTCAGGTCAAATAAATAATGTTCAACTTGACAGGCAGCTCTTAATGGACAATATCCCAGTAAGCACACAAAGTTGAAATAACGTTGATCAACATCAATCAACGTTATTTCAACGTTGTGTGCTTGCTGGGTATCATAGACAATTAAAAAAAAAATTTATTGACAACTCAACAAGGGGCATGTTAAATGTAACACTTATAATTGAATTATTATGTAATAATTATAATAAATATTATGTTCACAATAAATATTATGTTAAAGATTTAGTTTATTGACATGTTGCTCTCCAAAAACCCCTTTTTATTATATATTGTTGGTTGAGCAGCTCATTCTTCCTTTTTCAAACAATTAAAATATAGTTTTACCAAAAAAAAAAAAAGATTTTTTCAGTCTGTGAGATTTTACACCAATTAAAAGGGTCATATAATAAGCTTATACAATCCACAGTCACAATTATTTTGATCAATCAGTAACATCATCAGTTATCCCTCAATAAGTCATACACACAAAGAACTATATCAAAACTATTTTATTACTTAAAATAAAAATACTGATTACACCATGTAACAACATTTTTGTTTATGTTAATTTTTTAATGTTTCTTACGTAATTTTTGTATGCTGATTTCAGTGGTACCATTGGTTTTTCTCTATCATCAAGATTTCCTGAGAAAAAGCATAAAGTATATTTCGGAGTTTTCGTATATGTGTAATGCAATTAAAACATTATATATATATGCTGATTTTAACTATATTCGTGTGTTTATTTTCAGTTTAACTAATTACAACTGTTACATGAAGTGGTGAATATGTCTAGTAGATCCTGCAAGCTTTGTCCTGACTCATTCTGTTATGTTTGTGGTTACTATATTAGTCCAACACAAGCTAAACATAAGATTGTCAGTGGTACAAAATTCTTTACTGCATATCATGCTTATTTTGGCATGGCTATGGGAGATCAGGACAAATCGTGGGCACCACACTACAGTTGTGGTAGCTGCAGATCAACTCTGGAAGGATGGCTGCGTGGAATCCGAAAGTCAATGCCCTTTGCGATTCCGAGAATATGGAGAGAACCGACGAACCATCATGATGACTGCTTTTTCTGCATTGTTGACATTTCAAAGTATAAAAAACCGAAAGATAGGCTGACTCTAGTTTATCCAAGTACACCATCTTCTATTGGACCAGTTCCACACAGTGATGAATTGCCTGTTCCTACTCCACCTCAATCCGAAGAAGCAGCTGCATATCATTCTGAAGTAGACTCACCGGATGAACTCAATGATGACTGTGATTTCAGGGAACCGAATGATTCACCTCATTTCCCTATCCAACAAGAACTTGATGACTTAGTACGAGATTTAGGTCTCACTAAATCAAATGCAGAACTTCTGACATCACGTTTGAAAGAATGGAATTTATTAGATCCAAGCTGCAGAACCTCGAAATACCGAAAAAGACATGAAACATTCGCATACTTTTATGTAGTATCAGAATCACTGTGCTATTGTCATGACGTTCGTGGTCTTTTCAATGACATTGGCATTGTTCACAATCCTGAAGAGTGGAGATTATTCATTGACAGCTCAACAAGAAGTCTAAAGGCAGTTTTGCTCCATAACGGAAACCGATTTCCTTCGATTCCAGTTGCTCATTCCGTTCATCTAAAGGAAGACTATAAGAATGTGAAGTTGTTGCTTGAGAAAATCAACTACGACAGTTACAAGTGGGATGTATGTGGAGACTTTAAGATGCTAGCATTTCTTCTCGGTCTGCAAGGAGGATACACAAAGTACTCGTGTTTTCTTTGTTTATGGGATAGCAGGGCTGCAAACCAGCACTTCACAAGACGTGAGTGGCCAGTGAGAGAACATTTACAGCCTGGTTCGCACAATGTTATTAATCAATCTCTGATACCTGTTGAAAAGATCTTACTACCACCCCTTCACATTAAACTTGGTCTTATCAAACAATTTGTCAAAGCATTAAACCCAGATAGTGCAGCATTCCAGCATATTCGGCAGATGTTTCCAAAGGTGTCAGATGCAAAAATTTCAGCAGGTATATTCGTTGGTCCACAGATTAAAGTTATGTTGGCATGTAAGGAGCTTGAGGACAAAATGTCTGCTGTTGAAAAAGAAGCATGGACTGCATTTAGACATGTTGTTCATAGCTTTTTAGGCAACAATAAGAGTGATAACTACAAAGAGATAGTGGAAAACTTAATTGTACGGTACGCAGATATGAAATGCAGAATGTCAATAAAGCTGCATTACCTGCATTCACACTTGGAATTTTTCAGACCAAATTTGGGTGATGTGAGTGAAGAGCACGGGGAACGTTTCCATCAGGATATTCTTGCAATGGAGAAAAGATACCAGGGCAGATGGGATGCAGCTATGATGGGTGACTACATCTGGTGTTTGATACGCGATGACGAGAAACTTCATAAAAGAAAACCTCGTTCTACTGTTCACTTTTAGTGTTTTTTGAGATTGTGAGAGACTGTTACAATACAATATAATGTAACATGATTGCAAAACGATTTATATTAATTATATGTTTAATTGATTTTTTTTTTTTTTACGACCAAACGATTGATGCAATAAAAAATCCAATGTCATATTCAGACTCAGCATACTCAAATTAATTAAGAAACATCAAAAAACTTTGATAAACAGAAATTTTTTTTTTTTTTGTTACATTGTGTTATCAGTAAACCAAAGAAGTATGATGAAAGTGAAATCAGAAAAAAACCTCATAAAGTTAATTAACAAGACATATTCTATATTAAAATTCAAAAATTTAACTCAAAAAATAAGTTCATAAAACCTTTGTTTTATTTATGTCAAAAGATCTTTCTCATGTGAAGGAACTAACTTGCATTTCATCAATTAAACAGGAGTTTTTTGCAGTAAAAAATTGAATTAGTACTCATTTAATCTTTACTTTGTTTACTCTAAGTAATCACAGCCGTGTTGTTCAACTTGAGTTGATTTTCTTTAAAAAAGTTAAAATGAAATAATAAATATCAAACCAATGAATAAATAAAAAAATATTTTTTAAAAAATTATTAAAAATATTTTGCAAACCTTTTTTTGCCCACATTTTGACTGATATTTTTCCAATAACATTTCTGTCTAAATAAAAAATTAAAAAGTAATTAAAGAAATGTTGACGTTTATTTGTCACTAAACATGACATTTTTAAAAAAATATTGACGCCTCTTCTTACACTTGTAATCAAGTTTTTAATGCAATACCAAGCAAAAAGATTTGAAACACATATTTACTTTTTCAATTCACTTTATATACTAACATTATGTATTATTTATTGGTGTTAAGTCACACAACCATATAATTCTTACATTCTACATTCTTATACAAGTGGCTGATACGATTTGATCTTGATTTGCATTTTCATGGTTTTATCTTTGTTTTATGACATTAAAGAAAAACTTTAAGACAGCTCACCTTTTTCATATAAGAACCTGCTTTATTGATCTCAGACGCTAGTAATCTCATATCTTCATCATCAACAACATCTGTAATGAAAGTAAAAAACAAACCCTGTTAACTCTTGACATTTGTTATGTTGGTAATTTTCTTGGCTTTTTTTTTTTAATTTATTATTTAAGTTTAAAACTATTGTTTATTTTTTTGTTTAAATTTGAAAGCATTATTTTTTAAGCAACGCATAAGAAATTGAATCAATGAACTCTTCAAGTAATAAACTATGAGCTAAACTATAAAATGGCTTCACCCAATTTGAGATCCACCCCAGAGCACTGGCTAATTGCTAACTGGGTAATTTCTCAGTTATCCACAGCAAGAATACCAAGATCACCACAGCTGCTAAGGGATGATTAGCTTTTACATTTATCCTGCTCATTTCTTGGTGGACAGAAAAGCAGTGAGAGACTTTTAGCTCTCAGTCCAACAGACCATGTGAGGTAGATGACAAATGAATTTCATGGACAGCCCAACTTAAACTGAGTCTTTAAAAGGAAAGTCTTTCTTTTTAAGACTGAAAGGTACAACTGGACAATTAATCAACCAATTTGGCTATTTAGTCATTAAAAATGCATTAAAAAAATTTGCATCAAAAATATTTTGATTCCATTCATATGTGAACAATATCCTGACATTAATTATTTTTTACTTGTTTTTTAATGTTTTATTGTAAAAAAAGTTCCATTTTTGAACACCTGGTAAAATCTTAAGAAAAACTTATATTTTCTAAAAAACAGCCAAATCCAATACTCAAAATAACAATTACTTATCTCCTGAAAAAAGAAGGAAAGATTTTTCCTTAATCTTTATTTCCCAAATTAATCCTTTTTAAAATTTTTCTTTTTTTTTTTTTATGATTCACTGCTTACACTGGTTTTCTAAACTTTTCTAAAAAAAAAAAAAGAAAAAAAAAAGTTATATAAAAATTTACCAGATTCAAAACTCCAATGAAATTTTCCATTCGCTACTTCACTAATTCTTCTAAGATCTTTTGAGACATGTAAAGGATCATACTTTGGATAGAAATTTGAGTTAGGGGGGTCTAGTGGATGTAAATCAGGAGGTTGCAAAAATATACAATTTAAAGTAACCCCTTGTGAACCCACCATAGCCTCTTCAATATAACTGACAAGTACGTCCTTTAGAAAAAAAAAAAACAGGTTTAAAAGTTACTAAAACTTCCAATAAAAATTTCACTTTCTTTCTCACTTTAGATAAAGTGAGAAAGTAAACAACTATTTATAATGTAATACACAAGATTATGAAGAGTAAAATAAAAAGTTATGACTGTTCTACCATATTGTCATAAATTCGGCCCAGTGAAACCAGATATAAACCAGTGAAATCTAAATGAAAAAATATTATCTCCGTGTTTTTAAAAGATTTTTCTTATAAATGATATTTACTTTACAATTTAAAATATAAGAACCATGAAAAAAATCTATGTGGATTTTTTGTACAGTTTGTGGAAGGTAGAGGTCTTATCCAACTATGCATCTTTATCACATTTTCAACACAGTATTAAAAGCAAGCGCAAAAGCAATAACATTTACCTGAAGTTTTTTGTCTAAGAGCAACCTTTAAAGCGGGTAGAAACTTTCGCATGCCGCTGCATGACAAAGAGAGTAACCAACTAAAGATAAAAAGTAAAAAAAATTGAAATTTCCACTGAGAAACATTTTACAAATCAGTTTAAAATATTAATTATAGTTATACTTCCAACATTCACTTAAGGATTCTTTGACTGGAAAAGTTGACTCATAGCAATCAAGTGTTTCATTACAGCTGAAACCAAAATAAATAAAAGTTTTGTTTCCTATGTCAATAATTTTTAAAGAAAATAATTTTTTTTTAAAATTTGTTAAAACTTTGTTAGTTTATACTAAAAATTAAATTAAAAAAAAAAAAAAAAAAAAAAAAAAAAAAAAAAATTGATTATGCTTGTTATCCAGATTTTGCTTTTTAAAAACTTTTAAAGAATTCAAATAATATTAATTTTAATAGCATTAATTTTACTAGCACTGAAATCTTAAAAATATGTAAAATGAAGTAAAACTGAAAGCAATACTTACCAAATAATTTTAAAATATTTTTTTTGTAGAAGCTGTTCTTCAAAGAGCAACTTGAATGATGGAAAAAGATAGCAAATATGACTGCTTGCTTCTTGAGATAAATCAACAATAATGATTATGCTGGGAAAAAAAAAAGTAAAACATACCAAAATAATTGATAGTTTTCTTGTCAACATAAATCAACGCTGATTTATGAACCAAGCAGAGAGTACTGTTAACTACTAAATTCTTACTGTTAGCTACTAAAAGACTAACCTAGACTCTGAAATATTTCCAAACATTTGCCTGCTACCCGTATGCATTAATGAAAACTGCTTTTTATAGATTCTTATGGCATTAGACAACTGGTGAGTATAATTGTTTAAAACTGCTGGATCAACATGAACATTTTTCACGCTACCATTAAACCAATCAACTTGTACCATACTCTAAATATGTAAATAAAAAATTAATCATTAAACATAGATTAAATAAGTATTAATGAGTAAATTAAATATAAACTAAAACTAAATAATAATAGTAAAAATAGTAATAATAAAAGTAAACTAAATAATATAAATTAACATTTAAATAAAAAAATATTTAACCTATATTGATTGAACTTAAATTAATTAAAACACATCACAACACACATCAAAACACACATCAAAAACATATCAAAAAACTACAACTTTCATTTAACACTCTTTTTTTTAATATGCTCAACAGAACAACAAAAACAACCTTGAATGGTAAACCCTGAAGCAATCAAATAAAACATCAACCTGATGATGCACTGTTGATTTGACTTCTTTATCAATAGATGGAATGTACGTTTGTGCGTAGGAGTATGCATTAGGACCAAGAATCTGGTAGAAAGACAAACCTCGAGCTGTTAAAAATAAGAAACAAAGATAAACTTATTACACATCTTATCTTTACTTATTAAGTGTTCTTAGATTTTCTATGGATTTTTTTTATTATTGGAACCATTTTTATAAAATAACCATTTATGTAACAAATATATTACATTTAATAATATTATATTTAATAACAAATATATTATTGTAAATATGGAATGTTTATACCTTTTAGACCATTGTCTAGCAGCCAACTTTTTGAAGGTAATAGCGAGACAAATTTTTCATTGAAATTTAAATTTCCTAGTTTCAACCTAAAAAATACCAAAAAGATGAATATACAACTACTTACATATAAATAAATCTTAAAACAAAGCAAACTTAAGACTTAAAACAAATGAAACTACCTGTCAACATATTCAACTTGCAACTTGGTTGCCATGATACTAAAACACAAAGAAATTTGGTATTTTAAACAACTACCTGTAAAATTTATGTACAAAAATCTACATTTACTATTTGCATTAAAAACTTATGTTTCCAATTTAAATATTGACTAACATAGAAAACTGACCTTTAATTCATTTTTCTTAATGTAATTCTATCTCTTACAATCAAAATTGCTTTAGCCATTTTAAATGTTTTTTTAAAAATGCTAGCAAAAAAAAAAAAAAAAAAGGAAAAGAAATGAAAGCTAAGTTCAAAATTAGCATTAAAAAAAAAAATTAGTATAAAAAATAAAACAACTGAAACATGTAAAGTAACTAAAAAAAAAATCAATATAAAAGAACAAACCCTGTTTATATGTTTGAATTGTTATCATTTTATAAAGAAAATATAAATTAAATTTCAATAAATCATACCCAAAAATATATATAAATATAAATAATATCATTATAATATTCTGAATCAATTTTTCTAAATAATTTGACTAATTTTAGTATTGTCTGGCATGCCACTGAAAGTTAAATCCCCATCGTTGTTCTCTTCCAGCATGATTGTGATCCTCCAGATCAATGTTTTGTGGTGCATTTCTTGTGCAGAATCTTTTCAGTAATCTATTAAATGCATCAAACGGACTGACATACAGCAACCAGTAGAATATACAATCTGCCACAAATACAGGTAAAAAATGCAGCAAAACCTTTATACAAAATGACGACATGACTACATATATGAAGTACTTGGTTGCATAGTAATGTGCTGACCTAAAATAAAAGTAAGTCTTCTTAAACAGCTTAATTTAAAAGTTTCCACAGTTTTTTGTTACTTATTGTGCATCTTATGATAAAAATAAACTTTATTTTGACTAATTCATCCATCAAAGTTAGTCTTTTTTTTGGTGATTTTTTCTAATGACATCAACAGTAGTTCAAAACAACTTTAATTCTTTCATGGCTTTTTTTTTTCATGACTTTTTTAAAATAGATTTATGGAAAAACTACAAGCAACACTTCTTTTTAATACACTTGTTTCTACTTACAAAAAAAAAAGCTATTCAGATTAAATAAAAAAAATTCAAAATACAATTTTTTTGTAATATTATTTTGCAAAAACTGACATCTCTATGTGTTCAGTATACAACAATCTGATGAACCACCTGATATTAGAAGCATTCATATTTCTGCATAAAAAGTTAACTTACAGATGCATAAAAAAGTGCTTTGTTTTGAGTAATTGGCTATTTTGTTAAAAGAACCAAGTTCAAATTACTATTAGTTATAGAGTTTAGTTTGAGAATTCTTTAATTCTGCAAATACTTTGCTTCAGCCAATCATAAAACAAACACATATATAATACATATACATAAACACCATAACGTGTGTGAATATATATGTGTATATATATTGAAAATACAGCGAAGGGTGACAACTTTGTTGGTACTTAAAGTTTCATATTAGTGTACGAACAATCACCAGCCATAAATTTAAAATAGAAACCAGCCAAAACACATAATGAAAAAGTGTTACAAAAGAAAACATTAAAGAAAAAGCCATTAAAAATGAATTGCTCTTGTTAATGGCTTCACATTAGTCTTTACTGTCAAATGATACAAGAATGTATTTATTCATATACCTAAACTTACTCACCAATTTTTGTTATTTGTTTAAAAAACTTGTGCCCCAAATAGGAATTTCAGTTTTTTCATTTAAGCATAGGGCACATCTTCTTGCAGTTGATTGGTAAGATTAGCATTTCCTGATGATACTCTATTTAATTAATAGTTTTCTGTTTGTTTTTTTTTATGCACCAAATTTCTTAGATTTCTTTTCAGTGTTGTTTTTGTACCTTACAATGTTCAATGATTTAATATTATTTGCGTCAGAAGAAATAACAGCTTTTTATAGTGTTGATATCAAAGTGATAAAGGAAGAAAAGAGCTCTGGATTCTGTTTATATTGATGACAAAAGACTTATGGTTAAAGCTTTACACAAAGATTAAAGTCTTACACAGGCCAGCAAAAAAAAAGACAAGCAAATTCATAAAGCATTTATTCCAGTAAAAGAGTTTGCCAGATTTTGTTACAAAACATTCAATAAATCTTTTTTATGCACTTAAACAAAGTCATGATTATCTTGTTAGTTATTGAGAAACATGGTCACAACAGCAAGGCTGCAGCAGTACAAAAAAGATTATTTTATCAGTGTGTGTTGTTAATGATTGCGCTGAACGTGCAGTAAAATTAACATTTGAATTTTATATGTCCCTTAGGGGCTGTTTATATGGATAGGACTGGTTCACTTTGGTGAGATAAATATTGATATGCTTATATGGATTTTTAGCCTACTGAAATGAGATAAAATATTTGTTTACAATAAGCCAACAAACTGTAAAACATGAATTTATGTATTAACAACCTGTATATTGATCATAAAGTTGTAAAAAATAAGAACTTGTTTATATATTGGCAAGGAAACCATTTTACAGCCTTTAATTTTATTAATTGAATGTAAACAAATATTCTTGGTTTAGTGGGCTAAATAAAATATCTTGGTTTAGTGAGCTAAAAACCTCATATTGGAAATTGCATCTGAGCAATCTTGGAAAAAAAACTTCCAATTACATAAAACCTCCTTTTCTAAACTTGTCTCACTTATTCAACTCTACATTTCTCCAAATTCTTATACAGCAAATATACGAGCAGTAACTGCAGACAAAAAAGTGACTATTACGTTACATTATTTGAAAGACAGCGGTAAATTGAAAATGATAGCAAATACTTTTGAAATTGCAGTTTGTACTACTTTAGCAGTAATTTTCCTAAAGTTTGCAATGCTCTAGTAAAACTCTCTAGTAAACTTTCCACTTGAAATAAACTTTTTTTTTTTCAAAAAAAATCTTGAGAAACACTTGGTCTTCACTAGATAGCTCTTTGAATGCCAATAGTAAATTGGGAATGTCTGATCCTAAACTAATCAAATTCTCATCAACATTCTTAATAGCCATAGCCTTTTTGACATAAGAATACTGTGCTTTTTTATCAGTATCAAAATCCAAATTTTTGAGCAACTCAAGTTGATATTGCATTATGCACCAGTGCAGAATCTTGTTGAAAGGTCTGTGGTTGTTTGTAAATAATGTCATGTTGTGAGGCTTAAGCTTTTCCAAAACATTAGTTTGATTTTTGCCAAAGATTTGATTCCTTTTCACAAAAACAAAGCTTAGCAATCCCATTAAAAGCAGGTCCAAAGACAAAGAATGAATCAGAGGAGAAGAATGAATCAGAGAAGAATGAATCAGAGAAGAGTGAATCAGAGAAGAATGAATCAGAGAAGAAGAATGAATCAGAGAAGAAGAATGAATCAGAGAAGAATGAATCAGAAAAGAAGAATGAATCAGAGAATAATGAATCAGAGAAGAACGAATCAGAGAAGAATAATCAATCAGAGAAGCCAGATGGTGACCTCTTTCAACTCACAGAACAAGATCTGCTGCATCTCATGATGACAGAGTATGCATTCTATTATTCTGTTTTTAAAACAAATCCTCTAAGGTGAAGATTTTCTTGTCAGTAAACAGAATTCATCTGTAGGGATTGCCTATGTACCAGCACCATAACACTTTCAGGTTTGGCTTTTGTTGTTGCTTTATGCAACTATCTTGGTGTGTCCTTTGTATGCTTGGAGCATTAAATGTTTTAATATGCTTCAAGATATTGGTGTACCACAACATGATTCTCTGTTTCCAATTAATTAGGGCCTTTACCACCCTGATGGCTTGTGGTACTTTTAAAATATGTGGATGGCTGGATTTTGGACAGTCAACTTTTTCACTAGTATTCTCCAACAACTTCACAGTTTTTAAACTAAAACAACACAACTTTCAAATGAGTCCTCTTCTATGACTGCAAACAACTGATGCTAAAAACTATTTATGTAGAAATGAAATGTCAAATAACTACCAAGACAAAATGAATATGTTCAATGGTTCACTCACAGTGAATAATTTTAGTCGTGTACCAAAACACTTGAGACTATTAGGAATATGAAGTGTTTTAAAAGAAATTGTTAACACATTTTTTAACAGATTGTAATGCCTTTTCTTTTTATTCCAAGAATTAAGACAACAATGTCAACAGTTGAAGATTTGAATTAAATATTCACCTAAGATATAAAACTATTGAAGACATAAAAAAATATTTAAAACAAAAAATCTGTGAAGATTAAAAATTTTGTGTTTTTTTTCCTAATTTTTAATAAAAGACAGAATGAATAAAAGTTTTACTTTTAAGTAGGACTGTTTACTATCACTGATTGATTTTTAACTTTATAAACTTATTATGACTCATATGGTAACAACTGGTTACTGTAGCAACCAATATATCAACAAGTGGTATAGCAATACCAATACCAAACGTGTTTCTAACAAAATGAAAAAACTAAGAAATGCCTATTTTACAAATGTTCTATTTTAACACTAAACATTATAGTAAATAAAATTAAAACAAAATTACCAAAAATGCTTACAGAAACATTTATTCATTATTAATAACTTCTAACCTTCGATGGATCAATAAAAGTCTCATGTTTGATAACTCTGTTATTGTCATAAGAATAGCATGTAAAATTACAACACGAGAAGTCCAATAGTTTATATCTAAGTAGTGTGAAGCAAATCGACCCACCAAGTAATACGGGAAGAAAAACATTAGTGGCAAGAACTCAAGCCAATTGCCCAAAGTTGGAGAATTTTGCTATACTTAATAAAAAAATTTAATAAAGAAAGCATTTAATAAATCAGACTTAAGATGAGTAAATCCTTTTTATTTTAATGTAATTTTAAAGAGCTGTTTAAAATACAAAGAAATAAAAAAAAAAGAAAAGGGGAATATGCAGTGAAGCCTTTAACATTTTTAAATATTACAACTTACCATCTGAGTACAACTAATATCAGTTGATTTAAACCTAACTGAACAAAAAAACATTGGCAAGAAGGCATCTCTGTAATTGAACAAGTATAGATAGATAAGAGTGGAACGCGGAAACTCACGTAAACCAAACATTATGAAAATTGACATTCCATTACTCCGTTCCTGAATAATAATATAGTGTGTAATATATATAGTGATTTTTTAACATAGGAGGAAAAACTAAAAAAACTAAAAGAAAAAAGTTTTTAAACCATTTTTTATCATTGCAATTAAAAATTAAAAACAATTCTTTTACACTTTTCTAAAGAAAAAATTAAAATTTGTTCTTAAATTTAATACCTTTTTATGAGAGTACTTTTTATTTTTACTTATCATATACATACCTGGCTGCACAATACTGTATATGCCGGTGAATAATACCATAAATATGGTGTATAATATGTAAGTACGGTGTATAATAACGTATATAAAGTGAATAATACATACTGGTATATTTGGTTTTTCACTTTTTTTTTAAAAAAAAACATTTTTTAATATTTAACATAAAAAAGATGAAACAAACTTTTTTTTTCAGTTTTCTTGTCATGCAACTTTTACCCTTTTAATTTTAAAAATATATTTTTCTTGGGTTCAGTTGTTGCTGCTGCTGCTGTGAGTAAAATACATCTTATTAATTAAAAAAATATATGCATATTGTTAAACCTTGAACTCCCATAACCCTGTTTGTTGATTCTGCATTTCTTTCTTTAACTCTTCAATAGCTGCCAAAGTTGTTCTTCTATGAACTGGAATTGTCATTTCAAAATCTTTTAAATCATTATCTGTAAGCTTCATCAACAAACTGCCATCAATACCTTAAGAAAAATATACTATATTCATCAGCCTGCTTCAGAATCCAGCAGTAATCTTGTTTACTAAAATTTCAATTGCACCAAGACAGCCATCAATACCGCCATCTACAAATTGAAAATCTACAATAATTTATGAAATAATAAGTTTGAAAATTTGATAACAGCATCTTAAGCTCCATATTTAATCTATTTAAAGGTTTAAATTCAAAGAAATTACATCAACTGCATTAAAATGCATTAAAACATATCTTAAAAATGCTTTTTACTTTGTATTTTTAAAAAAGATTAATAATTCTTCAAAAGAAAAAAAATCAAAAATATTCTTTAGTTTTAGTAATAATATTCAAATATATGATTATTAAAATACATTTGCCAAATGAAGAATTAAAGCATATTAAGCATTACTATTGATAATTGACCAGCATGTTTTTATATTTAGGAGTCAGTAAAAGGGGGTTCAAATACCTCAATTTTCTTTTTAAAAATGACTCCATTTTTAGGGACAATATGACAAATCAGATGGAGATACTGTTTTGATGAACTTGCTATTAGCTATTTCTGGATCTAACATACACTGAAAGATCAGTACAAATATTAAAAAAAAAAAGTATCATATGGACTAGAGTAAGTAATGGGGTTTACATTAAGTGACATTGCTATAGGTAGTCAGCACAAACAGTTTTATTTATCTCAAAATGATTTCTCACTTGTTTCACCCCCTTCTGAAATGGTCAATTACATACATAGCTCTAGTCAACTAAAAGCTTCACTGACAAGGAAAAAATCATAAGTAATTGTTGTGCAATATATTCTTGGAGTTGAGTTTGTAATTTCAGTAAAAGCAGCTTAAATTGATTTAGTTATTCAGTTTTTGTTTTATTTGCAATGCCAGTTGCAGAAAAGATTTATTATTTGTTATGAAAAGTTAATATATTATACATTATATAATTATTTTATCATATTTTTATAATTTATAATTGATTTGAATAATTATAAATCTGTCTACAATTTACCAACCTGCTTCAATAAGTTTTTTATCAAAAGAGCCTTTAGCCCAAGGACCCAACTCACCAAACCAATACCCAACATCTTCTGGTGACCATTCATGTATAGATTTTGACATAAGATCATTTCTTGACATTCCTTTGAACGACCGAAATCCAACAGCAATTATCTTTAAACATAGACAATTTTGATAAAGAATTATAAATATATAAGCAAACTTATGCCAACAGAATTGCCATAGTTAAACATCAGGATAAAGCTAAGTAGTGTCATAGTGTATACCAATAAAGTGCACTGGCAGCCATTTTACCCCAAGCAGAATATGATGAAAACTTTGTTACTATCATCATTCACAAAATTTAAACATATCATTATACCATACATAAATCATGATCATCAGCTTTGGTCAGAAAAACAAATTAAAGCATCAATGAAACAAAAAGGAAAAAAAGAAATTATTATATAATAATGAGAATAATCGAAATGATTCAAGAAATTATTGTTATACAAAATGGTATACCAAGGTTTACTTCACTACTTGAAGATTTTATGAGCGAGATCCTTTTTTGGGAAAATAATTTTATCACTGTGACTTTTTTTTTTATTAGTTAAGGTGCAGTGTTTTTGTTTCTTCAGATTTACATGAACATTTTGAAATTTGGTACTTAGTATTATTATTGGTGACAAGGTATCCTAGCGACACAAAAAACATCTAAACAAAACTAACAGCTCAAATATTCCTAAAAAAATTTGAAAAAAAAACATAAAAAAAAGTATATGTGGGAAACTCAAAATATTTTGTAATTTTGTATATTTATTCTAAATTATTTTAAGCTGCATTTAGAATAGTTAAAAAATTATTATTATTATTAAAAAAATAAAAAATAGAAATTATTAAGTTAAAAATAGTAATTAATCGATTTAATTGAGCTCTAAAGAACTAAAAAAATGTAATTTTATGTTTAATTTATGTAATTTTATGCTATTTATGTAATTTTATGTTTATGTTGGTTTAAAGAATGCCAGCTCATAAACAGAAAGATAAAGATATCAAATCAGAAAAGTCAAGAAAAAGTCTGTGGAAAAGAAATATGTGAAAGTGTTGAAGTCAACACTTTCAAAATTTTGTTCGAAAACATCACATCCTTCTTCAGAATATTTAAAAACAAGCTCTCTGCTGTCAAAAATGTTTACAAAGTTTTCGATCAAGTATGATTAATATAGGAACATTAGTTTGATTAATAAAGGAACGTTGGAAAATTTAGCCTTCTTAAATGTCTTATTCTTAGAACATAAAAGACCATTTCATGCTTATCTTGGAATTGGTATTGAAGTGAACTTAATTTGTAAAATAGTTTAACTTTATGCCAAAAAAAGGTGTATGCCCTTTTCATCAACAATAACCCAAGCCTAGAAAACTAAAAATACATCTCCAACACTAAATAATTTGACATAAAGAATAGCAGTTAGTAGAACACAAAAGTCGAGCTTTATAATAAATTTAAAGAAGTTTCTGAGATTTGTAAAATCAGTTTAAGTTATCATTCAGTCCAACATAAAGTAGTTTAAATAACTAACATTGTTGAGAATTATTTGGAAGAACTTGGTGAATCAAAGAAGTATTTAAATGTGGAGTATGAAGAGTTGAGCTGTGTTGCCACTTAGAAAGTTAAAAAACTTTTTTAAAAAAATGTTCATGATTAGAAGGTTATGATTAATAAAAAGAAGGTTATGATTAATAGAAAGGTTATGATTAATAGAAAGGTTATGGTTAATAGAAAGAAGATTAAATCAAACTTTACTGCATTAAACCGAATTTTAGCTTACACCACTACTGTATTAAACAATTTCTAGTAGATTGATCTGATCATTTGGCCTGTTCTTTTTTATCTTTTGCATATTTTTGGACCAGAGGCTTCCTTCACAGATTCTCATTTTTGCATTCACAACACTAATAATAACATTATATAATATTATAAAATTTTCTGCTCTATCTAAAATTTTTAAGTAATATATTAAAAAGTTTGTTTGTGTCTAAGCAAAGTTTAAAATTCTCATCCAAGTAAAAAAAATTTTTTTGTTTTAAAAAAAATTGATTTTAAACTCTCAAAACTAAAATGATATCATCATAAACTAAAAAGAGAGTTTCATTGGAAATTTTATGGCGATCAAGATTCTCTTTTCGAAATTGAATTTTTTAATTTTAATTTAACCAGATGCAAGATGATTATCTTTTGATTAAGGGACTGGCAAGCCATGGGATCTCATTAACATACCTACTCTAACTGGGAAACCTGGTATGTTATATTCTTATTAAAAATATAAAGTATATTCTTTTTAAAAATATAATTTTCTCTAAATGCGAAATTTGTTTGGACGCTATCAGTTTGTAAAGAACCATGTTAAGTATATTACTGCTTCCATTAGTTTCTCAAAATTGATGCCTCCACTCATCATAGGGTTAAATTTAAAGTTGGAACAGCAAACAGATTGTATTGTGCTGCAGTTTTAATCAGTTTATAGATTTGTTTTAAAACAGCAAATATATTAGTTTATAGGCCACACTTAGTGACCTACTATTAATAACTAGAAATATGTGTATATTGACAGAGATATTTTTATTACAGCTATTCACGAAAGTTTAAATGATTGCAGAATTTTTATCAAGTATGTTTGGTTTTTGTTTAATAAAAAAAAAACTGTAAAATGATATCAGACTAATTATCGTATTTATTTAAGAAAAAGTAATTAGCTTTAAAATGAATATGAATATGTTAACATAATAATTAACAAATTTATCAAGTTTACAAACTTAGTATAAATAATCATTTTTAGAATTTTCTTCTACAATTTAAATGAGGATTGATAAGTATGAAAATTTTACAGAAATTTAAAAGAGATTTCAGAGCATCTACAAAAAGAATTCATAAAGATAAGTTACTCCTGATCTTTATTTAACTAAATTTGAATGCACAAAAAAACTTTTTTTCTAAAGACAATTTCTCCACTCCATGAAAACTAACAGAAGTGCAACTTTTGGATCAAAAGATAGCATATTAGATAAAAAGATTCAACGAAGTAATGTGCGAAAGCAATTGGCACAGAGAAGAGCTGTTAAAGAGAAGCAAAGAGCAAATGAAGAAGGAGAAGAAACAGCAACTTGAAGCCTATTAGAAACAGATATTAGCGATGAAGGTGAATGTGACATGAATTTTGAGACTCTGAAGACAAGTAAAAGATGCCATCACCATTCCTCACACACTGGGACATCTGCATTTATTCCTTATGATATATTTAAACGTCTCAGACTTGTTGCTTTAGCAACACGTTTGAATATGTCTGCAGCTCAACAAGTAACTGATAAGAATGTGTCTAAAGAACGGCTTTGTGTAGTGGTTGGAAATGCAGAAAATTTTAAGCTACTTGGCGTTCCAATATACCCATCTGGCAAAGAAAGCTCAGGCAACAAAATAGCTAATCTTGATCTGATAAATTCCTGGCATTGTACAGAGTCAATTGTCAACATGACATTTGACACAACCACCTCAAACACAGGCTACGTTTCTGCAGCATGTGTGCCAATCCAACAAAGACTTGGTAAAGTCTTGCTATGGTCTGGCTGTCGCCATCATATTGGAGAAGTTGTGCTTTCACATGTATTTGAAGATCTTAAAATTGAGACTTCTAGATCACCTGATATAGTTCTTTTTTCAAAATTCCCAAAGAACTTTAGTCTTATAGGCAAAACGTTTAAGAAATCTTCTCTAACACGCTTTGACTTGATGAAGTCTCACAGTCAAGAAGCCAAAACTTTTCTTTCCTTATGCAGCTCTGAAGTCCTGAGGGCTACTCAAGCTGAGCTTAAACTGAGACGTGATGATTACAAGGAGTTTAGTTATCTATGCACACTCTTCTTAGACACAGAGGATACAGACGATAGTGTTATCACCTTTAACAGACTGGGTGCATTACACAAGGCAAGATGGATGGCCAAACTAATCTATTCTATCAAAATATGCCTGTTGCAACGGCATATTAACAATTTTCCTTAAGGGAGTATTACAACCGCCCACCAAGTGCAAAAAATATATGATTTTGTTGTATTTGTGACACATGTCTACAGCACATGGTGGATGACGTACTCATCAGCTGCAGATGCTCCTCGGAACGATCTTCAGCTCTTTTGCAAACTTTTGTAATATGAAGCAGTAAATGCTAATATCATAAAAAGTGCCATATGTGCATTTCAGCCCCATTTGTGGTATCTAACTGCAGAAATGGTGCCTCTGGCTCTATTTAGCCATTTTATACCATGGCTGAGAAACATCTGCTGGCCAACCAGTTGCTTGAAATTCAACAAGCCGCATCTGTTCATCCCCAAGAGGACGATATGGGACAGGTTTTGCAAAGCCACAGTTCCCTTCTAAAAAAGATATCACATTATCAACTAAACTGGCAGATTTTGTTCTATTAGATTCATGGTTTACATTTTACGCACTAAAACTGCAGCCAAGCTTCTTAAATGAAGAATGGATCTGGAGCATATCAAGCTTCAATCACTAATATTCAAGCAATAAATGTAATTAATGAATGTGCAGAAAGAGGGATTAAGCTTAGCAGCGACATTTTAATAGCTGCCAAGAATGAAGCAGTGTACCAAAACAAATTGCAAGTGATCGAAAAGGATTTTCAAAGGCAACCAGATTTAAGAAAATCAAGCTAAAGTTTATATAAGCAACTAACTATGCACTGTAAACTATTACTACTGTATTTTTAACTTTACTGACAATAAGTAAGCACTAAATAACTTAATAAAAATTAATAATAAGTTTTCCAGCTGTTTTTCTTGTTATAATAGTCGCGTAATACATTATTCGCTATGTTAATCTATATACAAAACTTTGCATCAACGGAGGATCCCTTAAAAATTGATTTCGAAAATTGAAACTTCACACAAAAGCTTAAAACAATATTTGGAAAAAAATTAACTTTAGTACAGTCAAAATTTTTAATATTTACAAAAACATGGGGTATTTGATCCACCCTAGTATGTATGTATGTATGTATGTATGTATGTATGTATGTATGTATGTATGTATGTCTGTCTGTCTGTCTGTCTGTCTGTTTGTCTGTCTGTCTGTCTGTCTGTCTGTCTGTCTGTCTGTCTGTATGTATGTATGTATGTATGTATGTATGTATGTATGTATGGATGTATGGATGTATGTATGTATGTATCTATATATGTATGTATGTATGTATCTATATATGTATGTATGTATGTATGTATCTATATATGTATGTATGTATTCATGTTGGGGTCAACCAATATCTTTCGAATGTTAATTTTTATATTTTATAAATGTAAATTGTAATGACACCCAAAATGCTAAAACTCTTCCACACTACAGCACCATTCTACACAACAAGTTGTGGGTTCCTCATACTAATAAATACTCTGGTACAAAATTTCATACTTATTGTTCATGTAAATCTAAAGAAATATAGAAAACATTACATCTAACCCCTTAAAAAGTATTAAACTGCTAAAATTTATTTTCCATCTCTGAACATACTAGTACAAAAATAAACATCTGTACCAAATGTTATTATTTTTGATGATGGCATGTTGATTTTATATAAAAATAAAACATGTATAATCTGTATTTTATATTAACAGCTACTTCCATCCAAAATTTTTAAAAAAAACTGTAAAAAGTCTCACCACAAGAACTGCAACAATCACTGCAGCAAATAAATAACCATGGCGCCATATACCAACTCTTTGATTCCTCTCATTTTTTAAATGCTCAAATTTAGCAATAGTATCACGATAATGCTGACTGTTAACTAATGTAGCTTTGCGCTGTTCGACTGCATCGTGAAACAAGCTATTCACTGTATTCCTAAATTTCATTTTAAATTTAAATCAGAACTAAATTTAAACTATAACTAAATTTAAATCAGAACTAAATTTAAACTATAACTAAATTTAAATCAGAACTAAATTTAAACTATAACTAAATTTAAATCAGAACTAAATTTAAACTATAACTAAATTTAAATCAGAACTAAATTTAAACTATAACTAAATTTAAATCAGAACTAAATTTAAACTATAACTAAATTTAAATCAGAACTAAATTTAAACTATAACTAAATTTAAATCAGAACTAAATTTAAACTATAACTAAATTTAAATCAGAACTAAATTTAAACTATAACTAAATTTAAATCAGAACTAAATTTAAACTATAACTAAATTTAAATCAGAACTAAATTTAAACTACAGTGGGTTGCATAAATATAGAATCAGTTGATTTTTAATATGATTTTTTTTATGTTTTTTTAAAATTTAAAGCAAACAAAAAAGTTAATAATTTAAATTGTTTTAAATTTTTTTAACAGTGATATTATAAACAAAATAAGAAAAAAAATTTCTTCCAAAAAAAATTTTATGAGAAATATATACCACTGTTAAAAAAAAACAAACAAAAAAACAGATCAAAAATATAGAGTCAGGGTGCATTTTAGTATTTTTTGTGCGCACCACGAACTTTCACACGTGCACGAACACGTCTAGGCATAGATTCAACCAGTCAGATGCATAATTCTCTTGGAAATTCTTTCCAAAGCTTTTCTAAGGCCTGCTGTAATTGCGCAACACTGGCTATGCTCTCATTGACCAATCTCTTGTCTATCCAAGCCCAAATGGGATTGAGATCTGGAGAACGAGCTGGCCAAGGCATGACCGTAATGTTTTTCTGATCAAGCCACTCTTTAACCAAGATTGCAGTGTGAGCCGTTGCGCCATCGTGCTGAAAAATCCATTGTTGTTGTTTTCCGTAAAAAGCTCTGGCTGTTGGCAAAAGTTCACTTTCGAGGGTCTCTGTAGTTGTACTGATTAATTCTGCCGCTATAAATGTTGTATGACCCTGTTCCTTTATGGAAGAAGCATTCCCATATTCTGACTGATCCTCCTCCGCCTTGTATCCTTGGTACACAAAAACGCTCTTTGAACTTTTTACCAGCCAGCCTCTTGATGAGTAATCTTGACTTACGATTTATCACCTCAAAATTGGATTCATCGCTGAAAATGACTTTGGCCCAGTCTTCTACAGACCAGTGAAGTCTTTCTCTACACCACTTTAATCTTTTTAGGCGATCTGAGACAGCAAAAGTGGTTTTCGAGCAGCGACTTAGCAATCTAAGCCTTTCTTATTTGGGCATCTTTGTACAGTCCACCTACTAACACTAACGTTACCAGGCGTATTTGTAAACCCTTCAGCAAGTTCGCGGTAAGAAATTTTAGGGTCTTGTTTAAACTTTCGATAGAGATATCTTTGGTCTCTTGAAGTTAGCTTTAAAGGCCTACTAAGCCTTGGTAAATATTTGACATCATTATGTAAGTCGTGGTTTTTCAACGTTGTTTGTAATCATTTAAGCGAAACATTGCACATTCGAGCTATTTCTCGTTGGCTTTTTTTTTTATCTTTTAGCAGACCTACAATTTGCCATCGTACGTTGTCTGAAACAGCTTTTCTGCCCATTTTTGTCTTTTTACTTTACCAAATAATTGCCAATGCGAAAAACTCAAGATATAAAGATGATAACTTAATTTTATTTTCGCAAGAACGTTTATATAATTCGAAAGAAATCAATTACCAAATTTTAGATCGCTCGGATAACATTTCGCTGAGATATTTCAACTTAAGTCGTTAAATTTTAGTTGACTCTATATTTTTGCTACATTAGAAATACAGTTATGTTCTAATTGAATTAATAATTACGCAAGACTGGTTAACCTAATGAGTTCGAATTATATACCATTCGATAGAGAATCAATTAATTAACACATGTAATACACTTTTAATCATATAAGTTTGTTGGTTTCAAAGATAATTTTTAAAGAAACAAAAATTTCGCATAAAAAAACTAGTGACTCTATATTTATGCAACCCACTGTATAACTAAATTTAAATCAGAACTAAATTTAAACTATAACTAAATTTAAATCAGAACTAAATTTAAACTATAACTAAATTTAAATCAGAACTAAATTTAAACTATAACTAAATTAAAATCAGAACTAAATTTAAACTATAACTAAATTTAAATCAGAACTCAGGTATTTTGTAAACAGCACATACCAAACTATTAAATAAAGAAAAATTTTTATAAACAACTTTATACAGTTGAAAAAGTCATAAGCCTATCTAAGACAGATACTGCGAAGACAGACAATAGGATTTCTCTAAAAACAAATTTTTCTGATCTTTTATTACATTATAACAGTTGTAGAAAAGTAATAAAAATTATAGCTATGAAAAAAATTTTTAAAGAGTTGCTCAACTTATAGCTATAGTTAGTCATTATTTTAGTTATTATTAACTTATAGTCATAGTTATCATTAATTTGTGCTGTGGCAACTAAGAGATAGGTATATATAAAAAAAAACAAAAACACAGAATACACTAAGGACCTAGGAGAATTGATTATTTAACATATTGCCTTTATTTACAAGATACAGATGTTCATTATTACAATTGTTTCTTATAGATACATATAATGATTAACCATTAGTCATATTAAGTCTGCATAAAATCAGTTTTAGCAGCATTAAATTGCTTAGTCAATTTAGTGTCCAAATTTTTCAAGGTCATCACTGCAGCTTGGCATTTATTGTAAACTTATTTGGTGCTAAAAATTTGTTACTGTTGTTCTTGACAACTTAAATCAAACTTTTCTTTATTTCAGAAGTCAAACTTACTTTGAACCCTTGGATCAAGGCAACCTTGCATGAGTTCATGGGGTGTGGTTACCATAAAACACTTTTATTCTGTAGCAACACCATCACCAAAAAAGGCAAATGCAATAAGAACCTCAGAGAGGAACCAAACATGACATTTGAATGTTGTAGTAGCAACATTGGCAATTTCATTGTGTGGGTGATCTGATAATGCACAGAGAAGTACAAGATTATGATGTGGTGCACAACAAAAATGGTACATTATTAGAAATGATGTCCGTTTTTTAGTGCAATCTATGTACAAAACAAATCTACCTACTATATATTATCCAAAATTTCACTTGGATAATGTATGATATTTGGCTCATTCAAAATTCACTAAAAATTTGATTTAAAATAATGGGTGGTTACTAAAATTCTAGACTGACTTTAACTGACTTTTAAATGCTACAAGCTAAATTATTTTTTTATGCTTACATCCATTTTAAAGCTGATTTAATTATACATAAGTTATTTTAATTGTTTTAAGATAATTTTTTAGATAGACCACAGTGACTGGGGAAAATTTAGAACCACTCATTCACATTAAATATTTCAAAAAGCATTAGTTCAAACCCAAGGTGCTCATCTGGCTTACCGCTTCTGACAAAGTTATTTCCGAGCCATTTTTTGAGGATTGTATCAAGAGGAGATTAGTGCTGTTTATCAACACTCATCATACCAATGGCAATTATGTATTTTGGCCAGACCTGGTATCATTGCATTATGCCAAAACCGTGATCAACTGCTATGAGTCCCATGACATCAATTTTGTCAAAAAAGTTGACAATCCGCCAGCTGTGCCAGAGTGTTGTCCAATCAAAGACTTTTGGGCTATTTTGAAAGGCAAAGTGTATGAGGGTAACTGGCAAGCAAAAGACGTAAAGCAACTACAAACTAAAATAAGGCTTTGTCTGAAAAAAATTGACCTCAACCTTGTATTTTCACTTTTTGGGTCAACTTGTCTTAGAGTTGGCTGAATCCGAAGAAATGGACAGGTTTTAAAAAACTTAAATTAAAGTAAATAAAGAACTAAAAATTATTTAATAATACTTTTATTTAATCTCTAGCTTAAAAACTAGGGGAGTAATTGCCCTTGAAAGTCAGTCCAGATTTTTAGTAACCACCCGTTATAAACTGCAAAAATGTCAACACTAAACAAACATGGCAGCAAGTTGCATGATCAAAGAATTCCAACATAAATTTGTGTTACAGGTAAGCAGGAGAAAAATATTTTTGGGAAATAATTAAGAAAAAAAAAATTTTTTTGTGAAATTAGTAATAAAAGAGTTTCATACTCTTGAACATTCAAGTGCCTTGATAATTATAGATGAAATCACCCAAACAGACATTCTATTTTGTTTTAAAAAAAGCACTAAGGTAAATAAGGCTGTGAAGATGGATAGCTTAGAACTTTTATAAACCACTATTGTTTTAGACCAACATATGAAAAAGTGAATAAATCAGCAACAGAAAAAAATGACAAAATATACAATTAAAATAAAAATATACAATTAGTAATAAACTATTTTAAAAATACCTTAAGGTAACATTTACTTTAGGAAGACCTTCCCAAACTTCTCGACATTCTGGACAGTTAGACTTTCTTGATGTTACCCACCATTGAGCAAGACAAAATCTGCAACAACTGTGACCACATGTTAGTGTTGTAGGCTCCAGAAGTATTTCAAAGCAAATATTACATTTAAAATCTTCTTCTGAAAGACTCATTTGAAAATTATCTATACCTAGAAACAAAATTAGTTAAAAATTAACATTTTTAAAAAGTACTTCAAAGCAAATATTACATTTAAAATCTTCTTCTGAAAGACTCATTTGAAAATTATCTATACCTAGAAACAAAATTAGTTAAAAATTAACATTTTTAAAAAGTACTTCAAAGCAAATATTACATTTAAAATCTTCTTCTGAAAGACTCATTTGAAAATTATCTATACCTAGAAACAAAATTAGTTAAAAATTAACATTTTTAAAAAGTACTTCAAAGCAAATATTACATTTAAAATCTTCTTCTGAAAGACTCATTTGAAAATTAACTATACCTTGAAACAAAATTAGTTAAAAAACTAATATTTTAAAAAGAAAATTTTTAACAATTATGTTTTTATTGAAAAAATAAAAATTATTTTATCATGTGTATTATTGTGTGTGAAATATGTACAAGTGTATTATATGAACAAGTGCATGTATTAGTGAAATATATACAACTGGAATATTAAATTTAATGAAGCAACTAAAAAAAAACTTTTACATTATAAAAAAAAAAAGATGGTTTAAATGAAAAAAAAAAAAGATAAAATAAAAGATATTTTAAACAAAGTATTTAACCAAAAGATGCTATTTAAAGTAAATTATCTTCAATTTTAAAATACTTTAATATTAGTTACATTAAACTTTTATTAACTAAAAAGTAAACAGCTTTTTAGAAAATTAAAATTTTGCTAAATGTAGAGAAAAAATTAAACTTATCCTATGCTACCTGGGCTGTTTTGAGGTTTAGAATAATTGGGCATTTATAATATTTTTTAATCACAGCATCAAACAAAAATCTTCTGAGGCTCTTGGTAAATTAAAAACTTTAAAAGATTTATTCAACTTTTTCATCAACAATAACATCAACAGTATCAACCCACAATATTCCTGTGAAATTTTTGCTAAAAAAATCTCTCAAGATTTTTAACAAAAAATCATTTTACCTTGCAGAAACGGTAATAAATTTATATTTATCAAATTTATTATTATTTAACTTATTTACAAGCTGCATTAAACTTGTTGAAAGATATTTTACTTGAGGTTGAGGACATAATACTAGGTTGAGGAAAAGTGTGAAAATAATGATTTTTCCTCAAAAAATCATTATTTTCACATGATGCACAAATTTTTTTCACAAAATGGCAGAATTTTTTACCTCACGCTGACCACCTGCGTATGACTGCAGTATTCTGTTATCAAATGTTAAGAGAAACTCTTTTAAGACTAGTATTTTATTTTATGGCAATCATCTGTATGAAATTAGTCTGTTATTAAATAATCTTTAATCATTATGATTTTTACTTATACAGATCAGTTTTATGAAATTAATCTTGCTCAAAAAACTTTGAGTGTTACTTAGCAATAAAAATGCTTTATGACATAAAACAGAATGAAAAGAATGTTTATGGGTCGGAAACTTTGGATATCATTCAACATACAATAAGTAAAACACCGCACAGAATGAGTAAAAAAAAAAAAAAAATCCTTTCCTCCAAAATGTAGAGAAGCAACTTTATTTGAAAGGTATTAAAGGATAAATAGAATAGAATTAAAAAGGTACAGGAAATAGCAACCTAATAACAAACTTATTTTTAGTACTCAGTTTCTTCCAGAGTTTAACTCTTTTTTCTTGTTACTAGTAATTAAACTTTTGAGTCTATATATTCTCCATATCTATAATAATCTCCATAAAGTTAAAATAGTTAAAAGAAATATGCTACGATTTCTAAATCAAATCATTCTATTTTATGGTATGAAAAGTTACATAGAATGCAACTAGTAAAAACTGAACAAAGAAACTTAGTTCCAGTTATAAATAAATTATGAAATTATTCTGACATTATTCACAATAAATTCTTGCATTAACAAAAGGTCTAATTTTTGCAAAGAAACTTGCGATATTCCTGTTTGTAGCAAATTCAGATAATAAACATGTTTTTTAGAATAAGTTACAATTTCTTGCGACGCCCTCCAGGTTTAGAGGCAGAGCTGTTTAATTGGGCTTCCATGGCCTTTTTGCGAGCTTCTTCTGCATCTTTTAATTCTTTTTCTTTTTCTAGAAAAAAAGAAAAAAAAAAAAGGATATAAATAGTGAGAAGTAAATAGAGAGAAATTAAAGGAGAGAAATTAAAGGAGAGAAATTAAAGGAGAGAAATTAAAAGAGAGAAAAAAAGAGATTCCAACAGATGAAGGATACTTTAATTTTTTTTTATTGATTTAATATTTTAAAAAATATTTTCGAAATAAATCAAAAAACCAACTAAAACACTTTATGTTAATAAACTAATGATTAAAAAAACTAGATGCATCTTATTTTTTGAACATTTATATTTTTACAGGAAGGGCTTTTCAGTTAAAAAGAAATAACTGCATTTAACAGAGGTCTTCTGTAACATAAGTTAAAAATGGCTCCTTAAAAATTGCAACCATGAAGCAAAAACATTTTTAAAAACCTTTAAGTTGATTGGTGGAAGTCAAAGCAATGATGTGTTATTAAGAGTGTTTTTACCAGTTAAAATGAAGTAATTGAATAAAGATTACACTTGATACTAGAAAGATTAGTCATCATACCAACTGATAAATGCTAACTTTGAGACGTAAGAACTATTTTGTTACCAGGCAACTGTAATGTTAATAATTGTAGTGGTAAGACTGTTGAAAAAATGCTTTAAGAAATTTTTTTTTCAAGAGAGCATAACAAAAAAAAAAGTAGCATTTCAGCAACTAATGGTTTATTTATATAATTGTATATGTGTGTATCTATGAAAATTTTTATATGCCTTAACATTTACACAAAAAGTAGAAAAAATTCTGCATTCGGTCCATTTGGCTATGGCAAGCATTTGGTTTGATAGTATCCAACCTCCTTATTTAGATTAATGTACCATATTATCAAAAAAACAATCACGACCTTAATGCAATGAGAGGCTTGAGAATGAGTTGTGAAATGGAGGGCTACAAATGAGTTATGTGAAAGTAAAACAACATTTACATTTATTTAACTTATAAATGAAAATTCCAATAAATTTGTACCAAGTTTTTCCTGCTCTTTCTTTTTAGCAGCTTCTTCTCTTTGCTTTCGAACAATTGCCAATCGAGCTAAGTCAGCACGCGCTTCATCTGTTTTTCCTTCAGCATGAAGTTTTTCATAGCGAAGTCTGGCTTGTTCCTTTTCAATTGCCTCTCTATTTAAAAAATCAACATTTTAGTTCTCACAAAATTTAATTTAAAAACAAAAACAAAATCTTTTACATACCTTTCTCGTCTTGAAAGCTCTGGTTTAGGGGTCTCTGCAGATATTTCTCCTGCTTTTTTCATTTTGTTTTGAACTCTATTTGGATTTTCAATATCTATGAGATTCTTCTTTTTGGCATCCTGAAAAAAATTACTTTAACAGTTATCTGCTAATAACTCTTTTTAAAAACAAGTGTTTTATCTTTTTTTTCTAAAAACTATACTACTTATTTTTATAAAAAAAAAAATTTTTTTTTAAATTAGGTATAAAGAGGTTACTTCATCTTCTGATTCACTTTCTGATTCACTTTCTGATTCTGATTCTTCTTCAGAGCTTTCTTTCTGATTTTCTTCTTTATTTTTGTTACGAGCTTCATCTTGTTTTTTCTAAAAGAGTTTTAATTTAAGAAGCCATTTTTACTCTCAATCAAAGTAACGAATGTCAATATAAATTAATATTTATATTTATTCAAATAACATCTAGTCATTATTTTCAAATTGTTGCTTCACTGAGCAGATATGGGCAGATTTTATTCTTTTAAAGTTTCGTTAAAAAAATTTTATTTTTAAAATGGAATTTAGATTTATTAGAGACTTGCTCAGATGTGTGTATGTTCACTTTTTAAACATTTTATATCCTTTTTTATCGTACTTTTAAATATTTTATTTCAATGTTATGTTAAGAAATAAAAATTAGTAATCAAATGTTTATTAGTAAAAAAAAAATCACTCAAATTATCATACTCTCCACCCATCATCATTCATCTGACGATCAATTTCTTCTGCAGATGTAAAGTGTCTAGTTCTTCCCTTATAGTTTTTGCCTCTGCCTAAAAAAATCAAAAACTCAATTCTGAACTTTAACAATATTAGAACCATGTTAGAAGTCATGTAAACCATAAAAATAAAGTTTAAAAACTTTTCAAAAACTTTGGAGTTTTAAGTTTACATAGAGAAAACTACTATCTACAACAAGCAGCTCAACTTATAAGATTGTTGATAAGATTTCAAATGAATGTCAAAGATATAATTATACTGACATGAGCTGGCTTATAAAAATGTATTCAAGTTTAATTTTATAAAAATCCCACTAGTGTTATACTGAAAATTATTATTTCTGAAATTTTAGCTATAGCAATTTCAGTTACAGCTAAAATCTTAGCAGAAACCATATCTAAGAATTATCAAAATATAAACTATCTTTATGACATTTTTAGTTTTGACTTGATATTGGAATGACAAAAAAAAAAAAAAAAAAGATTTTGAGATGAGTAGAAACTGGTCTTTTTTTTTGCATTTTTTTTGTTGCAGAAAGTCTCATTCTAATGAAGATGAGTTAAAAAATAAAAGCTCAAGCGAGTATTCAAACAGCAATAATATGTTAGTTGAGGAAGTTAACACTTAAATGGCCATTTTATTCTTTCCTATATCTAATAAAAGATAATATATAATAAAAATTTATCAACAACACCTGCAAGCTAAATTTATAACATAAAATTAAGTCAAATACTTTGACTGAACTCTTTATACAAGTAATAATACTATGAGTACTAACTTGTTCTAAAGTATTAGCAGACTTTTAAGTTATGCGTGGTTTTTACATATTTGGAAATTATTTTCGGTAAAAAAAAAAAAAAAAAAAAAAATCTCTTCTTAACCCCTTTCTAACTAAACCTTTTATCTTTAATTACTCTTCAATGAAAACTACTTCCTAATGTAAATTTAAGGTTTTAACATTCTTAATAATCACAAAGCATTTTATGTTAAAACCAACTAAATACAATTTAAAGAAGGAAAACACTAAGCTACATTTACATACCTCGTGGCATGATTTTTTATAATAATACAATAATTGGTAAAAGAAAATTCACAAGCCAAGAGACGTGAAAACAACGCGACGAACTTATCAGCTGCAATGTTTGGACCACGAGGAGACAAACTCGGACGATTAATGAAATAAAACCTTGTGCCTAGTGGTCCAAATACGAACTTTATATTGTGCCCTACTTTTCTCGTACCTTTAAAAAATATTGGACTGTTATTAGTTAATAGTATGGCTGTACTTTTGGAAGAAAAGTCCTCTTCAAAATGCTTTGGTGGTTATATTAAGGTATATAGCCATGATAGCAATGAAGTCAATACAAAAATGAGTTTTGCTGTGTATCTTCCTCCATTGTCTGAGTCTGCTAAATGTCCAGTTTTGTATTGGCTTTCTGGACTGACTTGTACAGAACAAAACTTCATCACCAAGTCTGGTTTTCAAAAATTTGCATCCGAACTAGGTATCATTGTTGTTTGCCCAGATACAAGTCCTAGAGGCGCAAATATTGAAGGAGAAAATGATCATTGGGATTTTGGTGTTGGGGCTGCATATTATGTTGATGCAACTGAAGAAAAGTGGAAAAAGAACTACCGCATGTACTCTTATGTAACCAAAGAACTTCCAGAAATAATTGAAAATAATTTCCCTGTTTTAAAGAATGTTCAGTCCATATTTGGTCATAGTGTGGGAGGTCATGGTGCACTTATTTGTGCCTTAAAAAATCCAGGAAAGTTCAAATCTGTCTCTGTGTTTGCTCCAGTAAGTAATCCTATAAACTCTCCTTGGGGAAAAAAAGCATTCACAGCTTTTCTGGGACCTGAGCAAGAAACTTGGAAAGAATATGATGCTTGTGAACTTGGTAAGCAATATCAAGGGCCACTCATGGATATATTAATTGATCAGGGAACAGCTGACTGTTTTGGAAAAGAACAGTTATTAACTGAAAGTTTTGTTAAAGTGTGTGATGAAAATCCCATGTTAAAGGCGAAATTTAGATTGCAAGATGGATATGATCATGGCTTTTACTTTATTTCAACCTTCATAGAAGAGCACATTAGATATCATGCTGCAGTATTGTTAGAATGCATATAAATGATTTTTGTTTTGTTTTTATTAATGATGATTTGCTTATTCTTCCTTTTTTTTTTTTTTTTTTTTTTGTAGCTCTCTTTTAAATAAACTAAGTGAATGTAATAATATTATGCAGATTTCAATTATTTTTTTTCTTTCTTTCTTTTTTGATAATCAATTAAAAAATTAATTCTTAAGTAATCCCCTTTTTTTATTTTGTATTGTTGAAGTTGACTTTTGCTTTCATTGTGTTTTTTTACTTAAACTCATAAAGAGGCTCATGTTACATGTCCTCAATATTTTTTAATTTTGTTACCATAGTAAGATAAATATTGATCTTCTCCTGAGTGAGAATACATTTTTGATCTTAAATATATAAAAATATTTTTATCTCACATATCTCATTTATCTCATGCAGTAAAATAATTATACTTTTGAATCAAATTTATGATTATATAATTCATAAATTCAATTTTAAAAATAACTTTTCTAATAAATAATTTACAAAATGTTTCTTGCAAAACCCTAAAATAGAAGTATAATAGATAAATTCAGTGGAATCAATTTAAATTGATAATTAAATTGTGTTTGAATAATACTTGTAGGAAAAATAAAAATGGAAAATATAATTGCAAATATTGATGATATTCGTTTTGATATTGAAATTGCATTAGAAGAGCAGCTTGGCATACAACCTCTGCCATTTCCTGGAATGGATAGTATATTTATATCATAAATCTTTATTTACAGGGTTTTATATTTTTCTGATTTAATCATTTAAATTCAGGTTTGAAAAATTTTTTTTCTTAGTTAATCCTTGTGCAATTAGTTAAAGGCAAGTGCAGTTCTAAGTTTAAATGTCTTTTCTGGCATCTTAGAATCTGGTGCTGCAATCTGTGATTTCTTTATAAGTAATCGATGCACCCGTGGACAATTATGCCCACTTCGTCACATTAGTGGACATCAAATGGTTGTTTGTAAACATTGGTTGAGAGGTTTGTGTAAAAAAGGTGACAACTGTGAATTTTTACACAAATATGACATGGAAAAGATGCCTGAATGTTACTTCTATATAAAATATGGTTAGTTCAGTTTGCTTATATCTTTCATTCTGAGCTCAAGCGCATTTTAATTTAATGAGCAACATTTTTGTTAAAATATTGTATCATTAGGTCAGTGCAGCAACAAAGAATGTCCATTTCTTCATTTGGACCCAGCTGATAAGATTAAAGATTGTGCTTGGTATGAGAGAGGCTTCTGCAAGCATGGTGAGCTTAAATCTTTTATAACAATCAAAATAAAGTTTTCCATCTTAACCATGAACGATGTCTGCACACCTTTACCTATCCACATGCCAAATTAAAATATGATATAAAATATGATATAATATGTTTTAAGCACTTGGCTCAACTATTATCATTGGAACAAATATCATATTTCTGATCTCAATAGCACCATGTCTGTAATGATTGACCCTAGTAATTGTTAACACCTCATTTTTAATTACTAATAATTAAGGCATTCAATGATTATTACATTACTGACTGGGGTGTAAGGGTGAAGAATGCTTAAATGCTGTTATGGCAACCTAAGAAAAAAATGACATTGTAAATTGGAAAAGAGTTTTCTAAAAATTGTTGAATTAAGTTAGTTGTAGTGTCAACATGGTCTATTCGATCTAGTGTTTTAGAAGGGAAATTTTCCCCTAAGAATAATTTTCTATACTTCTTCTCTATACTTCTTAAAAACCTACCAATTACTACACTTAGTTTGGCAAAAACTGATTTTCAAGCAAATATTCAGTTCAAATAGGTTTGTTAAAAATGTTTTTTTTTTTAGTGTTTTGATATTCATTAGGACTATTTCTAATTCATATATATCACCAAAACAAGGTGATTATACAAATATTAGCATGAACGATGGCTTTCAATTCTTAAAACTTAGTTTTGTTTCCTGATATAACTTGTTTGATCTTCATGTTGGATGTTTCATTTCATAGAGATGTTTCATTTCATATGGATGTTTCATTTTATAGGGATGTTTCATTTCATAGGGATGTTTCATTTCATAGGGATGTTTCATTTCATAGGGATGTTTCATTTCATAGGGATGTTTCATTTCATAGGGATGTTTCATATGAATATTGTTTTACCTTCATGAGGATGTTTTACAGGAACACAAATTTTATTTTGATTTCTTGGAATGGTCCTAAATAACTTTTAAAAAAATGTTATTATTATTTTTAAACAGGATCTACTTTGTTTGTTAACATTATTTTTAATTCATCATTAAATCTAAGTATAAAAGTTGAACAGTTGAAGTTGAAAAATTGAAAAATTGAAATTGGGTTTTCCTATGGTCTCAGAGTAATTAACTTTTGACTTAAAGTTGATAGGTAGTAGGGTGGCTTAAAATAAACTGATTTTAAAAGTTAGATAAAGTTAAATAAGGGTGACTTGAAATAAACTGATTTTAAAAGTTAAATAAAGAAAACAGTTTTCATTTTAGAAACTCCTCCAAATCTCCTTTACCCTCTAAAAGAGTTAACTAAATCAAATCATACAAATTTACATAGCAAGTACTTTATTGTTACTTGAGCATCTTATTAGTTATAATAAGCAAATTTTAAAAAAAAAAAAAAATTAAAAAAAAAATTTATTTGTTCCTGATAAAAAAAAAAAAAAAAAATTATTGCTGTTAAAAAAAGTTCATAGAAAAAAAATACAAAGAAAAAAGTTTCACTTTAAAATAGCAAAAGAATCAAATTTAAAACAGCATTATATTTTAGGACCTCATTGTAAGAACAGACATGTTAGACGTTTAATGTGTGTAAACTACATGTGTGGTTTCTGTCCAGATGGTAAAAAGTGTAAATATTCTCAGTAAGTCCTTTGGTAGAATTTAATATTTTTTTATATAATATAATTTTTTATTTAGTTTTTTTTTTTTTTTAATTTCAGAACAATGAAATTGTTGCTTTCAGAATCATTTCAGCCAATCAGTTTTCTATTAATTTTGAATACAAATAATTTTAGCATTTTATTTAATAAGTTATTTTTTCTTGGATTTTCTTTAGTCCCAATTTTGAGGTGCAGTTATTGGAGGATCGCAAACCCTTTTCACATATAGTGTGTCATGCCTGTGGTGAACAGGGCCATAAATCTACACATTGTGCTGTTGCAAGGAGATTAGCTGCAGAAGCTGCAATGAGAGTAATGGTTTATTTAAAGATTGATTTTTTCTCTTCTAAACTCTGGTCCAATTTTTCTCTTCTAAACTCTGGTCCAATAAATGCTACAGTTTTTTATTTAAATTTGTTACATTTTTTCTCATTTTTAACTTTTAAGTAGAATTAGACTACAACTACTACCATTTTATTTCAAAAAGCATCACTTGAAATTATTTTTAAAATCATTTTATAAATTTATTATTTTTTTTATTTACTTTTTAATTGCAAGTTTGATTTTTTTTAACTTGTACTTTAGGGTGAAGGTGTGGCACCCCTGGAACCAACTCCAGCAAACATCACATCACAAGAATTTTCACAACAGCAACAATATTTTTTCTCTTCTGTACAAAATCAGGTTTCTGGAATACCTCGGGGCGTTTTGCCTAGTATAACAAATAATTCAGTTATGAAAACTGCTGACGCCGGAGCAGCTTTTGTTCCATTTGGAAAACGTCCTCTGGAATTCGTAACTTGTTACAAGGTATGACGTTGTCTCTGGTATGACGTTGTCTTAAAAAGACTTTAGTTATTTTTTTGAATCAGCAAATGTATCTGAAATTTTTTATGCTCTTGTTTTTATTTGTATTTGCTTGTTTTTAGATGTATTTTGTTTACTACTTTTTATTGTAGACATAAAGGCAGACTTAATAAGCCAGACTCAATAAGACAGACTTTAAAAAACAGGCTTTTAAAAAAAAAGATTATTACATTTGTATTATTCAAAGTATCATTAAATGAAAATTAAATTTAAAGAAAAAATAATTTTAGTAAATTGCTTATCACTATGTTAAATCAAGTATATAACTTACAATTTATAATGACAAAAAAATGAATATTAAAAAAAAAAAAAGAAAATAAAACAAAATATTCTGATTCTATTTTTCCAATAATCAAAAAAAGGTTCTCCTTACATCATCATTACATAATATTTTTATTACATCATCATATAACATCATATTTTGAGTCAAATTCTGGGAGTCTGATGCAGTGGTTGATGGGTATATAGCAATCTTTTTCCTACGTTAAAATTATCTTATTGCAATTGATGATATGATACGTTTGTTATTAAGTAGCGTTGTTTTTTTCTTAGTAATTAATTCTGATGTATTTTGATGTTTATAGTGTCGAGGAAAAGGTCATTATGCAAATCGGGTATGCCATTTATTGATTTTTGTTAATATGATCAAATGTAGGTTTTTTAAAGAGAATGCAAGTGACTTTGATACTATGATTTTCTAAAGGTATCACGATTCAATTTTCAAACTATGAAAACTTGCTTTTAAGTTTTCTTATAACTATAATTTCCTTAACATTAAAAAAAAAAAAAAAAAAAATTGCACTACTTTGATTATCTCATAGTGTCCTTTCACAAGTATTCAAAGACCAACTGGTGTGCCAAATTCATTCCGGCCACCTAATCCCATGCAACCACTTCCGTACGGCCAACGACCGTTTCTAAGCTCTGATCAACATCAAAGTATGTTTCAACAACAAATGCTCCAACCATGAATACCGGTTAGCTTATTGCCAAAGTGGTCAAACTAAAAGAAGATAACGAAGAAGCTTCGAAAGTCTCGCTAAGATAAATGAAAATACTGATTCTTAATGAGTTGCTTAACCCTCTTTCGTGACTATGCTTTATCGTGGTAGTGAAACATTCTTGAGAAATCGGAAAATGAATTTCGTGGTTTATAAAAAACTCGTGGGGTTAGTAGTAGCAAAATATTTCAATTTTATTTGCAGATTTTTTAAGGAAAGTCCACATAATGGATGTTATGTGAAAATATTTATTTCGTTCTATGTTGTTCTTTTTCAGCGTCGACAAAACTTTATGAGCAGTAAAAACATAATCTTTTTTTCTCGCTCAAATTGCTTAAATCTTCAGTAAGTATTGCAGACGTAATTGAGTTTAGGGTCTATTCTGATCTATCAGCGGATTCCTCAAGGAATCTCTAAGCAGCTCATAAAATTGATTGTTTGCGCTAGAAAGAGGTGTGGAAATCTGGAAATAGTTTTTTTTTTTTTGGTAAATATCAGTTAACTAAAAAATAATGCATAATTTATTACTATCCTTACTTTAAATATAATCATTTGCTCATTTAAAATACCGTAACAATGTCTTGGCACAAAAATTTGACTTATTCGTAATTTTTATCTGTAGAAATCTGCTTTAAACTTCTATTATATTGATATAAAATAGCAAATCATTTATTTAGGATATTTAAAATCTATTTTAATTGTTTTTTTTTTTTTACAAATTAAGAAGTAATTTTACAAGATGGTTTAAAAAATGTGCAAAGTTAACCAGGGGTGTTGGTAACTTTGCACAAAATTAACAAAATTGAATAGCTTTAAGATGTGTATGGGATTGGTGCAAAGTAACCTCTTTTTACTTGTCTTTTTAAAGGAGTAATAATTCTAAGGCCAGTTTGATTAAAAACAAAAGATCAATTTTAGTATTATTTTGCTAAATAAAGAATGTAACATTTTATGATAAAAGAATACTGAACACCACCCTATTAAAATTACGAAACACATAAAAATGGTTCTTTTGTAGGTAAACTTAAGAAAAAAGCATTAAATACCTTTTTTTAAATTAAAAATCAAAATTAGCAAAACACAGTTCAAAAGCCCCATCTAAATTCTAACTTGGGCACTATTTCATTTTTTTCACAGCTTCAATAAAAACGTTTAGAGAGATGTGAGAGGATAATTAATTGCCTTATAGAACTTTAACTCGTAACTTCTTTTTTAAAGATGATAAAACTATGGAAAAAAACCACTCTTTAAAAGCATATCTTCATCAAAACATACACTTTTAGTGCTGAATTACCAGGGATCTTTAGGAACTCCTACACACCAAGTTGATCAAAGATTAGTAGCCTTGTAAACAACAAAAGGTGCTAAATTTCACCTGGTGCATGAGCTGATATCGTTATAGAAATAGTTGTCTTAGAAGTGTTTGTTATATTTGTGGGGTATTTACTGGCTATTTTTACTAAGTGTTTTTTTGAGTTAGGGTCATTAGTTAGATTGGCTATAATTGTATATGTTGTCTGGTTGAGGATTTTACATGGCTTCGGTAGGATATTGAATATCTACTTTTACATGGCTTCGGTAGGAATTGAAATATCTCTTGAAATACTCGTTAGAAATTTATTTTTTTAATTTATTTGTTATTTATATTAGTCAAAGCGAGTAAAAATTTTCAGGTACAAAAATGTTCTTGTACAGCTAATTAAAGAGTCATTAAGAGCAAATCAACTGACCTTATAAATTTTACGCATTTTTTAATAAGTAATTAATAGGATTGTTTTAATTTCCTATTAAATTACTCAAAAAGTATATATAAGACCGATAACTGCTTAATCATTAGAAAGCTAATTGATTAATTAACGCAGAAATTAAAAAAGTTTTTAAACTTCTTATCATTTAGAAAACTAACGAAGAGATAATTAAATAGCCGTCCAAAAAAAAAAAAAACTGACTACAAAGTTTTAAAAGCCGCTGCATTATGTAATGCGCACCGTAATGAGTTTTGAGTTAAGAGCTTTAAATCTCACTGGTTTAAAAATCACTTGTTTATCTTTATCTCTTGTAGATATAGATATAGAAAAATTTAAAAAACCCGTTTTTCCCCCCATCATGCATGCCTCAGGAGAAGCATACATCCTAGGAACACTAAATTTAGATAGGTATCAATTCAAGTTGTTAAAACACTAAGTATTTATCTTAGATTTGTTTAGCTGACCTTCTTCTCACTTATTCATTTCATGTTGGCAAAAGAACAATAGAAAAAGCAATTTTAAACTGCAAAATAAACTATTTAGCTGCCTCTATATCAATAAAGTTTAAGCTCTATTGATATAGAAGCAGCTAAATAAACTTTTTCTAACAAATTTTTAAATTTCTGTATATTTAAAATATATTCAAGTGCTCATTATTATTATTATTATTATTATTATCATTATTATTTTTATCATTATTATTATTATTACTATTGCTATTATTATTTTTATCATTATTATTATTATTACTATTGCTATTATTATTATTATTATTATTATTATTATTTTTATCATTATTACTATTATTACTATTGCTATTATTATTATTATTATTATTATTATTATTATTATTATTATTATTATTATTATTTTTATCATTATTATTATTATTACTATTGCTATTATTATTATTATTATTATTATTATTATTATTATTATTATTATTATTATTATTATTATTATTATTATTATTATTATTGTTGTTGTTGTTATTATTATTTTTATCATTATTATTATTATTACTATTGCTATTATTACTATTATTATTATTATTATTATTTTTATCATTATTATTATTATTACTATTGCTATTATTATTATTATTATTATTATTATTGTTATTAGTATTATTATTGTTATTAGTATTATTATTATTATTATTATTATTATTATTATTATTATTATTATTATTATTGTTATTATTATTATTATTATTATTATTATTATTATTATTATTATTATTATTATTATTATTATTATTATTATCATTATTATTATTATTATTATTATTATTATTATTATTATTATTATTATTATTATTATTATTACTATTATTATTATTATTATTATTATTATTATTATTATTATTATTATCATTATTATTATTATTATTATTATTATTATTATTATTATTATTATTATTATTATTATTACTATTATTATTATTATTATTATTATTATTATTATTATTATTATTATTATTATCAATCATCTTCATCATAATCATCTTTATATAAACGTAATTGTTCTAATAAATTACATAATATTGTGGTGAATATTGCGTTATTTGCAATTTAAACTGTAAAAAAAATCTCTACTCTTGTGATAAAATCTTTTAAAAAGTTTATCTTTTTTCTTACGTCACCCCTAATTTTTTTTCCAATATTTTTTTTTTTTTTACCACTCTTTTGTAACGTGAAAAGTATTTTTTTCAATTGCTTCAATTAGAAACACGATTTCTCGGATTTGTTTCAAATGTCATTAAATTTCAGTATTTTCCGTTCAGACATTTTTCTGTTCTGATAATTTACCATACTAAGCGGATATTTTTCGATGGCAATTTATTAAAATAAAAAAAGAGAAAATGTTTCCGCCGCTGTTCTTTGAAATCAATATTAAAGTCTTCTAGACGGAAAAGAATTGCATTTATGTCGAGTAGTAGGGGCATTTGAAAGGGCTTTTATTTTTTTGATGAGCAAGCACTTATTTTACGGGTTGGTAAGACATTTACATAATTGACTGAGCCACTGACGTAGAGAGGTAGGGTAAATGAAAAGAAAACATTCTTTTAAAATTTTTTGTTTTGTTTTTTTCACTTTTTTTTATTCTGAGCGAAGCTTTACTTTCTTTTTACGTTTTTTAAATTTTAATTTTTTATCCTTGGCTTCAAAAATTTTCACTTCAACATGATGTCACTTTTGAATGAGAAAGAAGCAGCCTAGTGAAAAAAGTTCTAACAGTTGATATCAATTTTTGCAAACAGGTGCTATCGAGTTTTGCAAGCAGGAGCTATCGAGTTTTGCAAAGAGAATGAAATCAGTCATGAACGTCGTTTCGGTGAAAACGCCAAATGTCTAAAGAGAAAGCAAACAATCTTGGACAAAATTAGTCGAAAGGTTCTGCATTCCACCCACATGGCCTTCGTTTTTTCTGCGGCAAAATATTCTTTTTTATCCTGAGCACAAATAGCCTTACGCCATTGAATAGATGTTATTTACAAGCACTCTTTTTTAAAAATATTTTAAGTTAACAACTTTCTATTAATCATTAAACAGTTAAATATTTAAATATTTTCATATACTTAAAAAAGTTTTTTTTTATATACATTAAGTTTATCATCAACTTATTGATATATTTATATATTTTTATATATCATTTATGTATTTTTAAGCTTTTATTAACTTTAATAAATACAGAAGCAGTCTCTAAAGCAATAACTTTATTAATTATATTGTAGAATAATTATTATAATCTAATTATGTTAATAGGTATTAAGGACTAAAAATATTGGATATATTTTTGAAACACAGCTCAATAATTCGACTATTAACTAAGCTCGACTATTCAATCGGCTTTAATTCCTCTAATAAGCTCGATTCTGATTGCTGCTCGTTTAGTTAACTCTCAAATAAGCTTGAATAAGACTGAGCAGGGGTGCAAGATTAAAAAAAACAATCGAATTTCAAAAACATTATCTGTTTAGGATTGGTTCGTTTTAAAATTTTATCTCAGTTCCCATAGGATTTTTTGCTGCACTGAGAGTACAGCTTTCCACTCTGACATATTCCTTTGTTTACTTTTTTCTATTCTGGTCATTTTTGTTTCAACTCAGACATCATAATGTTTTGATAACTCCATAAACGACTTTATACTTTTTGAGTTTGTATATAGGTACAGTTTTTAGTTTAAAACTATTGCTGTTGCACATCATCCTTATCTGTTCTTAGAAAATATTTCAAGTACTTTCTAATGAAAGATATTCTTTGGATTGACGTTATTTACTGCTGCAACTATAAAAGTACCACTTAAGCTATCTACAACTGTTCACAACAGACCGAGCCTCGTTCAATCTGAAGGATAACGTTGCTTTATTTTCGTCTATATATGTTTGACGTCTTATTTTGTTCCGAATAAAAGTAAAAATTAATCAACAACTTTTATTCGGATCATTAACTGCGTTTAAAGCGCTTTTAACATAAGTAGATATATTTTAGCCATTCAATCAAGTTTATTTAATTCTTCATTTTACAATTCGCAAGTCACCGGTACAAATACAGACATTTTCTTGTTTTTGAACATTCAAGATTAAACTTTAAACAAAAGGACTTACAAACTAGTACTAATTATTTAATTATGAAATGTCTGCTATCTAAAAAATTGCGATATCAGAAATTATATTTAATCCCAGCCAGAAACTAAACTAAGGTTGTGATAAGACACGCGATAAACACTGAACAATTATTTTATTGCGCGCTTATTTGATAAAGAGCTTTTCGAATTTTATCTTATAGTAGGTATGTGCGTATCTGCGATTTACGGCACCGATTTTAAAGTTAAAATCTGTGACCATTTTTTCAGCGCGTGCTCGAGGTAGGTATCGTAAGGATGGATTTTTCTCGTCTTTTTTTTAGAACTTTATATTGACTTAGATAATATTTTAAAAGTAGAGTGTTGTAAGTTTATTGCAATCTGTTTTTTTTTTGCAGTTACTAACGTTTTTAGTGATTTCATTGCTATTGAAAACTTCATTCCTGTTCTGGAAGTGAATTGACATTGAAGGAATGATGGGTTTTTTTTCTAACTTTTGAATCAATTTTATATATCTATTTTCTATGTACCTGCCAAATTTTATTAAAAAATAATGACACGCTCATATTCTATTTTTGCACGCAGTAAAGGTACCAAATATTCTTCTGTTGGAGAGGTTGGGGGGGGGGGGGAATTAAGTTTATGAACCTTTTGTATATTTGACTTTTTTATTCATTAAAAAGTTGTTTTTTTAGAAAAATGAAACTTTATTTAAAATATTGGTGATTTTTTAAAAGTATTCAAAACATGATTTACACACAAAAACACACAAAAAAACCATATTTTGTTATTAGTTGAATAAAAATATAACCGAGGCAAAGTAATGCGCTAAAAACTAAACATTGAAGTTCTATTATAAAACCACTGTAAGCCGAACGCTAATTTTTTAAGTTGGTTGCAGTTTTCTTAAGAATTCCTTATAATGAATTTTTGTCACTTAAGTGGGCATAACTTTTAGTAGGATCATTAGTTTTTTATGAAATTTTCACCATCGTTATACTGATTTAAAGCTCTTTACAATGATGTAAAATAATTAAATAGCTGAATAGTTTAAAAATTTTGCACACATACCTACTTATAGCGTATTGTACACGGTGTTCACCGATTACATACTGGGCCCCCTCTTACTAGCACAACTAATACTATATTTTTTAAATAGCTGTCAAGAGATTTTCTTTTTTTTTTTTATTTGAAAATTTAAATGAAACGAATTCATAGTTCGTTGCTTACTATTGTTTTTAATATGTAAAGATTATAATTATTAGATTTTTTTTACTTCATATTCAGATCATTTAAAAGATTAATGAAAGAAATATAGCTCTTGTTATTTTGCTTTAAAAAAAAAAAAAAGGTTTACACTGCTGATAAAATTACAGTGCAAAGTCCGCTGATACAAATTTATGAATATTCTTTGAAAATTGATAAAAGTCTTCTTTCTTACATTTTAGAAATTAGTAACTAAAACAAATGCTAAAAGTTCATAACTCTACAAACGGCACCCAGTTCAATGTTACTACATCTTCTGCATTCTTAAGTGTTAATGATTTGGCGCCTTTTTGGTTTCTTCATGTATTACCAATAACAATTATACTTTTCGGACTCGTCGGAAACACCATTACCGTATTTGTGCTACGCAAGAAGAAATATGCATCGACTTCGACTTGTTTTTACATGAAAATGATGGCGTTTTCTGACAACACGTTGATGATCTTATTCTTCATTCGCTATTTAAAACAATTTGCAGTAATCGATATCAATCAGGATTTTTTCTGTGTTACGTACTTTTTTGCAAAAAGGGTTACTTTAGGTGCATCAGGGTGGATTTTGGTGTTAATGACGCTGGACAAATATTTATGTTCCCGGTTTCCATTGCACGCAAAAAGCTTATGTACAATCAAGAGAGCTCGATTTTGTCTTTTTGTAGTTATGTCAGTGTATGTAACAACTCACCTACCGTATTTTTGGAGGTATTCGAATGTCAATGCAATTACCCTTTCAGATAAATGCCCCATCAAATTGGCTGAAAATTTTGTTAGAATGTTTACAGTTTTCCGTATTACTTTGTTAGATAACATTTTACCGTGGTTATTGGCATCGCTGTTCACAATTTTAATGTCCCGCGAGCTCTATGTCATGTCCAAGAAATCAGCGTCAGTTAGAAGACGCACCATGAACAAAAGTATTCCAAAGAAAGTAAAATACATGGCTATTTTTGACTCATGGGCATTTTTCCTTCTAACGTTCCCTGCTGCTGCTTTAGACCTAACAAGATTATTTCCAATATTTATTTCTGATAAAATGCTGTTTCTACTTTATGAAACATTCGTTTACTTGCTGCACGTGAATTCTGCAGTTCATTTTTATTTCTACGTCATAGTGTCGAAAAACTTCCGAAACGATGTCATTCAACTTTTTTCAAAGAAAAGACCGTAACAGACCTTAAGTTAGGTAATTATCTGTGGTTTCGGGGGGAAATATCCGTCTTACTGGATTTTTTATGTTTTTTTTTTTACTTAATGTTTTTTAATTTTTTTTCTTTTTTTTTCTTAAAAAACAAATAAGCAAAAACGACACAAACGTTAAAAACACAAAATACGCACAAAGAATAATTCTGAGACAAAGTTATTTAAATTTGTTTTAAGCCGGTATAAACTTTAGGATAACCAGATGAAGCAACAAAAGAATAATAAAATGATAACAGAAGAAGAAATAAAAGGTTTAATTTTCATATTGCTGCAAACAATATTTCTGTGGGGACTGAAAAATGGTGTAATGCACTCGGTATTTAAACTTACTAAGTGTCTGGTAATTGTAATTATTGTTAAAGAAAATATTTATTATGTTGGGTGTTACTTAATTAAATAAGAATTTAAAAATTTTTAAATAGTTTTTACTTTAGTTATACTAATTCAAGCAATTAATTTTTAAAATTTTACTTGCAAGTATGTTTGCTATGCTTAGTCAAGACTGAGCCGTAAATGCCTTAGAGAAAGAGCAGCACAAGCCTTAAGATTAGGAATGTTATAAATTTTTTTGGACAGATGAGCAGAGAAAATTGAAGTAAACGAGAACAAAACGAGTGTTAAATATATTTAACTTATTTTAGTTATATAAATACAAATTATGAATTTTTTTTGAGTGTTGGTTTTAGCAGAATGGATTTAAAGCAACAAATGCATACTCATCACTCCCCTTTCAAATTAATAACCAAACCCCCGTAAATCAAACACTTTCACTGCAAGCTTTATTAAACTTATTAGTCAGCTGATGGCTTTTAAAAAAATAAAATGAAAAAAGTGACGTCTGAGTCATCTATAATCATTTGTGTGCGTATGTGCATGCGCGCAGGTGTGTGTGCGTGTGTGTGTGCGTGTGCTTTACCTTGGAATAAGGAGGAGTAAATTTCAATCAACATCTTTTACCTTTAATTATATTTAACACCTAATATCTTTAATTATATTTAATAATATCAATAACTTTATTTATACTGTTATTTAAATTTTTAAACTTTAGTTTTTTAATTTAAGTGCATTTTTTTTTGCTTTCTTTTTCCTTTTTTCTGCTTTTTCTTGCTTTTTGACTTTCTTTTATTTCTCTAGTTGGTGTAAAGTTGGTGCAATTCCAGCGTTGTTATAAAGGTTTACGTTGATAAAAGAGTGCACAAAAGGGCGTGGCAAAAAAAAGGGACACGTATAATTGTGTTGGCCATTTTTTTTTTTTTACAATTAAAATACTCCAACCCAGGCTATACACAATTCTTTCATGGTATATGGAGATAAAAACAAGATTTTAATTAATTTAAATGTTAAAATTATTATAAAGGTTTAAAAAGAAGAAATTCTGTACAATTTTTAAAACGGTAATATATGAAAATAAAATCAGAGAATAGATTGCTCAGAGAAAAAAATTGAGCTTAACGTTAACTAAGAAAGACTATGGTGGGGCGTTAAAAATGTGACAAAGATTGACAAGATAAAAAACCACGCTTGATCATCGTGTTGACAAGCTGCGAAGAAACTTGGTTCTAACCATCATGTTGTATCAAAAACATCAAAAAAACATCAAAAAGCAGAAATACAACGTAAAAAGAAAAAAAAGGTTTCATTAAGGATTAAAGAGCAACAATTTTGAAACAACATCAAGCTGAGTGTGGTAGACGCCATCGGAAATTTAAAGATTTTGAATGGGTTTTTAATGATGATTCTTGTTTTACCCTTTAGCATAGTACAATTAGATAAAAAGGATTTTTTTTTTTTTTTCAATAAACTCTGTGTAAAATGTAGCCCAAATGCCAAGTTTAAAAAAAAATTTCACGTTAGAGATGTTAGGAACGTAAATATTTTTTAATATAATAATTTTTTTAACGTAATATTTTTTGAAGCTCACATCAATTTTCATCATTCAAAATTTCAAAATTTTAAATAAAATTTTAAATGAAACTTTAAATAAAATTTTAAATAAAATTTTGAATAAAATTTTAAATAAAATTTTAAATAAAATTTTAAATAAAATTTTAAATAAAATTTTAAATAAAATTTTAAATAAAATTTTAAATAAAATTTTAAATAAAATTTTAAATAAAATTTTAAATAAAATTTTAAATAAAATTTTAAATAAAATTTTAAATAAAATTTTAAATAAAATTTTAAATAAAATTTTAAATAAAATTTTAAATAAAGTTTTAAATAAAATTTTAAATAAAATTTTAAATAAAATTTTTTTCAAAATTTTTTTCAAAATTTTTTTCTATTTGAAAATGCTTTGAAAAAATCATGTGACTATGCGTATTACAGAAATGAATTTCAAGTAACTTTGTTTTAAAAGTTTTTTTAATTTGACTAATAATATTGTTGAACTAAAACAAAGCGCACAACTTTCAAATTCAGATCAATCGCGAATTTTTTGTATAGAAGGATTTATTAAAAATTCATCACAGTTGCAGGATACCCTTCAAAAAAACAAAATTTTTTTGCCTAGTACTTCCATTAATTCGGTCACTCTATCAACTGGAGACAGCGCTGCTATGCAAGCAATCGAATGCTTTTTTAACTAAAGTTAACATTGTCAGCTGGACACTCCAACAAACTGTTATTGAAATTTATACGGCTTTAAACCATTTAAGTTCGTTGGTTCATTTTGAAACTGTGTATGATCCTTTTTATTCTTTTACAGGGGGAAAAACTTGTTTCGACTGATTATAGGAAAACAAGAGTGATGAAAAGCACAAGGTTTTTTGATGGAGGTAAAGTCAGTGACGCAGATGCAGTTTTATCAGCCAGAAAAAAAGTCTTCTTATTATTTATAGTTTTTCAAAGGAGATGAAAAAAAGGAGAAACAAATGTTTATCAGACTTTTTAAGATAGATTCAGTTTATTGAAAAAAAATCAGTAGCATGTCAGACATAAAATAATTTTGGGAAAAGGCAGATTGCTTCGTGCAAAACTATCAATGTGATTTAGAAGTGGAGCAAATGTTGAAATTTTTACATTATTCCGAAAAAAAAAAAACTTTTCCAAATGAATGCTTTGCATTGCGGGTTTACTTTAATATCCTGGAAAAACACTGTCGTTAGTTTTATACCGATTGTTATCGTGAGAAAATTTATCTTGAGTTCTGTAAAGTTATTACTTACTTATAGAAAGGCTTTTTTTTTCAGTAATTTTTTTGCAAAAGCATCTCTTGCTAGAAACTTTTAAGCTGTAACGCACCTCGTAAATTTTACTTACAACTCTAGCTGATTATGTAATTATGTGTGATTCATCAAATATTATATTAATGATGCTTTAAATTTCCGTTTTGTTAATTTTTTTATTTTTCCTTATTTGGAAAATTGATTGTCTTTGTTTAAGATCAGCTTTTAAAAATATTTCTAATTACTATAGCAATTATGACTAGTGTATTAGATTTTCTTACCGTAACAAGTCTCTCGTGTTTGCAGTTTCTTATAAAGAAATATTCTGACGCATTTAGTTTAATCTAATTTGATCAGCGCAAAACAACTTACATCATCAAAGACTAATTCTTTTTAATGAGAAAGAGTTGTGTAAAACCAATTAACAATTAGCAATAGAGTTCCAGAGCACACGAGCAGGAAATTGCCATAGGTATATCCGGGTTTTGACTATATAGTTTCAACGTGATTGTTTATCGAAAAATCTTAAATACACAAAAAAATATTTGTAAAATCTTCGTTATAACAAGATAATAAAGAAATAAGTATTTTACAGTAAAAGTTTTAGATAATTTTTTTAAAGAACCTCAAGAAATCGTTTTTAAAGTTTTTCAAATATATTACCCTTTTATAAACGGTAGGGCAAATAATTTTGAAAAATAATGTAGGACAAAAATATCTTTAGGCAAAAGTTGAACTAAATTAATAGTTTCAGAACCTTTTTTTTGTAGTTTGTTTTTATCGACTATTGTTTCGAAAATACCATGATTTTCTAATCTCCGTTATACTGATCTCCGTTATAGTGATCAACTGGTTTTTTTGTTGTTGATATTTGCTGAACGTTTTAATTGCATGAACAAATATTTCTATGAAATCTAAATTATGGGATTATATACGATGTTATATTTTAGATTATATTTGATTTTCATGCAATAGCTCATACAAAAATTCATTTTAATCATTTGGCAAACTTGCAAAGGTATGTCATCTTGATTAATTATTATAATTGATTATTCATGATTAATTATGATATTATTTTGATGAAATTAAAATACTTAAAATTTCTCTTCAACTCGTCAACTCATATTGGTCCTTAAGGTTCGTAAATGAATGTGTTATTTACAGAAGCATGACAAAAATACAATAGATCTCAGGATCCAAGTATCTTGATTCCTGGAGGTAATTTTTGGTATAAAGCATTAAAGAATCTTACGTTAGTGTAATAGGGACGCTATTTAGATATATAGTCATAATAAATAGTGCAGAATGAGTGTAGAATGACTATTAACCTCGCAAATGTTAATACAAATTTTGATTCAAGATTTATCTTGTTTATAATCTTCATCCCACATAGAGTTTTAGATAAAGCTACTTTAGACTCAATATAAAATGCTAAAACATATATTTTTTTTTAGTTTGCTGGTCATGAGAAGAAGAAAACTCTGTTTTCTTTTACGTAATTTTCTATATAAAAAAAATTTTTATCAAGCCTTTTACTTCTTTTAAGAGTTCTGAAGAGATTCCACAAAATGTAGTTATGATGACTTTACTTAAATATGACTAATTTTTTTAAATATGAACTAAATAATTTCCTAAATATCATCAATACAATTTCTCTTATATTGGTATGATGACTTACGTTGAGCAAATAAAGTGTCGAAACCTTTGATTGTATTGATGAATGGAACAGTTTACACTGATACACCCAAAGGCAACTTAACAACGGATTATTACTATGGCAACCAAATCAATAGTTCTTCAATTAATCAAATAAATCAAATATTTGACAAGATGTAAGCCAATTTTAGCCAATTAAATTGGTTGTATATTTACTGTTTTAAAATCAAACATTTTATTTTTAGACAATGCAGAAGTTTTAATGAAAATGAAAATCAGGTTTGCTTTTTCGAAGATTGTCTTTTATTGGGGATTTGTCACTTATCGGCTTTAGCAAACCTTATCGCAATAGTAAGGTGTGTGAAACTTGATCATTCATACTATGAATGATCAAGAACTGAACAATCCCTTTTATAAATTTCATGGCAAGGTACCTTTTGAATCTTGCAATTTTGTTTACAAAATGTTATCGAATATCAAAATTAACTAGAACATATAACAATTAATCGAAGAAAACTGAAAAACGTTCTCAATATACAATTATTACAGTAATTTCCATGAAATAGAATCAAAAACAGAAAGTTATTGAAACTGCGCTGAGCATTCGTACTGTAATGCTACTACGTAAATCTGCTAACGACTGCCTTTTTATAAAAAACTTTGGTGCATGTTATGAAGAACGGTTTTCAATAAAATTAAATTTTTATAAGCAGCATGTATAAAAATACATACACATTATTTCAGTAAAAGGTTTTTTTGACCAGCTGAGATTTATTTTGAAAGCCGTTGAAATCATTCCGTTTAAGTTTATTTCATTACGTTCAGTCAAACAACTTGAGGTTCACCTGGAGTTCAGTAAGAGAACTTTAGAATTTTACTTTTTTACGAACCTAAATTTTTGAAAATATTTTTTAAACGCTTAAGATTGCGAAGTGATTTAAGAGACCAGGATACTTCATCAAAATAAATTTATTGTCCATTCAATTTTCATCGTCATTTCTTTCGTAACTTCTTCAAAATAAAACTACACACAAAAAAAAACAACAACAACAAAAAAAAAGAATAATACATTTCTCATTTTTACCCAGCTCTCTCTCTCAACGATTTTGTATCTCAAAAATTGCTTTTGATGAGATTTGGAATGATTCAAAATACAAAAAACATCACATTAACTTCGAGACGCATTTGAAGGTTTTTAAAATTTTAAAATATTCTGTACTAAAAACTTCACGAAATATGAATCAATTGCACATCTTAAAAAAAAGAAAATTACAAACCTCCACAACGGTTGAAAAGCTGTGACGTTGATTCCCGGACCAAAATTTCAGCTGATAGAAAGAAAAACAGCAGATAGCGTATATAGATCGGAAGAAAGCAGCGTGGAATATAGTAGCTGGAATATCTATAACTTTAACTAGAGGATGAAACATCAAATGATTCTAGTTAATAAATAGAACTTGAACAAGCTGCAAAATTTAACTATCGGCGTCGGTTTTTTGGTTTTCAACAAATAATAGATAAAGTACAAATTTTTGTATCACCAATTTGAAAAAACTGAGTTTAAACTATTTATATATTTAAACAGAAAGATTCCAGAAAAAAAATTCCGATGCCTCGCATACCTTCCGTTATTTTGTTTCAACCTCTTAAGATATTGCCCAGAATTGCTATTCGGCTAAAACTCAAACAAATTTTTATAACACTTTTTTAATAACGGATTTATGTATGAATAAAAATTCTACTCACCAAAAGCTTTGGTGTTTTAAACGCATAAAGAATTTCATTTCAATAAACTTCAGAAAATGCTACTTATCTTAAAAGACTGGTGTAGAAATTGGTCATTATTCGTCAAAAACCACACGCCGATGCTTAGTAAAATTCATTCTACAACTTTTTCATGTAGAAGACAATGAAACTGAGAGGATTAAGATTAACAATTAAAATTAAAAGGGGGTTGGGGGTGGGGGGTGGGAGTGAGAGGGGGTGAACGTTGGGCATGTTTGATGATCACACTAAGGAAATCGTAATTAATTGAGTTTTAACTTGAAATAAATATATTTTTGAAAAAATAATTTTAATTATAATTAATTTGGACACTCATTTATTATGATGGAATTGAACTCCAAGCATTCTATATTTTAAATCCCCAATTAAAAAGCAGATTTTTCATGCGTACATAAAACATTTTGTCACCTAAGCAATATTGTTTTGTAAAAAAAAGTTAATCTTATTATAAAGTTGATCCGTTAATATTGCTGTTGAATCAAAAAGAAGTATTTCCGATCACTAAAATCATCAAAATTGAAAAGCCCACGTGCGTCAACAAATGCGAGAATCATATGTAAACACGCTTTACAACTTTTTTATTTATTTAAACGATAAATAAATAAAAAGATGTAGAAAGCTTTTTATTATCGCATGACAGAAACGTGAGCAAGGAAAGTGAAATAGATATGCTACTTAACCATTGCAAATATAGCATTTCATAACAGTACAAAACTCCTTGGACTCACTTACTAACCCCCATAGCTATTGTCAAAGTATTTAACAACAAATTGCATTTATGGGATCAGATAAAAGCAATATAAATGTACTTCCTTTCTATTGTTATTTGATGTTAATATTGTGTTGGTCTTAAGTAATTGAATAAAATTTAACTTCATTTCAATTAAAAGAAGATTATCAAATAATAATCCCTCCTTATAAAATTTCACGGAAGTTTTGCAGATTTCAGCTGAAGGAAGTAATCCGTTGTAAAAAAAAATGTCAAAAGGATGTTTTTAAAGTAGAATATTATTGTAGAAACTGTCATACAAGTAAATAGTAATGCATCATGCTGGGAATACGAGGCCAAGCGATCATTCCACCTTCAATGGTACACACACTACACACGGCATTGATAAACTGGCGCCATTTTGGTTTAACCATGTTCTTCCATTAATCATTATCATTTTTGGACTTATAGGAAACACCATCACGATATTTGTGTTAAACATGAAAAAATACGCTTATGCTTCCACTTGCTTTTACATGAAAATGTTGGCGTTTTCTGATAACACGTTGATGATTTTATTTTTCATTCGTTGGCTGAATAATCTTCCTGATATCCATATTAATCAAGATCATTTTTGTATTGTATACTTTTTTTTAAAACGAGTCACTCTGGGTGTATCAGTGTGGACAATGATGTTAATGACGCTTGACAAATATTTGAGCTCAAGATATCCGTTGCACGCAAAAAGTATATGTACAATCAAACGCGCTCGAGTTTCTCTTCTTGTAATTATCTTGGTTTACGTAACGGCTCATTTGCCGTATTTTTGGAGCTATTCGAACCTTCAAGCAATCACCCTTTCAGATAAATGTCCAATTAACATGTCTAAAAAGTTTTTCAGAATGTTTACGATAATTCGTATCCTAGTAGTTGACAGCGTTTTTCCATGGTTATTAACATTGGCGTTCACGATTTTATTGTCTCATGAATTGTATCTCATGGTAAAGGCATCGGCGTCTCTCAGACGCAAAGTCAATAAAAACACCCCTAAAAGAATTAAATACATGGCTATTTTTGACTCATGGGCATTTTTCTTCTTAACGTTCCCTGCATCAGCTTTAGATGTAACAACTCTTTTTACAACAATTAGTTCTGATAAAACATTATACATACTTTACGAAACCTTTGTTTATCTTGTGCATTTAAATTCAGCGTTGCATTTTTATTTCTATATCATAATATCAAAAAACTTTCGCAACGACGTTATTGTACACTTAAAAGTTTTTACACATTCACGAAATGTCGCGTAAAATAATACTCTGATCAATTTATTTTCGTACTTGTGTTGTACTTTGTTTAGTATAAGATAAAACGAAAACGTTGCATGCTGGATCTTTTTTTTCTAAAACATAAAACTGATTTTTTTTCAGATCTGCTAAGATTATAAAAGTTTTAATGATGAAGAAAAATATGAAACAGGAATAACGAATCAAAAAGTCTTCATGCTCACAATGTTCATGCGATAAGCAAAAGACAACTGTAAAAACTTTTATCTTCAGGCTGATATTGACAATGTATTCAGGCTAGTATTAACAATCTGTCGTGAACGATGATCACCAACAGTCCCGTATTTTCATACCATTTAAACCGAATATTAATATATACTTTAAATTTAACATAACCATTAAATTTATAAATTTAATATGATGTAAAAATTAAATAATTAACAGTTTAAAATTGAAAAGAACTAAATACGATAATCTCCAGCTGAGTCAGAAGTAGGACCAGGCTTTGAGATTTCCAGAACACCACTCACATCATGTACTTCTACGACAAGTTTGAGTTCTCCTTTTTATTTTTAAAAAAAATAAAAGTAAAAATTTCGAGTGTTTCTTATTTTTCACAGCTTTCAATTTTTCCAGGTGTTTTTCAATAAATTATTATATATAAGATATTTATATTATCAATAAGTTTAATGAAGGTGATAGAAAATTCATTGTTAGGGAACGCAGCATCTGTTTTTATATAATCTGTTTTTATATAATGGTTCCTCTTTAAAAATACAACATCCTCTAGACCTACCATTCTTTTTTCTTTTTTTAAAAATAACTGAATTTGTTTAATTATGACGTTTTTTTTTGTAATTATAACTCAAATAAATTTCAACAAAAGAAAAAAACGTGTTAAATTATTTCAAATAAGTCTGCTTCTTACGCATCTAGTTTTTTTAAAAACAAATGACCGAAATATATAAAGAAAAGTAATCGGCTTAAGAGGGCAACACGCGATAAAATGTAAGTAAACTGTTTGCGAGAAAAACGATACGATAGCAAAAAACCATCGCGATCAATCTTCATTTAATCAGGACAGATTTAAAAAATTGGGTCATTGTAATTTTTTATGCCCATAATAAACAACACAAACTTGACTAACATTATTAAAGGTTGATGTTTTATCTAATTCTAGGTACACTGGCTACAAATCCACCAACTTTCATTGATGTTCCTAAAAGTTTTTTTTTTTTTAATAGTGGTGTTTAAACTGAATCCTTCACAATTTGAAAACTTTAAAGACGATTTACGATGGAATTTTAAATTTTTAATCCATGCTGTGAGGATCATAATTTATAACTTATATTTAGGCGTTAATTAATCTATAATTTTTTTAAAAAAATTTTGTAATTATTAACATTAATCTTTATGAAGGTTTCTAAAAATTGTCAACAGATTAAACTACCAAAGCTCCACCGGCCCGGCTGTGTCCTCTAGTCACCTACTATTGATTGAATTGGCCGCATCCAGTTTAATTAATTAGCAGGAAGGGGGGGGGGGGGGAGGAAGGGAACGAAATGAACGGATATTTTCAACTGTTTTACCAATTTCCACTGTCAAACATGGAAGCAGCAAAAGGTTTTCTCATTTACTTTTCATGATTATAAGCTCAATGAGGCAATGAATTTTAATTCTAATGAAATTTTATTTCTAGATTCTTAATTCTTTGTAGACCTAAATATAAAAAAAGTTATGACTCGTTCAAATGACGTTCAAATGACTGATACCCAGGTCCTTTTAAAAGGGATCCATTTGAAGAATTTGCCAACAGAATTAGATAAATGAACATCTTTACCGCATCTTAATAAAGTTAATACATGGCGACTTAATAATAAGCAGCGGGTGCATAAGAAAGTTAAGCTTGATATGTTTTTATTAAAGGGAGAAATTAGAGATCTTAAATTAGTTCACAGCATAATTATTAGGGCCCATTAATGTTAATTAACCTTGGAATATTTTTCAAGTAAAATCTCTGTGTTTTTATTACATATGTATATTTATTGTAGTAAATTGCATAAATTACATAAATTTTGGTGAAAACTGTGCTATTTATAATTTAAGTAGTATAAACTCCGCCTCCCCACTTCACTCACTGTTTTATTGTGAGTTAAGTGGGAAGGGGGCTTATCTATTTCGAAAAGAAAAAATTCTGATCTCAACTTTTATACTGATTTGTGTCAAGTTGTTAAATTTTTCTAGGATTATCCCAAACAAAAAAAGGATTTTTAAATTTAAACGAGATTTTCTTTCTGTGAATTTTATTCCTACATTAACTATACAAATTCCTACATTAACTATACAAATTTGTACCACAATAAAATTTTGGCTCAATGAGTCAAAAACAAATCAAACATTTTACACATCTGTAACAACCAAGCATTTTGGTTATTAATATGTTTCTACAGTAATAAAATAATAGAACTTTAAAAATTCAGGACACTGTTCATAGACGGTTACCTATCTATAGTTAGAACCTTTAATGATCTTTCACGCCATTGCTTTAGTAAGCTCTCAAACTCTTAGACTACTTTAATTGTTAACGAAAAACTAAATGTTTTTCTTGAAATCATTGCGATTATTATTGAAATTAATAAATCAGTTTTTATATTTGAACATAAAAGTTGTAAAAAAATCGGCGGAGATGAAATCCTGAGATATTCCCTTAACTATGAGGATTTGTATAATTTAAGTCAGTGTTGGGAGAACTGACCAGGCCATATTCTCTTTATGAAAATACATAATTGTAAAAGGATCCATCAGACCAAGAACCTATTATATTTAATGAGAAACAATCTATAGATACTTGATTATTCTGTAAATCACATGGTATTTTTAAATGCAGCTTTATTTACGGGGAACCTTACGGGAAGTTCTTCAATCCTGTTAAGCATGTTTAAAAAATGTTCTCATGTTTTCATCTTAAAAAACCATTTTTAAATGGGAACCATTTAAAAAGATCAATAAAATTGATAAAATGGATAAAACATTCAGCAAAAATTGACTAAATTGTTGCTTTGATAACCTTCTCTAACATATAACCAAGAACATTTTTTTTAAAAAAAAACCTGACAGTAATGGTTCAAAATGTTTTCCTTATTTTTAAATCTTTGTAAACTCTACAAAATGTGAATTATTATTACCAAATTTAGCAGTCTCACGTTTTGTTAAATTTCATAAAGTAATTTAAAATACGAAGCATTGGTTTTAACTTTTACTTGTATGGTTGAGCGAGAACGAAAAAGAAAGAAAAAAAATTCACTTGAAAAAAAGTGCTTTGGTATGAGAACATCTACTATGCTCATAATAATTACTTTATTTTTTTAAATTAATTATTAATTTAATTATCAATTTTAATAAAATTGCTGAAACGCTGCTAATTACAAATTAAAAAGTTCGAGGCTCTTCGGAACTGATGGACAAAATTAGATGGACAAAATCCTGGCAAAGAAAATAGTATTTTTAGAAAAAAAAAGTCCTCTGACAAATTTTAAATTAAAAATTTTTGATGTTTTTAATCAAAAATCTTTAACTTAAAATGCATCACCTCAAAGATAAGTAACGTTGAAGAACAAGAACATGCATCACCTCAAAGATAAGTAACGTTGTTACAAATGGTTCGATTGTTTAAGAAATAAAAGAAAATTTCTAATTCTTAAATAGGTAGAAGTGAAGAGGGGGAGGGGGGGGCCTTCATATAAATGAGAAGGGGAGTTTGTTAGAAGGATAGACTTTTTAATCTTTGGTCTTTAGTTCGTTTTACATTTTGAAAGACCTACTTTTTGTGTGAGCACCGATAAAGGTTTGTCCATCCTTTTGATTATGAAAAATTATACTTCGAGAACTTTCATATAATAACTTTTTGTATAACATGATATTAAAACCAAGTAAGATGACCGAAGAGATTTTAATTAGAACAAAAAATTATCGCAGACATTAAGGCCGAAGATTTTCCAAAATTAAGAAGGGTTTAGACGTAATCAAATAAAACTTTATTCACATATAGTTATTTATAACATAAACTTTTATATTATTGTTATTATTATTATTATTATTATTATTATTATTATTATTATTATTATTATTATTATTATTATTATTATTATTATTATTATTATTATTATTATTATTATTATTATTATTATTATTATTATTATTATTATTATTATTATTATTATTATTATTATTATTATTATTATTATTATTATTATTATTATTATTATTATTATTATTATTATTCTATTCCCAGCAAACATTTAGTCTAAAAAAGACGTCTTAAATATGTCTTTAAGACGTATTAGACGTTTTTTATACATCTAAAAGACGTCTTTTTTAGACTCGATGTTTGCTGGGTTCATCGTTATTTTGTTTCTAAGAACTATGTAATTAACAGTCTCCTATTAAAACCTGTTTATGTTAGGATAATAAAGTGTTAAGTTTGGATCAAATAACTTACATTTATTAATGTATGTATGCATGCATGCATGTATGTATGTATGTATGTATGTATGTATGTATGTATGTATGTATGTATGTATGTATGTATGTATGTATGTATGTATGTATGTATGTATGTATGTATGTATGTATGTATGTATGTATGTATGTATGTATGTATGTATGTATGTATGTATGTATGTATGTATGTATGTATGTATGTATGTATGTATGTATGTATGTATGTATGTATGTATGTATGTATGTATGTATGTATGTATGTATGTATGTAAAAAAATCAATTTATATATTCAAATATTTTGTGAGTTTTGAAATAAAATTAACAGAAATCATTGAAAAACTCTACTTTATCAAACATTGTAGAAACAAAACTTATATAAAATTAGCTTCTATTGTGTTTGCATGACTTGCGATCGAAAATCTCTCGGCAATTTGTCTATTTATACTAAATGCAATAAATGCAAAAAAAGTAAAAGCAAAAAATAAATTTTGAACTTGAAGATTTTTTTCATATTTTTTCTGATTTTCATCAAAGCAAAACGATCTTGAAAAAACTTATCGTAAAAAAAGGTAAGACTCTCATAATGCATTTCATTCTAAAAACAAGACTCCCACAATGCATTTCATTCTAAAAACAAGACTCCCACAATGCATTTTATTCTAAAAAACAAGACTCTCATAATGCATTTCATTCTAAATACAAGGCTCCCACCATGCATTTTATTCTAAAAACAAGACTCTCATAAAGCATTTCATTCTAAAGGCAAGACTCCCACGATGATTCGTTTTTATTTAAAAATCACAATTTAAAATGAGCATTATCGCAGCGTTCAAAGCGAAACATCTAGACTCTTAGGCTAGTATTGAAAAAAATATTTAAAATACAACTTTATTGTAAAAAGAGAATCACAAATACTCTCAACATACGCATGCAAGCATGAGCACTCAATTGTATCTACACACACATAAACGCCCACTAGCTTACCTATTTTCATTTATTTTTGATAATTGTTTTCAAAGATCAGATGAAAGAAATTCAAAGCACACTTCATAATATTTTTTATTGATATACGAAGGCTATAATTATTGGATTAATTTTTGCTTTGAGCTTAGACCCAACCAATTAAGCGGATTAATGATAGAATTTATGGTTCTTGTTCCGAAATTTCAAAGCTTCAGAAGATATATCGCCTTTGATAGGCTTTATTGCTCATATACGATATAAAATCGCGATTATTTGTGCACTAGAGTGTTTTCTTCAATTTCAGAAAAGTTTCTTTAATATAAAAATTACTTATCTAGCTTAAGTTCTAGAAATTTTGCAAAAAAAATTTTAAGTATGCTAGTATAATTATGCAAGGGTCTGTACATACTTTAAGAAATTGTTTCCATCTCTTTAAAATTTACAGCGGAAAATTGATATGTTATGTTATTTATATTCTAGAAATTAATAAATGAAACAAATAAAATAATGTCCGATCCAACAAACACGAGTCGATTGAATGTCACTAGCAACGATGGTATCTTAACGACAGATGAATTGGCACCTTTTTGGTTTAAACATATTCTGCCAATAATCATTGTGTTTTTTGGAGTCATAGGAAACACCCTAACGGCATTTGTATTAAACATGAGAAAATACAGAACTACTTCGACTTGCTTTTATATGAAAACGTTGGCGTTGTCTGATAACTCGTTGATGGTTTTATTCTTAATTCGTTGGTTAAATCAACTTCCGAATGTATTCTTCAATCAAAGTCATTTCTGTATAGTTTACTTTCTTGCTAAGAGAGTAACACTAGGTGTATCAGCGTGGACTCTGATGTTAACGACGCTCGACAAATATTTAAGTACTCGATTTCCTTTGCACGCAAAAAGACTCTGTTCAATTAAACGCGCTCGAACTAGCTTTTTTGTAATTATTCTTGTATATGTAGTAGCTCATCTGCCATATTTCTGGACTTACTGGAATCCTAGTGCAGCCACCCTTGCAGATAAGTGTCCTATCAATTTATCTGAAGATTTTGTCAGGATATTTACCATACTACGCATTCTCTTGATCGACAGCGTCTTACCCTGGTTCTTAATTTCATTATTTACAATTTTATTATCTCGTGAACTGTATCTAAATTCGAAGAAAAGTTTGCGGACACTAAGAATAAGTGTGATTAACAATAAAACACCGAGAAGAGTAAAATACATGGCTATTTCTAATTCATGGACATTTTTCTTCTTAATTTTTCCAGCTTCAGCTTTAGATGTAACGCGATTATTTGTAACAATAAACTCTGATGAGCTACTTTTTATACTTTACGAAAGTTTTGTTTACTTGGTGCATTTAAACTCGGCAATACATTTTTATTTCTACATCATAGTGTCAAAAAATTTCAGAAATGATGTTATTCGGTTACTTTCACGGACGAGAATGTGAAAGCCGTACATGTTTTAATGCCGTTAAGTAAGCTGGCCTTGTCTAAAATGTTGATAAAAGAGCCTTCAAATCGATACTTACTGTTTATTAATAAGATTTAAGTATTTAAAAAACTTGCATGAGGATAGGCTATATATATTTATCTTATGATTGTTAAGCAGTGCATAAGCAAATATTTCATTTGTAACGGACGTTTTTGCAAATATTCAATGCTATCAAATGTCATCATTTTTTTGCTAACTTTGATTCAATAATTGTAACTACTACCTATAATGACAATTGTTATTAAAGCATTTATCAAATTAACATAATTACTAACATAATTTATGGTAGATTTTTTCCTTCTTCAACGAGACAAAAATTTGGACCTTTCTGAATTGAAAGGAAAATAACTCTTCAAACCTATTGGTTCTACTCACGCTTGTGTTATTACTTTATATCTGAAACGTTTATGATTTTAAGTCTCATCCCAAACTTATTTCTTGTTGACAGTCCATTTATTCTCCAGCAAAAGATTTCATCATTAAAGATCCAGAGCAACGAATGCGTTTTTGCAACGAGTAGTTATAAACGGCGCATTTGTTCAACCTGGTATATAATGGTTATGGTTACATTGTAATTTGTTAGGTTAGATACTGTGGTAGCATATATACATATAAAATTAAAAAAAAAAAAAAAACAACTTTAGAAGGATTAAGTCTTCTGCTCAAAAGCATTTAGAATTCTTTGTATAGTTACACACAATTAAAATTCTCGGCGGCAAAAAAAAATGTTTTTAAACTTTTGCAATACTTCGCCATTTTTGTGGTTGTTAGATTCGGTTGCCGTTTAATTTTAACTCGTCTTACATTTTATTTATTTTAATAATTTTTTATTTTTTTAGATTGTTAAATTTTACTTTATTCTTTTCTTTTTCTATCGGAAACTTTGACAATCAATTTATTGAGGGGGTTAAGCTCGGGCAAATCTGAAAATGGCCAAATATCATGTAAAAAAATTTGAAAGTAAAATGTCTCGTCCACTTTTTCATTCAAAAAAATTATTATAATAAATCATTCTTAATGAAATTAGAAACATACACTAAGTTGGCTTAATCTACCAAAATTCGTTTAAAATTTGCTTACGTTTTACAATATCATCTGGCTTAATGAAATCAATTATAAAAACCACTTTTGAATTGTATTCAGTCAAGTTTTCGAGTATTAAAAATATAGTTTTTGAATTAAATTAGTCACTCCATAACGTCATGGATGTATAGGAGATGGAAGTGCAACGATATTGAATAAATAAATACAAAATAGAATAAATAGAATAAATAATAAAAAATAGAATAAATAATACAAAATATCAACTAGTTTTGTAGCTACCTAAAGCACAATGGTTTCACGTCCAGGGAACTACTCCATCTACTTCATTGCTGTAGACTTATAGTTTATGAATATTATAGAATTTTCTTTTTTTATGTTTAACAGCAGAAATATATATAGCTAAGGATAAATAACCTATACATAAAATGAATGTAAATACAATAAAGAAAAAAACAATTTTTCAAAATTTTAAAGAGTTTAGCAAAGCCAATTTTATGGCAAACCGCAAGAATAACTAAGTATTTAATACTAATATTGCATGATTTACCAGCTATATATATAGTATTTTTTCCGATATGTCGCCATTTTTTGCTTCGACAACTCTATAAGCTTCATAATATATATCCCGTTATGCATTATTCTTTATTAGGTGTAGGTACGTGCGTGTTTCTGCGATTTACGGCACCGATTTTAAAGATAAAATCTGTGACCAATTTTTCACCCGGTGCTCGAGGTAGGTGTCGTAAGGATGGATTTTTCTCGTCTTTTTTTTAGAATTTTATATTGACTTAGATAATATTTTAAAAGTAGAGTGTTGTAAGTTTATTGCAATTTGTTTTTTTTTTTGCAGTTACTAACGTTTTTAGTGATTTCATTGCTATTGAAAACTTCATTCCTGCTCTGGTACTGAATTGACATTGAAGGGATGATAAGTATTTTTTCTAACTTCTGAATCAATTTTCTATATCTATTTGCTATGTACCAGCCAAATTTTATTAAAATATTATGACACGCACATTTTCTATTTTTGCACGTAGTAAAGGTACCAAATATTCTTCTCTTGTAGAGGCTGGGGGGGGGGGGGCGTTCAAGAATATGAGCATTTTGTATATTTGACTTTTTTATTCATTAAAAAGTTGTTTTTTTAGAAAAATGAAACTTTATTTAAAATATTGGTGATTTTTTTAAAGTATTCAAAACATGATTTACACACAAACACACACAAAAAAACCATCTTCTGTTATTAGTTGAATAAAAATATAACCGAGGCAAAGTAATGCGCTAAAAACTTAACAATGAAGTTCTATTACAAAACGACCGTAAGCCGAACGCTAATTTTTTAAGTTGGTTGCAGTTTTCTTAAGCATTCCTTATAATGAATTTTTTTCACTTAAATGGGCATAACTTTTAGTAGAATCATTAGTTTTTTATGAAATTTTCATCATCGTAATACTGATTTAAAGCTCTTTACACTAATGTAAAATAATAAAATAGTTTAATAAATTACAAATTTTGCACACATACCTAGAAGGTGTATTTTCTAATGGGTTTTTTTATAATTCATTTCATAAAGCAAAACCTTTTAAAAAGTTATTCAAATTTATAATTATCTTGAAAAAAATAAAAATTAGTTTATATACATATATATATATATATATATATATATATATATATATATATATATATATATGTATGTATATAAACTAATTTTTATTTGACAAAAACAAATGGGTTTTTGTGTAGTTTTTATGACATGAAATAATAAATGAAATATGAAAAACATGAGTTGCACGTCCATCTCTTATACGACCATGATAATGTAAATTCAGTAATCAAAATTACATTCTGTCGAAGGCGCAAAGGCTTGTGAACTTGTTGGTACCTTCCTCGTTTATTAACTACCGCAACATTATAATAAGATTGATTTTGGATTACATCGAGACGACGGTCTAGCTGTATTTAAAAATACCAGTGTTCCTCAAATGGAAAGAATCAAAAAGCACTTCGTCCAAATCTACAAAGACAACGGTCTACTTATTTCAATCCAGTTCAATATGAAAAGTATCAACTATCTTGATATTACTTTAAATCTCGATGATAACTCATTCCGGTTTTACACTAAACCCGGGTTTTTTTCTAAGTTTTATTCATACCAAATCCAACCACCAACCCAGCATTTTAAAGCAAATTCCACAATCTATTGAGCTACAGTTGTCGGTCAGTTCATCTAGCGAATGTATTTTCATAAATTCTACCCATATTTACGAGAAAGCTTTAAAAAAAATCTATTTGTAACCAAAATCTTGCATACATATTTAACTTGTACTACGTTATCAACACAAATTGTAAGCGCAAAATCATCTGGTCCAATACTCTTTTCAAAATCATCTGGTCCAATCCTCTTTTCAGCAGAAACTTTACCTCCAATATAGGAAAAAGATTTTTAAAGCTAGCCGACCAACATTTTCCGTTCCATCACAAAATATTTAACAGAAAATCTATCAAAGTAAGCTACAACTGCGTGCCGGGAAGGATACCTTGAATTCACACAACATCACATTTTACAAAAAAAAACCTAACTCCAAAACAAAACAAAAAGAAACATACCAAGTATACCAAGCAATCATCACCTCCAACAACAACCCAGAAATAAAAGAAAAAACCTTTTACGGCATCAGCAAAATATATGTCAAATTAAAAAGCACTAACCACTTAAAATCCTTTAACATAGATACCGAATTATCAAAAGAGATATGAAAAAAAAAAAAAAGCAAACTTTGCACTTGTTGTTAAATGGAAAATTGTAAACCGCTGCAAATAGTACAACCCGGCCGCAAAAAGTTGCATGCTCTGCCTGCATGAAAAGCACGTGATCATAATGTGAAACATACTAAATGAAAAGAATAAAATGGTTTCCAAATGCTGACACAAAAACAAATTTCTTTTTTCACTATTTGACACTGATGACTTGGCATAAAAATTTCTTTTTTCACTATTTGACACTGATGACTTGGCACTTTTTTTTTTTTCTTTTTTTCCCTCTCTCTTTTGACTTCAGAACAACGTCACCATAGTTTTGTAATTTTGTCTCAGTTTTACTTTTGTTTTGTATTTCATGACTGATAATTGCCGCTGGGCATAAATTATCAGGATTGAAACATCAGTTCCTTAACGTTTTCTTAACGCATATTTGATGACACTTTAACGGGTAACGACAAAAAAACTGGACTCTATTAAAATTGAAACTTATGTGCATTGCATTTTTGTACATGCAAATTATATGTTATCATATTAGTATAATAAATCGCGCAGAGAAAGAAATATGACTAAATGCTTACTAAGAAAGACAAATTCGGGCTGCTAAAAAAGTGACAAAGAAGTTTATTATCATGATGAAACCACGTTCGATCATCATGGTCATTCTTCATTGGTTCTCAAAAACAAGTTGCGTAGAAATTTAATTGTATTCAGCCTTTTGTGTCAAAAGCCTTTCTTTATTCGGTCACTCAATCGACTGGAGACAGCACTATTATGCAAATTATGAGATGCTATTTTAACTAAAGTTAAAATTGTCAGCAAGCCACTCTAAGAACTTGGTATTAAAAAATATACCGCTTTAAAACGTTTAAACTTGTTGGTGATTCATCTTGAAGCTATGCACGATCCATTTGATTCTTTTTCAGAACAGGAGGGAAAACTGGTGATTACAGGAAAACTAGAATAATAAAAAGCGCACGTTACTTTAATAAAAGTAAAGTCAGAGTTACAGATGAACTTTTGTCCACCAGAGAATAATTTATACCGCAAACATTTCTTCTTATTGCTAATAGTCATTTACAGGAGATAAAAAAAAAAATAAAAAAATAAAAGCTTAACAGACGTTTTCAGATGAATTTTTTTAATCAAAGCCAAGAACATGTTGGACATGAAATATTTTTGCAAAAAGGAATATTATCTGATGCAGCACTACGATTGTGATTTGGAAGCTAATTTCAAGGATAAGATCATTGCTTGATCTTATTCATATTTCTTTGAAATACTAAAAATGGATGAAGCATGAAGAAAAAAAACGGTGGGGTTTTTTTTTTTTTTTTTTTCTTTTAAAGAATTATTTAGTATTTCTATATTATCAACTTTTATTTTGTTATTAATTATCAACTTTTTATTTTTTGTTTATAGTGAAGCATCATGGTCTTGGTTTTTTAGCTATGTAGTAATGACACCAATAATACTCATATTAATCCTCTAAAAATTATCCTCTTAAAAAATGCAGCAGATTTCTGGGTAATGAAATTAGAAGGTCTTTCAGTTCTAGAGCTTTCCGAAGTAAATTTTTTGGTCTTAAATTTTAATCTAAGCCAGTTTGCTCTCTGTCGGCACCAAACGAAGGTAAATAAAAGGACGCATCTGAGATTCATCCATCCATTTTTTATAATTTCATTAGAGTACATTTTTAGCTCAGTGCATTCTTACTTTTACAACCGTAAGGATGGTGGTTCGGTTTTTTCTGTTTTTATTTATTTTTTTATTTTTCTAAATTTTTGGTTTTAAATTTCTTTGATCGGTTTTAAGATTTAAAACGATGCTTTAAATTTCCGTTTTGTTAAGTTTTTTATTTTTCCTTATTTGAAAAATTGATTGTCTTTGTTTAAGATCAGCTTTTAAAAATATTTCTAATTACTATAGCAATTATGACTAGTGTATTAGATTTTCTTACCGTAACAAGTCTCTCGTGTTTGCAGTTTCTTGTAAAGAAATATTCTGACGCATTTAGTTTAATCTAATTTGATCAGCGCAAAACAACTTATATCATCAAAGACTAATTCTTTTTAATGAGAAAGAGTTGTGTAAAACCAATTAACAATTAGCAATAGAGTTCCAGAGCACACGAGCAGGAAATTGCCATAGGTATATCCGGGTTTTGACTTTATAGTTGCAACGTGATTGTTAATCGTGAAATCTTAAATACACAAAAAATATTTGTAAAATCTTCGTTATAACAAGATAATAAGTATTTTACAGTAAAAGTTTTAGATAATTTTTTTAAAGAACCTCAAGAAATCGTTTTTAACGTTTTTCAAATATATTACCCTTTTATAAACGGTAGGGCAAATAATTTTGAAAAATAATGTAGGACAAAAATATCTTTAGGCAAAAGTTGAACTAAATTAATAGTTTCAGAACCTTTTTTTTTTTTTTTTGTAGTTTGCTTTTATCGAATATTGCTTCGAAAATACCATGATATTCTGATCTCCGTTATACTGATCTCCGTTATACTGATCAACTCGGTTTTTTTGTTGTTGATATTTGCTGAACGTTTTAATTGCATGAACAAATATTTCTATGATATCTAAAATTTGGGATTATATACGATGCTATATTTTAGATTATATTTGATTTAGATGCAATAGTTCATACAAAAGTTCATATAAATCATTTGGCAAACTTACAAAGATATGTCAACTTTAATTAATTATCATAATTGATGATTATTGATTAATTTTGATATTACTTTGATGAAATTAAAACACTTAAAATATCTCTTCGATTCGTCAACTCATATTGGTCCTTAAGTGAATGTGTCATTTTATTTTATCATATGTAAGGTAGAAATAAAATTGAGCTGAGCATCTCGATTACTCAAGGTAGAAATAAAACTATGGAGAACGTTAGAGTTGTATAGTAGAGACACTATCGTCATTATGAATGGTGTAGTAAGAATATTAATGGTTTTCACAAATATTTGTACGAAATTTTGCTGAGAGAATTTTTTAATTATATTTAAATAGTATGATTTTTTTTATAAATTTTAAATAACCCCCAACGGTGATGAGAAAAAGTCCCTTACGTATTTTACGATGTAAAAAAATTTCTTTCAAACTTTTACTCCACAAAATGTAATAATGATGACTTTTCTTCAATGTGACCTATTTTCTTAAATATTTTCTTAAATATGAACTAAACAATTTCCTAAATATCATCTACATAATTTCTATTATATTATTATTGCATATTTATTATATTGGTACGATGAACTGGAATTATTTATCGAGGGTTGTCACTTATCGAGGATTGTCTTTTATTGGGGATTTGTCACTTATCGGCTTTAGCAAACCTTATCGCAATAGTTAGATGTGTGAAACTTGATCATTCATACTATGAATGATCAAGAACTGAACAATCCCTTTTTATAAATTTCATAGTTATCTTTTTAATCTTAGTATCTTGCAATTTTGTTCACAAAATGTTATCGAATATCAAAATTAACTGCAGCATGTAACAATTAATCGAAGAAAACTGAAAAGCGTTCTCAATATACAATTATTACAGTAATTTCCATGAAATAGAATCAAAAACAGAAAATTATTGAAACTGCGCTGAGCATTCGTACTGTAATGCTCATGCGCTGAGCATTCGTACTGTAATGCTCTGCTAACGACTGCCTTTTTATGAAAAACTTTGGTGCATGTTGTGAAGAACGGTTTTCAATAAAATTAAATTTTTATAAGCAGCATGTATAAAAATACATACACATTATTTCAGTAAAAGATTTTTTATCCAGCTGAGATTTATTTTGAAAGCCGTTGAAATCATTCATTTAAATTTATTTCATTACATTCAGTCAATCAACGAGAGGTTCACATGGAGTTCACATGGAGTTCAGTAAGAGAACTTTAGATTTTTGGTTTTTTACGAACCTAAATTTTTGAAAAAATTTTTGAAGCGTTTAAGTTCGCAAAGAGATTTAAGACACAAAGATACTTTTTTTTTAATCTTATTTATTGATTGATTATTTTGATTTATATATAGTTGATTATTTTAATTGATCTTTATCAAAATAAATTCATTGTTATTCACTTTTCATCATCAGTCTTTTGTTTCTTCTTCTTCAAAAAAAAAAATGCAAGTTAAAAAAACAAAAAAACAAAGAACAAAAAAATCATTTCTCATTTTTTCAATTATTTATCAATTAATTTTAATATATATTTATATTAATTATCTATATTAATTTATATTTATATTATATTTTATCAATTAATATACTTTAATATATATTTAAACAATATATACTTAAATAATATTTTATAGGCTGCTCAAAAATTTTTTATATAGAATATCGTCGAGCGAAAGCTCGACGATATTCTATATAAAAAATGGAATGATTTGGAATGATTCAAAATAAAAATTTTAGAACACATGGTCTCTCTTTGTATTGTAGCGTGCAAGTTTTTTGAAATGTTTTTTTTCGCCTAATTTATTTTAAGGCGGTGATTAGGAGAACTATAAAAATGCAACAGTTTGACATCGTTTTGAGATTTCTAAAGTTTTTAAAAAATCAGGAAATGATAATGTAAGTTAAGTTAAAAAGCTGTGACGAAATTTTTAGAATTTTAAAATATTCAGCATTAAAATTCTTGCTGAATGTTAATCAAATGAAATGTGGTCATTACAAAAAAACCCAGAAGAATTTTTAAAGGTTAAGTTAAAAAGCGTAATGCTCGGACCAAACTGTAAACACTGGTAGAAAGAAAGACAGCAAGTATCGTGGATAATGTCGGAAGAAAACAGCGTGGAATATGGTAGCTGTACTTTTAAATAGAGGATGAATCATCAAGTTATTCTAGTAGATGCAATATGCTTACCCAAAATCATCATTAAACAGATAAACTAAATTTGAAAAAACTGTAAAGTTAAATCATCGTCATTTGATTTTTTGGCTTTTAACAAATAAAAGCGAGTAAAGTAAAAAACTTTAAATCAGTCATTTGAAAGAACTGACTTTATTATATTATTAATTAATATATTTAAAACAATTAATATATTTAGACGTACTAAGCTAAAAGATTCCAGAAAAAAATCACGATACCATTATTTTATCTTGTATCAACTCTACAAGCGCAGAATTGCTATTTGATCAAACTGTTAAACTTATCTTTATTACAAGTTTTTAAAAACAAGTTTATGTATAAATAGAAATCCTTCTCACCAAAAGCGTTGCTGTTTTAAACGCTCAAGTATTCTATTTCAATTAAATTCTATTTATCTTAAAAGGCTGACATAGAAGTTACATACGGTACAAACGAAACTCCGATGCTTAGTGAAATTCAAGCTGTCAATTTTTCTTGTAGAATTTGAGAAAATTAAGATTACAAATTAAAATTGAAAAAATGTAGAGGAGGTGGGGGTGGGGTGGGGTGGGGGTGAGCATATAGTGGAATGTAAACATTGAACATATTCGATGATCAAACTAAGTAAATTGTACGGCAGTGAATTGCGAACTATCTTTAGGTTTCGTGATTTTGTTTTTGGTTTAATGAACGTGTTAGGTTTGAATAAAGTTGTGAATAAAAAAATATTTTAATTGAAAGTTTTTTTATAGAAGTCAAAAGAACTAAAGTTTTAAGTTTAGATTCACGCTGGTTTGTCTTGTAAGTGAAGTGATTCGTATTTTCTGGAGTGTCTAATAATATTTTTAAAGTAAAAAATGTGCTGAGAGAGCCTAAATACCATCTCCAGTGAACAAAAATATTGATGAAAAGTTCACTGAAAAGCTTAAAAAACATATTGAAATGTTTTCTGTACGTCCTCCAGAATAACAGCGAAACTGTTCAACTTTGAGATTGGAGAAATCAAAGAAGCTTCTGGAATCAGCTGAAAAAGCCATGCTTCGTTAACAGCCAATGTTTTCTCAGATGAAAAATATTTTAGTGTCGACTATATAATCAATAGGCGAAATGACAGGTACATAGTGCTGAAGGGTGACAGGGCACCATCTGTGTGCCACAACAAGTACTCTCAGTCAGTCATGGTGCTAGGAATCTTCCCTTTTAATGGAGAGAAATGTCCACCAATCTACATCAAAAAGAAAGAAAAATTTACTTCTGATGTGTATATCAGCTTACTAAAACGCTATGTGGTTCCATGGCTGAAGTAAACATTCCTAGAAGGTAATCGCATCTCTTAATAGGACAATTCAACGTGTCATAGGTCCAGAAAAACCCAACTATGATTTTAGGACAATATGGATAATATAATATTAGGCCCAAAGACTTTGGGACACCATCTAGCCGTGACCTGAATCTCCTTAACAACAGCGTATGGAGCGTAGTTGAGATTAGTTGCGTATTTTTTAAAAAAATATTTTTTGATTCAGAAAATATCTTGTGACCAAAGCAAAATTAATTTGTAAAAAAAGTTGATCATCTCATTTAGTAGATCCGTTAATCTTGTTGCTGAAGTTTAAAAAGAAGCTTCTGCATTGCCGATCACTGAAATCAATAAAAATGAAAAAGCATAAACGAGATCATATCGCGAGGTTAGAATTATTTTGTTCTATCTCCAATTTTAAAAGTTGGAAGAAAATGAGATATTAATTTTAGTTAGTAATAATAACTTTTAAAATACGCATTATTTTATAAAATTTTTTTCTAAATAATTTGCTTAAACACAAATTATTTAAAGCATAATTATTATTTCTTTAAAATTAAAAGCTAAAACTTTAAACAATTTTTACTTTTTAAAAAAACCAAAAACTTTCTCCCAACATTTAAACTTGGAGATCAGACAAAATAATTCCAACCTCGCGATATGTAACATTACAATTTTTTTTGTTTATTTAAAAAGTTTTAACAATTTCGTTTAGATGAAAATTTTAATGAAAAAATGTCGAAAAATCAGAAGTCATTAAAACTCCTTTTTATTTATTTCATTACTTCATCGTTTAGATTGTAAATAAGTAAAAAGATTTAGCAAGCATTTTATTATCGCGTAGCAGAAAGATAGCTGTGAATCATAAAGATCGCCAATTTCAACTTTTCCCCACTACTAGTTTTTTTTATATTTAAATAAATCCCGGTTAGATATGTAATTTTTTTGTATTGGACAAATCTAATTTTTTTGTATTGGACAAATCTAAATCAGAAGTAACATTAAATTTTTTTTTTTACCCTATTTTTCACTTTCAAGTGATAAAGATTTCGATTTATTAGTATAATCTTTATGCCCGACTCTCCTCTTGTTTTGAAACCAACTTGGTTTAAAGGCATTTTGAACAGCTTCTCCAGCCAGTCTGTTCAGCATACACCCCCTGAAAACACCCCCTGAAAACAACAACTGAATTTTACAAATGGGAGAATATGGCAGAAAACTGGCAGTACCAATGATCAAAAGCCCTCAGCGTTCTTGGAATGCTATTTTTTAGGAAATATTCACCTTCACATCACAACTACGCATATTTACCGGAATAAGAAGACAAACTAAAGATACTGTCAGCACATTTTGAGTCAAATGCATGGCGATACGTAACATCATTAATACGTAATCATGATACGTAAAATGAAGGTAATACGTAACATCATTAGTACATAATCATGATCATAGCCGCCGAGAGTACTTTCGTGCCCTAGGGAAGTTTTCTTTACGGGCCCTCATTATGATAAACCGTATATTCAGGACCGCAAGAAGTGTGCTCTGGCCACTAAAAATAAAAATGAAATTAATTAAATCCTTAAAAAGTCAAAACTATTTAAATCTTTTGCATGTTAACCTTTAGAAAAAGTGCACAAAAAATAATGTTAAACACTGTTTCATAATAGAGCTTTAAAAGTCCTAAGTCATTTAAAAGATTTTGTGTCATTGTTGATCTTATACGTTTTTTATTCTTTTCAACACGGTAAAAGATCTTTCTGCTTGGGCAACTGTCACTGGAATTGTGAAAAGTAGTCTTATTGCAATTATAATGTTTGGAAACAGCACGTCCAGTTTGTTTTTTTTAATTTCATTTAATAATTCAACATACTGAAGAGGAATATTTCGTACATTGGTATCATAAATTGATTTTAAATGTGGTATTTCATAGTAAAATGAATGTAGTTTGTTCTATATGTGCAGAATCAGGTGTTGCGTCTACAATAAGGGAATAATATTTCACAGTTTCACTTTCCTTTAAAATAAAAGTTCTCAAGTAATCAGCACAGCATGATATGAATTCATTTTGAATGTCTGCCGATAAGTAGTGTACTTTACAATCTCTGCTTTTCGTTTTGTGTCTGCTTTACGTTTTTTTAAATGTTTTTCTAAAAGCGGCTCGTAATGACTAAAAAGTTCTAATAATACTTGAAAGTTTCCATTATTCGAATTTCCGATCAAATGAGTATCATCCCTCAAGGCCAATCCACGCTCAGCAAGAAACAAAATTACATCTAATAATCGTTTTAATAAATCTTTCCATTTCTGTCTATGTTACAATTTTGGTAGGTTTGTTTATATTTTTTTCGAAATTTCACCACTGGATATAACAAGATTTATGATTGCTAGATTTTTCATGGTATCATAATTTTTTGTACCCTCTATTAGCCTCCCAACTATATTCTGTTGCAAAAATTGATCTTTGCTCACAAAATTTATAAAATAAACGACAATGAAAACAAAACAGAGCATTTTTAGACTGCTCTAAACAAACCAATCATGAGGAACTATTTCTTTATTTTTTAAACGAAAGCTTAATAAATGCGCAGGGAATTAAATACCGTGTTTATCTACAGGAAACGTTGTTAGGTGAAGATTTGGATCTCTTAGAATGGCATCATCTACGTCTTTTTGTGTTACATTTAATTTTACCACTCCAATATTGATGTTGAACATATGGCCAACATTGATATTAAAGTATTAATATTTGAATAATAATACTTTGTATTTAACGTAATTTTAATATTTATTAAAAGTTTCAATTTTAAACTTATTTGTTATTTACAAATTTATGTCTAAAACGAAAAGCTTAAAATGCAGCATTAATGAGAAATCAAGTCATGCAATCTTCAAAACTGTTAACGTTTTAAAAAAAAAAATAAAAAAAAGGAAAGTTATCGACATCGATTTTTTCAATCGAATTTCGGTTGAAATTCGATTGAAAAAATTCTAATTTTAATTTTACAAAGAAAAATAGAAAGATTGAAAAAAGCATATTATGTTAAAAACTCACATATTTTTTGTCTTTAAGACTTTTTTGCAGGCGATAAATAAGATTTAAGAAGTGATAAATAAGACTTCATGAAAAAAAATTATTTTTTTAAACACAGGGCCCCGGGAATCTTTCCTGTTCACCCCTCCCCCTCCTCTCGGCGGCCAAAATCATGATACGAAACATCAAGGTGATACGTAAGATCATTCAGATTAAATCTACTCAAGGTTTTTCTGCAACTTTCCATTGTCTTCACAAACATCTTCAACAGTAGTAAAAATGAAGCACTTTTTAACTCTACTGTCAAAGTAAATCTCAATTTTTCTGCAACTTTCCATTGTCTTCACAAACATCTTTTAAAATGAAGCACTTTTTAACTCTACTGTCAAAGTAAATCTCAATTTTATTGGTTTTATCAAATTCATTTTCAATCACTTTGAGAAATCCTTGATGGTAAGAAACCCGTCAATTGATACACGTATCATACTGGAAAGAGGATTTAATTCTCTTTCCAGTAAATTAATAAGAACCAATCCAGAAGTGTCATGAATAAATACTACATCTCATGTCACAGTTTCATCACTGCAAATAAAGTTATCTTGTTCTATTTTATATTTAGGTTCAATTTCTCCTCCTAATGTTTTCATCTTAATAATTCCTTTGTTCTCCACAACAGTAGAGAATCCCAGATTCTTACGCAGACTTGAAATCAATTTTTTTTTTTTTAATTTAGTTAATTCCCATCACTGTTTGAAATGAAATCTGGATTAAAAAAAATTTTCTAGAAGGTTTTTTCCCTTTAAGTTTAAACAGTAAAAATTAAAAGATTCTTAAAGTTAAAAGACAACTAAATTACATGTATTTTTAACCCCTACTTTTTCTACCTCATTTTTGAATCCTACTTTTTCTACCTCATTTTTAACCCCTATTTTGAAATTTATAATGTGAATGTGTTGAAAAAGTTGTTAGCAGCCATAACAATTGCTTAAATAAAAGCCTCATACCTGTTACGAGCATTAGCGCCGAGTTCACGCGGGCACAGAGGCAGTGCCCCCCCAGGAAATTTATACTAATAATATATCACGGATTATCATGAGGGCGAGAGTATCTATTCACACCCGAGAGGCTCTCAGTGATGTGAGAAAGGAAAGTGAAATAAATAGGCTACTTTGCTATTGTAAATATATAGAATGGGCACCCTCTACTAACACCCAAACTACTGTAAAAGTATTTAACAATAAATTATACATATGGGATCAGATGGAAGCATTATGAATGTACTTTCTTTCTTTTGCTATTTGGTATATTTATTTTGTTGCTCTTAAGGTAATTGAATAAATTCTAACTTCATTTACTTCATTTTAATTAAAAAGATAACCAAATAAAAATCCCTTCTAATAAAATTTCGCGGAAGTTTTGCAGATTTTAGCTGAAGGAAAAAAAATGTCCAAAGGATGTTTTTAAAGTAGAAAATTGTTATATCGTTCTTTGTATAGTATCGCTACTTTTAGGAGCTATCATTACATATAACAAGTAATGCAACATGCTGGGAATAAGAGGCCGGGCAACCATTCCACCTTCAATTTTATTGATACTATTGATGAACTGGTGCTAGTTTGGTTTAACCATATTCTGCCATTAATCATTTTGATTTTCCATTCATCATAATAAAAAATACGCTTATGCTTCTATTTGTTTTTAACGGGTTGTCGCTAAAAATCCGGTGTCATGTTAATATTTTACTCCGTTGAAATTTTACTGCGCAGTAAATTTTTAACGCTATAATTTTACTGCGCAGTAAAATTTTAACGTTAAAAACTTACTGCGCAGTAAAATTTTAACGTTAAAAATTTACTGCGCAGTAAAATTTTAACGTTAAAAATTTACTGCGCAGTAAAATTTTAATGTTAAAAATTTACTGCGCTCGTTATTTTTTTACTGTCATCAAGAAAAGAAGAGATGTTAAAGTTTTTGGGAGGGGCGGGTAAAAATATACATGTTTTATAAAACTAAGGGTACTTCAATTTTTCTTTTAATGAAACTTTTATTATTTAATGCATACATTAAATGATAGTTTACTTTCCAGGCCAGATTTTGATTCACTTTTTTATGTAAAGCTATGCATTTTCCCTTATTTTTTTTGCAATACATCAATTTGTTGTCTATAATTGCAAAGTTTTTACATTGCCTTTTAAAGTTTGCCTTTTTTCCTCTCTCATTTACACCTTCAGGAAACTTTTTGTCATTCAAGTATTTCCTGATATCATGAAAGTTAATATTTTTGTACATCTTGAAAACGCCAAAAAAATAAACGCCAGAAACTGTATATTAAAAAAGTCAGTAAAAAAATAACAATAGCAGTAAAATTCCAACGTTGAAATTTTGCTGCGCAGTAAAATTTTAATGGCAGTAAATTAAAAACGCTACACCGGACTGACTTTCAAGGGCAATTACACCCTTAGTTTTTTATGCTAGATAATAGAGCTTTTATTTTTATATTTATTTTAATAAGATTTGTGTTCAAGCACTAAGTTTCTAGGTCAATTTTTTCAGACAAAGCCTTATTTTGGTTTGTAGTAGCTTAATGTTTTTTGCTTGCCAGTTGCCATCATACACTGTGCTTTTCAAGCCTAAAAGTCTTCGAATAGATGTCACTCCAGTACGGCTGGCAGATTGTCAAATTGTTTGACAAAATTGACACCATAAACCTCGCAGCAGTTGGTCACGGTTTTGGCGTAATGCAATGAAAGTAGATCCGGCCATAATATATAAATGATGAGCAGCACTGATCTCCTTTTGATACAACTCTCACCAGCGGGGACAAAAAATGGCTCAGAAATACCTTTGTCCGAACCGGTCAGCCAGATAACCATCTTGGGTTCAAAATTGCCCTCTTTGCAACATTTAATGCTCGGCGGAATCTTGTCTCTGTCACTGCAGTGGTAGTTGCCGTTTCCGTTGATTGTCGAGTGCAAAACTTTGAAGTAAGACTCGTCATCAAGGATGACCGACTTCCCTGGAAATTGCGATAAAGACCATCAACACCGATCTTAATTCTCTCTTTCTGGCTCTCTTGCCAATCAAGTATACTACGTTTTGTATAAGTTTTGATTTCAGTACACTTGGCAAGAGTTTTTATGATATGCAAATGAATGCAACCAAATTTTCAACCGGCTTGCCTCATCGAAACCCGGTCACTGTAGTCAAACATGGTTTTCAGACGCTTGATGACCATGGAGGTCATGATTCGGCTACACAACCACTTCCTTGCATTCTTTTGTATCCATAACAGTTTAAATCATGTTTGATTTTATCGTAGATAGTGCTTCTTGGCATTTTTTTAGCATTGAAATGATTCGTGTTTCTGGAGTGTCTAAAACTACATTTTACAAAGTCAAAAAATGTGACAGTGCTGAGTGAGCCAAAATGCCATCTCTAGTGAACAAAAAAAAGTTTATAAAAAGTTTACAGAAAACCTTAAAAAGCATGTTGAAAAGAATCCTGCTGTATCCATTAGAAAGACAGCAAAATTGTTCAATATTGATGAGAGGACAGTCAGAAGAACTCTAAAAACACTTGGAAAAGTCAGTGTGGCCCGACCTTCATGTCAACTTTTGACAGAAAGACTAAAAACTTTAAGATTGAAGCGATCAAAGAAACTTCTGAGTCAGCTAAAAACCCATGCTTCGTCAACAGCTAATGTTTTCGCAGATAAAAAACTTTTTAGTATTGACTGTGTGATAGATAGGTGTAATGGCAGATTCATTGTGCAGAAGAGTGACAAAGCATCACCTGTGTATCACACCAAGCACCCTCAGCGTAGTCGAGAGTAAGGCTTGCAAAAAGGTCCACTCAAGTGTCAAGTCACTAAAGTCATCAATTACCCGTGCTATGAAATCAATTTCAAGGGAATGCATAATAAGCACCTGCCAGTCTTTCCGCCCTAGGCTTGAGGCACTGATTAAAAAAAAGAAAACCTAATTGAATGTTAAGGTAGGAAAAGTATTTATCTTCAACTTTTCTCCTATTAACATTCCATGAAGATAAATTTTTAGTGCTTTAAAGATTGATTTTGAAAAACGTTCTAAAAAGTTCGCGAATCGCTGCGCCCCCCTGTAGTTTAGTTTGTGAAAGTCAGTCCGGACTTTTAGTGACCACCCATTTCATAAAAATGTTGACGTTTTTTTTATAACAAATTGATGATTTTATCTTTCATGTGTTAGTTGAATAATATTCCTAATTTCCATGTTAATCAAGATCATCACTGTTTCCAATAAGTCTGCTTCCTCTGCATCTTCTTGTTTTAAGAGCAAATAGTGGAAATATATGGTATCAATAATAATCAAGAGAGCAACATACGTCAACTATAAATAACTTGTTTGAGAGGAAAACTCACGATAGTAATAAACAGTCGTGATTCATGAGGATGTAACCACTTATTACTTAAAAACGTCGACGCTTTTTTTTAATAAAACATTGATGAATTTATTTTTCATTTGTTAGTTGAATAATATTCCTGATATCCTGGACATGAACAAAAGCTTTAAGTTTCATTTAATAAGAACAGATTTTAAAAATTGGATTTCAACTTCAATTTTTTGATTTTGTTACAATTTTTTTTATTTTTATGGTGAATAAGTTAAAATCTGACAAGAATTTTAATAAATAACAAAATAATAAAATATAAGAAAATAATAACATAGCAAAAAATGATAATAATAGCATTAATTTTTATGAAGAGTTTTCAAAAATTCCAGGTCCTTTTAAAAGGAATCCATCTAAAGGCTTTTCTAACAAAACTATAAATGAACATCTCAACTGCATCGTAATAATTATTGAATTGCAAGTTAGTGAAAAACATCGTCTGCATGAGAAAATCAAGCGTTTTATTTAAGGGAGAAATTAGAGACTTTGAATTAGCTTAAAAGATAATTATTGGCCCCCGTTGTTGTTACGTAACCTTGGAACGTTTTTCCAGCAAATCTCTGTTTTTTTCTATAAATATGTTTATTGTAATAAATTGCATAAATTTTGGTACAAATTGTGCTTAATTTATAAACTAAACACAGATTGTCTGTAAATCTTTAGTCTCACTATTTTTCTATGATCTTTATTGTATTTGTCATAAGATTTACTCCTACGATCATTATTCCTAGGATCATAATTTTTAGGATAATAATTTCTACATTAATTATAAAAATCGCATAACAATAGAATTTTTGCTTAACGAGAGCATCTCACACATCTGTAACAACCAAAAAACTTGACTGTTAATTTGTTTCAACAGCAATCAAACTATAGAAATTTAAAGTTTGAAGACAATTTCATAGATGGTTAACCCATCGGTTACCCATTAACAACTGTAACCTTTAATAAGCACTTAAAGCAAACCAATGTGGAAAAAAAAACTCATCCAGTCAAGTTCTTCGACTCCTTTAATAGTTAAAAAAATAATTAAGCGTTTTGGTAACCTCATTCAGATTGTTATTATATATGTATACATACGATTTTTATATATATATATATATATATATATATATATATATATTGTCACTTCAAAGAAAGAAGGCCCCATCTCTATTTCTTACCTGTTTTTATATTAGATCAAAAAACAACTTAGTTTCTTAAAAATTTTAAGGTAAAAAAACACAAAGTATAATATTTGTATTTATTGATTATTCAAAAAACTTAAATTATCAAAAATTAAGAAGGATTAGGACAATTTAAAAGTAATAAAATAAAACTTCGAGAAAATCTTTTTACTGTTTTGTTTTTCATAAACATTTATTTATAATAAAACAATATTTATAATAAAACAATATTTATAATAAAACAATATTTATAATAAAACAATATTTATAATAAAACAATATTTATAGTAAAACAATATTTATAAAAAAACAATCTAATAAAACAATACAAAACAAAAATAAATGGCGATATGTTTCAGATACAATCTGGTAGTCAATTGGAGATCCACAAACATCTAGTGCTATCATATCCAAACTTTCCATCAAATCTTTAAGATTTTCTTCAAGCACAGATTCTTTGGGTTCATTCTTGTATGCAAGTTTTAAGGGTCTTCAGTAGGCTGTGGATGGTGGCTTCTGATTTCTCCAAACAGGCACCTTTTTATTGCTGTTGTAAAATCCAGTCAAATCCAATGAGACAAATTAGGTAATGAAAAATGATTCTGACTACTTCAAATCTCTGTTCAAGCCATGCTCTGATAAAACTTGCTTATAAATGCTTTTAAACTTTTTTTCAAAACTTTTGACAATAACAGATTAAACAGAGTTAACAGATTTCCGTTATCTTTGATTCAGCTTAACGAATAAACGAATAAACGAATAAACGAATAAACGGTAAACGAATTGCTGAGCAGCATGCCTAATATAAATCTTCAAATTCAGGAAAATTTTTTTGGCTGAATAAATTGAATATATTTTTAGCAATATTTTTTTGGAAATAATAAGATTACTATCTTTGAGAAGATTATGAAAGTGTCTTGGTTTCATAAAACAATATATATATATTTTTTCATCTTAATAATATACATACATACATACATATATACATACATACATACATACATACATACATACATACATACATACATACATACATACATACATACATACATACATACATACATACATACATACATACATACATACATACATACATACATACATACATACATACATACATACATACATACATACATACATACATACATACATACATACATACATACATACATACATACATACATACATACATACATACATACATACATACATACATACATACATACATACATACATACATACATACATACATACATACATACATACATACATACATACATACATACATACATACATACATACATACATACATACATACATACATACATACATACATACATACATACATACATACATACATACACTATATTTATTAGTCATAATTGTTTTCAAAGATCAAATGAAAGAAATTCAAAGTACGGCCCAAAATATTGTTTATTGATATATGAAGGCTATAATTGTTGGATTAATTTTTGCTTTGAGCTTAGATCCAACCAATTAAGCGGATTAATGATAGAACTTATGGTTCTTGTTCCGAAATTTCAAAGCTTCAGAAGATATATCGCCTTTGGTAGGCTTTATTGCTCATTAATAATATAATATCGTGATTGATTATTATTCACTATGGTGTTTTCTACAAGTTCAGAAAAGTCTCTTTAATACAAAATTTTCTTATATTTATAATTTAGAAGATTTGTAAAAAAATTGCAATAATGCTGTATAATTATGCGAGGGCCTGTACTCATCTTAAGAAATTGTCTCCATCTTAAAATTGCTACAGCGTAAAGTTAGTATATGTTATTTTCATTCTAGAAATTATTACTGGTAATCAAATAAAATAATGTCCGATCCTACAAATACGAGTCGTTTCAATATCACTAGCAACGATGGTATGTTAGTGGTTGATGAACTGGCACCTGTCTGGTTTAAACATATTCTTCCAATAATCATTGTGTTTTTTGGAGTCATTGGAAACACCCTAACTACATTAGTGTTAAGTATGAAAAAGTACAGAACTACTTCGACTTGCTTTTATATGAAAACGTTGGCGTTGTCTGATAACTCGTTGATGGTTTTATTTTTTATCCGTTGGTTGAATCAATTTCCAAATGTATACATCAATCATAGTTATTTCTGTATAGTTTACTTTCTTGCTAAGAGAGTTACACTAGGTGTATCAGCGTGGACTCTGATGTTAATGACGCTCGACAAATATTTAAGCGCTCGATTTCCTTTGCACGCAAAAAGACTCTGTTCAATTAAACGCGCTCGAACTAGCTTTTTTGTAATTATTTTTGTATATGTAGCAGCTCATCTGCCATATTTCTGGACTTACTGGAATCCTAGTGCAGTCACCCTTGCAGATAAGTGTCCAATTAAAGTATCTGAAGATTTTGTCAGGATATTTACCATACTACGCATTCTCTTGATCGACAGCGTCTTACCCTGGTTCTTGATTTCACTATTTACAATTTTATTATCTCGTGAACTGTATCTCAGTTTAAAGACAAACTTGCGGACACATAAACTACATGTGATTAACAATAAAACACCGAGAAGAGTAAAATACATGGCTATTTCTGATTCATGGACATTTTTCTTCTTAATTTTTCCAGCTTCAGCTTTAGATGTAACGCGGTTATTTGCAACAATAAACTCTAATGAGCTACTTTTTATACTTTACGAAAGTTTTGTTTACTTGGTGCATCTAAACTCGGCAATACATTTTTATTTCTACATCATAGTGTCAAAAAATTTCAGAAACGATGTTATTCGGTTACTTTCACGGACGAGAAAGTGAAAGCCGTACACATATTAATGCTGTTAAATAAGCTGGCCTTGTCTAAAATGTTGATAAAAGAGCCTTTAAACCGATACTTGTTTAGTAATAAGATCTATGTATTTAGAAAAAACTTGCGCGATAATATGTTATATATTATTTGTCTTATGATTATCAAATAGTGTTAACAAAACCTTGCTAGAGCATTTCGTTTTTAAATAAGCAAATATTTCATTTGTAGCGGACGATTTTGGAAATATTCAATGCTATCGAATATCATTATTTTTTGCTGATTTTGATGAAATAAATATATCTCTTATCTATAATGACATTTACTACTAAAGCTTTCATTAAGTTAACGTAACGAAGTCAATTTAGGCGTGATTTTTCTTTCAAAAGCGAAAATGTGGACCTGATTCGATAGAAAAATAACACTTTAATCATATTGGTTCTAATACCCTATTGATATTCCAATCTTATTTCCTGTATGCTATCTTGACACTCCATTTGCTCTCCAGCATATGATTGTATTATTAGTAATACTGAGCAACGAATGCGCCATCGCATTGAGTAGCAAAAAATAATCCATATTTTCAACCTCGCCTATTATGGTAATGATTACATTACGATTTGGAAGGTTAGATACTGTGGCAAATTATTGTCGAATGACGCAAGCATGTATTTATTCATATGTATAACGTAATATATGCAAAGCGTAACTTAAACGGTGATTCACTTATACCAATATATAGTTTATCTATATAGTTCGGAAGGTAAGAAGAAATAATGGTTTTTTATGGGAGCAATACAGGGTGCTAATAAAATTGCAGGATTTTTTTATTTGCGTCTTCAACTTCGTCAATGATTTTATGTTTGTGCAAATCACATTAAATTGTTTATTACTGCAATCTAAAAATGATAAAAATGGTATAAATGGTATAAAAGCAAAATATGGAAAACTAACAGTTAAATGGAACATCATCAGGAAATGTCAGCCTTACCAAACATACGCAAGAAGAGTAATTATTTTGAAAATACATCCTTCGTTGTATTGTCAATATAATTGCTCTTGCCAACAAGCTACTGAGCACTCTTGAGTAAAGAAGTTTTTTTACACACACACACACACACACACACACACACACACACACACACACACACACACACACACACACACACACACACACACACACACACACACACACACACACACACACACACACACACACACACACACACACACATATACTTGAATGTTGACATCTTGTATGCTATATTATCAAGAAAACATCAAATAATACGAACTCTCTGAATAGAAATAATAATTTATCATAAGAAATTTTAGCTGGATTATGGTTACCAGCATCATCAGTTCGTAAAATTATTTTAAGTTAAAAATCAGTTTAAAATTAACTGACGTCAGCAGTTGAATGACTTACATTCAATGAAATAAGTTCCAGGCAGCTTATTCTTTGATGATCAAATTTAAAATAGGATTTTTAATTTAATATTCAAATAATAGCCAACCTGGAACTTATTTAATTGAATATAACTGCTTAAAAAAATACGTTGGCGTAACGAAGCTGATAATTAAAAACGAGCTGATATTTACAAACGAACTGAACAATTACATTAACTAAATAAGTTGGTAGCTAAATCAGAGAACCAGTATATATTTTTACCAAAATGTGAAAAACACAAACTTATTCCGATATTGTTACTTAGCAACAGCTCTTTAAGTGCAAAAAGAGCAATGAGTATAGTTTTCAATTTAGATTTTAGTTTGTATAAAAAACGGTGGTAGAAAACAATATTTTGTCCTTATAAATGAAACTAAAAACCTCCAGCAAATTCTTAAAGTTACTCTTGATGAAATTAGACAACAAAAAAGTTAAATAAGTCACTAAAAAAGCCCGCGAAATAATGTTTAAAAAGTCAAAAGAAAGATTTTTCAAAAAGTTTAATGTTCTTCTAAATGAATTTAAAAGTAACCACAACAATAAAAGCTGCAAGTTGACCACGTAATAGCAGCTGCAAGTTGACCACGTATACAAAGAACGCTGTTTTAAATTTATGCAGTGCCCAGATTCCAAAATATCAAAACGATCTTCATAACCTTGGCCCACACATTGTACCTTCTTTGAGAGATATCCCTCATATGGATATTATTGCAGCAGCAGTCTTTTGCTTTAATGCTGGAATATAACAACAAGATTGAAAATGCACAGGATTTGAGTAAATATGTTTTAAAAGAACTTAAAATGGGCAAAAAAAATGATTTTCATTTTTGTGAAGGATACACTCAACCTGCGATCTTTCGCATTATCGAATGTTTTTGATTTAGTCAACAACTTCAATAGGAGTTGTTGGTCATCGTTGAGTGAAAAATCTCCAGAATAGGATTTAAAACTGATTAGTGCGTCTTTATCAAGCAACCAACTCTAGATAACTTCACATATCTGTTTGTTGACTTGTTGCTGCCATTTTTAAATAAGATAAAGATAAACATAGAAAAGACAAAGAAAACCTCTGTTTAGTATTACACATCCATTATTCAGAGTTTATATGTTCTTTTTGAAAGTATGTTTTTCTTGGCAAAAGGTTCTCATAATGACATTTGAACTCACAGTTGGATGTTTATCCAAAATTAAGCTATCCAATTATTTGATAAAACTACCAATGACTTAACAAGAGAACAAAGAAAACCTTTTGAAGAAATTAAGGAAAGCAAACTTGTCCAAATAATTTCGTAAGTTTGATAAAGGAAATGGTTTTGCTAGAATAGAACAAGAAAAAGCTTTAGAAAGAATTCGCGAACAAACTGGTCCTACAAATGTTCTAAGTGAGGGTCCTACTTAGAGTTATGCTACTAAAATCAGAACCTATCTCTCACAACTTAACAAAAAGCACCAGTTATCAAAAACTGAGTACGATAATATATAACCAAGTGACCCCATCCCACCTCGTATGTATGGTTTAATTAAAGCTCACAAACCTGAAAAATCCTATCCTATGGGAATACTTGTATCAACTGTCGGCACGCCTAACTACGGAAAATCTAACTACGTAGTGAAAAAAAAATACAACCTGCCTTAAACAAAAAAAAAACACGGTTAAAAAATTTTTTTGACTTTAAAAACAAAACAAACTCATGGAACATAGAAAAAAATGAGGTTCAAGTTTCATTTGATGTAGTGAACCTCTATCCATCAATTCCACTTAAAGAAGCAACTTTGAATCTTTTAGATTAATTAAATAAATATGATTCCTACAAATGTTCTAGCAAGCTTTCTATATCAGAAACGAAAAATAATGATAGCGCTGATAGAGCTTTGTTTACATTGTTTTTATTTCTTGTGGAACTAAGAAGTTCATGAATTGAAGAATTCTGGTCCTATTGGTCTTTCGTTCATGGTCATACTTGTGGAATCTACAAAACCACAAAGAAAATGCTTTTAAAGTTGCAACAACATTAAATCCTCCTTTTGATTTAAAATCCTATCTAAGATTTCTTGATGATAGTAATGCTAGATTTTCAAAAAATCAGGAAGTAGAGCAATTCCAAATTATTTTGAACAAACAGCACCCTGTAATACAATACACAATCGAAATCGAATGCGAAAATAAAACTTTGAATTTTAAATTTCAAAGGAAAGAAGCCATTACAAATATTCGAATTAAACTTCACTCGAACCACGACCCCAAAATTTAAAGCGCAATATTTAAAGGTCACGTTCACAGAGCCTACTCCATATGCAGTGATTCACATTTACAAAATGAGATAACTTTTCTAATTCAAATATTCACTAAAAATGGTTACGACAAAAGCCAACTGGTAAGTATTGCAAACCAAATTAGTAAAAAACGGTCCATAAAGAACAATAACATTTAATCCGAGTAAAACGCCCTCCATACAACGCCCTCATTACAAAGGATCTGCGTATCGTTTCCTTTCCATATCGTTATCATACCAAAATGATAACGATATGGAAATGAAACGATTGGAATGATTACGACGTAATATCGTTATAAAAATTTAAACCGGTATTGTAGTTAGTTTAAATCTCCGTATATACCGGAACTCTCACCATTGATTTTTTTTCCCGATATCATATCAGAATGAAACGATACGCAGACCCTTAATCATTACCGTGAATATCATCACGGTCCCCAAACTTAAGAGAAATATTTAGAAAAGTTTGATATAGAGTAGTTTTTAAACCTAATTTAAGATCACTGCTAACATGTAAAAACAAATCTAAATTATCACACAAATCTAAATTATCAAGAGCCTCACGGAATCTCCAATCAAATTTAAATTTTAAATTAAAAAACAGTTTAAAATTAACTGATGTCAACAGTTGACGTCCTTCTTTTTTATTCTTAATTAAAAAAGTGAAAAATGATGTCCAATGACTTCCTTTTATTTTATTCTTAAGTAAAAACGTGAAAAATGATGTCCAAAATTTAGTTTTAACAAATTGGCCATTATCGAGTTTAATACCGCCATATAGAGGGGAACATTAGTGCCTCTGTATCACAAGAGCCTCACGGAACCTTCCAATCAAATTTTTTTGTCTCTACTTAAAGAGTTTTAGTTTTCTCCCAGTTCATTTCTTCTGAACATGATTTACTATATGTAGCTATTGCAGACTAATGATGTTTGCCCTCGTTTAAGCCTTTTTGATGTTGCTGAGTTCGAGTTCTAATTTGTAACTAAACTCTTTCTTTCTTTCTTTCTTTTTTGTAATTTTGTAATGGTTTTATTATTTTTGATTTGTATTTCAAGGCTGATGATTGACGCCAGACAAGAAACTTTAAGTACCATACATTTACACATTTACTTTAAGATAATCTTTTAACTTTATATATTTCAAATATATTGAGAGAAAAAAATTGCAATCTGATTTTTTTTTGTTCAAGTTAAAAGAATTTTCTAAAATAATTTAGAATATATGCACACACTTTTGCTTTAAATATCAGCTAAAAAAATGATCATCACCATGCAAATGGTGTTCAAAGAACCAATAACAAGGAAACTCTTTTTAAATCCTAAATTTCCTAATGAAGCAAAAATTCAAGTCAAATTCGGAACCATAAGTCAAAACGTAACTTGTTGAAAAATCCGAAATTTCATATCTAAATGTAGTCTATTATCTAAGGAGCATCTTTTGCACGTAATGCTAATATGTTATTATTTTCTCCCCACCCTAATGTACATGGCATCGTGCATTTCAAGCTTTTTCCTCCCATCACCACCAATAAGACTGATTATTACTGTCAAAACTGGAAAGACTAAAGCTAAAATTCACTTAAAATGGTCATTTGATTGAAAGGTTTATTTTCTTCACGATAATGCGCAGCCACATACGGCAAAATTGAGATTTCTTAAGCTTATAGAAATGGGATGGGAGATCTTCCCTCACCCGCCTATTTCTCCACACTTTATCCCGAGCGGTTATCAACTTTTCCGTGCCATTCAATTTCACATGTCAGAAAAGAGCATCAATGATGTTCGCCAACTCGAGGCCGACATTGGTAAATATATTGAGGCGTAGCCAGGCAGCTTTTACAAGGATGGGATCTATTCCTTACCTTATAAAAAATAAAACTGTTATTGATGTTAATGGTGTTTATAATGTAGATTGTTTACATTTATTCGTAGGATTGTAATGAATTTACTTTTCAACCTAACAATAATACGAATAATTTTTCTGAAAAAGCGCGTTTTATTCCGCCCTATTTAATCTATTACTACATCGCTTTTTGTTTTTTTAATAAATTTGTCTGCAAAATTTTCTACCACGTTTATTTCTTTTCCAAAATGGCCGCCAAGTTTGCGCCTCCTATAATACAAGACAACCCCAATGGTTGGGGTCCTTGTACTATTTCAACAGAATTCAAGGATATTCCTTATCAACCATTTTCAAAAGGAGACAGAATTGGAAAGGTATTCATCTTTTTTATGGTCTTAATTATCATAATTACCAGTAAAATTAAGTTTAAATGTAACGAGTGTAGCGAAATTTTTTAAGATCTGGAGAATTCCATAACAGTTTATTTAACTACCAGCAGGTCTCATTTTTCACTATATTAAATTGAACACTACTTGCTGTAAGATCTGGAGAATACCATAACAGTTTATTTAACTACCAGCAGGTCTCATTTTTCACTATATTAAATTGAACACTACTTACTGTAAGATCTGGAGAATACCATAACAGTTTATTTAACTACCAGCAGGTCTCATTTTTCACTAAATTAAATTGAACACTACTTGCTGTAAATTCTTCAATTGTTACGCATAATAAAAAGTTTATGATTTTGCTTTAGATTTCTGACTGGACAGGTCAATTTCAAGACAGGGCTAAATTTTGGAGTAAGTCAAATTCAAGTTCTGTAAGTGGCGTATCCCTCTATCCAATGTCTAATTTTTTATTTAAATTTTTATGTTTTTTGAGTTGCTGCAACTAAAATATGTTAGCTACTTTTTCTATAGTGTGGTTTTTCTCCTAAAATCTTTTAGTAACTCTTCAAAATTATTTATTGAACCCTAGGAATTTCTATGATGATAACTATCAAAAAAGTTAAACATTAGTTTAGCTCTATAATCCACAATCTTAATATTTATGGTTTTAGTTTTATTAGTTTGTTTTTTTTATTAATGTCTTTTAACTTCATACAGTTTATTTCCAAGAATTATAGTTCTTTTAGTTAAAACAATTTTACATTCCTGTATGCTGTATACTATATTATGTAAACATGATAACTAAGATCATATATTAGTTTTGATTATGATTTTTTTACAAAGATGGATTATAATGAACTAGTAACAATTAGAGCCCTTTTATTTAGAAAAAACTATTTTTAATTTGTTTTTAAAACTGGAAAGGTATATAGTTATCTAACAAACCTGAAAATTTAAACTGAGAGGATTTCTGATGGTAAACACAAAGCCTATTGTACACTCTGCATAAAGCTATATAGTTGATAAGATGACTTTATTCTATGAACTTAATGAAACCATGTTAAATAAGACGCCAGATAATAGATGTTCATGCTAAAGCTCAAATCACATAAATACTTCAACAAGAAAAAGTATTGAAGGCCATTTATATCATGAATGAATCAATAGAATGTGCAGAATATTTGAGAAAGCAATTCAGTCTAATTTCAGTAGATAATGCCAAGAAATTATAAAACCAATTATTTTATCTTCACAAGTTATCTTATCAAATTACTGTTATTATTGTCTATTTTAAAATAAATCGATTTGTAGCAAACTATTCAATCATATTGAAAAATAACTTTCTTTTTTTAAAATTTGCTAAGAGATTTTAAGAGGCCACCTAGCACTAGTTGAACCAATGCAGTTTATTTAATTTTAAGAATTTTTTTAGCTCTCACTCTTTGCTTAATAAAAACCAACCTTTTATATAACTAATGTTTTTATGCCAAAATTAATGGAATCAGTAAATTTTGTTTAATAATTTTATCTTAACAGTTATAATAAAAAGTTTTCATTCAAGTTGGAGCAAGTTTTTGGCTAAAGAGTTGAGAGTTCAATAAAACCATAGAATTATCAACTGAAATATTTTCTTGAAATATTTTCTTGAAATATTTTCTTGAAATATTTCTAAATTTAGTTCAGAAATAAAAAGAAATATTTGCTTTGAGCTTACTTGCTGCAATATATTTTAGAATTTTCCACATTTAAAAGTATTTAAGTATAAGGGTTGCTTTAAGGTGAATATCAGAGTTTGAAAAAGGAAACCTTAAAATTGAAATTATACAAAGCTGTGCTATTTTAATTACTTAAAAAAAAATTAGATTAAAATAGTAATAATAATAATAATAATAATAATAATAATAATAATAATAATAATAATAATAATAATAATAATAATAATAATAATAATAGTAATAATAATAATAGTAATAATAATGATAATGACAATAATAATAAATGAAAAAAATTAATTACAATAGATATTATAATGTGATAATAATTTGACTGTTATAATTATGTATAAGTCACCCTTTATCTTTTTATTTTAAAATTAACTTTCGGAATTTTATGTTTGTAGACAAGTACCAGTCTCAGTTTGCAGGGGGTAGTCAGTATGCTTATTATCATGAAGGAGATGAGTCATCTTTCCAATTGGTTGATACAACAAAACCACAAAAAACAGCTTACCAAAGAAACAGACAGCGATTCAATAATGTATTCATTTTTCTTATTATAAAAATAAGTTAATTGTATGTATAAAAGTATGCATAATCAACTAAAACTATTGTAAATATTGATAGGCTCGTCTCAAACGAGAGCGCGAAAAACAGCAAAGAAAGGAGGCATTTATGATGGGTCAGACACAACTTAGAGGAAAGCAGCAAAGAAAAAATCAAAAAAACTTTCAGTTTAGAAGATGGAATGACAGACAGCAGGTTTTTTTTTTTTTTTTTGAAACAATATTCTGGATCTTCAAATAAGTTTTTTTGATCTGTGAATCAATGAGAATTGTGTTTATTTACTTTTCTGTAAATTGTTAGGGAAAGGTGTGGAAAATCCATAAATCCCATGTTCCTATCCATATTTTTAAACAATCAAAAATTTCATGTGTCTGATTAAAAAATTTTAGAAGTAGAAGTGGTAATCTTTTATTTATTAGAGTTTTTTATGATATTCAAGAGTACATTTTTAGATTCAGAAACATCGGAATGCATCTGTAGTTGTTAAAGATAATTGGAGAGTTGTCGAAGAAATGGACTTTCCCCGATTATCTAAGCTTAAACTACCTGATTTACCTGAACCTGTAGATTTGTAAGTATTAAAACCACATATTTGGTGTTAAATTAAGTATTACAAAAATCTTTGTAATACTTAACACTAGATATTCAGCTTTTAAGTTTTTAACTAGCGTTTACTTTACTATGTGCCCTGAAGAACAGGGCACATAGTAAAGTAAACGCTAGTTAAAAACTTAAAAGCTGAATATCTAGTTTTTTTTTTTTTACATTTGGCATTATTTATTAGGTACAAAGCAGGTATACTTGAATACTATGACAAAATTTATGATCGTGTTACGACTAAAAATGAGCGTCTTCTTGAACCAAATAATCGTACATTTCATCGTGTTACCACAACAGATGACCCAATAATCAGAAAGCTTGCTACAAAAGGAAATGTATTTGGTACAGATGCCATTATTTCTACCCTTATGTGTTGTACCAGATCTGTTCATCCGTGGGATATAATAGTTCATCGTGTTGGAAAGAAATTGTTTTTTGACAAACGAGATGACTCAGATTTTGGTAAAAATATTTTCTGTTTCTATAACTTGGTTTCTCTCTTTTATGGAGAAAAAAAAAAAAAAGCATTATCATCATTATTTTTCACTTCTTTTTTTTTCAAAATCTATTATGAGTTTTTTTTCTTTTTCAAGATTTATTACCAGTTTATGAAACCACTCAAGAAGAAATGAAAGAAGAAGGTATCAATAGTCCAGCAAATCTTGCTGTTGAGGCTACTTATATTAATCAAAATTTTACACAACAATGTTTAAAAAAAGGTGAATCATTATCATTTGAAAATGAAAATCCATTTGTTGAAGATAGCAGTGAAGAAGTTGCTTCTGTAGGTTACAGGTATTTTACTTATCTTATTTAACTTTATTAACAACATTTGTATTAAGAACTTTTTATTAAAACCTTTTAATGATGATAGTATTTGCTCTCAAAAGTGTTAATGAATGTAAGCTTTTTATTAAATGATTTTATTAATGAAGTATAAGTAAAACTGTTGCAATTCATAAATTGAGTATCAGCAGTTTAAGATTTTTTTCTGTAAATAATAAAAATGTGTTGAAATTCTTTTATAAACTTTAAAATAATCAAAGTAATACCTTTTTTCATTTTATTTATAGAAAATTTATTTGCATTTTTATTGTATATGCATTTTTAATTTCTATTAGTTTTATTGCATTATAGGTATAGAAAATTTTCACTTGGTGCTGATATTGATGTTGTAATTCGATGTGAACATGATGCTGTACTTACCACTCCCAATAATGAACTTCAATTTTTAAATATTAAAACACTTAATGAGTTTGACCCAAGGGTATGCTATTTTAGTTTTTTGCTAGAATAAAATTTTTAGTTTTAAAAGAATAAAATTAGCCGTGACCACACACACACACACACACACACACACACACACACACACACACACACACACACACACACACACACACACACACACACACACACACACACACACACACACACACACACACACACACACACACACACACACACACATACATACATATTGAGTTGTTGCAAAAGATCTGCAGTTTTTTAAACCAAAGAACTTTACCAGAAAAAATGATAACATTTCAATCAATTATCTACTTTTCTTCATTGTTCTACTTCTTCCCATCTTTCCACCAGTTTGTTGATCCCAATCCCACCATATGCAAATCATTGTCTTCATTAGGTGTGTGTCTTTTTTGATCCTTGGTTTAGGCTTCTCTCCAAAACTCAACCACTCTTTCCTTTGCTTCATATTCACAGAAACACCATTTCTTGTCTCCAGTGACGGTTCTATATAAGAAACATTGCCTGTGGCCATGGGTTTCTTGGTGTCAAGCAAGATTTTGAGCAGAAATAGAAAGCCACTTATCCTTCTGTTGTTAGGTGAGTTCATGTAGGACCCAAGCTCCAAGCTTTTGAGTGAAACCAATCAACTAAAGATGGTATGAAATTGTTGCAAAATCACAATTCATATTTTTGCCAAACAATCTGCATGTATGGCAGCCATCTTCCTTCAAAAGATCCCCAAGTTGGTCCACTTCCATCTTGACTGGTCTTCTGGAATGAGGAGTGGCATTAAAATTATTAAAGTTACTGTGTTTGAACCTGGCAAACCAATTCCAAGCAGTTCTCTCAGCTATAGCATCCTCTTCATACATGGCACAAATATCTCTGGTAGCTTCACTTGCTTTTTGACCTCAATTAAAGGCAAAAAGGTTTCAAATGTGGTTTTTTGTTGGCTTATCAAACCATTTAGCGGTTCTAAAAAAAGACAAAAGAAAATTGTATGCAAAAATGATCACTTTATTCTTGTAGAACATAGTGCAATTTACATTTCTAATGGTATATAACATTTTGTCAAACATCAAAAAGTCTTTTTAGAACTGCTAGTTTCTTGTAACTGTGGGAATTTATGCAACAATCCAATATATATATATATATATATATATATATATATATATATATATATATATATATATATATATATATATATATATATATATATATATATATGCCTCATTGCTATAACAGCAATTATTAAATAAAATAATATTATTATACTTAAATTAAATGTTTTTGATTTTAACAGGTGAGTAAAATTGATTGGAGGCAAAAACTTGACTCACAGACTGGTTCCTGTCTTGCAACAGAGTTGAAAAATAACAGCAATAAAATGGCCAAATGGACTTGTAATGCTATACTTGCTGGTTCTGATATTCTTAAGTTCGGGTAAGTCCTGTTTCTTAAAGTTATCAAGTGCAAGTTCAGACTTAAGAATCCTTTTTTTTTTTTATTGAATGGTGATTGAATTCACTGTAGAAGATTTTGCAATAAATATTTAATCATCACCTTTATTCTTCTTCTTCTTCTTCTTCTTACTACTACTACTACTACTACTACTACTACTACTACTACTTTTACTGCTGCTGCTACTACTACTACTACTACTAGTATTATTATTATTATTATTATTATTGTTGTTGTTATTATTATTATTATTATTATTATTATTATTATTATTATTATTATTATTATTATTATTATTATTATTATTATTATTATTGTTATTATTATTATTTTAATCTAATTTTTTTTTAAGTAAATAATACTATTTACTAAATCTTTGCTAAAAGAATTATGATTTAAAATTTTATGGTTGAAGATGAAAAAGTAGAAAATATTATTTTCTTTGAATCTAATAATATTTTATTATGCTTCATTATTCACAATAATTGGTTAACTTGGTTTTAATGCTAGATATGTTTCGCGTGTTGCTCTTAATGATGCATCCCGACACGTCATCCTTGGCACGCAGCAGTTCAAGCCAAAAGTGTTTGCTCAACAAATTGTTCTTGATATGGATAATGCTTGGGGAATTTTGCGTTGCATTGTGGATACTTGTATGAAGCTTGCTGAAGGAAAGTATCTACTTCTCAGAGATCCCAACAGGGTAAGGAAAACTGAAAAAAATTTGATGTGTTGAAGCAAAAGAATTTTTCGATCCATTCCAAAATTCATTCAGAGATTTTTGAGCGAATAAAAATTTTTTGTCATTTCCTTTAGGGTGTTCTTTTATTGTATGACATCCCTGATAATTCGTTCGAAAGTGATAGTGAGAGGGGCGAAGATGGTAAAAAAAAAGAGTTTAATTTTTTTTTTTTTTTTTTTCTTTTTTCTCAACGTTTTGTAAAATTATATTGGATAAATTTTAAACGATCTTTTCTTTGTCAATTTTTTTATAAACTTTATTTTTAGTTTTTTTTTCTTTTTTCTTTTTTAATAATACTCTCAAATCTTTTTTAGACGATGATGACGATGAAGACGATGATAAGAAATAATTACGGTTCTTCAAAATATCAGAATTATATATCAGAATGAATTAAGTTACGATATTTTTTTATTAGTACATTACCCTTTAAAAAAAAGTTTTCCTTGTTTTTCGAGGAGCTGCAAATCGAGTAGTAAATCCCCTAGGAACCGTTGGTTTCAACTTTTTTTTAAGTTAAACGGTGCACTCAGAAAGAAAGCAGTCAGAAAGCACAAAATAGGTGAATTAGTTCTGAGTCCGTTAATCATAACTCTAATTTTTGACTGAAAGACGGAGCATTTTGATAAAATGTAATTGTACATAAAAAACATAAACTGTTTTGAATAAATGGTTTCCCTTTTAAGTCGGACAAAAGAGATCATGCCTTCTACACATGAGGTTCGTCGCTGTGATGGAGTCTAAGTTTTCTCAAATTTTTATTATTACATTCGGTAGGCTCCTCATTCGCCAATCATATAGACGCAATAAAAATACTCCAGGTTGTCTTTCCAATACTTGAAAAATTTGTGCCAGGTAAAAAATGTACACATACTTTAAATAATTGAAAATCGTGTTTATCATTATTTAAAATGTCCGTCGCATCGTGAAACGTAAGTGGAAAAGTTGTACTCTAAGATTAGTGAATGCTACAGAAGAGTATAGTTTCGTGAGTGGAACGATGTAATAAAAAATACATGCTACCCCACAAGGATTGTGAAAATGACGAGGTCGTATTCAAATTCAATGGTTCGATTAATCGTCGTAATTCCACATTCTGGGCAGTTGAGAAACCACATGTTACGGTAGGCCATCGTGTTAATTTGCAATGAATTTCTGTATAGTGCGGCTTAGAGTCAAGAAGGTTAATTGGACCGTTCTTTTTCGATATTACTGCTTTTACGTTTATCTTTTTTCTAACTAAAAGTTTTACTTGAACCTGCTTGCGTTGTACAAATTAATTGTTAATAAGACCACTGTTATATCGTCTTATTAGGTTTAATTGATATTATTGAGACACGATTGAAAAGAAAGTATTGATGAATCAAACATCTTGTAAATAATTATTTCAAGCGAAATTCATTGCACTCTTCTTTAATTAAGGTGGTCAACCATTTTTAAAAAAATGACTAGTCCTGTTTATTTAAACCTGCTGCGACAGACTGAAATGCCAAGTTTTAGACAAGTATTTAAAAGCAGGATTTTTATTTTCAGCAAGATGGGGCACGATACACTACCATCTTGATGTTAAACAAAGCCTATGCAAGAATACTTTCAACAATCGATCAATTTTAAAAGCAACCAGTGAACGTGAATGCACACGAATACTAAGGGAATTGTTTTATGTGTGCTATTCCATCGCTTCGCATTACCAGTGGTGTCTGTATCAGAACGGAGATCAATTTGAGAACAGATAGTTTAACAAAACAATAGAATAATTTCTGTAAAGTTTTTTACATGCTAAAAGATTAGTAAGTAATATTAAAAACCTGATCAAGTATGTATAAATAAACTATGTATGCATCTTTTTGGGACATCTTAATCATAATATTTAAAGTGTTTTTTGCCTTTTAAAAAATGCAAAAAAAAAAAAATTACTTAAAAAAAAAAATTTACTGAAGGGTGTTTAAATCTATTTTTTAGAGTCTATTGTGAAGTAAATTAAATATACAGTCATAAAATGTCACGTGCAACATGAAATTAGAAGAGAAGTTTTGGTCCAATCCAAACCTCATGTTTAAATAATCATGAAAATCACTCTATAAGTATCCTACTCTTAATGATAATGGTAAGTATATTTTCATTATGATGTTAATTCCATTTGAATTCACAAAATTATAAAAAAGATCTCAAACCCATAGTCAAGGTGACAAAGGGTTTATCACCTTGGCTATGGGTTTGAGATCTTTTTTATAATTTTGACATCAAATGTTTTATCATAAAGTAAAACATTTTTAGGTTCCCTGCAGAATGTTTGCAGAAAAAGCTAAATTGGTTAGAAAGAAAACCTAAATGATGAAAACAATTACAAATAAAGAAATTGAAACAAAATTGTAAAAAAGTATATTTTATTAATTTATGTTTTTATAAATTATAAAACAAATAGAATAAAAAGTTTAAAGGGTAATAAACAGCAAGATGATGATGCAAATGAATATGGTTCTGATATTCTAATCCCAAATGGCACTAAACGTTCTTAGACGTCCAGTGGACGTCCAGCGGACGTCCATGGACGTCTTAAACGTCCTTAGACGTCCGGTGGACGTCTAAGGAGGTCTAATGCCTACTGGGATAGAACCTCTGGGATGACCTAATAAAACAGTAAATGCATATGTAATATACGTATATTATTATGTACATAACAGAAACACTTACACCTTTATTACTATGATATGATTTTGTAATCTTATGTTGTCTCACAATTTTTTTTATAGCTTGAGTGATCTTATTGTAGGATTAGCTCCTTAACACACTTTTAGTTAAAGAGGGATAAAGTAATAAAATGACATCAACTTTATAAATATGATATAACTATGTTATTGTATTAAAAAGTAGAAAATTATTGCAGGTAAAAAAATGTTAGATTGTATCGAAACCAGCATAACTTACATTTGGGTTTGAGAAAGATTGTAGTTTTTTAAATGTTTGACCAACAATCTGATTAGATGAATAGTTTCTTGAATTTACTGATAATAATACTGAGGTTTTAAGTTTTCCTCCAATTATTTTTTGTGTTAGATTTTTTGTTTATTATTTTTTGTTTAGAAGTTTTAAGAGATATTTTGTTTAAGAGATTCAGTAGTTTTAGTTTAGTTTTTTCAGTTAGATTTTTTAGTTTTTTTTTTTTGTTTTTTTTAGAGATTTAGAGATCTAAATTTGATAAGATTAAATTACATCTCTGCTTTCCCTACTTCAGGGCTCAGATATTAAAGAAAAAGTTCCCTCATTTTTCCTGAGTTTTAACATCATAAAAAATAGGTTTCATTGAGTTTGATGAAATCAGTAAAATAGTATCTCTTTATCAAAATTAATGTGGAAGGTGTAAAGGGGGCATTATTATTACGTCATTATCTATGATGTAACTTATAAAAAGAAAATAAAGAGGAAATATTTAAAAGTTAGAATTAACGTTATCAATAGATAATTATGATCAACATATATCTAAAGATATATTTTGTATAAATTATTATATTATGTTATGCAAATGTTATTTTTTTTTTTTTTGTAAAAGTAGTACTGAAATGGATGCCAGCATTAAAGAAGAGAACGACACAACTTGAAACAGAATTTTATCACGCGATCATGGTGGCGATCTGATATGAATAGTCAAACAGGTTACAATCAAAGTTGGTTCATAAAAATTTAAAATGTCATCTTCTTACTCTAAAACTTGTTGTACGACCGTAAATTTTTCAAATAAATTATATTACCCTAACTTTTCGATGTTGAATGAAAAAATGCGCCACTTTTTTGATAAAAAAAAACAAGAAATTACTTTTTTTTATAAAAATATTTTATAAAAAAAAAGTGATTTTTCCTCCCGGGTTCTGTGAAAAACATCAATCAATTAAATGGGCATTATAAGGGAAAAGTATCTGGTTCCAAGGTGGGATTATACAATTAAAACCCATTACAATTCTAGGGGGACCCAGCTAAACCCTGTTGACAGAATCACCATGCTGTCCAGATAAGTTGCAACAATAGGCCGAATTGGTTTTCAGTCAGGACCCAGTTGTAATGGTTAACTGGATAGTACAGAGCATAATAACTTGGCAGAGCATAATAACCAGAAAAGGTGTGATTTAAAAGCAATTTATTTTATGTAAGTAGTAAGTTCTCTGAAATGTTCCTTACCAATCGAAGGTAGGAAGTAAATCTAATTTTTCTGTCTCAATGCAGAAAAAAAAAAAAGTAGATGCAAATGTTTTGAATCACTTCTAAGTTTCAATGATGAAGTTTGAACTGTGAATTTATTTCTTTTACCAGTATAAATCATTATTGAGAAAGATTTGTCATTTTTTTGTAAAGTGAAAAATTTGCCTCGGAAATTTCCCTGATGACTTATTGATTATTATGTTTTCTAATTTTTATGACTTGTCGATACCTTTATATCTAGGTGATGGGAATTAAATATCTGTGCCAAAAGGATTCAATAGTTGCAGGTAAGAAAAATGGATGTAACTTAAATCTTTACATCATGTAAGTACTTTTAAAGCTAATTGTGCAGAAAGTTACAATACCTGAGCAAGATGTACACTCCTTAAGTACTTTAAAACAACAGAATTTGGATCATTTGGGCTTTGGGCATACATGCGCTAGGACCGCTACCATTAGTCTTAGAGCCTGAGAACTCTCACTTCTTTGTATACGATATAAAGTGAATTACAGGGAATTACACAAATAACGGTGAGTTTAAGTACTGCCCCAAAATTTTACAAAAACTAAATGTTCACCAATATACCACATGTTTAAGTATTTTTTTATGATTCTTTCGGGTTTTTTCCTTTTAAGTTCTTAAATTCATCAATTCATTGAAAAAATGACAGGTTGCACAATTTATTCAGTAGACGATTAATTGTTAAATTGAATGAAACCACCATAAATTGTCTTACAAGAGTTAAATGCTAGTAAAGATTTTAATGGTTAATCTACCAAATCCTTTGACAATTATTCATAGCTGCTTTTGGTACATTCAATTAACTGCTATAGGTTATACATGCAGATCATTGGTAACAAGAGTAAAAGTACTAGATTGATGCTATTTTTTTTTATTCCTCGTAATAATTTTTTCTCAAACTTTTTGAAGACGTAGCATGAGCACTAGAATTTTTTTTAGAATAAGTCAAACATTCAAGTAAAGGAAAATGTATTTCACTTTTTGTGGTTTGTTGAAGCCAAAGTGGTTGAAACACCTTCGCCGCTTCTCAGCTTTCTATAAAAGTTTGTCAAGGTCATAGATGTATTTCCTGCAGTCTGAAATAATGTTCACAGGAAAAACGTTAAACTTCTCTTGAAGATCGTGAATTCTTCTGCATCTTTTTTTAAAATGTTTAATTTTGTGATAATAAAATCTTTTAAAACTGTTCGCTGGCCTTTGTAATCTGCGAATATAAACTGGTTTTCTTTCATAGCCATAGATAGTTCTTTTCGAGACTTCACAATACCCTACATTTAAAAAACGAATTCTGAAGTGAAATATGTGAAACTATGTGAAACTATGTGAAACTATGTGAAATTATGTGAAATTATGTGAAATATGTGAAATTATGTCAAATTACGTGGTGAGGTAGTAAAGAAAAGATCAATGTGTGTTTAAGAAAATAACATTGAAAAAAATTTGATTCTCGCTGCAAAAGCGTTAGAATGTTTAAGGATAAGTTTCTTACCATGATGGAGATAATTGAGAAAAAGAGCCATAAATTCCCTACCACAATTAGCAGATGGAGATTATCGGGAAAAGGTTCTAAGTAGTCTAAAAGAATTCAAACCACTTACACTTCACTGACTAACTTAAGATGCTTCTAAAAGTTTAATCCTTTCCTCTAATTGTTTTGGGTTTGAGACTATCATTGAAGGTCAATTTTATGAATAAGAGGGGTTCAGTGGATGCAGTGTTTTTGTGTTCTAATAGCAAATAGATTCTAGTTTTTTAATTTAAATCCAAAATTTTGATGTGATTTTATACAAAAAAAAAGTTAACAAAACTTTTTTTATTATTAAAATAGACTGCCTAAAAGTTTTAAATTTTTAAATTCAAAAAGTTTTAAATTTTTTAAAATGCTTTTGTTTTAGTTATAAAAAATATTTCAAACTTGTCTTTTCGTGATTTTTTTATATTGTATATTTCCTTGTTGTCTTTTCTTCTTCTTTTTTATGAGAAAAGTTCCGACTTTTTAAAGTTAAAAAATTCGAACTTTAAAAAATGTAGGTGGCAATAACATTTTCCCATAAATTCTTTCATAGAGATATCATCCACTTTAAACAAACCAAAAGTTTTATCAGTGAAATTTAAATGGTTTAGTAAAAAAGCTATTTTTCAATTCCTCATAAATTATAGATCAAACATGTAGCTAATATTAAGTTTAAAAATTTTGACTTTTTACGCATCAAGCTGTACAAGTTGACAAGTCCACTGTGGGACATGGTGTGCCAAAAGTCGAAAACTTTGTGATAAAATTTAGAGACCGCAGATTCGTTACTGTTTATCGGTGTGCGAATTGTGCACCGAATTATCTATGCTAAACGGTTCAAATTACTTACGGATTGATTTGATCCGAAAATAATGTATCGGAAAAAAAATTCGTCAAAATTTTTTCGGATTATTTTTTCGGATTACGATCCGATTCGATACTTTCGGATCGGATTGCAATTCGAAAAATTTTTTTCGAATTGGAATCCGAACCGATATTATTTTTACGGATTTATACGGATTCAGAATAAAAAATCCTTTTGAAATAAGATTCATTTTTATTTATTTATAATATTCAAATATACAATGAAACGAAATGATTTCCTTGTTAAGAAATAAAAAAAGTCAAAATCACACTGAAAGTTAATCATTTTCCAAATTCACTTCCTGGCCACACAATGTCTTGAATTTTACTGAGTTGCTTAGTGTTTTCTTTCATATATACCAACACCTCAACCTTTGAGATTGAAAGATTGGTTCTTCTAGAGCTGTATATATTCCTTGCTGTTGAGAAAACTCTTTCAGATGTTGATGCTGCAGCAGGTATACAGAGGTTTTTTCTGGCCAGCCTTGACATTATTGGGTCAATATACTGGTTTTGTTTCCAGAATTCCAGTACATTTGTATTTGCTGGAACTGGTTTTGAATTCAAATACCCGTCAACTTCAGCAGAAATGGCTTTCTTGGTGCTTGTTTCACCTCCATGATTAATGTAACCTGCACTAAACACTTTCTTCCTCAGTTGTTCAGTGAAATCAAAGTCGTCGTCATCTTCATCATCCACCATTGAAGGGGAAGGAGTGCTTTGGCTAGCCAAAATTTCTTTTTTTGACAGTTCTTCCATAGCTTTCTTTACTGCTGTTTTGACTTCTTCAAATTTTTCCCCCTCATCCACAAAGCACATGCCCTTGCTGTTAGGATCTAAAAAATGAACTATAGAGAATTTTGTATTTATCAACTCCCCTTCGAATCTTTTGTTTAGATCTTAATTAAAGTAGTGAGCAAGCTCTGATGACACCTCGATATTTGGCATGATCATCTCCCTTGCAAATCTTCCTTTGATGTTGTATAGGCAATTAATAATGGAACATATGCTAAGATTCTTTTCGCTGCTGCGTTTCTCAGAGAATTCTGAGAAGCCTCTCAGAAACCGGATGACAGATTGAATAGATTCCACTTCATCATCTGTTGGTAAAAGATCTGTCAACTTACAACCTCCAGAAACAGTAGGGTTTGGATTCTTTAAAGAATGCATCGCCGGAAGAAGATCCACCACAGACTCCATTTGAAACGGATCAGATTGTTAATAAGGATTACTTTTCGGATTAAAAATTCGAAAACACGGATCAAATCACAACTTTGGTTTACGGACTTTGAATTGAAATATTTGCCTCAATATTTCCTTAATATTTGCCTTAATAAAGCGTGAAAAGTTTTTGATGCATACAAACAGTTTCCGAAAAAGAACTAATTATTTAATAAGTTTTATGAAAATTTTCCTCAATATTCGTCTTTACAATAAATGATATTTTAGAGGCATGCATAAAGTTTTCAATAAAAGAACTAATTATTTGCCTTAATTATTGAAATGAACGTAGCAATTTTTCAAACTAGTTTTTATCTCTATTTCTATTTTTATTTCTGTTAATATTTAAGTAGAAGAAATATAACAATATAAATTTTATCGGACCAATCCACTAATTTGAAGCAATCCGCAAAGCGAAATAATTCGCAAAGGAATTCGATCCACAAAAAAAAAAAAAAAAACCCGCAAAAGTTCAGTTTGAAATATTCTTAACCTTTAAATCAAAATAATATAATAATGGCTTACCGTAATAAATGTAGGTGAAGAATAATTGACTTGATCTGTTGAACGAATTGTTGTAGGTTAAGATTTCCAAAAAAGACTGCTTGAAAATAAAAATGAAATCCACTATTTATAGGACGCGCACATAATAAAAATGTAATTTTTTTGGACCACATCATTTAATGGTGACGCGACGGAACGCGATTCGTATAATTCGCTAAACGAATTAAAGTTAAATTTAAACTAAAAATTTTTCGGATTAATAAACCGTACAACAAAGAGAATCCGCAAAAAAAAAAAAATATCCGCCAGTGGTTCGTAAAAATTTTTCGGATTGATAATCCGAACAACGAAGTGAATCCGCAAAAAAAAATTCGCTAGTGGTTCGTAAATTAATTTTCAGATTATTAATCCGAAAAATTTTCACGAACTGACTGTTTTAATCCGCAAAATAAGTCGGATTGGCTTTTTGCGGATTTTACGAACCGAATCGGCGGTGCCTAATAAAATTAAAAGTAAATCAACATCAAGCCTCAAAAGCACGAGACATAGCAATACAGATAAACTTAGCTACGTCACGAATTGCTATGTCACGTGGTTTTGAGGCTTGATGTTGATTTATTTAAAGAATATTTTAAACATGCAGCTAAGTTTTATGAGAACTGATATCCATGGTACAATATGCCACAGGATTTTCAAAAAATGTTTATTCATGGGCCAACTATTATTAATTGAATGAAATTACCGATCGGGTTCTTAAGTGAAGAAGCTCAGGGGGCGCAGAATAAAGATTCTAAGCAGTTCCTTGGGCATTCTGCCTGAAAGTGTAATCGGGTCAAATGTAATGATCATGAATTTGAGCAATTTTTTTGTTCTAGCATTCCAGTCAAACGAAGGCTCTGCCAGATGTTAAGTTCTGCAGCTGCTAAGGAGCAGTTATTTAGTTAATATTTTTATGGATTTTTACGCGCCACACATGGTTTCTTGCATGTAGATAATTGTTTAAATTCAAATATAAAGTTTTTTGTTAAACCTTGTCTAATATTCTGAGTTTCAATGATTTTAAAAAGTTTACACATACATGCATTTGCGTCACCAGGGTATGAGAGAAACTATATTATACAAAATTAGCAAATATTACAAACCAAATTCACAGGTTGCTATGGACAAGGGTATCCATAGCAACCAGATTACAAAAAGAATCATCATTAAGAAGCACGACTGTTATTGCAGTAAATATACCCAATTCAATTGCATTAAGACAATAAAAAAAAAAATTGTTAATTTTAGCGTAAAAAAGGTGTTAAAGGCTCACATGGTTTTGAACGAAAGAACAAAATGACCACTGAGCGGTCATTTCGTTTTTGCAAAAACAAAATACCAATGTTGTGAAATACGGACCGCGAGTAATGAAATAAATAAATGTGGTGAAGTTAAGTCTAAAAGTAAGATTTACTGCATGGCGAACTCAAATAAATGCTGAAAGGTTTTTTACTAAACCTAGCTGTTTTCATAATTTAACATGATCTATTATTATAAATTTTTCTTGTAAAAACAAAAGGACAACGAAAAGCAAAATACTGCATGATTGGTCTTTTAAAATATTTAGATGTAGTAAAAAAAAAAAAAACTTTAAAGATATTATAGAGGTGTGAGAAAATCCATATTTTGTCATTCAAAAAATAAGTCCTTGTATATTATTTCTTTGGGTTTAAGACATTAGTTGAGTTAAAATAGATTGTAATGATTTGAAAACCAAATAAAACAAAGTTTAGTAAAAATGAGGCTACCTTGTGACATCTTTAATGAATACTCTTGAAACTGTAAAAATATCTACTTATGCATTGGAAATGTTTCTTGTTTTATATTATAGCTCACAGGTCTCTAAGTTTTGAGTTAGGACACTTTTAAAAGTTAATGTTTTTTTATTTCATTTATCTGCTGATATTCCAAGTATCAAGGACACTTGTTGTTTCTGTTAAATTAGGATAGCTAACATTGATTTTTTACATTTGGATTTTTATAATTTAGTTATAAGATTATTTCTTAAATTCTAATTGGTCTAAATTTCTTGTTTTCACTTTTGATTTAAATAAAAATAAAAAATAAATATAAAATTACAATAAAATAATACTTATTTGGTTTTACATAGTGAAATTTCAGTTTAATTTTATTTTAATTTTTTAAGTTCATTATTTGATATATATTAAGAAAATCTTTTCAAAGTGATTTGATTGAATCATTATAAATTTTGTTTCATTATAAATTTTGTTTCAAAATACTTTATTAAGTTTGCAAAGGAAAGACACAGAGACTAAATACAAAAAAGCTATGTACAAACATTTTAAATGAGGCTCTACCTGAATGTCATAATTATTCAGGCATAATAAACTTTTGTAAATCTGCTCAAAGTGCCTTTGTATTTGGTTTTAAGTTAATGTGCCAATTTGTTTTACAATAAACCAAAAGTGGATTGTAAATGTTTGCATTAAAATGCAATAACATTTAAAAAACATTTTTTACTCATTTTGATATTGAACATGTCAGAAATAATTAAATGTTGTTTACTTAGATATATTTAAATTTTAATTAGTTTTAAATAGTGGTTCAATCTCATACTTGATTTTGTCAAAGGACAGTTTTTCTGTTTCAAAAAAAAATTTCAAGTGTTGTTCTCAAAAAAATGCTCAATTTCTCAAGTTTCCTTGCAAATTGTGTTTCATCTCAAATTTAAAGATTTAAACAGCATCTGGGTGTTAAAGTTGACATAGTTCCTTTTCACAATTCTACAGAACAAATGTGCACAAATTGAAATGTTATAGCAGACCTCCAAAGTGGATTGATTGCTATAGCAGCAAAGTTCTAACATCTGTACTTCAACTCAGGAAAGTTTTCCTGTTAACTTTATTTATAACAAAACTGTCATGTTATAAAACTAAATTAGTTGTGCTGTGGTACAGCTGAGGACTAAAAACAACACGTCAATCAATTAACAAATAAGAAATTATGCTACCTTCCATGAGGCTTCCAAGAATTTTGTAGCTCTTCCAAGAATTTTGTAGCTCCAGGTTTAATACTATGTAAGATCTTGTTATTATAAACTATGCCAATAAAACATCATTAGAACATTTAATGAGCCTAATTGTCATCTTCATCCTCTAGACATTTAGACACAAAAACAATAGCAAATATAACCTAATGAATTGCATTATATGAATCTATCAATTGCAATATAGGAAGACCAGTTCTTCCTATAATGTATTTTCCTATTAATGTATTTTCTAGCTTTGATATAAACAGTTGGTGTAAAGAGATGCTTTTTATACCAAGTGTTGAGAATTAGGATTATTATGATATGCTAACAAATCTAATATTACATAACACTTTCAAATAAAAAAATTTTCTCACATCCCTAAATACAGGGTGTTCGATAAGTAATGCATAATTTCATTTGTCTGTTACTTTTTAGCCAATAAGAATACTTCTAGAATGTTCTTTCTTTAAGCATATGTAAGGAAGGAATATTATCTTGTAAATTGTTATTTTTGAGAATAGAGTCATGAACAATATTTCTATGGAAGACAGAATTTTCATCATCAAATGCTATTATGGAAGCAGGGGGTGAAAGTGCAACAGCAGCACTATAAAAGTTCAAACAAGCATGTGGTTTAATAAAATACCCATCCACCATCCACAGTATCAAAAGATTAGTTGATAAATTCAAAAAAAATAGCCTGTGTTCTTGATCAGCAGAAATCAGGCTGCCCATCTTTAGAAAAAGAATGAACACCAGTTGCGATGGAATCACTGCATTTCATTGCTTTGGAGGCAGATTTCTGATTCATTCAACAAATTGCAGATGATACTAAAATCCCTAAAACATCCATTCATCTTATCCTCTTCAAAAAGTTTTAAGTGTTTCCTTACCACCTGGACTCCATTTTACTAATTGACTACTTCAAAATAAGTAACTTTTGGACTCTATTGTGGACTGATGAATGCCACTTCAATATCAATGACAAAATAAGTACAAAGAACTGTATTATATGATCTAAAGAAGAATTAATTAATTGCATTGAGCAAGCAATAGCTAACATTTCACAAGAAAAAATAGCTACAGTCACCAACAACTTCGTGGCCCATTTGGAAACTGTTATGCAAAAAAAAAAATAAAGGCCATTCTGAGCATCTATTATAAACTTCAAAAGATATTCCTAATTTAGTTGTGTTTTGAATTTTGCTAGCATATGCTAAAATTATGTGTTACTTTTTGAGCACTCTGTATTATAGAGTATTAGTACTGTTTTAAAATATTTTAAAAGTTTATAAAAATGTTTTACCATATTCAAAAATAAATTGCTACTCAACTTTAGTTGACCAGTAACTTTAGGTAATTAATTCTTTTTTAGCAAACATGGCAACTAAGAATAATATGAGCTTTCTTACAGAAGGTAAAACTTTTCTTTGAATTTGAGGTTGTTAATCCATAGTGGTGCTTGTCTGATGTTGCACCAACCTTTTTTTTTTTTTTTTTTTTTTTTTCTCCAGATTCACTAAGATCTTTGTTTGAAATGAAATAGACTTATCTTCATTTTAAATTTTCAAAAGGTTTCCAAAAAGAAAGTATTTGAAAAGTTAACATTTTACAGGGTTGTTACGATTGCAAAGACTTAAAACTGAAGAGATAAACTATATCAAGAATAGTGACTAAATCTATTCATTATGTTGATCAAGTAACAGAAATGAGAGCTTTGTTGCAGCACACTTATTAGTTGCACTAAAATCATAAAAATGTGTTTAAATCAATATATTTCATTTCAGTATCTTTAAGACATTCTCTACCCTAACTGGTTCAACAATTAAAGATTTTAAGATACTTTTATAAAAATCGTGATATTGTTGTAAAAATATTTCAGTAAAAACTTTTAGAAGGATAGAGAATAAACTAAATTATAGAGAATAGAAATAATTATGATAATAAAAACCATTTATGATGCTATTTAATGTGAAGTTTTAAAATGATAACACTTTAAAAGAAATGTTCTTTTATAATGTTATCATATATAATGTATATATAAATGTATATTATATATATGTTATCATATGTATCTATTACCCAGTTATTTTACTGTGACTGTCCATTATTTTTGAGCTGCATTTAAAAAAATTATTTTTCCTATTTCAATTTCAGATGCTAACCTAACTATTCTTCCGTATCATAAAATTTTGCTAACACACAAATCAGTTGACCACCTATTACGTGTACCTCTGGAGCAAACTTATGATGAGTTTTTAAATGATGTTGCTTCACTTTATCCTGACCTTGTTAAGGTAAGTTTAACTTGGTTAAGTATTTTAAAATTTAAAATTCCTAATCTGATTCTGGATATAAAAGAGTAATAATAACTTTTTTCTGCTTTTTCTATTAATATGGTTCTTTGTTTAGTAAAACTTTAATTAGAAAAGTTTAAAATTTATTTGTCTATTCAATTAACATGACTTTTTTGTTAAGAAAAAATACAGAGAAAAATGTACAGAGAAAAAGAAGAGTAATAAGAAAAAAAGGATTAAAGAGTATTCAAAGCAAATACTTTTCCTGTTATTGATATTTGTTAAATGATGTTTTGTTAGATTAAAAAAAAATATAACTTTTAAATCTTATTCACTACTAAGATTAACAAGTTCTATTTGAAATAAGCTAGGGCGCTGTTAATGTTTCACAAAATCAAATCTGGAATCAGGATGTGATTTAAAAAAAAATCTAGATACAGTCCTTCATTACAGGGTAACAAGCCTAACCAAACAGTTTCTTTTTTTTGCTTGCAATACCTAGCAATAGACTGTTTTGAGTTATGTGTTGAGGGAGATATGAGATGGCTCCAGCAATCCACAGTTCTGTCAATATCTGTTATTTTATGACAACTTTGAAAAAAACATCATCCAAACTTTCCATTTTAAATGTTATAAAGTATTAACTTTATAATAACAATCATGGAGAGTTTGGCTGATCACCGTTGGTAATGAAACTTCACTGGTGTTATACTGATATAACGGCTAGCTGTTGAGGACAGTCTTGCCAAAGAAGGAAATAGCTACTGTTGTTAACTTGTGGTCTTGAACAGTTGGTGGTCTTTATACATGTAGAGTTGAGCTTCATCTAAATCTTCATCATCCACGGTCTAATTGCAGGGGTGGGGAGCTGGAAAAAAAAAGTTATGGCTCCAGATTTGGCTCTAAGTTTTTTTGAAATTATGGCTCTGGCTCCCAAGTTTTTCACTCTGGCTCCATCTTCTTAAAATATCTTTAAAAAATTTCAATTAGATATTTTTTGTATTAAATTTTTTTTTTTTAAAATTGTTTATAATATTATTTATATTTATATTATAAATAATATTTATATTTTTTTGGGGCAAATACTTGTAAATACGATTAACATTTTTAAAATTTTATTTGTGAATTACGCTACATGCTTGATAAATAAAACAGATGAAAAGTAACGTAAAATATCTTTACTTTATAGCTTTTTAATTTATTTATAAATTATAATACATGATATATGAATCCAAAAGAAATTTTTTATGATGAAATAAAAGTTCAAAAGCTTTATGTTAAATTTTTATTATTTAAATTGAAGATTATTACATTAGCATTAAGTTTAATTTAGTAGTAGTAATTTATTAATTTTTTTTAGTATTTTTAGTAGTAATTTTTTTTAGTATTTTTAGTATTTTTTTTAGTATTTAATTTAGTAGTAGTAATTTAAATTAAGTTTAATTTAGTAGCATTAAGTTTAATTTAGTAAAAAAAAAAAATAATAATAATGATAAAGTAGGTATTGTAACTATAATTTCTTTAAAAGATATTTAGTCAATTTTAATATTTTATTTATGCATTAAGCTTAATGAATGAAACATTAGATGAAAGTTAAGATGAAAAATTAAAAATCTATTTTATAGCCTTTTAATTTATTTTAATTACATTATAAATTATTTATATAAAAAATTAATCCAAAAGCAAATTTTGGTGAAGTAATAAAAATTCAAAAAGGTGATGATAAATATTATTTTATATTGAATATTGGTTTATAAGAGTGTTTTTGACTGTTAGACTAAAAACAAATTAACAAAGTATATTTTTATAATAAATATTAAATTAACTGTAATTAAATTAAATGTAAATATTTTGTATTAAATGTAATTAATGTTAATTTTTAATGTTTTAATTACATAAAAAGTTATGTAAAATAGTTTGTTCTTGAGAACAAAATTGCTTTAATCAAGTCCTCCCTCATAATGGCTCTCAAATCTGATTTTACTATTTTCAGTACTGAGAATAAATGCTCCACGCAAACCAGATCTGGTAACAATGCAAAAACCACTTGGGCAGCATTTCTAATTATTTCTGGATACTTACCTATTGTATCTTGTACTAAAATCTTTGATTGTCTATTAAATTGTCCACTTCAGCAAAAGGTTCACTAAGTAGAGGAACATTTTGAAAACTTATTGGCATTCCGATGTGGGCATTACTAGGGCATTACTATTTGTAATACCACCATGGGGCATTTCTAGGGGCGTTTTGTAATACCGCCATGTTGTTTATCAAGGATTTTTTCAAAATAAAACTCATTATCAGATGTATTTTTACATTTTCAATTTCAGCTTGAGAAGTTTCTTGAGGGGTTCTTCATCTTTATTGTTATAGCACATACACCATCCTTGGCTTTTCTTTTTTGTTCACCTGTTAATAAGCATCTGTACTTAGGATCAAGGTAAACGCCTGCTAGCATTCCATCATTTTCCAGTAAAATACTTTCTCTCATTTCCATAGAGGATTTCATACCTTCAGCTATAATACCCTCTGCATTAGTGTGGAAGTAGATCAGATACTATATATAGGGAAAAGCGGGTTCTGAGCCCTTGATACCCTTATATATTGGGGGGTCTCAAGTTTTTTTTCCCAAGATGGTGGGTATGAAGTACTAAAATAATCTTGTTAGGGTTTATTAAAATCCAAGATGTCGTCTTATTGAGGGTTAGGTATACATAAAATCCTAAGTTTACCCAGAACCAGTGTTCCTAGGTTTAAGTTTTTTTTCCAAGATCCCTAAAGATCCATGATGGTGGTCTATACTTATTCTATTACTTATCCCTAAAGATGGTGGTCTATACTTAAGGTTGACTTATCGTGTCTCAAGGTTTTCCAAGATGGCGGTTATTTCCGAGAGATTGAGTGGTAAAGACATAAAGATGGTGATAAAAAAAACAGTTTTGATTCATACGCTCAGCCTCCTCTTGTTGAGCTTGTGAATTATTTAAAAAGTCCCGTTTATTATAACAGTGAAAGAGTGCAGTTTGGTAATACCTCTTATTGTGGTCACTTGTGTCTTTACGTCTTGAAAAAATTGAATGAAGGTCTTGACTTTCAAAGCATTATTAACACCTTGTGGTAAAATTTTTAAAAATAAAGTTTTTAAAAATAACAAACCAACAAAAAATAACAAACCAACAAAAAAATAACAAACCAACAAAAAAAAATAACTCAGAGCCGGAAAATGGATAGAATGAATATAGGCAGGCAGGCAGCAGGCAGTCAGGCAAACAAACAAAAAAACCTTGGCTCTTGGTCACTACAAACTAAGACCTCCTTGCGATGTAACACCTTAAAAATTAAAAAGATTTCTTGAAGACAACAGAATATTTTTAGTAAAAATTACCACTCAATCTCTCGGAAATAACCGCCATCTTGGAAAACCTTGAGACACGATAAGTCAACCTTAAGTATAGACCACCATCTTGGATCTTTAGGGATCTTGGAAAAAAAACTTAAACCTAGGAACACTGGTTCTGGGTAAACTTAGGATTTTATGTATACCTAACCCTCAATAAGACGACATCTTGGATTTTAATATACCCTAAACAAGATTATTTTAGTACTTCATACCCACCATCTTGGGAAAAAAAACTTGAGACCCTCCAATATATAAGGGTATCAATGGCTCAGAACCCGCTTTTCCCTATATATGATACTTTCATTTCTAGAAAAAGTGACCAGGGATCAGGTCTTCATCTTGAATTTCTTTTGTTACTTTATAAGGTTGATACAGCAAAGTTTTCAGTTTCTGAACTTGAGTCCACGTTACCTTTGATAGCATAACATTGGGGTTCACCATGTCAATAAGTACAGGTTTGAGTTCCAATAAGCATTCAATCATCATTTATGTGCTTCCCCACCCAGGTAATTTGATCCAGAATTGCTACTTTCCAGAACTTCATTTAACTATTTGTTCTAATTTGGGTTTTCTTGTTATTACAACCTGCCTCATCTTGCTTAAAAGAGTAGTTGCATGTTTTTCTGCTAATCCATCATAAATGGCTAGTTGTAAAGTTCAAACACCACAATGCATATGATGGCTTTTTGAGAGGTTTGTAATCTTCCATAAAACAATTCAAATTGAGTTCTATATTACCATCATTATCAGATTGTACTTGATGTTCTGAATCTAAAATCTCAATATTTAGACCAACTATTTCATTTTTATTTTCTTCATCTGCATCTTTGTTCTCCTTTAATTGAATGGCGCAGAGGAAACCATGTAAAGTGGATTTGATTGACGTAGTTTCCTTGAAATATTGTAAATATAGTTTGAGCGGTTTTTTAATGAGCGTTTTTGAGGTAATCTGTAGAGTATTAATTGAATGCTAAATTTTTGTAAAGACAGTTTTTTTTAATGAGTAAAGAAGATCTAAAATTGCAACGTTGTGATCTCTACATTTAGTGTATCAATGGTACTGATCATATTTGAAGCATTATCAGTTACAATGCACAATAAATGATCATCTATTTTATACTCCAGCAATACATCCTTCATAAGCTTATAAAGGTACTCACTTGAATGGTGGGATTGTGTATCCCTTACTGCTACAGTGTGTGCAATAATATTATTATTGGCATTAACAAATCGATTGATTCCAAATTAATTTGTACTTATTTGTGTACAGCCATCCATCTTTAAAAATATAAAACTGTCCTTTTAATTTACTCCTAAGAACATTTTTTTCTTCATTCACCTTATCACTAATAAAGCAGTTTTTTCTATCTAAACTTATCTTTTTCTACTTTTTCTATTAAACTGGATTTTTCTGCCATTTCACCTATTAGCCCACGCATAGCTGGGTTGCAAAAGACAGATAGAGATAATGAATTCTTTACAACTAACTCAATAATCTTGTTTTTTAACTGCTCTAGTGTTTTATGAAGAACTAGATTTTTTTATTTTGAAAGTTTACCAATTTTTTTTCCACAAGTAAAAATTTCTCCTCCAGAGCTTACTTTACAAGTGCAAATATACTTTTTAACATCTTCAGTTACAGTGAAATGTTCAAAATTTTTTTTGACTTTTCTCTATGACCTTGACTCATTCATGAAGGCTTAAAAAATACCTTTGTGTATTTAAAGTTAAAATGTGCTTTACAAAGTATTATTTCATAATTATGTAGCTTTCATAAAAAGCTAATGATTTAATTATTGCGTTTTGAATACGAATTTTTCCAAGCAAACTCATAATTCAAATGTAACTCATAAAAATGTTTTATGCTAAAAAATGCTGGAACTGTGGAGCCTGCAGTTTTTTAATGGCACTGGCTCCCATGGCTCCTTTCAAAAGCCCTCCACACCCCTGTCTAATTGAAGAGGGCAATTATATTTTGCTTTAAGACCAAGTTGCCCCTCATGTTCTTCACTTCACTGAAGCCTGCTTTGGTTGCACTAGTTAGCAGCCTGAGTTTTTTTTTTTACTATCCTGGTGTGTTAGAGATAGTAGGAACTTCACTGTCCAGCTCCATTGTATTATACACTTTATCGTCACTCATGGTATCATGCAATTTATAAGAAATTGACACCCGAACTTTAAATTAATATCAAAAAACATGTAAATAGAAAGTTGTAAGAATTAGTAATTACAACCGGTATTCTTAGGAGAGTAGTTATGGTTTTGAGAGCCAATGAGCCAGGGCAGAGCCCTTAAAGCACAAATATGTAAAGAGAAAATTCTGAAATCACGTAATATATAACCAAAACTTTAATCAGAGGTTTTTTAAAATAGCATTGTTCATAGTGATCGACCGGAATTCGGTTCGGATCTGGTTTCCGGCCAAAATTACGACCGGAACCGAAATTCCGGTTCCTGTTCCGGGTATATTTACGATTTCGGTTCCGGCCGGATTTCCGGTTCAAAATGCTACCGAAAATATATATCATAAAGCTTTATTTAGCATAATACCGTTATGATCATTTTGATAAAAATGATTAAAAAAATTTTTAAATTAGTTGTTAAGCTTGAGAATTAATGTTAATAAAATTTGGCTTTGTTTGAAAACTAATTAATTTTCTTGTTTAAATTAACTTTAAATTAATATTCATATCTTGTAATGTTTTTATCGCTATTATTTGAGCTGAAGTTACACCATTCTGATTCTTAACAGCTCATTTTCTTAAACATATTGTCATGATCCAAATGGACAATTTTGAACCTCCTAAAGATGAATTTGGCTCCTGCAGCTCATCTTTTTCGCACATTGTAAAAATTATTGCGCAACTTCGAACAGGGGAAAACGATTAATGTGCATTTTGACAATCCAAAAAATCATTTAGGTGTTAAATGATTTTTTTAGATTGTCTAACTGCTTCTCTATGCCTTGGGTTTCGGAAAAACTTTTTAAAAAAATGTAAAATTTTAGTTATTTTTACTACATTAATTTTTGTTTAAATTAGAACTAACGTTTTAAAAATATATTACTTATTTTCGGTTCCGGTTTCGGTTCCTGTTCCGGTTTGGATTTATTTTCGGTTCCGGTTTCGGTTAGGAATATTTAGAATCTATTACCGGTTTGGTTCCGGTTCCGGCAATATATCTGATCCGGTCGATCACTAATTGTTCAGTAGTTTAAGTTTTTACATTTTTGGGATGTGGGGAGTTTTTCATAATCCAAGAAAACGTTTATGAAGTGTAGAATAAGGTTACAGTTGATTTCCTTAGTCACCACTCATTGGTTTTAAATACTGTAGTATCACTAACTTTTTATTATCAGTTTTTTAAAATTTGAATGTTGGTATGAATCTTTTACACATCTTTTATTTATTATAGCCTTTCACTTTGGTTGATGCTGATTTTATGGTTTTTAATGAAAAAAAATATAATGAAGCAATGGAATCAGGAGGACCAGAAACATGGTTATTGGTAAATCAGTTTTTTTTTATATCATGTAATTATTTTATTAAAATACAAATATATTTAGAAAAAATTAATGGTAGATATATTTATTTTTATTAAACTTGCCTACAAATTTGAAATAAAGCTTCTTTTGATGTCTGATAATCCTTTTTTGAATTAAATTTTGATTCACAAAATCAGAGAATGTAATTCCAAAGCAATCAAAAGCATTTTTTAGCAAACTTTTAATCTTTGCTCCTTATGTTGCTGCTTTTTTTTCTTTTTTTTTTTTAAACTTATCCAAATTGAAATCCAATTACAAAAATTATCACATAATTTTTTGCTCACTACATACATCAAATTCAAAATTTTCAGAAGATTATCTCAATAACTTTAAATTAAAGATAAGCCTAAGAGAAAGAAAGAAAGAAAAAAGAGAATTAAATACAGCTCACCTACTAACTAAAACAAAATAAAGTTACATTTTCAAGTTCTTGCAAGTTGTTGATCACAAATTTGAAGTACAAAAAACAAAATTCTGGAGCAATGGCATAGCATTCTAATTGTATTACATTTCATTTTCCTTAAAAACTACAACGGTCTGAAATGAGTATAACAATGAATAATTATATTGCAATCAATATTTATGATAATATTTAGAATATATATTTATTTAGAATATTCTTAAAATTGTTTTAGATTGATCATTTTTTGGGTGACCTAGAATGAGATTGACTTGTGAAAAGCACAGTATTAACACATTACAAGTGGGGCAGGTAAAAATACCTGCTTTGCAGACTGCTGTCTATTAGCGGGTCGGGTATTTTTACCCGTTTGAATGAATTTACTTTAAAAGCGACACAGAGTAATTTTACTTGATTGGTTTACATATGAAACTGATAAGACTAGCTTTATGTGCGAGTTTAGCAAAGTGCCTCTTCATAAAGGAGAATGTTTTTTTAAGTACCACACAGTACAAAAATATTAGTTTTAAATAAGTTAATTAGTTTTAAAAACAATTTTTAGAAATTAGTTAGTTTATATAACTTGTAAATATTTTTAAACAATATATTATATTATATTATTATAAAAAATTGTTGCAGTTTTATTAATTTTTATTTAATTCATCAGTTCATCTATTTTATGAACCACATATTAGATTTCAAACGCGTAGTTTTATGCGAATTTTTGCCCGCTACGCACACCTGTTTAGTCTATTTCGCTACCCGCTTATAATGTGTTAAGATATTAGTTTAAAAAAATAAAAATTAAGAATAAAGTTTCTAATTATATATTTATACAAATGGTGATATACTATTGGTAACATATTACTATTGCAAATGTTTAGTATCTTTGTTATTACTTAAAGTTAGTGTTGAGTTTTATTTTTCTTAGGTGCAATCTGATAAAGAGAATGATTACAAACTTGAGAGACCACGATTTGAACTTCTGAAGTATGATGTTCATCCAAATGCACTAACACAAAGTGGAAGCTATCATTTTTCTTGTGAGATTTTTTCACTATAAATATTAAGTATTGTTACAATGAACATACTTTTAAATGAACCAGATACACAGATTGTGCTTTTCTGAAAAATTAAGTTGAAGTATTAGCATGCCACCTCTAAATAGTCCCTAAAAAGTTTAAAATGAATAAAAAGTATATTTTACATGGTGTCTATGTCCTGGAATGTCCTGGAAATTTTAACGATTGTCCTATATGTCCTCAAATGGCTTGGAATGTCCTTGAAATTTAGATTTTTGTTAATATGCAATACATACATACAGACACAGACAGACAGACAGAAAGACAGACAGACAGACAGACAGACAGACAGATAGGCAGATAGACAGACAATCCATGCATGTATGCATGCATACCTACTTATCTACCTACATCCATCCATCTATTCATGCAGACATACATTCATGCACAATTAATAAATTTACCAAACTTTTAGTGCTTCATGTTTATTGCTTTAATGATGATGAAGATGTTTGTAATGATGTTTTTATCATACTTCTTGTTTTTATGTTTTAGCTGCTTACCAGGCCACCTGTGAATTTATTGTTTTTGTGTTTTAGCTGCTTACCAGGCCATCTGTGAATTTATTGACAATGGAATTCAAGCAACAAACAGCAATAAAGTTGATCGAAAAATTAAAATTTATGTGTATACGACACAAGTAAGTTGTGTAAAACAGTTGCAAAAGCCACAAGCAGTTTTATTTGGATGTTTTGAATTTCTGTGTTAAGTTACATTTATTACAAAGATCAAACCACACAATGATTTTAGTAATTATATTGACCTTCCAAAAATTAGTCTTATTTTACAGTTTCTGTTTTTATAAATAAATTTAATTAGGTTTTAATTAACTCAGGTTTTTAAAATGTTCATCACCAACAGAGTACAAGCAACTAGTAATTACTGGTAAAGACCAATATTAGCACGTCACTTGTACTCTGTTTGGTGATGAACTTTTAACTTTAGAGTTAATATTGATAGTTGGTATTAGAAAACTTTGTCAATGATGAACTGGAATCAACAATCTCTTTATCAACGATCATGCTGTTTAAACCATTTCCACATAGTATTCAATAACAAAAGACCAGTTTTGTTGTTGTTTCAAATTCTAGTTGATTCCAATTCCAGAGGTTCAGAGATTTTTTGAATCCAGTTGAATAAGTAAGTTCAGTTGAAACTGGAAATGCTCCCTACCTCAATTTTGTTTAAAAGTAATTCAAATAAAAAATTAAAAAAACTCATCTGATATTGTACTTTTTTTTTACAGATAACAGATTTTATTTAATTTAATAACCACGTTATTTGATTATAAACTCACCACATATAGAACGAAAACTGTTAGAAAAGTTTTTACAAACATGGTTAACCACACCACATGGAGCACGTAGGCAAAAAGCTGAAAAGTTAATTTATTTTAGTGAAAGAAAACAGCTGTAAGTGAAGAAAAAGTGCTAAGCAGGAAAACAAAGAGCAGTACTGAATGTGTCATTGACCAACCTAATTTCTTTTATATATACTTTAGGTGTTTTAGTATATTAAATTGCGCAAAAAATATAAAAAAGATTTTAGATTAAAGAAATATTTCCTTATATTCCATATATTTAAATGTGATGTTTAAAAAAAGTTTTTCTATTGTTGATCTTTTTAGACTTAGAGTCTTTTAGGACACCTTTATAAAAAAAAGAAGCCATTAAATTTCTTCTACTCTTACATGAAAAAAAAAAAAAAAAAAACATTTCAAGAAAAAGATTCCAAGCATAGTTAAATTTTTACCATCTTTTTAAAAAATATAATTTACAAAAATACTTAGAGATAAAAATGTGAGTTTAATAGAAAGACATTGAAATCTAAATCTTTTTTTTCTCGGAGTTGTTCCCTAATGTTATAAGGCCATTTAATCTTATTTTCTTGTTTTGAATTTTTGATACAATTTGTCCACCTATAAAAGTTAGGTCATTTACTAATATTGTAAAATTGCCGTCAATTTTGTCTTAATGTTCATGAATAGCATTGGGATAAGAAGAGTTTTTCAGATAAAAGTCTTGACATATGCTAGCTGATTGTTCTAAGTTACAGTTAAGGCCTTCTCTGAATCTGAACTGTTCTTTAGCCATGATGGTGAGTGGTTGTTCCTAAAGTGTTTGGTAATCTTCATTTAATTGTTTTAAAAGTGTGAGAGTCCAAGCAAGCTCTCCTGGTGTGAAGAGCTAAATACTTTTTTTGATAGAATGTAGCCAGTTCTTGTTATACAGTTAGTTTAAAACATTCTGAATTTGAACAAACAGAAAGTAATGTTGTTGGCATAGAAGATCAGTTACGGATCCTGATCTTCTTTTTAAATTTCACCTGTATTAATGGTCTAAATGTGTTTTTAAATTTGGTTTTTGATTAAGGTCCATCCCCTTTAAATATTCTGCGCAATCATAATGTAGATTCAATTAAAAAAATGAAATAAATAATGGAAAAGTGATAGAAAGTAAGTTAATCACTGGAGAAGATTAAGTGTCAGTCCATATCTATATATCTATTCATTCCAATTTACCCTTTGTTTTCAACCCTTATTTTTAGCGTTGCATCAAAGACCTTTTTAGTCAAATTTTATTTCTAATTAAATTACTTATTAGTAATAAGTAATTTACTGATAATACTTTCTATTTTAATGCTTTTAAAATTTATGTTTTGTTTTTTTTTCAAATTGTAAACAAGTTTTTAATTAAAAAAAAGTTCAATATTTTGTTTTAATTTAAGAAAATCATATTTATTTTACTACACATTGTTATATATACTGTACACAATGTAATTTTATATTACAATTATCATTTAAAGAAAAAAAGAGTTTATTTTAACAATGAACTTTAGAAAATTATTTGCATTCTTGACAATGGAAAAGGAATGTGTGCAGAAGAAATAAAGGCTTTTGTTAGTTACTTTCTTACACAAAAAGATCGCGGATTTGATTATAAAGAGCAGACAGTCTATGGGTTCATGGATGGGAATATCTCTAAATTTGGTGTTGGCGCTACACAGGCTGTATGAAATTCAGATTTTTTTTTCTATTACTTTAATTAAATAATTTGGATATTAATCATGATCATGATGGTTCATGATGGTTGAAATTAATTTTTAATTTTACCAGTTATGCTCATATTTGTATTTTTAGGTTTAGTGCCAACTATGCACATATTATGCTTTCAGTTTCAGTCCCAACTATGTGCATATTATTTATAATGTTCTTAGGGTTTCTATCTTGGGAATACAATTAAAGTTATTACAAAGAAGAAAGGTTCAAAGTTCATCAATGAGATCTCTATTTCAAAGGTATTTTTCAATATTCTTAAACTGAAGCAGTTTCACCAAAGGTCCATAGACTAGTTTTAGAACAATTGGATGAATGTTGGACAGTATCCCTGCTTGAAAGTTTAGACCTAGTATAATTGCTTATAATATGCACAATTAACTTTCTGGTGCAATTTAGCAAATTAGTAATTTAAAATAAAGAAAAAATAGTAATTTAAAATAAAAAATGTTAGGAGTTCATTTTTAATTTTATTTAAATTAGGACAAGTTGCATGAAAGAGCTAAGTACAACCAGCCTGTGTTTGTTGATCAAAAGTGCATTCGAAATCCTGGTGATACATCAACACTTGATTTCAATGAACAACAGTGCATTAAGTTTCTGGTAAAGATTAATAAATTTTTTGCATTTATAGAATTAAATAAAAAGCTATTCAAAATGACGTGCTTGCTTATTTTGCGATATCATAACTTTTATTTGTTTTTATAATTTTTTTTGAAAATGCATTAGTACATGTAAAATAATTATTTTCGTCAATTAAAATATTTTTGTTTAAATTTGAAATCTAAAGTTTATATAATGTTAAATTGTTTTTTGGTCAGAAATAATATAGTTTGCGCATCTAAACTCAACATTAACAATTGTTTGTTTTTTTTTAAGGTTGATGAAGAAGTAAGCAAAGATCAATTCACAATGATTGTTATCAAGGAGGTTAAAAGTAAACATTTAAATTACATATCTAAAGATAATGGTGCTGACCTATCAACCAATTTAGCTCATGTTTATCATTACTACATTCATGGAATCTGTGGAAAACTTCAGAAACTGGAGTTTAAGCAGAGCAGTGGTCTTGTGGAACTTGTAAGACAATATTAATTTAGTCCTCAAGGTTTATAAATATAGCAACAAAAACTTAAATAAGAAAGTTTTTCTCTTGTTAAACTTTGTTATCAAACTTTTATATTTTATTTTACACATAATTTTTATAATTCTTATGTAATTTTGTAATTTTTTTTAAAGAATAAACTACACGAACCAAGAAAACCAAATATTAACATTAGCATTTCTATTGACAAAGGAGGATGTCAAAAATTTATATCACTTGCTGATGTTGATACTGATCTCCAGAGTCAATATCAAGCACGGTTAAAAGCTGTGTTTACCTTTTGCCTCAATTTAAATATAGAGGGTGTGAAAGATACTCAAGTAGTTCAGGTTGTTTTTTTTTTTTTTTTTTTGATTATCCTAATTTATTATTGTTGTTGTTGTTGTTGTTGTTGTTGTTGTTGTTGTTGTTGTTGTTGTTGTTGTTGTTGTTGTTGTTGTTGTTGTTGTTGTTGTTATTATTATTATTATTATTATTATTATTATTATTATTGTTACTGTTACTATTATTATTATCATTATTATCATTATTATCATTATTATTAGCATTATGTTATTACAGGGCTGTTTGATGTATTTTCCAAATAATTTTGGTGAAGAAACTTTGCCATTATCCAGTGAAAATAATGGATCAACCACACCAATGTTTCAATGTTTTTGGCAAGGAAGATTAGCCCCTTTATCTTTTGTTAATTGGTATCTTATTTTGTATTTTTTAATGGTTTTTCTCTATTATTTAAACAAATTATTTGCTTTAAAGTTAATTAGTTATTCAGATTTTTCATAACATTCAAAATCCTTTTTTTTTCATCAGTAGAAAACCAATGTTAGGATGAGTGTTTTGAATTAGTTGATGTCTTTTAGTTTGTTTTTATGGTCAGGTTTTTGCCTAGCAACCAAATAAACCTTCAAAAATTTAGTTTTAAACTCCTAAAATTATAACTTTGTCATAAATTTAATTCAATGAAATTTTTTTGTTATTGTTACCCTAATGTTTAAAAATCTTCAGCTAAAATTCATAACTCAACTCAACTCAGAAATCAAGAGCATTCACAGAAAGTTTTGAAAAGTGTGCATCAGATGTGATGCCAGATGGGACATGAGCAACACAAGAATACATCCTTAATTTCACAAACAAATAAAATTTACTCATAGGTTCATGTTGTTATTCAATAAAAATATGTTATTAATAATTTTTTTAGTATCCTTTACAATAAGTTTTTTCTAATTTAATGCTCTATCTTTTGTATTTTTTGTATCTTATTGTTATTTTTTATTCATCTTTTGGATGGGAGTGAAGTAGTTTGGCAGTAATATAGTATCCTGTATTCTACCTAGCACCATTCTTTCCTCTTATATTAATGTTATATATTAATGATATGGTAATATTGTATTAGTTACTTTTTTTGTTGTGTTATGTTGGTTTTAATTTTGGTTAGAGGACATAGTATTTTGGTTAGAGGACATAGTATTTTGGTTAGAGGACATAGTATTTTGATTAGAGGACATAGTATTTTGGTTAGAGGACATAGTGTTTTGGTTAGAGGACATAGTATTTTGTTTAGAGGACATAGTATTTTGGTTAGAGGACATTTTATTTTGGTTAGAGGACAAAGTGTTTTGGTTAGAGGACATAGTATTTTGATTAGAGGACATAGTATTTTGTTTAGAGGACATAGTATTTTGGTTAGAGGACATTTTATTTTGGTTAGAGGACATAGTATTTTGGTTAGAGGACATAGTATTTTGGTTAGAGGACATTTTATTTTGGTTACAGGACTTAGTGTTTTGGTTAGAGGACATAGTATTTTGGTTAGAGGACATAGTATTTTGGTTAGAGGACATTTTATTTTGGTTAGAGGACTTAGTGTTTTGGTTAGAGGACATAGTATTTTGATTAGAGGACATAGTGTTTTGGTTAGAGGACATAGTATTTTGGTTAGAGGACATAGTATAATGTACTATTTGCAAAATCACAAAAAAATGAATGATCATTAAAAAAAAGTAACAAAACAAAATTTTAAGGAGGATTTCCTCTTATTTACAACTCTTTAATCTTATAACTCTTTACTCCTTTTATTTTTCAGTTACCAAATTTGTTTTTATCATTTTTTTTTTTTTGTAAGAAACCACTTAACTGGGTGTCAACACTTGAATATAATGGAATATATTTGGGGGTTTATTGTCATTTTTAATGCTTAACAAACTTCAAAAAAACACAAACAAATTCAAAAAAAAAGTTTTTTTTTGTTACAACTTTTTTCCAGATTTTCCTTTCAAACTACAAAACAATCATCATCCTGAAAAAATGTTTCATTAATTTTATCTGCATGTTTTCCAGGTCTGAATTCTGATATAGGGAGTAGGGTATTTCACATTAAAAATTGTAACATTTCTTTTTGCGTATTTTACAAATGACACAAAAAATTACATTCTGAGATTTTTCTTTCAACATGACTGATGTCATTGCAGAATATTTTTTGCTGTTGCCTTAGCTAAAAAAAATGCTAACATATTTAAGCAGCAACCTTGTAAAAGAGTCGTAACATTTCTCACTAAAATGGTAAACAGACTTAAACCTTATATTAAAATGAGACACAGCAAGATCTTTAATTAAACAAAAATCTTATGTCATAGCTAACTCATTCCTTAAAAACAAAACTCCAATAAGCATACAGCAAGAGGAAAAAATCATTTACTCTTATAAGATAGATCAGCCATTTAAACCTTTTTACAACTAAGTAAAAGAATTTCCTAAGAAATGTTGATTTTGCTGATAACTTTAAAAAAACTGAGGGATGGATAACTAAAAGCCTGATAAAAAACGTTCCCTTAAATGATTTTTAATAGCATATCCCAATTTGTAAATTTTTATTTTTTTATCCTGGATTTGACTGAAGTTCTTGATCTTTTAAGTTTGGAGTTTTGTGCAAAACCTGAAGGGCGCAGCAGGAAACAAAGAGATCGCTTACCTGATGCATGCTTTAATCGTATTCGCGGTTTATTATTTTTCAACTACCACACTCCAATATCCAACAATAAATTAAAGATTTTATTGGACACACAAAGAGATCTTTCTAATGCTATGAGTGAAGCATCTGGAATGAAGAAGTTACCACAGGAATTCAAAAAATGGTTGCAACAATGTCACAGATTGTATGATAATGAGGTATTACAATTAGCTATTATGACACCATTAATGATAATGACATAAATTTTACAAACTTTCTTTTTTTAATAGGTTATATTTGAGAACCCGTTACCAGACAGTGAACAGTCAAAGAATGAAGACATATTTTACAAACAAGTAAAAATGGTTACTCCATCTGGAGAAAGTATTTACAAATCAGGTGAAGTTTATCATGTTCAATGTAGCATTTTTAAATGAAGTACTTGATTTTTTCTGGTTTTGATTTAATATCCAAACACAAAATTTTATTGTGAAAAATAAACTTTGCTGAGTTATTCAGAAAAAAAAAAGTTTTTGATGAGAAATGTTATGAAAGTTTTGAAAGTAAAAAATTATGAAATTATGAAATTTTTTGAAAGTAAATTTTTAACAATATTTTAGAAAAACAAAAACAAAATTTTCATTTACCTTTCTTTGCCCAAAATTTAACAAAACATTCAACTTAGTAAAAAAGTTTATTTTTTCCCACTACATTTTTTTGTTTAGATACTTTAACCATATGTTTTTTAATAGGTGATATTGTGAAAATTGACTGGAAACCACTTTTGCTCGGAAAAGTCATATACTTTGTAAAGAAAGCAAAATCTACTGATGTGTCAACAATAGTTTACTCAAGACTCCCTGAAGATGTTTTTGGTGATCGGCTAGAAGAGAAACCATTAATCAGAATAGCTGGAATAACAGAGAAGGAAACACTAGAAAGCACGTTTGCCTCTGAGAGACAGTTTTTGCCCAAATATAGTATGTAATACCTTTTTTTTTTTTTACTATATCAACTGTACTTGCAGAAGATTTACAGTAAGTGTATCACTTTACATTGTTATTGAAAGTACATTTCTGTATAAATGAAGTTGTAAAGATTAATCATATCAGCCATATAATAACTATGTCATTGCTGCAAGTCTTAAAAAAAAAACTTCTGTTTTTAGATGTTTTTTTTTATCAGGCAGCGAAGGTCCTCCCCTCTACCTAACTGTGTTAAGTCAAGTAAATAAGAATGAAAGTTTTTGTAACATCACAATTACTTTACATTTTGTAAATATCCTAAATGTTATTATATCAAAGATTATCCCTTCTTTATTAGTTTTTTATTCAAATCATCAGAATACATTTTTTATGGTGTCAGTAAAAGTTGCACATGTGTTGTGGAATTTTCCCTGGTTTGCCTGATACTTTAAGTGTTAATTTTAAAGTAAATTTATTTTATCAGTGAAGGTTTTTGAAGGAAGTGACCCAGGTAGGGAAGTTCCAAAAAAGCTGAAGTTCTGTGCTGGTGTTGAAATGAAAGATAAAACAAACTTTTGGGTGGTGGTTTACAACTCAAGTCATGAACCAATAACTGAAGTTCATCAAAGAAAAATATCAGTGAAAGTTGAGGTACATTCTGTTTATTCATAAGAGACTTGTTTACTTATTTATTTTTTGATAGAATGTGGTATAATAGTTTTAACATTCATTAAACCTTAAGTTTTAATAAAACCTATAGAGAGAGAACTGAAGAAATGTGAAATTGATAGCTTGCTTCATCAAATTTTCATAGAATTGTTTTAAATATAATTGTATGATTACCAATTGGATATGCAAGTATATACAGGCCTCTCTTTTTTTAAATCTTTGAAATATGACAATATCACACCCAACAAGGTTTTAATACAAAAAAACTATAAACCTTAAACAGAAACCATTTAATACAAAAAAACTTAAACAGAAATTATCATTATCAAAATACTATCTTCAACATCAGTGCAAAATGTAAATTGGACTATTGATACTTAACTTTATTTTCAGTTAACTCAAAGATCAGAACTGGTAAACTCTCAACCAATAGACAAGAAGTATATGTTCAAACCATTTTACTTTGACAAAGTTGGCAAGTACATGCTGACCTTTTCAGTCCTCTTAAACAATAATAAGGTTAAGCCGGAGCTGAGCAAGTCAATTGAAATCGACATAAAAGGTTAACTAATTTTATTTTAAAAGATGTGACATGCGAAATGCTTGTTGACAAGATTATTCAGTTTTAAAGACTTTAAGATTTGAAATTTAGATAGTGTTTTACCAGTGTTACATTTTTCTTCAAATACAGTAAGAAATATATTTCAAAAAGAGTAGAAAAATGATAAAGTATTCAGTAATTAGTGGTAAGCTAATAAATCTTAAAAAAAAAGAAAATTCTTTTTAAACAAAATTACTGGATATACTTAAGGCAGTGAAGTTTATTGTTAGAAACTGATGGAATTTTTATGGTGAGCAGTCATTGTTTTGGTACAAATTTTTAATTTTAATTTCTTTTTTTATTATTGCGATTATTCACAACTTTTAAAAATATTTAGCAAATCACAAGGATTAAATAGATGATATGATTGCATCACAGGGAAGAAAGCAAAAAAATTTAATAGTTTTTTTTTTAATTAAAAAATGAATCAAATAACATTTGTACTTAGCATTACCTTTTCAAAGATAACTATGTACATAACTTGACCAAGAATAACATTGATACAGTGAATTGAACTGTTTGTGTTGCAGCATAAGCAGCTTCAATCCATGAAGCATCCTAAATCTTAACTGTTAGAAGTTCGTACATAAATGTTAAAGACTTTTTGAAAACAACAAGGTCTCAAATGTACTTTGTTCCGTTAGGTTCATACAGTATAAACTTTGAGTCATTCATTCAAGAAAAAGATGGCCCAATTTTGTTTGGCAAACTCAATTTGAGTTTTGAAACTTGACTTTTAAGAATTTAGGGAACAGGAAGATGAGGTTGCATCAAGGATCTCTCAGTACAGCATTTTGCACGTCACATCTTAAATAAGTCGCTTCATAAAGAAGATTCTTTTTAAGATTTGACTTTAAATCTTTTTTCTTACTTTAACTATTTTTTTGGCTGCAAAAAAAATTATTTTAATGAAAATGTTAAATGATGTTCCACTCTTGAAAGGTCTTTTTCAACTTACTAAAAGCGTTTCAATTTCAAAGGTTATTGTGTTTAATTAAGTGTAATTACCCCATCTTGTGTTCAATTTCACCACAGCACAGGGTTAATAGAATTTCTCATTTGATTCTTGGTCAATAAACTTTAAAATAACTTTTTTTACAATTTACATTTTTTTTGTACAAAATTTTTCAGTTATTAAAAGATTTTTTTATGTTTTTTTTTCACTTTTATTGTCTGTTTATTTCTAAAATTATTGATCAGCTGATTAGCAATTAGTAATTGCACCACCAAGTTTTTTTTTGATTTTTGGGGCTTTTTTTTTTTTTTTTAAATAATAAGTTTACTAATAGTTTTTTTCTTAAAGCTAATGTTGCTGAAATCTTAAACTTACATGAGAGCTCTCCTGATAAAGTTCCGTTGGGTGAAAATGTTATCTCTTTTACATTGTCATTTCATGATGTCTATATGAATGAAACGAACATTTTCAAAGATAATGAAACTTCTGTTAAGTTATTAATTTCATGTGAAGATTTGATAATATCAGGTGTCATGGATAGATACACCCCTGATAAAAATGGCCGCTTGAAAGGTAAATCATTTTAAAGTTTATTTACTAAGTGAATTCATTTGTTTGTATGAGTTTGAATTCGATATAAATAGTTTGAATAATTCAACATATATAATTTGAAATGGATAATAATGACCTTTTTTGTAATGCTAGTAATTTAAAATGATTGACATTACAAAAAAAAAAAAGTCAGCAATACTTTTGTAATTGTCATAAACTCATTAAATTTTATAAACTGTCTAAATGTTTAATGAAGTTTGCTTTTGAATATTTTTAAAATTTCACTGTTGAATATATTGCATCCTATACTCATTTTGTACAAATTTTATAAAAGTTTTATTTTTTATATTTCTATTATATTCTTATTTCTATTCATGCACTTTTATTATAATAAAATAAATAGAAGAAAGTTTATCTTTGTTTTATCTTGTTTATGTATCTTTAGTAAATGATATCGCTATATTCCCAAATGAAAAAGAAGTTAGTAGGAATCGTGATTATGAGTTTTGGATTATTGCTGAGGGCATTGGCGATGTTATGTTCCCAATAGTCCTGGTTACAGGTTACACTTATCTTTGATTTTTACTATTGTTTGGCTTTTACCATCATCTTTTTAATCTTTAGAATTTAGAATTTCATATAGAAATGTAAAATGTAAATTAACTGAAGTTTTTTAAAATTATTAAATAATATATTAACTTATTTAGGCGCACCTGAAAAATGTATAATAAAAAAGATTTCCAAAGAGTATGAAAATTATGATAGCTTTCCAGAGCTTGAGATAAAGTTGGTTGACAAATGGAATCAGCCAAGCACATTGCAAGATAAATCTATTTTGCTAGCAGCAGTATGTGATGCCTTCAGCCAGCAGTTTCTTCTATCAACTATAGTAAATTCAAGGGCAAAGTTCTCTAGTTCTTCAATAAAACTTACCTCTGTGATATCATCACCAGTTACAAAAATTGTAAAAATTCAGTTGATCATTCCCAATCTTTCAAAAAAGCGACCAAGTATACAATCTGTTCTGAAAACCCTTTATGAATTTGAAATACAAATTTTTCCAAGCAAGGTTGCGAAAATTTACTAGTTTTCATTTTAATAAGGAGACTTATTAAGGCTGATACAAGTTATTTATTTTTCAGATAGGATAGTTGTTCAATCTGTTAAATTTTTTCACATCTCATAAAGTTTAAGTTTTTGGAAGAAAAGAAAAAATTTATTCTTTGGTTTTAGTTTGTCAGATTTCAATTTTGTTAGTATTGCTATTTGGTCTTGCTGCCTTATTTTTTTTTTTTTTTTTTTATTTCTTTAGGCGTGTCAGAAAATTCAAATTGTTCATGATGATAAACAAGGTAACTCTGAAAATCTTCATTTAAGTGCAGTTGCAGGGTCATTAGTAAAAGGCCTCAAAATCATTGGTTACAACCAAAAAGGCGAGCAGATGTCAGAAGAAGACCTCCTCTCACAGAGTCCTCATGTTACAGCTTCATGGGCTGAGGTTCTTATTTTTACTTGTTTTAGAACAATTTATAAAACTGAAATTGTATTTTAATTTTTATCTTTATTTTTAGTTAAAAATTTTCTTTTAGGTTGATGCTTTAAAGTTACCTTTGCTCCCTGACCTTAATGTACCAACCACTGCTCAAGCTACCACACAAATTGTGCAATGTTTTATTAAGTATAATGGGTTTGAGATTCGCAGTGAAGCCAAACTTAAACTAAATGTATTGCCAGGTAAAAACGTTTAATGCTTCAATATACTACTATAATAATTCTGCCTGTGTATGAAAATGTATTCTCCTATCTGTTGTAAGTGATTTCGAGTTTTGTTTAACTTTTTCAAAAAACCTAAGATATCCAAAGTACACATTCTATTGCTGTTTCATAATAACATTTCTTTACAGCCTAAAGCTCTTCTTCTTTTCTTTTCTTTTTTTTTTTTTTTTTTTTTTAAGTTAAAAGTGTAGGTTTATTAAAGAAATAACTTATGCACTACGTTTTAAAGTCATTGGTATAATGAGCAATATAATTCATAATAAAACATAATATTTAATCACATACTTTTGAGTATGAAAATTTTGAAATAAAATCATTTATACTTGCATTTTTTTTTTTTTTTAATCTTAAAATTAAATTTTGAAGAAAATATTTTGAAGTAAAAATATTTAGCATGTTTGAGAAAATATTCTAATAATTAAGACCAGTTCTAGAGGAAAATCAGTAAGAATATGAGATTTATCAGAAGAATATGAAATATTATGATAATGCAGAGTGACCACCAATTGATAATTCATGACAGTAATTTATGTGCGTAAAGTAAATTATTTGTATGCACTCTTCTTTTTTCTTTTTTTTTTCTTTTTTTAATTTTTCAAGTTTCATTAATCTAAAACGTCTCAAGTTTCATTAATCTAAAACGTTTCAAGTTTCATTAATCTAAAACGTATTATGATTTTTCCATCTCTTCAAATATCATATTGTGGATATTATGTTGTAGACTTGGTTTCAATATGATATGCATTACTTTTCTTGTATAATAGGTCTATGCTCTAAACCTGTTATATGATGAAAATCATGCATGCCTGAAAGCCAAGTTTAAAAAATTGAGGCCACTTTAAAGCATCAAATTTAGTTGTAAAATTTTGGTTTTTGAAAAAGTTAATTCCAAAATTAAACTGTGTTTACATGTGTTATTTGTTGTTGTTTTTTTTTACTTATTGTTTTCTTGCATATGAGCACTGTTAAGCACATTTTGTAGATGTTGCAGCTAAATGGGGATTTGTTCCTTTGACTTTGACTGCTTTTTGTGGAGGGAAAAAAGAATTGACAAATGCCACTAAAGTGGTTGCCTATGATCAATATCATAATCAAGCATCACCTATGGAATCTGTTCCTGTTATAACAGTGGAGCATTCAAAGTAATTAGTTTTTTTTGGTATTTATTGAAGATTACTATAAATAGACATTTTAGAAATATTCAAAGACTAATGCCGGTTAGCATTGTTTAAATCTTTAAAAAATTGAATTTTTTTAAAAACCTAAAATGTTATAATATTTTGCTTTCAATTTTGAAAAAATTAAAATTTTTAAAATTAAAAATTGAAAAACATTCTGATTTTTTCCTAAAGGACTCTTCTAATTATACAAGTGTTATAAAAAAACAGCAAAAAAATGTTGATGATTTCACTAAATTTTTACTAAGCATATTTTATATCATCTATTAACTCATTGGTGGCTTGAGAGCTCCAATAAAATTGTTTGGGGCGACAAAATATTTATTAGCACAGCTTTCTGTTTTATGCAACCATTTGAAATTTTATCTTGAAATTTATGCATACAAAAAACTGACATTTAGTAGATGTTTTGATATAAAAATTGAGTAAAAATTTAGCAAAGTTTTAAATATAGAAAGGATAGAGAAGAAAAGGTATTTATCCAACAAAATTGCTTTATATGTCAAAGGTATGAGAAGATATGAGAAGGTTCTTGCAGCATAAATATGAAGATAAACTTTTGTTTTTTATTTTATCAGCAGATCGTTACAAGATTGTTATCTTCATAAATGATTAATATAATTATTTTTTCTAAAATTTTACCTCTAGACCAGATTTAAAGGTAGAATATTCTGGCTCGCTTGTTCGTTGTATGGATGAATTCATATTTTCCTCCTCTTCAACTTTGTCAGGAAGTGTCGGCAATGTAATTTTGTTTGTTCAAGATGAGCATAATAAACTTCTAAAGGATTCTATTCAAATTCAGCTCAGTTGTGGTGAGTTAAAAGAGTTTAATTTTAAATCACTTTAATTTTAAACCAGATTGTTTGAATGAAACGTTAATTGCTTTAATAGTTATGTTTACCTTTTCTAATGAATTGTGATGTTGCATTGCATTACAGTGAATGGCTTTTTTCCTCTGAAATATTTAGGTCCTGCATCAAAAATTTCTCTTAAATGCAGTTTATTCAAGAATGATAAAAATGACGAGGTCCCTAAAATATCTCTTTTTGCTAACAGCTTTATTGAATCTAATATCCATTGCTGCTTAACTGATTTATATGGGAATTCAACATCTATAAAGACAGGTATTAAAATGGTTTGGGAGCCCCAAACTGCTGGAGCATCAATTATAAAAGAAACAAGTCGTATGGGTGAAGTAGTTTTTCGTGCAAACACTGTTAAATGTTATGCTGATAGAGGCAATGTCAAACTAAAAGTATATGCTCCAGACATGAGTGCAGTTGAGGTAAACACATGATTAAATATCTTGAAGTTTCTATCTCAGTCTTTTTTCTGTAAGTTTAATTAATTTTTCTATAATTTAGAAGTTTGTGCCTCAGTCTTTTTTTTATAAGATGAAACAAAAATTGTTTGAGAGTCAAACACAGGGTGACATTCTAAAGTTAATTTGAATGTTAATTTAAGTTAATTTAAATTACACATGATTATTAAGCAAAGCATAGTAACATTTTTTAAGAAAGTATCATAGTAGAGTTACAGCACCAAAAAAATACAGTAGAGAACTTTTACTTTAAAAAAGGTAAAGAAGAAATTGTTTAGAAGTTGAGATAATACAATAAATATTTATGATGAAAAGTACAATGATTATTGATGTTGAAAAGTAGTTCAATTTTAGTTTATTACATATATAAGAATGAAAAACCTCACAAAGAGCAGTATCTGAAACAGAAAATATTAGCATTATTACATTAGAATCAGTATGTTAAATGTAAAGCAACCAATTTTGCACAAAAATTTAGTCAGAAACTAGATGTACATTATTAACATATTTTTCAAACACAGATTATAAATATATTCTGTATTATAAGGGCTAATTATAAAATGTGTTATCAAACACACATTATTAACATAAACTTAAAGCTCTGATGTTTTAATTAAAATACTAGACATACATTGAGTAAAATTAAATAGATATTTGAAATTAATGTTCTAAAGACTGTTTAGTCCACCTATTCAAGTTGTTGATGACCTGTGTTAAGTCTGTTGCATCTGCTTATTTTACAGAGCTTTTAATACTTGTCTCAGTTATGATTTGGTGACTAAAGGTTTCAAGTTATGATTTGTTGACTTAAGGTCATTCATTCTTCTTCTATTTTGCAGCTAGAAGTCTGACTGTTCTCAATACCAATTTTTCCAGCACAGTGATTGTTAGATTTTTTTTTTGAAGAAATATTTTTGATTTGGATCAGGTTCATATTTCAATCAGGTTCATATCTGGGGATTATGGCGGTCATATCATAGTTTTTAGCAAGCCCTCGTGTTCTCTCATTTCTGTATATTCTCTACTTATTATTGCAGTATGTTTTGGATCATTATCCTGTTGCAGAAAAAAGCCTATTGCAATTAAATGTAACCCAAATGGATTTGCATTATTCTTCATAATACTTCTTTAACTCTCCTTATTCAAAATGTTGTGGATCCTTGCAAGGTCCCCTGTCCCACTTGATGATAAATATCGTCATAACTGAACCACCACCATTTTTCACAATTAGAGCAATATAGGTTGGTATCTTCTCTTTAGATGTACAGTTACGGAAAAAAGTATCCGGACAAACTATTTTTAGGTATAATTCTATGTTAAATGAAGGAAACCTCATACTGTTATATATATTTTTGTAGCTCTCGACAAGCTCTATCTAAGTGTACCATCAAACATTTACTTTACTAGGTAGATGTCTCTTTTGGTAAGAAAAACTAAATTGTCTGTGGAAAAAAGTATCCGGACAAAAAATTTTTTTTTTTTTTTTGTAATTTATTTCTTTAATATTTAGTCCATCCTCCTTTATTAGTTAATACTTCGTCAATTCTCTTAGGCATTGACTCAACCAGACTCTTACACCTCGTTATATCTATAGAATTCCAGCATTTTCTGAGTGCTTCCTCGATGTCGTCTTTTTTCGTCAATATGAGCTTACAAATTTCTTCCTTGACTACTTTCCATAGGTTTTCTATAGGATTCAAGTCTGGACTTTGTGCTGGCCAATCTAACACCTCGATATTTTTGCTTTGGAGCCAGGCTTTGGTATTTTTTGTCGTATGTTTTGAGTCACCATCTTGCTGGAATAAGAATTCTCCATCGAATAACTCTCGAGCAGATGGTAGCATATGATTTGAAAGTATTCTAACATACTTTGGGGAAGTCAATGTATCCTCTATAACATGAATACGCCCCACACCATTCCAACTGAAGCATCCCCAGGCCATGACATACTTGTCATGCTTTATTGTCTGTTTAACATGCTTTTGTTGCATTAACTCACCTGGTCTTCTCCATGTCCAACGTCTACCATCTGAACCATTAAGGCATATTTTTGTTTCGTCTGACCATAATACCTTCTTCCAATCATCAACGGTCCAGTTTTGATATTTCTTTGCAAACGCAAACCTCTTTGCAATAGGTCGTTTGGTAAGTAACGGTTTTTTGGCAAGTGCTCTACCATGTAAATCATACTCATGCAGCCTATTTCTAACAGTTCGAGGACTTATATTGACTAACTCGAGTTCTCTGAGTTGATTCGCAATATCTGTTGCATTTGGTCTCACGGAATTCTCTACCAAAGTGAGGATTTTTCGATCAATCTTTGGAGTTGTTTTTCGTTTTCGTCCAGATCTTGGCAAACTTTTGAGTACTCCATGCTTTTTAATTCTCCCCAGAGTATCTTGAACAGTTGATTTGGGCATACAAAGCTGTTGTGCTATATCTCGAACCGTTTTGCCTTCTTTTGAGAGCACTTCAATCTCTTTCCTAGCAACTTCTGTCAATTCTTTACTTTTCACCATGGTAACGGTTATCAATGAGTTCTAAATGTTATAGAAATAGAAATTATGGTTTTTATCATTTTCACTTATATTATCCTTATTATATTATCCTAAGCTACTAGGATACTTATAAGATATTATGCCATTAACTTTATTGAAAATCTTGACCAAAAATTAGCAGAAAGTAACTGTCCGGATACTTTTTTCCACAGTCATTTTAGTTTTTCTTACCAAAAGAGACATCTACTTAGTGTAGTAAATGTTTGATGGTACATTTAGATAGAGCTTGTAGAGAGCTACAAAAATATATATAACAGTATGAGGTTTCCTTCATTTAATATAGAATTATACCTAAAAATAGTTTGTCCGGATACTTTTTTCCGTAACTGTATGCGGTACATATATTCGTCTATTTGAGCCAAAGACCTGAAGTTTAGATTCACTTGTCCAAAAAATTTTAGACCAATCAGATACAGTCTAATCCTGATGCATCTTTGCCCATTTCAATCTCTTTATGCCAATTATTTTCTACTTTTTAACACCAATGCATCATTTTAGATCACCATCTAATCAAGAAACTCTTCCTTTTAGGCCACAATCAAGCAGTTGATAATGCATACAAGAATTTATTTTAAAAAATGAAAAAAATTATGTCTTTGCCCTAAAAATGAAGTAGTGAGATAACAATCCAGTAATAAGTGGTGGCTGATTTTAATCAACGTCTTCATCTTTTTTATCTAGTGAGGATGCGGTGCAAATTTTATAATTACTATTTACAGTCATTGAAAGAGACTTCTTTGTTTTGGTTATTATCAAATTCAGCTGAGGAGCAGCTAAATGTTTATTTTGCTCAGAAATAAGTTTTACCGCATAGATCATTTGCCTTGGATGTGAACTGAAGGCCTTTCTTTTCTTGTTTAGTTAGTCACTTAAGTCACCATAGGTCACCATTAAGTCACTTAAGTCACCATAGGTAGAAAGTCTCTTTACTGTCTCTTGAAGCCCTTTGTATTTTAAATTCTTTGCAATTTTTCTAATGGAATAATTTTCTTTGTGCAAAGTGACTATTGCACTTCTGTTAGCAATTCTTATCTCCTTTGATTTTGTCATTCTTCTAAAAATATATAGGAGAATATGCTGAATTGCTTGAGAATTTGAAGTTTTTTAAGAAATGTATAGGAGAACATGCTGAATCATTTGAGAATTAGAAGCTTTTTAAGAAATATTAACCTGTTACTTAAATCCTTTTTTTTTTTTTTTTTTTCCAAAAAAGTTGAATAAAAATTCAGATAATAAAATAAGACAACAGATGAAAACAATAATGCCAAAAGTTAAAACTAATGTAATACTTATTTATTATATAATATTTATTATGTAATACTTATTTATTTTCGACATACAATTTTTTTTAATGAGGTGTTTAAATTGCAATAAAATAAGGGTTACCCTTAATTAAAAAAAAAAAATTCTCCTAAAGAATTTTTATACGAAATCGAATACAATTTTTATACGAAATAATGCGTGATAAAATTTGAATTAATCATTCCTTTTACAGACAAACAATTATCACATTTGTTGCATTCGAAAAAATAAAAAAATGTTTTTTAATGTAAAAAGTTTCATTCTGTAAAAAAAAAGGCACATGTTTTAATGTAAAAAGTTTTGAGTTGAAGTTTACCTTTTAAATTGTTTTAATTTTCTTTTAGCCAAGATTTATTGATGTCCACATTCTGCAGACCAACTTAGTCACTAGTATTACATTAAAAGTGGAAGAGACTATGTTTACTGCTTCATCTCTATTTCCTCTGATTAAGGTATAATAACTGTTGGATAATACAAAAAATACTTCCTGGTTAACATAAGGAAAATACTTGCTGATTAAGATAAGGAAAATACTTGTTGGTTAAGGTAAGCAAAATGTTAGGGAGAGGAATTTACAAGTACAAAGTTATGATAGGAATTAGTATTTATTATTGATAGTTATTATTAATAATTATTGCTAATAATTGATACTAATAATGATTATTAATAATTGCTATTAACAGTTATTTACTGATGATTTTTATTAATAATTGTTAATAATAATTGTTAACAATCATTTTTAATAATCATTATTGATAAATATTTTTAATAATCATTATCATTAATAATGATTATTAAAATTAATTATTAATATTTATAGTTATTATTAGTAATCATTGTTAATAATTATTATTAACAATTATTGCACTTTATCAGAGTTTTTATAAAAATTTTTAGTAATTCTAAATTAATCAAAAAAGTATTTTAAGCAGCTGAAAAAGTAAATATATCTAATTGCCTGGAAGTATTTTTGATAGATTATTACTTAAATAATGCATTTAGTAATACAAATAATACATGGCTTAAATAAATTGGTATGGCTTAAATAATTAATATTACTTAAATTAATTTATTCTGACTTAAATGAATATTTTGAATTAAATAAATATTTTGACTTAAATAATGCAACTCAGTTAATTAATATTAAATTATTTTAATTAATTGAATTATTTTATTTAATTAAGTAATGTTACTTGTTAAAATCATAAACTCAGCTGTTTCTAACTTGCAAAGTTTTTGTAAAAATTTCATTAATTGTTTTTCCAAACCAGTTGACATCATGGCCTTTTTTTTTAAAAAAAAAAAAGAAATGTGATTGTTTTAATAAGGTAGCTAAGTACTGCATATAGTGTAATCATGTGATGTATTTATAGGTATTTCACAAGACTTCAGATGATGTACCTGCTCCTGTTCTAAAGTCAAATATAAGTTTCACTATCATATCGCCTTCGGGTAAAAGCTCTGATGCACTCACTATTTACAACAATAGCTTGCAATCATTCACTGATGATGTGTTGTTCTGTGCATCTGACAGCTGTATGATTTTATATAATATTAATGATTTTATATGGTTTTATATAAGTTAGCAGTCAAATCAAAAGGTGCTAAAATTGATTTTTTTCCCTCTGAAAATTACATTTGATCATTATGAGGGATAACTAAATATAGAAAACCAGATCTACTATGCATTAGAAGACCATAGCTAACATTAAAAAATAGATAAGAAAAACTAGTCCATGCTTTAGGTCTTTCAGACCAATTAGTTTCTCTAATTTCAGTACCTATACTCCTACTGAGAACCTTATCCAAGCTAATCAAATACAAATACCCTGTTTATCACACCAAGCACTAAGTGCAACTCCATCACAGAAGGAAAGTGTTGCTGAAATAGGATCATCTCATGCTAGCATCATCCAAGTTTAATGTGGGGTCATAATGGTGGCTGAAAAAGTGTGCTATAGAATGTTTGACTTTAATAGCAAGCTTTAAAACTGTACCTTGATGCTTTAATAAAAAAGGCTAAAAGTTATTCTTTGTACCAAGGAATAACTTTTTAGCCTTTTTCATTAAAGCATCAAATTTTTGTTTCTTCCATAAAACAATTTTGCTTATTGTTTTAAACACTTTTCTAGAGTATCTATGTATTGATTTATTCTTCCGTTGCTGAGACCTGGACCTTTGTGAGAATTCCATCCCCATATTCCAGCCGAGCCTTTGTTGAGTAACACCTTTGCCAGTTGTAACATTCTTTAAGAAAACATTGAATTCTCTGGTTAAATTACAAAATGCTTGTTCTAACATTTGATCGAACCCTGCAAAAAATGATACTTCTCTTTCAATTAACTTTGAAATACCAGGATTGGAGAATCTTTGACAGTCTCAGTTTCTTTAAACTTTTATAATGTATTTTAAACGCAGCCCTCTGAAACAATGACTAATTTTGCTATACCAACATTAGATTGGATTCCTTATTTATTTAAACCAAAAAATTTGCCATTTAATTTTCTCAGGGATCAAGAAAAGTGTTGCACAAAAAAGATGCCAATAAATAAATGAACTTAAAAAAAAAATCTTTAGCTTTGACAATTTTTTTTCATTAAAAAACTAGGCCGGTATCATAAAAAATTTCCCCTTGCATAAACTTTTTATATACAATTGAGTTTTTTTAATTGAATTGAAATTTTTATAAAAGTTTTGTATAAAAGTTTAAAGACCGAAATCAAAGGAAACTTTTCAACAAGGTTTTCAACATTTCAACAATGTTTTTTTTTTCAATGTTTCAAGGAACAAGGTTTTAGGTAAGGTACAGATTTTTATCTGATCAATTATAGTTGCATGTAGGAGCAACTGCTCCTAGGATGCTTACTGTTCTTCTTAACTGAGAACAGTAAGATAGATTTATCTTGAACTCTTCTTTTATAAATCTTATTTAGATTATTTCTGGGTTTAAAAGATTTGTTAGTCTAGTAGTAAGAAAAAGCCCACAAATTGTGGCCACACTCTGTAGATCAAAAATATATTCTCTGTTTAACACCTTGGGTTGATATTTGTTCTACCTTCTAAAGACCCACTAAATTTACTTTTAAATATGGAAAAGTATATATATATATATATATATATATATATATATATATATATGTATGTATGTATGTATGTATGTATGTATGTATGTATGTATGTATGTATGTATGTATGTATATAACTATTTATTTTGCAGACCAAAAAATCACAAAAGTTAGCATATGGTTCAATTTAAAAAAACATGATCATCATCGATTAGTCAAATTCCATACAAATACAATTTTAAGCTTTAAATTCATTTTAAGCTTTAGACTCATTGGATTGTTATTACTAATGGTATTTCATTTTACCCCACCTATTCCATATTACTTTTTTTTTTCTTTTTTTTTTCTTTTTTTTTTTTTCACAGCTTGTCTGGGTGGGGACATTAACTATGCAAACATGTTACTAAATACATCCATTTTTGAGTTTTACATGATATTATTATTCATACTTTACTTCTTTTTAGCATCTCATTTTATGGAAGCAGGTGTTTGGACAATACAGTGCTCTTACATTGAATCTCGACCTGCTCTCTTGGATATTGCAGGAAAAACACCTCTAAAAAGTGAGCCAGTGAAGATAATTGTTCACCCAGGTCTGTGAACTTTTTAAAAATAAGTTACACTAACTTTTTTTTTGTTAAAAAAATTTTGTATTTGCAATTTTAATCAATGTTTTGAAACTATTGACTCAGCGATTTTTTTTTATTGATTAGACTCAGCCACTCAACTTGCTTCTTCATTACTTAAAGAAACTGTCTTATTTGCATCTTTGTCTTCAACAGATTTAAACGCTCACTCGTTAATACCACTGCGTACAACAAATAATAAGTAAATGATTATGAGTTTAACTAATCAATTAAAATTCTTGGATAAATTTTGTGTATATAAAAAAAAAAAAATTCAAAGGTCACCTGGCTGGTTGAATAGCAATAGTACTTGTTGGTTGGCCAGTAAACTGTAGAAAGTTTTTTTTGTTTGTTTTTTTGAACTGAAAGTTTTTGTATCGTAATAGCTCTCCTCATATTTCACTGTTTGTACTGGACAAATATGGAAACCGAGTAGCCATCAATACAAAAGTTCAAATATCTATAGAACCTGTTGATAGAGAAAAAATTGGGTTAAATGCTGTTATTCCGCAACTAGAAAAAAGTTGTTCATCAGTTGAAATCATAGGTAATTAAAATATGAGTTGAATTGGAACTAAACAGGTTGTTCTTGAAAAATGGTGTATCATAATCCTTGAAATGTTTTTAGATGGAGTTGCTAGTTTACCTCAGATCACTCTTACTGGAAAAGTAGGCGCCAAGATGGGTATTTACCATTTGGTTTTTTCAGATGACAATTTAGAACCACTGAAGATTAAATTCTCCTATACGACAGGTGAGCTTGATTTTTCTTTTCTTTTGCAAAGAGTTATAACAGATGGGTCTGAAGCTACTAAAACTAAACTACTAAGATTAAAAATTTTATAGATGTTTAAAAGTCAGAGATGAAAGTCTCTTACAAAAAATGTCTTTTCTAATCTCTTTAATCTCTTTATCTCTTTTTATTTTTGAAAATTCTATTCTACTGTTTTCACTCTTTAAATTTAAAGTTATTTTAAATACCAGCAGTAATTTTTCTGTTCAATTTTTCTGTTGCTTGTTGGTGATTTTGTAGTCTTGTAGAAAAGTAATAGACCAAGCTTATCTTTTCACTGTTGTTGTGTATTGGCTTATTTATTAAAAGCAGTTTTGTTTAAATTAAGAATAGATTTGATTAGAGAAATCCATCTTTATTAAGAAGGGGTCCAAGTGTTTCAGATGTTATTCTAACCTATTTCCCTCAGAATTGTAATGTAAAGCGTCCTCTTGTAATGGCATTCGATAGTTTTGCATCATTTTAAAAAGCAAGAGTTAATCGTGATCAATTCAAACATGTTTTGCTTCTATGTTTACAATGGTTTGGACAGTCAGGTTTTTGATGAATCAGAAGTATTAAGTTTCTACAGCAAATACAAGAAAAATTATGCTGACTGGTAAAAGTTGATCCTAAATTCCAGTTAAAAAAATATGCACAGTGAGTTAATGGGGAAAATGTTTTTTAAAAGATAAGTGAGAAAAGTAAGTGAGAAAAAAAATTTAAGGGCAGTATTGTTTTTAATACTATGGTGTTAGGCCTTTCATGGTTTTCAAAAATAAGGTTTATGCTAATATAATAATGAATCTATAAATCGGAGTGAAGTTAGAGCTTGAAAAAGTAGTTCAGTTTATATTGTATGTGTTTGAGTTTGAAGAGAAAAATATTATTATTATTCTTATCATTATTATTGTTGTTGTTGTTATTGTTATTGTTGTTACTATTATTATTATTGTTGTTATTATTATTATTGTTGTTATTATTATTATTATTATTATTTTTATTATTATTATTATTATTATTATTATTATTATTATTGTTATTATTATTATTATTATTATTAATTATTAACTACTAGTTATTAATTACTAGTTATTACTATTGTTATTATTATTATTATTAATTATTAATTACTAGTTATTATTATTGTTATTCTTTTCAAACTTTAAGTTGTTTTATTTGCCATAAAAGAATAATTAATAGTTTTTATATGGAATTAAATTAATGTATTTTTAATTTATTGAAAATATGATATATGAAATATTTAAAATGCTTTTATTATCTTTTTATTTTTTTATTTATTTGAACTTTCTTTCATGAATGAAACTTGAAGATGAAGAACTAAAAAAAATTACACAAAGGTACGTAGAGCTCAACACTGAACTTGTCTCCTATAAAAATGATTTAACTTCAAAGCAGATGGAATTAGAAAAATGTGCAAATAAGGTATCAATTTTGTTTTATATTCGTGTTACATATACAGCTATTCACGAAAGTTTAAACGATTGCAGAATTTTCAAATCTAATCTTCGGTTTTTCTTGAATAAAAATCTAACGGAAATAGATATCAAAATAATTATTTTTCCAATTCGGTAAATAGGTTATTTGTTAATAGAATAAAAAAAAGTAGGTTTTGACTCATTACCGTTTACTCAGAAATTTCATTAAAAGGTAGGTGATACAAATTAAGAGGTTCCACAAAAGTTTAAACGATTTTATTTAGGATCAGTTATTGCTAATTAATTGATAAATCCGCTGCGAAATTTTTTTCGCAGCGAATTTATCAATTAATTAGCAAATAATTGAGTAGTTTTTCAATCAAAAAATTCATCACAACATCATCAGGCAGCTTTTAATTCATTAAAAATCAACTTAAAATATTGTGAATTTCAAATTAATTTCAATTGCGTGCAAATGGGTCGAAAATCAGTTTCTAGTGACATCAAATGGCAAGTTATTGGTATGGCGCGGACAAAAAATCACACAAACGTTCAAATAGGCAAAATACTTAATATTTCTGAATATTGCGTTAGAAAAACCATCAAAACCTGGGAACTTACCAAGGACGTCTCCGACATGCCGCGTACTGGGAGACCATCCAAACTCAGCAACCGTGACAAAAATGGTATATTCAGAATGAGCAGAGAAAACCCCAGACTCAGCTACAAAAAGCTAGCACAAATCTTCAATGAGTCAAAAAATAATCCAAAAGTTAGCAGAGAGCTCGTGAGACGAACATTGTCGGACAAAGGTATTGGAACGTACATAGCTGCTAAAAAACCTATTCTTTCAATCACGGATAAACGTAAACGACGAGTGTGGTCCAAAGAAAGGCTGGACTGGTCTGTAGAACAGTGGGCAAAAGTTATTTGGAGTGATGAAGCTAACTTTCAAGTTGTAAACCGCAAGGGAAGAATCTATGTCAAAAGATTTGCAACTGAGAAATATTCAGACAGGTTTTTGCAACATCGTCGACAAGGCGGTGGAGGTTCGGTTGGCATCTGGGGATGTTTTTCTCACAAAGGTATAGGCTTCTGTGAGCTGTATAAAGGCTGAATTAATCAATACACCTACAAGAACACATTGGAAACGTGTTTAGTTCCATCAATCAGACACTTGTATGGCAGAAGCAAGCAATTCATCTTTCAACAAGACGGGGCGAAGGTACCTTGCGTGATGTGCATGAAATTAGTTGAATCAATGCATAAGCGAGTTTATCTTTGCTATAAAAACAAAGGAGGACACTTCAAATATTAATTTGGCTTTTTTTTTTCATTTTTTGTTCGAATGTTGCAATTCGTTTAAACTTTTGTGCTTCTTATTTTTCCTATAAGATTTTTTGTAATAGCTTTTTTCTAACTAAATATTAAAATTTTTATAACATGTTCATAATCATTTCAAAGCTAATTACTTTTTTTTTAATAAATAAAAAAAATTAACTCGATATCATTTTACAGTTTTTCTTTATTAAACAAAAACCAAACATACTTGATAAAAATTCTGCAATCGTTTAAACTTTCGTGAATAGCTGTATTGTATAAATTATGTTAATATATCAAGTAAGAGTGCTCATATAATAATATTTTTTTTGTCATAATAGCAAATATAAATAAAAATATAGTATTGTATTTTTTTTGTATGTTTGTCGTATGTTTTCAAATGACTTTTTAGTTGTTGCTCTATATATAACATAATTTTGAGTCAATTGTTCGTTTTTTTTATTATAATTTTTATTGTAATTTTTACTGTAATTTCGATTGTAATTTTTATTTAATTTTTTATGTAATTTTTATTTGTAGTGTAAATGTTTTCTCTTAGGTAAATGCAACTTTAAAAATGGCAGCAAATTACTTCCAGTCGCCTAAACCAACCATTCAAGATATTGACATTCAAATTTTAAAAATTCGGAACATTTGTTACGATTACGAGATGCGTACCAATGATATTCGACCATGTCGTAAGGATCCGCAACATCCGCCCCCAAATGTTCGTCAGTATATCAAAGGTATGAATTTTAAACAGCAATAAATAATGAAAATATTTGTAACAATCGTGAAAATAATCATTACTTAGTCGCATCAACATTTGAAATGAGTTTTGAACCCAAAGAAATAAATACTAAAAATATAATAATTAAAATGAATTTTAATATTTTTAATAACAAATTACTAAAGTTATTTTGTTGTTTACATTTTGCATGTTTTCTTTACGACTAAACCCGGCTTGTTTTTTTAAAAAACACTTGTTTTTTTTTAAAATGTGCATTCGCTTTTAAACATTTGACCTATAAAAGTTTCTCGAGAATACAAAAATCCAGTGAGTGCATTGCGTGATAAAATCCAGTGAGTGCATTGCGTAATAAAATCCAGTGAGTGCATTGCGTAATAAAATCCAGTCAGTGCATTGCGTGATAAAATCTAGTGAGTGCATTGCGTGATAAAATCTAGTGAGTGCATTGCGCGATAAAGTGTTGATGGCGGCAAATTTCTGAATGCTTGTACGAACGTTTATTTATGCAGAAGGTGTAAAGAAAGAAAGGTGCTCTGGTAAGGAGTTTGTTAAAAATTATGTCTGATTAAACCAATCACTGGACACGAAAAAAAAATACGAGTACTGGGCACGAAAAGTCATGACACTCTGCTATTGATTAAAGTTGGCTGTTAATTCCTTAAAATTGAAACTGTCTGTTGCAAGCATTTAGGAAATTCAAAATGTTTGCATGTGGAAAATAATATTTTAATAGTGTTATATAGATTACAATACTGAAGCCCCATTTTTACTTTTAGGTCTGGTATGTGAACTAGCCTATGTTTCTGACCCAAATCTTGCTAGGATATTGTCATGGTACGTGCAAAGTAAAATGAGGGTTGCGTTTTGCGAGACACGGGAACAGCAGAGGAAGGTTTATGATCTCGGTTGCCCAGCTTACAGTGAGAATCTTATAAAAGGTTTCTCCAGAGGAAATGTCTCAACCAACCCTGAAAATTTCCTTCCTATTGAGCTGCCGGACCCTCCTCCAGGTTTCACTAGCTCCATAAGTTGTGCTGTAAATCTTCTGGAATTCAAAGAACGCTACAGTTATCTGCGTTCCAGTTTATACTGGTCAGTATTTTCTCGCACTATAGTTGTGACTGATCTTGACCACGCGCAGAGATATCGTGAACATCTAACACATCTAGGCCATAACTGTCCTGCTATTTTAACTTTAAGCGGAGATCTACTTGCTGCTGACGGTCTAATGGATCCACAACGCCGCTGTCCCCAGCGTATTGAAGATTTAAGATACGCTTTTGGTGAACTGCCGTCTACGGAAAAAAAAGAGTATAAAGATCTACAAAAGGAGCGGCGGCGCCTGGAGGAACTTCGTGTTTTGACATTTGATATGATTAACGCTGAACAAGCTGTTCAGGCCAGTGTAAGAAATCTCAGCGAAAAAGAAAACACAGTTTTGCCACTTATCTTAAAACTGGAGCAAAAACGAGAACATCTAAAGAGAATGGCTGACGAAATTTCATCTACTTTGTCTCCAAGTAAGCGGAGAAAAGAAAAATAAGATTTTTTAATTTTTGATCGATGCCCGCAAATGAGCTGAGACCATTAACGTATGGCTAATAAACTGTCCTAAGATGCTTATATTTTGTTAAGAAATTTAATGCTACTAATAAAGAAGACGCTTCGATAAATTATTGCGGAATTATACCTTAAACGTGGATCTTAATCGGTTTTTGTGTTAAGATAATTATTCACACAAAACATATTTTCTTTTCCAGCAAATTTTTTATGGGAATGAATTTTTTAAATCGGTTTATTTAAACAATTTCTAAGATTATATATAATATAACGAGGTATGGAGTACGAAAAAAACTATTTTTACACCTTTAAATCTTGTATTCCATTCGTGAATAATTGAAGTTAATAGGCGTCTGCCGGGTGAGCTAATTTTTAAAATCTCTGACTGCTTTAACTGCATTCAAGCAAAAAGAATAAAAATTCATCTGACAGTTGGAATGGCATTTTTTAAGGGATCAAAGTGTGATTCGCTTTAAACCAAATGTTTGGGGTGATGGGACTGATGACGCAAAGCAGTTAACAGTGGTCAATAGTTATCAAGAGCGAGAAGATAAGTTGAGAAAAGGAGTCTGATTTTAGATTCACTAAAAAAAGCTTGATTGATTTATTTACAAAAGAAAAACATTTTATGCACACAGATGGGAATTTACAGGGAAGTTCGACTTTAAAAAAAATGAAAATATTTTGGTACCCCTTAATCAGTGAACCCCTCTCAACTCCCCAGTTGAGATGTGGGGCTCTAGATATGGAGTGATGATGTTTCTATGTTAGCAAGCATTCAACACAAAGAGATCTCAAGTTTTTGTTGAAATTTCTTTTGAACAGGTGCGTTGTGGTCAATCTTTTATTACATAACACTATGTAGCACAATTTTTGTACTTTGATTTTAAATGATTTCAACTGTTTACGTCTAAAGGCTGCAGAAAAACGATTACATTGAGCACAAACTTTGATTCTATGATCACAGCACAACAAAAATTCTTTTTTATTAAGACAGAATTTTTTCGTTCATTTGGTCTGCTATGAAACAACAATAGCATATAAAATAGACAAAGACCGTAAAAAATCATTCAGAAAGCTTCGAGAAGATTTGCTAGATATGCGAGTGTACTGTAAACCACTTTCACAAAGAAGCCCCAATGTCTTTCCTCATCATGTTTTTGTTGCACTGCCCTTGATAACGACATTCAATATCAGATATATCTTAATTAAAGTGCTCGGCTTTCTTCCTTGAGTAAGCTCCCGTGTTCTCCTTGAATTTATCAAAATGAGCGTCACCGATATGAACTTTGAGTGACATTCTGCATCCTATTTTGGTGTTATTCTTTACAAAAATCTGAACAAACTTCATATTTTAATTGGAACATCTTTATTGCAATTGTTCATGGCTTCCTTGTGATTATCCAGGAAGCCATGAACTTGATAGTGTGCCCAGGAAGCCATGAAGGTGATAGTACTCCTTACTGTCCCATTGGCAAAGGAAACAAGGAAAACCGCTTTGAAGGCCCATGAGGAATACTTCAAATATAATTCGTTATTAATAACGAATAAAAGAGTTAATTGCTTTATTTAACAAAAACACTAACTGAAATATTTTTTCGAGTCACTTGTGCCTTTATACTTGTATGACTACTATTACACAGTTCGAGAGCATTCTAGAAGGTTCTGGAATTTTCTTGAAAGTTCTAGAGGCTTTATGAAAGTTCTAAATTTTTCTGGAAGATTCTCGGACCTTTAGGACAAATCTAGCTGTTCAAGAATATTCTAAAAGAATGCTCAGTATTCAATATGAATTGAGAACCTTCTCAAAATCACACAAGTTTCAAAATGTCGCTGTCCCAGTCACAAAAGCAAACACTTTGTGGAATAACTCAAGGGCAAAACAAAATAAAAGTTTATGACATAATGTAGTATAAATACTTTACTCACAGATTCACTCAGAAAATAACTGAACCTTGTAAATCTCCGCTTATTCCTATTATACGGAAGGTAATAAATCTTGCTTAACAAAGTTTCTTTTTTTTTTTATTTTTCTGTCGTGAACTGCATATCTAGTAGATATAAAAATGATAAGAATTGCCATTTTGAAGCAATGCAACATTTAAAATCAACATGGAAAATTAACGAAACCCCTTTGATTTGGATAGATCTCTTGCTAAATAGTTTAGCTCAGCATGATTAAGGTGAACCCCTAATTAAAGTGAGGTAAAACTGATCAAGAATGTTGTACAAATCAACATCAGGTAGATTACAGGTGGTATTGTCATTGATGTCACTCCCAGTTTTGTCCTTAGCGTCCGAATATAGCGTCCATAAATCCAGGGGTATTGGGGGCATGAGTTCCTCCATATGAATGTCATGAAACATTGCAGATGGAAGATAAAGGTATCTGATTTGTTTTTAAGTTTAAATGTGTGACCAATGAAAAAAGTAACAATTAGCGACATGATCTTTGGTTCCGCAAAAGACATTAATTTCTAAAAACTGTAATATTGGCATGCAAATAAACTGATCAGTAGAGATTATTTGGTTCGGAAGTAAAGCATTCCAAATGAAGCAAGGGTATTTTTGTATCCATTTTGCTAATCGAATAAAAAGCTTACTATAACGTATATACACAATTGGCACTGACGATGATAAAGCTATTGCAATCTCATGTATGTCAGTTACCATTATGCTCTAAAATGTATTTTAAACTCATGACTGAGTTGTCTATAGTACTGTAATTTTCTAGCTAAGCTGTTTATAAGGCTGAGTTTCTATAAAGCTGCAGTTTTCAGAAAACTGTAGCTTGAACTTAAAAAGCAAAGTTCAAGTGTGAGAATTTCACTTCCAATTTAATAAATAAAAAAAATAAACCGCCTTTCTTGTCCTAAACTCTTTTACTTAAGCTTCCGGTTCTTTTATTTTGGTCTCGATGTTACAAAATTGAGATGCTTGCTTAGAGAGTGAGGTTTTGCACCAAATTATTAAAATCTTCGGAAAGTTGCTGTGTTATTGAGTATTTCTATCATATTCAATTCCATGTGTTGCACTACCAGCACTGCATATCTTCAACTTCGGACCCAGACTTTAGTCTTGGAGCGTAGTAAACTCTGTTCTGAGAGATTCTTCACCGTTTGGCGAAAGCCACTCCCACCCCCACCCACCCCCCTGATTCCAAACCGGGATATGCCAACTTATTTTTCTTATTTCAATAAAATGCTTCATATCAAAGAAATCAAAATATGCTTGCTGTGTTAAGCCATCAATCTTAGTATGTGATTTATTACTTTTGGACATTTCTTTATAATATTTAGGTGATTGTGTTTTGTTGGTGAAGTACTATTTGCAAAGACCTTTGATTCATTCTTTGGAGATTAATTCAAACCCATAATGTCTTCTTGTTTGTTTAAGATACTTGATTTTGTTTGATAGCTGATTTTTACTTTCAAAAACTAGTGTTTTGCTAATAGTCAGATATGCCAGGTCTTTATTGTATTTCCAAACCAAATATTTCTTTTACTAGATTTTATTTTAAATGACGTCAAATCAAATTCGATACGTTACTATTAAGCAGTTTTACACTCCACCATTCATCTTCTTTATTAACAACTTAAGTGTTTAGGGCAAGTTTAGTTTTAAAAAAGAAAAAGTTGGAAAATGAAATCTCACGTGACCGATATAAAGTATAATGATTTTTATCAAAAGAGACGCTCAGAGAAAGTGCTGCAAATCATTCGCTCTAGCTTCAATACTATTTCATCTGTTAGCTCAGTTTTAGGATCACCTGATGAGTTGCTAAAAGATGAGTCTGGAGTTCACATGATTGATTCTGATGCAAAAATTGTGTTAAACAAGAACACCAACCGAAGCTCGACATTCAATTGCAATCAGTTTACATCGTCTTTCGTTCAAAAACTGTGTTTTTTGCAGAAAAACTATGAAGATACACATCTACATGAGACTAAAAGTATTTCTTTAATACATTTTATTAAAATAGTAGTTTTTATGTTATTGGAACTGAGAATAACGACGATTTTTGTTGGGTTGTCAGTTATTCTAAGTTCTCGCGCTCAGTTTATCCATAAAAGTGGTCGAACATTAAAAATATATGGGGCTTTAGTGTTTATTTACCACTATTTAGTGTTTGTTTACCACTATTTGTTAATCATAAATATTTCTTATCGAAAAAAAAATGTTTTTCCAGGAAATGCTTGATTAAATTACTTTAGCACGTTTTATATTTAAATATTTTTCATACAGTCCATCCAATGGTGAAATATGAGCTGTTGGGCTCTGGGAGCTTCATTAAAAGTAACTGCTCCTTTGAAAGTTTCGAAAACAATTTGATAATGTTTGTTGAACAGTTAATCGCAGAAAACAATCAACTTCGAATTCAACTTTTGAAAGCTAAAAATACGCACAAAATCTGTTCAGAAAGTCTTAGAAAAGAAAATGATTTCAATCAAAACGAAAATTTAAACCACGATAACGGAAACGAATACGAGCAAAATAAACGAATTAAGAGAGAACAAAACAAATGCGATTTGAACAGATCATTAAGAGTAATGCGCCGAAAGGGTTTTGATTTGGCACTTTGCAACTATCGGCTGGATATTTACCAAAGTATTTGTAAAACCCTAACAGAAGAAAAAGTGGAGAGGGATTCCAAAGCTTTTTTGTTTGAAAAAAAAACTCGAGAACAGATGGCGAGTTTAAAACATGAAAATTGCTTGTTGCTCACCAGCTTTGAGCAAAATCGGCTAAATACGGTTCACTTAGAAGAACGCTTAGAAAATCTAGAACAAATTTATACAATCTTTGTTCGCGAAACCAATGATAGAATTAGTATTATTGATAGGCGAGTGGAAGTAGCGTACAAAAACCTTCACCAAATTTTGTTGATGCCTAAAACGGAGAAAAGTAATAAATGAAAACAAAAATGATAATGTTCGTTTAGATATTCGTAGATTAGGAAAAAATAACTTTTCAAAAAAAGTCAAGTTTCTTTCAATAAAAAAAAGTTTTAGACCATAAACTGCTGATATCTACAAGTTTCCGACGTGTAGTTTAATCAAGCTCGTTTTTTCTCTCTAAGTTTGAAAAAGAGTTTGCCAACTATTCCGCACCAGCTTTTGTTTGAAGAGGTTGTTCCGTAAAGATCTGCCACAATATGACAGAATGGCAACTTTTTAAAATGAATCAGACAAAAAGTCTTCGATTGAAACATTCTTTTGTCACATAGTTAAGCAAACCATATAACCAGCAAGATATATCCTTTATGGTTGCTATACCAATTAGTTTGAAGAGGTATCTCAACTCTAAGATCTAACAGCTCTGCTCTTTAACCTTTAATTCAACTGTTTCCTTTTAGGTAGTTTTGCTATGTACAGTGAGTAAGATTTAGACTTTTCTGTCACGTGCATATGATTTCCTTGATGGTTTCATTTCTCAAAAGTGTCTGTCAAATACTTCAGCATGCTCTTTGGCATAAAACACCTGGCTATCTGGAAGTATTTTTTTTTCTTCCTTGAGGTGCTCTATCTTCAGAAGTTCGCCCAGAAGACCTTTGGGAATATCAGCCTTGATGACACTATAACTGATTGAGGTAACAGTATAAATACTAATATCAAGTTGACTTGATAATTTTCTCGTTTTTCTTATGTTGAGTCATTATTTCTAAATAATTCCATATCTTCTTAACCATCATCAATGTCATCTACCAGATCTATAACATTAAATATAGCTGTATAGTGATCAATGGTTGTTGCTAACAATTTCTTTGCTTTTAAAGCTTCTTCACATTAATTAAGCTATGCATGGTCAGTTGACTTGTGAAACTTTTTCTTTCTTAGCTTGGCAGTCTCTTCAATGTTTGTGTGGTTATAACTATTGGATTAAGGAAACATAAAATTATTTTTTTTTTTTCATCCTGTTTGGCTTAAAGAGTTTTTTTGAAGTTTTAAGTTTCATCATTTGGAAAGGCAGTGGGCTTAAATATACCAAGCTTCCTGGCAGGAATATCATCTTCAACACAAAGGACAATTTGGTGGAAATTAAAATTTGAAAATCTTTCTCAAAAAGTTTATCTTGCTTTAGTTCCCACCGTTCCTTTTTTAGCTATATGAGCTTTGGAATTACAGATTTAGGAACAAGAACTATCTATTAAGTTCAAGATCATACTTTGGAAGTCTAGATTTATGGCATAAAAAATATTTTGGAAAAAAATAAAAACCTCATATGCACCACTATACAAAAATAATACTTTCAAAAGTTCTTTACCTAGAGGAGAGTTAAGTTACTCTAATCCCGCTTCAGAAATCACCTCTTAATTTGTATTTTTGTCAGAGTTTGATGGCCGAGAATTAAAAATGCTCTTCAGAGAGTGTATCAAGGGAATTAAACGAGAGCTTAAAAAAACCTGGATGAACTTGATAAAGTAGAAACATCTCAGATTCTACAACTTAAACCTATAGTTTAGTTTACAAAAGTTTAAACACAGAAACTTATTTTTCTTTTTGTCTAGCTCTTTTATCAGTAAAAGGTTCCTGTTTTGACGAACTCTTAAGTCAAAGTATTAGCAAGCATTTGCTGAACAAAATAACTTTTCCCCATCTACCCAAGACCTTGCACAGTTCCATGGAAATTAATTTCAGTATATTGAGAGTTTGTTATTTTCCAGAGTCATGCCTAGTCCTTTTTTGAATGACATAACTGTGTCGCATACAAATTTCACAGTGTAAAGAATTTATTCTAAATTTAAAACTATAGGAGCATACTCAACATGGAGGTTGATCCTCTGTATTAAATTTAAATGAAAGAATACTTTAATTCAGTATTAACTTTGATGAGCTGCACTTGAAAAGAAGTAATCATAAGGTAAATGACAGTAACTTAAGCCTGTCAAAATGGCCACAATTTTCATCGTCACAAATTTTTTTTTTAATACGTCACAAACGACTTATTTTGAAATATCTCAAGAGCACAACGTCACTTGTTCATCATTAAACAACTTTCGTTTAGGTTTTTGTAACTTGCTACAGGGTCACGCAAAAAGTATTTGCAACTTTCTCCTATCTCAATAGCAATTTGTGTTCTGTGTAAAAATGCATATAAAGATAGCTAAATTATAACTAATTGCATTCCTTTTGTAACTTCCAACGTTTCCTAACTTTACCACATATTTGTAGTTAAGATTTGTAAAAAAAAAAAAGTACGTGTAGTAATACGTAGTGGTGTTACTATGGAACTAAAATCTGAATATAGCAATATATAAAACAAGATAAGTTTGACAGTAAATAAATAAATACAAACAGATGACGTCATCCAAAAGTTTCTTACTGGAAGGTCAGGAATAAACAAAAAATTTGGTAGACCAGAAGCGTCTTTACACTCTGCAAAAGAAGGGGGGAGCGGGAGGGGTGAAACCACCATCATCACACTGGATGATACTAACCTTATTAGGCATCTAAACCGAAGTTTTCAAACACTTTTTTATTTATTTTAAATGCAGCAAAAAGATTTCAAGAACCTTTGAATTTGCTTTCCGAAATCGTTGTTCTTCGCTTCTAATGCTCCTAATGTGATCCAGGCTTTAATGCTCAAATTAGTTTAACGCATAATGTCATTAAAAGCGTTGTAGTTATGACACTTATTCTTTTCTATTCGCCTTTTAACTTGTCAAATGCGAGTCATGTTGTTTTATTTTCGACAATAACTTCATTTTAATTACAAAAAATTGTTAGTTGTACGATGTTTTATAATTTTTTTTTTTTTTTTTTTACAAAAAAAACAACTGATAAATCTTTAAAGTTTTAAACCTTAATAATTAAACCAAGGAAAAAAAAAAAAAAAAAAAAAAAATGCAGACACTGTGAAATGATTTTGGTGTGACAGCGATTTGAAGTATTTGCTAACTAGCGTAAGTGCATTTCGCAAAAGGTTGAACTCTCTACAAATTGATTTAAGGGGGCGGAGCAATGGAAAATTTCAGCTTCACTTCTATCTAATAAGATTGCGCAATTCTTAAAGTGTAGAGATTTCTAAGTACAGAGATTTCTAAGTTTTTGTTTTTTAACTGATTCATGAGTTTTCGATGCCCCTCTTAGAAAAGAGATTTTTATCTTCAGTTAGGTTTTTGCTCTTTTCAAGAAAAAAAGGTTTTTGCAATTTTTGCTCTTTTCAAGAAAGCGCTGCTTGTGGCGATCTGCTTGCACACCTTTAGTTCAGGAATCGAGGTTACTGAGAATATATCGATCACTTATATTCCGAAAAATAATTGATTGCGGCACACCAAAGCAAATAAGTGAACCAGGGCCAGTTGTTTTTATTTGTAAATCAATACACAAACAGAAAAAAAAAAAAAACGTTTGATTTCGGGTTTTAGACAACGGTGCTATGTTTCTGTTCTACTCTAAAAAATTCTTACGAATTAAAATGCTCTTTTGATATCGATAAACATCATATATTATTAGTTTGTATTTTCCTAGCATTACATAAATAGCATTCTTGTTGTATTTTTGTGTTAACACATCAATTCTTCATTACAAATAAAAGATTTTTCCCATGATCAACAAAAAATCTTATCAATTATAGAATAATGCATTGAAGTGGATTACTGAGAAAATCTCCATATTTCATACCAAATATTGTGAAGGAAACCAGCCTATCAGACGAAACATGTTTATCAAAATATATTTCACATTTTTCAACCGGAAAACAAAAGCATATTTGGGTTGCTAAGATTTGTTGTTAACTGGTCATATGTCTTTAATTTTGAAATTGTGGATGTTATTTCATAATTTACTGGTAAGTTCAACCATTCTAATATGGCCACGGAGCTTCCATTCCATGTGTTTCTCTAGGTTGTCAATAAAAATTTATTATAATTTGCGAGAAGTTGATAACTTTGCTACTATAAACAGCAAAACACTTTACAACAAGTTTATACGCATATTTTTTTAGTTTTTTTTATTAAATTTATTGGTTCATGCCAACTTTTTTTCAAGTAACTAAGTTAAATTTATTTGTGTAGCAATTAATGGGGGTTTGAAGTTTTGTTGATTTCTTATAGCAATCTTGCATTTTTCAGCAGGATTGCTATGAAAATTAATTTTAAATTTTATGTTTATAATTTCAAAAACAAAAAAAGAGTTTGAGTTACTGCAATATCAGCAGTTAAAGAGTTGATTTAAGTGTATTGTCCCTTTTATCATTGAAATAGTTTTTCTGAGAAAAGATGATGAAAATGGAGATTGGGTTTGGAAGTTTACTAGATATTGCATTAGGAGGACCAGAAATTGGACCTCTTAATATGTCAATTCTTCATGGTTTGCTTAGAGAAGTTTTTCAAAAGCTGAATATCTCTAACCAATCTTTGCTAGTTGAAGAGGAAGATCCTGACTTTAGTGAATCATTTGATTTTATTAAGAATAAGTTTGATGCAAATAATAATCGACCAAGAACTCCAAGAGGGGGCTACAATAGAGGAAAGTCAAAAGTTTCTGTAATTGTAACAGACTATTTTCGCAATCCATTAGGAAATTCATCTACAAACCTATCTGATTACAAGAATACTCAACCCTCATTGGTTTCTGCAGATGTAGAGGATAGAATAAGGTGAGTAATACTATTTATATCTTGAAGAAAACATATGAATATATATATATATATATATATATATATATATATATATATATATATATATATATATATATATATATATATATATATATATATATATATATATATATAGTTAGATTAGCTTAAAATGGACTTTAAACTTATAAATACTAAAAAACAGTGGTTGTTTTTCTATTTAGGATAGCACTTACCTTAAGTTTTAATTGGCATTTTTTAAGTTTCAGCATTTGTTTCTTGTACCATGTTAATTTCATTATTGTTTAAAGCATAACTTTTATTTTTAAAAACATTTTTATAGTTATGTAAATAAAAAATTTTTAGTAACATTTATTAAGTGCGGTTTAATTGAAATTTTAAATATATCTTTAAAAAGTTTACTTTAATATTTTTTTTTTATTAAAAACTAAACTCAAGTCTCTGTTCTTTAATTTTATGTCTACATGTCAAAAATCTTTCAATAATCAAAGTTTGAAAAAAAAAATAAAAATGTTAAGATAAAATTAATGTTGCGTAAAAACATTAAGTTGATTTTTGCTTTTGTTTTACTACTGTCGAAAAATGCAATACTTTTTCTGCCTGAACTTTTTTAAAAAAAAGTTTGCAATTTTTTTGTGTATTTTTGTTTTAGATATTTAGAATCTCAATTAAAGGGTTTGAAAGCATTTCCGTCAGTTGATGAACTTAGAGAATGGGCAAGAGAAAAAAAAAACCCTGACACAGTAGTTACAGATTTATGGCACTTTGTTAGTTTAAATCATAGAATGGATGGTGCTGAAGAAGGAATAAGAAAGGTACATACATACAACTTTTTTTCACACAAAGCATATAAAGTTTTTTAATATTTGTTTTTTATTAAGCACATTGTAAACTATCTGTTTTTTTTATATAATTTTTTTTTTACTTCAGCATTTGTTCTAAACGCTAAAAATATCCTAGACATCATTTTAAGCATTTTTTGTTTTTAAACTGTAAGGATACATTTTAGCGGTCAAGGAAATTTTAGTTATTTCTCTGTTGCTCCTTTGTTACGATTTTACTTGTTACTATTTTACTTACTATAGCTAAGTGAGCTGGTTGACAAGCTTATTCCAGAGTTAAAACAGATTTCTGAAAACCAAGGGAAAATTAATGGACAGGTTAGTTTTAAGATTTTTTTAAAAAAAGTCTTTGTTTATTAACTTTTAAAAGATTTAAAACTTTTGTTTAACTAATAACTTTTAAAAATTTTTTGCTTTCAGATTGATGATTTATATAATCAAATAAAAGCTTTATCAGATCATACATCAAGAATTGATGACCGAATAGATTCTGGAGGTGTCAGAATTTCTTAAGTTTATATTTGATGTTTTAGTTAAATTACTTTTTTAACTGTTTTTTTTTTTTTACGCTCTAGAATGCATTTAACATACAAATTACAAATATTGATATTATTAATTCATCAGATATATACAGTAAAAAAAATATTTATTTATTATTATGTTCTATGATTTCCCTCTAGAAAATTTTTCCAAACTTCAAATTATTGTTCGACTTTGTGGATTTTTTTTTTTTTTTAAATCTTTTTTTCAATTTTTTAATCTTTTTCTAGTCTTAAAAGCAGAAGAAAAATTGCAGGAAATTCTTCACAATGAAGTGAGTTTTTAATTTTTTTCTCTCTTAATCATCAAGTTGTTTGCCCCTGACAGGTCTAGAAAGGTTTTAGATTTATAAAGCATTAACTAATATACAAAATATATTTTTCAAATCACTCAAAATAATCTTAATTTAATAACACCCCACAAATAAAGTGAAGTTTATAATAAAATTGAGAAAGCTTAAATTTGCTTTGAGGATTTTTATAGGCTTATAGTTGTGAAATTTTATTGGTGAAAAAATGTTGTTGTATTGATAATAATATAATATTAATATTGTATTAATGATAATGATAAAAATATAACTTTAAAATGGTTTTACAAAAAATTAGAGAAATTAAAGTTAAAAAACAAAACTCTTTTTGTCAATTTGAAAGAAATAAAGAAAATTTGTGAAAAGTTATACTTTTTTTGGTTTGTTTTTATTGCACTTATCCCCAACTTGCTTAAAATACTTTTTTTAAAATGTAAGTTAATAGGTAGAAAAATTAAAGTATTTTATTATGAAATTTTATTTAATAGAATGAATTGTGCACAAAGTTAAATGACTATGCAAAGTGTAGTGATCTTGAAGGATATGTACCTGTTCATGTTTTTGATAATGCTCAAGAGAAAGTAAAGGTAGTTGTTGAAGAAATAAAGGTAAAAGTATAATTTAAGCATTTAATATATTCTTGTTTTGTTTGTTTTCATAAATTTTCATTAGAGCTATGATAGTAGTTTAAAACACAAAGTTGTTTATTCCTAGGAAGATATATCAACTAAAGTTCCATTCAATGAACTGGATAAGTTTGTCAGCAAAGGTATTTAAAGCAAAAATTTATGAAAGTTTTTTTAGTTATTTTTTTACTTTTATCTTTTTATAAACTGCTGATAAATTAGTATAAAGTGAGACAAATTAGCTGTAAATGAGACTGATTTGACAGCTTATTTATAAACCAGTTGTTAGTTAGTTAAATTAATTATAAGTTAGATATCACAGTTAGAAATTGTAAAAACAGAAACTTTATAAGTACTAGGTATTATTTTATCTTTATAGGCATTTTTTTCCTTTTCACATTTATAGACCTTTATTGCAGATTATGAATGATTACCTTTTAACAAGATTTTAGTTTGAGATTTTACTTGGCTTTTACTTACTTTTACTGTTTTAAGTATTTTTATCTTTCGTTTTGTCTTTTTTTAGATTTTTTCATTTGCTTTTTTTTTTGTGCATTTATATGCTGTAACTTGAAATAAAAACCAATCCATGTTGGAGTTTCATGAATTTTACTAAAAATTAAAAAATTTATTTTTCATAAAATGCAATTGAAATTTTTTTGCAAATTTGTAGCTTTGAATTTATTAAAACAAGAAATTTTTAATTGGTCAAAAAAATTGTAGATATAATATTTCTTCATTTTATATCTGGGAAAAAAAAGTATTTGTTAAAAAGGCATGAATATAGAACTGTGAAGTAGTTGTGATTTTCTAATTGTCTAAATGTTTAGTAGAACTTAAAATAATATTAGCATAACAAGTTATAAGTAGTTGTGTGCAACTGTTTGCAGTTAAAACAGATGCACATAAACTTTATATATTAGGTGTGGAGTTTATAGTTAGAGATAATAAAAATTGGGGTATGAAAAAGTATTTGCTTGCTATTCATTAAAAATTAATTGACATAATGTTTGGTTGTTAATTATTTTGTTCAATATGTTTAATAGGGGATGTAGAAATGCTGTCGAATTGGGTGGTAAGTTATTACTTGATAAAAATATTATTTTTATTTGATAAAAATTACAAAAATCTTTAAGATATATTTGATAAAAGCTGTAAGATAGAACAAACAGAGAAACAACTCTCTTATTTACTGTAAACATAACTTACTTAACTTATTATTATTATTAATACTATTATTATTATTATTATTATTATTATTATTATTATTATTATTATTATTATTATTATTATTATTATTATTATTATTATTATTATTATTATTGTTATTGTTATTATTATTATTATTATTATTATTATTATTATTATTATTGTTATTATTATTATTACTATTATTATTACTTACTGTAAGTAAGAGAGTAAAAGCAGAGCATAAATATATATATATATATATATATATATATATATATATATATATATATATATATATATATATATATATATATATACATGTAAGCACTAAACTATAACATATTTCAATCTAGAAAATCCTTAGAGCTCAAATGGAAACAGTTCCTTCTAAGGACGATTTATTACACATGGATTTGTATGTTAAATGGCCTCAACTTGAAGATGCATTAACTACCTGCTACTCAAGCAGACCTTGCAGCCGTCAAGGTTGTAGTGCAAATTCTAGTCGACCTGCTGTTAGTTGTGAAAGTAACTTTGAAAATGGGATTTACCAAGGGTGTGCAGATATCCCAAAAAGTTGTCATAAAAAAAAGTTCCCTACGGAATCTTGTTTGCAAAGACTCGAGGATTTAGGAATGGTTGTAGAGAGACAGTCATCTTTAATGGATGCTTTGCAATCGACAAGGGTATGTAAATAGAAAGTAAAATTAATTTACTTTATTTAGTTTCAAAAGAACACCAAAAAGTAATTTGTCCATATTTAGGAGGAGCTGTTAGAAAAAGTAAACAAAAATGTTTTAGACAAATACGTAACTCAAGGTAAATTTAATTGTGTTTCACTTATTGAAGTAACTGTTGTTTTTGTCATTTAAATCATTTTCATTTAAACACAAAGATCATTTTCATTTGAGCCTAATTATACATAACATATATTTAATAATCATTTGGGTAACTTAAATATGCTTCTGTAAGATTTGATAATAACATTTGGATAATAACTCTTTTGCGTGCAGAAGATCTACAACATTTGTTGTCTCTGGTAAAAGATTTGCGTCAAGAAGTTAATAGTATCCAGAACTGGAGGGAAAATGTAGGTCATTTTAAATTTTTTAAGCTTTGTTTGGTTTTAGAAAAGATATGCCAAAACTAAAATTTCTCATGCTTTAGAATTAGTTAGAATAGTTTTGACTTTTCTATCTTTGAACTAAATTGTCTACTATGTTCAGTTTTTTTATTTAAAAGATCATTTGTTTTATTTTACCAGGTTGACGAAGAAAAAATTCCTGCACTTCGAGAGTTGTTGGTTGCTCTTGAAAAACAAGTATCAGACCTTTTGACTACTCTTGAACACCTAAATCATGATAGGAATCAAAAAGACAAACAAATTGATGTAAATTGTTTTTCTTGCACTTGTGGAAATTACTTTAGAAAAATGAATTTGATGTGTTCTTATTATTGATTTTAAGGGTTTTTTTGTTTGTTTTAAAAATAGATATTATGCATTAGTTTCATTACTGACTTCTTTTTTTTTTTTTTATTTTTACTTTTTTTTTTTCTTACTTTCTTTTACTTACTTTTTCTTACTGTTTTTCTAAATTTTTATTTTGTGTATTTTATGCACTCAGATTTAATCTATTTTACACGTTTAAATAATTTACAGGTTTGTGTTATATAATTAGATATTTTATATTAGATATTATTTATAATTACATGTTTTATATAATTACATATTTTATATAACTACATATTTTGTATTATCAAATATTTTTTATAATTACATATTTTATATAATTAGACATTTTATATAACTACATATTCTACAGATTTACTTAATATTTATCAGTATATATATATTTATCATATTTGTTATACTTATTCTATCATATTTATCAATATATATCTATTTTTAGATTTACTTTTAATATTTATGCATGTAAAAAATTTTCTGTTTAGAATCTGTTTACATTTGTTGAGGGCCTTGAGCAGAAAAAGATGGATAAAGATGATTCCTGTCTTCAACAGTTTGCTAGAAAGGTATTATTTGCATAATTCTGATTTCAGGGAAAAATTTTATAGCAATTGGTTTTTTTTTAATTCTCTACAAAATAAATTTGTATTTTTTGTTAAAATAAATAAAATGTTTTGAAAAAATATCTTAACGCATCTTTTTAAGTTATAGTTTTGATATTTTTATAACCATAGTTTTTTTAACTGAAAATTGTTTTGTAAATAAAAACTAATAATAGTAATAATAATAGTAAAATAAAATAATGATAATATTAATAATAGTAATAATAATAGTAAAATAAAATAATAATATTAATAATAATAATAGTAATAATAATAGTAAAATAAAATAATAATAATAGTACTAATAATAATAATAATAATAATAGTAATAATAATAATAATAATAATAATAATAATAATAATAATAATAATAATAATAATAATAATAATAATAATAATAATAATAATAATAATAATAATAATAATAATAATAATAATAATAATAATAATAATAATAATAATAATAATAATAATAATAATAATAATAATAATAGTAATAATAATAATAATAATAATAATATTAATAATAATGATAATAATAATAATTATAATAATAATAATGATAAATAGTAATAACAATAATAAAAATATGATAATAATAATAACGATGTTATTTTAAAAAATAGTTTCATATAAATTTTACAAAATCTTGTGTTTTATGCTAACTCCAATTGAATGTGCTATATTTATTTTAGAACTCAATTCAAAAATTAGTTCAACCAGTTTCAGTTATTGATGGTTTTATGACTAAAAAACTGCCTCAATTAAATACACAAAGTGGAATATTCAATCAAAATATGCTTACATGTGAAAACGAAAATGAGCTTTTAAATAAATCTTTTTCAATCAGCTCACTATCTCCAGTCAATCCTATAGATAAAGAATCTGGTTTCCTAAATAAAGAATCTTCTTTTAACAATGCATCTTTAAATGATAATATTGATAAAGATATTGTCAATTTGGATAAAGAGTTTGGTGATTTTGATGAATTTAGTGAACTTGATAAAGAAAGTGATGACACTGAAAAAGAACCTGGTTTATACAAGGAGCTGGCAGATGTAGATAAAGAACCTCAAAGTTCTTATGTTAATAAAGATTTATTTGAGAAAAGGATTTCCAAATTGGACAATTTTTTGAAAAAATTGGTTGAGAAGTTCAAAAATCATGTAAGTTTAACGTATGCATAAAAAAAATCTGCACAAAATTAAATTTAAATAATAAAGTAACTATTTATTATTTTTAAAATGAAATTTAAAGCATATTTAGTTTATTACATAATATTTAATAAATAAGTATAGTACAATTAAACATACAGTATAAATGGTACGGACCCTGTTTTGACATTTCCTAGACATTAATAGGAACCTGATGTAAAAATGGATTTATGTTATTCAGTACACTTTTTATTTGTCTAACAAAATGTGCAATATTTTTTCACTTCAAAATTGTTTGCATAAACATTTCTTTTTTTTTGTTTGTCCATAAATCTTTAATGGTCTGCGTCTGTGAAACATTTAGAGGATTTTCATCTTTGGGAACAAATAGTATTTCTATTTTTCTCAACTTTTCCAAATAAACAGTTAATTAATGTAATCAGAGGCAATCAAGTCAAAACAGAACTTTGTCTCCCTTATGATATTTTTGAATAAATTGTTTAACTTCATAAAAATATTGCTTTGAATAAGTGTCTTCCTTAATTCCTAAACCTGACTTAAAAAACTTTGGTTTAGACATTCCATTTTCACTGATGCATTAGAACTTTTTCTGGGAATTTTTGTCGTGCAATATACCACACTTCATTGCTTGTAGATATTGATTCATCATAATGTACCACACTGAATTGCTTGTAGATATTGGTTCATGATAACAGTAATCTTGACTTAATCATCGCTGTCCAAAGTAAAATAAGACTAATTGCTAATGATTACTTTAATGTTCTTCTTTGCTTTCAAATTATTAACAATTAATTTTCTAATATGTTGGGTTTTAAATACTTTATTACCCTGATGGTCCTAATTTGAATTCTGTTTAGACTCAAAGCTTGTGCAGATTTTTTTTATGCAAAAAGTAGGTGTAGAAGTTACAACTTTTCAAAATACTGAAGATAAACCATTTTTGAAAACAGTTCAACAGATGTGAATAACTTTAATTTTGTTAAAAATATTTTTTTATTTCAGAAAAACATTTATAAAACAAATATAGCTGCAATTTTCCACAGCCTCGACAATAAACTTGACCGCTGGGAACTTCAGCCACTTCAAGATTATTTAGGTAAACAGTTATAAAAGAAACTTTTATCTGCTCAAAAGATCAGAGATAAGAATCTTTGCTGAATATATGTTAATCATTTAGAAGACCGATATAATTCCTTGACAATGCAACAAGAGGAATTCCAACAAGAAGCAAAACTATCTAAATCTGGCAAGTTTCAGAAAGGAATCTCTTTGTTAGAAGGTTCTAATAAAGATACAAGTAGCATGCTTAAGGACACAGGAAAGCCTTTTAAGGATAAAATTCATACTAAAAATAATTCAGCAAGTACAACATGCAACCATCCTCATTATGGAAATGGTTTCCTGCCACAGGAAAAAGAAGCAGCTGCTGTTCGAAAGTATCTTTTTATGTTTTTTAATGCAATTTTTTAATTTAAAAAAAATTATGATTTTGGTTGATAACATTTGATGATTTGACATTTAAATCATTGATAACGCATCAGTTTAATATCAAATTAAATATAAATCTTTTTTTTTTACATTATTTAATTTTTTTCAAAATTGTTTTTATTATTTTTATTGATAACACTTTAATGTAGAACCATTGAGTTTTTTTTTGTTGCTAAGAAAAAGAATCTTCTTATAGACAAATGAAGTTCAACTGCTTATCATGTGACCGACCTCTTGTTCTTCAATCTAACAGGTAATTTTTGTTTAAAAATTTGTGTGAGTGTATGTGAATTCTTGTCATGCACTTGTAAAAAGAAGCTTTACCTTTTTTTTTTAAGTCACTTACAAACTATTCGTGGTCGACCTTTTAATGCCTATGAACTTGATCAATTAAGATTACTTCAAAAAGTGTAAGTTGATTTTTTTTTAATTTGCTTAAAATATTATAAATTAACATTTTTATTTCAGGAAAGAAAATTTTAAATTTTGTGAGAAATAAGAAATTATGATTTCTAAATATATATATATATATATATATATATATATATATATATATATATATATATATATATATATATATATATATATATATATATATATATATATATACACACACACACACACACACACACACACACTGACATTTAGATATAAGTGCTTTTCTTCTAGTCTGGATGATTTAGTCTTGATGCTTCTAAGTTTAGATGGTTATTTTAAGAGGCTCTGGTCTTTTATTAGATTGTTGACCTCCTTAAGAGAGTTGTTGAAGTACTCCCTTTACTTACACTTCCCTCTGTTTTATTCTAAAAGTCTTTCATGACATCTGTTTTAACATCAGATCCATAAAGTTCACATATTCTATTTAAGACTGATTCAGGAAATTCCCTTTGTGGTAAAGTTTGTCATGCTGATTCCAAATTAGGTTATATACCCATATGTGCTTTTTGTAGCAGTTGAAACCTGCATTGCACAAAAATAACAACTATTATGGTATTTGCTCTCCTCCATCCAGACCATAGGTACACCAACCTTAAATATTTGATTGCTCCATTTTTCCATTTAAGCAACATTGAACATACTTTATGGAGAAGCTTAGGAGCTTGGTACCCAATTATCATACCAAAAAGATGTGAGATTGTTTTGCTTGTAAAAAAAAGGGCAGTAAAAGTTAATCTATTTTTTGCTGAGCATGTTCACCACAAATGTACCAAAATACATTTAAGCACCCTTTTTAAAAAAAAATTCATTAGCTCTCAAAAAAAAAAGAAGAACAATTATAAAAAAGAAAATTACTGGAAGTTTTTATCAATCTTGCTTTTATTAAATAACTATTCAAAAAAGTACAGGAGTAAAGGTTGACAAAATACTATGCCAAAGGATAAAATGATAACTAGAGCCAATTCAACAAAGGTAAAATCATTTATGAATTCAACAACTCTATAACACACAAAATTATGTTAAACGTTCTTGGCAAATGAAATTTTTTTGCTATTGTCATGTGTTATTACTTTGTTCAGTTTACGTGGCGATAATCCAAAGAAAAATCGATCATGTGGGGGAGAATATACCACCAGTCCACCGCAGAAGATAAATGTTCGAATAAAGTGAGTAAATTTCTTTAAAATAGGTTTACACGGTTTTGTGTTAGGCTCCAGTCCCCTTTTTTTAAATTATTTAAAAAATGGTTTAGAAACTAACATGAAACTGTATGAACATCACTCTTGTTGAATTTGATTAGCGTTATTCAAGTGCCACCTTAATACTCTTTATTCGAATTTAGAAAAATTATGCATAAAACCATTTTATTTTTACGATTTCTTTTTTTTGAAAAGCACTGGTATGAGTCTTCCGTCAGTGTCAAAAGACTCTAATCAACCATTTATTGAGTAAGTATTTATTCCTGCTAATATTTTTTTTTTTTTATTTTCCATTTACAATAACAGTTTTTCTTATTGCTACAGAAATTTTTCTTATTACTATAGAAACTTTTCGTATGTAGCCAAACTTCAAAGGTCATTCTCTAGTCAGGATTACATAGATTGAAGTATTTTTGAAATGGAGGAACCACCATTTCATAATTTAACAGTTTCTAAAAACAGCGCATGTTCAAATCGAAAAACAAAATTTTTCTACATAAAACTGTCCTAACTGGAACCATCTCCAGCCAGTTTTAACGAATTTCCAAGTTCTACTTTTTGATGATTTGTTAAAAGTTATTAATTTTTATTTGGATTCCTTTTTTTATTTGGTTTCTTCTTGTTTATTTTTTTATGTGGAGTCCTTTTTTGAATTTTTTTTATAAAATTCTTTAGTAACGAGATTGACATTGAAGGTGTCGATGGTCGTCTTTACAGAGGTCTGATATCGAGAAAGGTAATGCAAAACTTGTGTGTATTTATTTCCAATTAAAATTACTAAATGATAGCTTAATTACATTCAGTTTAAGTATAAAACTACATAGTTATGTTGAATTTACTATGTAAATATAAAACTTTATAAATCATGTTGAAATTTAGGTTTTAATTAAATTTTATATTTCAGGATTTAGCTAAACAGCACCCACGAAGTAAATCAGAAACTGCAGAGTTGCGCACTGTCAGTCCTCGATTTTCATCAGGGAAAAGCAACCACTCTATGAGCGGTGGGTTTGGGAATTATTGAAATTAACAATAGATTCTGGTCTTTTTAATGCCTCAACCATTTATCAATTATGAGAGAGGTAATTTTGGGTAAATTTTCTTATGAGAGGAGTTTTAATTATTTTTTAAACATTTGGTGAAAGTATTTTTTTAAGAAAACTCAGGCAATCCAGAAACAGACGGCACCCGCAACTACCCCTTACACGACATACCCATATATTTATATTAAATGTTTATATTAAATATATATCAATATATTTATATTAAATGTTTAAGAATAAAATGTCAAATATATATGAAGAATCATTAAGTTTGTACAAATTTTAATGTATAAAAAGTGTTAAATATTTTTACAAAAATACGTTAAATATTTTTATGATCCTCTGCGAATTATGTAACTTTAAATTGTTATTGAATATTTTATAATTTTATCTAATTCTATAAAGTTATATTAACATTCTTTTTGTCTCCATTATGTTAACTTAGTTTATGTTTATTCCATATTGTTTTATCACCGAAAAAAATAAAATGATGTAATGCTCTAGATATAGTATATGTTATGACGTAAGAATAAAAAATTGGACATTAAGGTAGCTTCAAACTCTTATTTCTCAAACGCTACCGACATAAACACTGGGCTCGAGGTTGGGTTTTTGTTTACATATCAATAATAGGCAAAAAAATCTACAAACACCAGGTTGCGAAACCATTTTGATTCTGCTTTAGCAAATCTTAGCAAGTACATTTGTCAACAACATTTAATCTATGTTTTCTTGACGCCTTCGAAATAAGGTACAGTTCACGAGACATATAAGTGGTGAATAACCATGGTGAAATGCTGTCCATTAAGACGATACGGAGTACCGTATGAATAAGATCTCTGGAAATGTTGATGGAGTATTTATCTGAGAAGGTGGTTACTTTTGGGTTTGAATACCTCCAAGAATACGGCGAATGACCATAAACACCAAGATAATTATGAAAAGACAAACACGAGCACGCTTGTATTTAACGTTTTTGTGTTCAAGGGAATTCGGGAGCTTGAATATTTGTCAAGCGTTGTAAGCATAGAGTAACCCTCCAAGCATTATACAGAGATGGTTTTGATTAATGTTTAAACTTATAAATTAGTTCAGCCAGGGTACAAAAAATTATATCAGGAATATGTTATTAGATATTGCCAATATTTTCATGTAAAAGTATGTAGAAGCGTATGCATATTGTTTCACGCTTTATACATGTGCGGTGATGGTGCTTCTGATAAGTCCAAAAGTATAATAGACATTGATGGAATATGATTAACCCAAAATGGTGTCCGTTTGTTAATTGTTAAGTTAGGTGTAGCGTTTGTTAGATTGTTGTAATAAATGGTGCTAGTTGCATCATTCATTATTGCTGTTTATTCTTATGAATATAGAAGTGAAAATTGAAGAATGATGAAACACTATGTACTAATAAACACGAATTTATATCAAAAGTAAAAATAGAATCGAATTTATATCAACAGAAAAGTGGAAATACGAACCTTCTAGTAACAACTCTCGCTATCGTTACCCCCCCCCCCCCCCGACCTGCTCTGATCATTGATTAACGACAAGATCCAATTTCTCGCTAAAATTTTGATGTAATTGCATTTTTTCGTAACTTTACACTATCTTTAGCATCTTTCCCTCATGCTTGCCACTGTGTTCAGTTTATAAGAAACATTAAGGTGAAACTCTTAACATCTTAAATACGCATGTTGAATTAAATCTATGTTTTCTTCAAGTTTGATGGCCAACATGTTTTTTTACTAGTGATACTTATGTTTTTGCGAAAACATTCAACAAGAGTCAACAAGAGGCTTAAGATTCTAAAAAAACATTAAAGCGGTACCTCCAAGTTCTTTTTTGCAGCAGATTGGCAGTTTGTGAAATTTACTTAAGCTTAAGTAATAATTCTGATTAATAAATTTTTTTAAAAAAACTTTCAAAATTTATATAGATTATTACAAACTTCATTGTTAAATGGAAGAACGTACTTATAGAAACACACTCCGTTTGAAACTTATAAATTTTACAGTATCGAACAAAACATGGTGGACAAACTCAAATTTAGAACAAAAGTTGATCAAAAGCTAAAAAGAACTAGTAAAACAATTGTATATATTAATTTTTAAATAGTTTATTATGTTCTTAACAAAATTTAAAACGTTTGAATCATACTAAGAATCACAAAAAAAATTTATAACACATTTTTCTCAACAAACTACATTTTTCCCTGGACAAAACAAGGTGGACAAATCAAAACGAAGCTTTTTTTTATAAGATTTCATTGTCTTTATTCAATTTACCGCATTCTTTTGTTTTCACTTTTATCATAACATTACTCTAAAATAATAAAATAGATTTTGGGACGTCTGGCCAATTATTTTTTCAATTAAACTAAAAATAGATTTAACTCGTGATATATGGGGTAAATTGCAACTTAAAATGGCTTACGACAAATTAGGAAGTGTTTTACGTGAAAATATTATTAAAGATTTTAAAAGCGGAAAACGTCAAGCTGAAATTTGTAGAAAATATAATATAGCTAAATCGACTGTAAGCAAAACTGTCAAATCATATGGATCTCGTGACTGCTATAAAACAAACCATCGGGGCGGGCGTCCAAGAAAAACATCACAAAGACTAGATGGAATAATTGTTAAAGAGCTTAAAAAAGATTCATCTTTGTCATCCACAAAATTAACCGAAAAACTTGAACTACAAATCTCTAATCGCACTGTGCGACGAAGAGCTAACGAAGCAAAATTGTTTTCTCGAATGCCTGCCAAGAAACCGCTAACTTCCTTTAAAAAAAGAAAGCTAAGACTTGCGTTTGCCAAAGCACACCAAAATTGGACTGCAGACCAGTGGAAAAACATTTTTAGTGATGAATCAAAATATAACCATTTTGGAAGCGACGGCAAGAAGCGAGTCTGGAGACCAAAGAACACCAGATTCAATACTAAACATACCAAGAAGAGTGTTAAGCATGGAACGTCTGCTATGGTTTGGGGATGTTTATCAGCACTAGGAACTGGTCCTATTCACAAAATTGATGGAATTATGGACCGCTTTGTTTACAAAGATATAATGGAAGATGTTATGTTACCACATGCTGAATGGGAGATGCCCCTAAAATGGATTTTTCAACAGGACAATGATCCCAAACATATGTCAAAAATTGTAAAACAATGGTTCAAGGACAAGAATATCACCATAATGGAGTGGCCTGCACAAAGCTCTGACTTGAATCCCATCGAAAATTTGTGGGAAATAATTGACAATAAGATTGAGCGTGCAAATGTGAAGACCAGTGAGGAATTATTTGAACAAATCGAGAAGGCCTGGCGAGAGATTGATATGAGAATTGTTGACTCATTAATTGTGTCTATGCCCCGAAGAATGAAAAAAGTAATTAAAAGTAAAGGAGGTCCTACCAAATATTAAGTTAACTTTTGAAGTTTTTTGAAAAATGATAAGTTAATTTTTGAATTTTTTTGAATTTTCAGTCGATTTTTTGAATGTCCACCTTGTTTTGTCCAAAGAAAAATGTAGTTTGTTAGGGAAAATGTGTTTTAAAACTTTTTTAGTGATTTTTAGTAAGATTTAAAAGTTTTAAGTTTTGTTAACAACATAATAAACTACATAAAAAATAATATGTTCAATTGTTTTACTAGTTTTTTTTAGTTTTTGATCAACTTTTGTTCTAAATTTGAGTTTGTCCACCATGTTTTGTCCGATACTGTAAATCGGAAATAATAATGCAACAACTTTCTGTTTACATCATTTCCACAGGCGTCAATACGGCAGCTGGGATTTCACTGTAGAATAGTTCATTTTCGAGTGACTGCACAAGAGGCTGTTAAAAGCTTCTTTGTAATTATTGCTTGCCGGCGTAATTCTATTGCTAATACTGAAATTTATATGTAATTTTGGTGTGTCTTGTGGTGGGTATTCGAAAGTTCAGTTTTTTCCATCGAAATTATCATTTCTTCCGTGAGAGGTGAGAGGGGGAAGAGGGGGCAATTTTCATACAAGACGGGGGATTAAATTATTTGCATAATTTTTTTGAGACTTGCGTAATTTTTTTGACTCTTGATTTTTTTTAGCTCTATGAGTTCGAAGTTTTAAATTGTTTAAGTTGAAATTTCATTCTTGGCAGTTGATAGCAATCAAAATATTTCGGAATACTACAATCAGTTTTTCGTCGATATTTAGCACAAGGCTTAAAAACGGAGATTTGCAAATACATGTCGATAAACGTTATCTTTATTTTGCTACCTACTCCACCTAATCTTTATTGATCCACTCTTACTCCAAATTGCAAGTAGAGCTGTTGCATAATATGCTTTTATTTTTATTATTATTAGTTTTTGATCATCTCTTTTAATGATTTCCCAATGTTAACCGCGGTGAGAAAGTCGATGAATATTAAACATCAACTGCGCGCGCAATGGTATTTACATGCGCGTACGTTCAATTGGTGGATTAACAAGCGTTGCACTAAAAAGAACAAAAAATTGTTGTAGAAATCTTGAAAACGGCGCGTTAGAAAAGAACCTTCAAATCTAACGGTTGCAACTTGTTCATCTCCGAAAAATTATTTTAATTTCAAGTGGAATTGGCGTCTTAAGCCAAAAATCATTTAAAATCATGCCATCTAGAGATAGAACTAAAATATGGCATAATTTTGAGAGAGAGTAGTAAAGCAAGTGGAAAAGAAAAATGTCGATATATATATATATACAAACATATTTTGGTAATCCTATAGTTAAGCGACGTAAAATAAATAAGTTATTTTGGTTGAATAAACTCTACGATGGTGAAAATGAAAATAATTAATCTGAAGGGAATGAATGTTATAACGTTATGAAACGTGAAAGAAAACTCAATAAAAAAGAAAAGCGATATTTCCAACAATATGAAAGAAAAGGAAAAGTTGTAATTGTTAAATTTTTTATTTTTTTCATTTATATTGTATATCATAAATATTTAAATTTATAAATATATATATATATATATATATATATATATATATATATACATATATATATGTTTATAAATATCAAAAGCGTATGTATATATCTCTATGTATATATCCATATATATAGATATATTTATATATACACATATATATACTGTAATGCACATATATTTTTACATATATATATATATATATATATATATATATATATATATACATATATATATGCACATATATATTTTCATATATACATATATATGCACATATATTTTTATATATATATAAACATATTTGTTTATATGGTACCTAATATATACAAATATGTATATATGTTTATATATATATATATATATATATGTGTGTATGTGTGTGTGTGTGTGTGTGTGTGTGTGTATATATATATATGTGTGTGTGTGTGTGTGTGTGTGTGTGTGTGTGTGTGTGTGTGTGTGTGTATGTGTGTGTGTGTGTGTGTGTGTGTGTGTGTGTGTGTGTGTTATTTATTAGTTGTGTATTGAATCATTCGTCTATATTGAGTGAATATTTCATCTTAACATATTGTTAACAAGTATAACGGCTATTTTCATAGCCGCACCAAGATAATTATGAATCTTTTAAAAACATATTAGCAAAACAATAATTGTAGTATCCTAAATTTTATAATTTTGATAATTAATCTCAGACAATTTAAAATTATATTATTAACAATCATAAAATATAAAGTTGAAATATTTTTAAACAAAAAAAAATAAAATTAGTAGACAATAACAACATAAATGATAAAGTTAAAAACAAAAATTGTAAATAAAAACGTATTTAAAGAAAAAAAAAGTAAGCAAATATCTACTTTGAAATTTATCTACTTCGGTTTTTATAACTAATTTGAGAAATTTTTACACTCTACGAACAAGAGGGCTTAAAGCTAAATAATAAATTTATTTTACGCCGCTTAATTATGGGATTATGTTTTTTTTTGAAGAGATTGAGGAGAGAGAGAGGTTTGCTCTTTTTCCTCTCTCTTCCCTTCTCTAACTATCTTCTCTAACTATCTTTATGTTTTCTTCTCTTTTTCTCTCTCTCTCCCTTTCTCTCTCTCTCTTTCTCTCTCCTCCTCTTCATTTTATTTCTTTTTTTTTTTTCAACAATAACAACAGAAGATCAATGAAGTTATCTTTATTCCAATTACATTAAAGACGGAATAAAACCATACTGTGATTCTAAAGCCATTCAAAGATGCAAAGAGCAAACTGATGCTGAATTATATCTTTTATTTCATTCAGCAGCTGATGATGTAATCATTTACTGAACTTAAAAATGACATGAGTATGACTGTAATGATTTGTCCAAAGAAGCCATTTCAACTTTTTTAAAGACTGAAATCAACAAAGTGTGTGACTTGCTTGGGAACATTATTGTTAATGCACAATGCTGCAATAACAATAATGTTCCCAACAGTGAGGATGAGCCTTTCATAGTAAGTTACAGAACTGTTTACTCTGATGGTTTAGATAAAGAGCAAAAAGTTAATGATGTCCGAGATAATTCAAAGTTTCAAAGTTTTGTATCAACAAAAAAACTTTTATTTTCCAAACTTTAGGAAAAGAAAAAGTACATGTTTCTGCTTCGTACAAATTAAATTAACCAGGGTTCAATGTCTTGCTTGTTGGCACCATTAATATGGATTGCCATTTTCATGTATTTGCAATTGCTAGGTGTTCCAATCAAAAACAGCATAATTTAAGTTTAAATTTAAAAGTATTTCTTATGTTTTGACAAAAATCAATCAGGAAAGTATCAACTTGAAGTATTAATCACAGATGGTGCTGATTCAAAATGTATTTTCTAATGTTTTTTGCAAAAATGATATGGTAATATGTTTCACATATGTGTCAGGATGTTGATAAAAAGGCTGAGGCGATGGTGAACAAAAACCATCAAGATGAAATTATCAAGAGTATAGAAATATTGAAAAAAAGTCAGAATAAAGATATCTTTAAGGATGCTCCGGGTTTGTTTTGGAAAAAATAGAAAACACTTAGAACAGAAATTTCTGTGAACTTTCTAACAGAATGGTTGAATTTTCATCGAACTTGGTATGAAGGCTTTAGACATTTTACACAAAGTGCTAATAATGCCCTTGAACTGTTTAATAGAGTGTTGAAAAAACACTTTAATGGAAAGGCATCCATTTTCAAGATTTGAAGAGGAAATGGAACATTGGATCAATTAAAACAAAAAGCTTTTTAAATTCTGGACCTTGAGTATTGATCAACAATGAAGAAAATTGTCACACCTTTGTCACATCAAATGTCACATGTATGTCACATCAAATTGTCACATGTATGTCACATCAAATTGTCATTGGTTGAACACAGTGAAATTCAATACCGTTTAATTGTTAGCTACTCGAAAACTAATTATTAGTTTTTTTTGTAATCTTTTTAAACAAATAAATTATTTATTTACATCAATCATTTTTGATATTTTATAACTGCACGCTAAGATAGAAACCAAATAGTTTTGAAAGTACTTGATATCATTTCTTGGATCTTACTTTGAGTTACTTTTTTTGCAACTGCCATCTACTTTTTCTTAAAATCATCTACATCTTAAGCTAGTTTTTTCCTTTTCAACAGGATTCCTTTTTTAATCTGCTAACAACTTTCAATAATTCACTGCTCAAGACATCTCAGAATATTTTCTATCATAGGTACTAATTCGACGCCATTTTGTTCACGTCATTCTGAAGACTTTATGAAGCAGTGGATTGTAGCCAATTCAGGCTAAAATGTTTTTAGTATTTCATGCTTTTTAATGAATGGCAAAAGGTGTTTCTTTAAGCATTCTTCTATTTACAAATCCAAGCTCAAAGTCTTACGAGTAATAAATAGTGCACTTTTCAAAACACAGGAGCATATTGCTTGACATACAAAAAAAACGCGGGAGCAAACTTGTTGGCAACATTTCTATCATTCAACCGATAAAAAATATTGCCGGCTCGGTCATTGTGAAAAGTCTTTTTTTGAAATAGGTTTTCTCTGCTTAAAAGTTTATAAAGCTTTTTCGAACAACGAATTGCCTTAATTTCTCCATCAGTGTCAGCGAGGCAATCAGTGTCAGCGAGGCAATCAGTGGATCACTTTTGAGTTTACTTATTATGATATGCTTTTTATTCTTGAGATTTAGGTACTTCTCCAATCAAAGCTAGGGTTCATTTAAGTTTTCCCGCAAGATCTCTCTGTAGCTGATATGGATTTGCTTTAATGGGACGAATGATTGATTTTTACTTTATATTTATTTTTAAATCCTTTCTTTTTTACACCTTCAGTTTTTCTTTCAAAAGATCAAGTCTCTTTACATCACCCCAAATAAAAAATCCAACTGAAAATCGAGCAACTCCGATCAACTTTGAAATGTCAACTTGTGATAAAGGATTTTGGAAAATTTCCAAAAGTTTTTCTTGATGTACTATTTGTTTACTCAACCCGATAACAATCAAAACTCAAGACCAATACAATCAACAAATAACACATTAGCTTCTCTCTGCAAATCTAAAATTGTTTTCCGCAAATTGAAATTGCTTTCTGCAAATTATAAAAATCTTTTAAATAGTTTTTAAGTAATTAACAATTAAAGGGTATTTTCATCGTGTTCAACCGATGGTTGTCCAGATTTCATTAAGAATTTCATCTGCAAATATTGCTGGTCTTGCAGTTTGAATGAAGTAATGTAAAACCCCACTGGCAGCAAGAGACACTCCTATTGGTGAAAAAAAAAATGTGGGAGACCAAAAAAGTCTACTAAAACATTACCAAGAGGCTAATTTGTTATCATTTTCGTATTGTTAAATATTTGAAGATCATTTATCATACAAAAGTGTTTAACTGAATGTATACTGACCAATTTGTGATTTTGCTGACTGATTTATATTGATTACTTCATTTAAAACTTGCTATTTTTTTCATATTTTTAAATATTTATTATATTAAATATTTGGAGATCAATTATTTTACAAAAGTGTATAAACAGCATTTTTACTTACTAGCTTCTGTTTTTACTGACCAATTTTGATTTTAAATATTATAAAATAATATTTAAAATCAAAATTTTTACTTTTATACTGACCAATTTTAATTTTTATACTGACAAAATTTGAAATTTAATAACTAACCATTTGTGTAAAATACTAACCAAAACTATATATTTACTTAACAATATTTTACTTAACAATATTTTACTTAACAATATTTTACTTAACAATATTTTACTTAACAATATTTTACTTAACAATATTTTACTTAACAATATTTTACTTAACAATATTTTACTTAACAATATTTTACTTAACAATATTTTACTTAACAATATTTTACTTAACAATATTTTACTTAACAATATTTTACTTAACAATATCTTACTTAACAAAAAAATACTAATCGTTTATTTCAAAAAAATTCTGATAAATTCATCACAAATACTTACTAAAAAAATTGTACCCTTACCAATTTCGGTTTAAATAAGCTATCAACATTCAATTTTTCAATAACTATTCATAATTATGGCTATATGGGATTAAGTTAAAATATTATCTTTTTGCAGTTTTCACATATGGTAGCATTAGGCAGTAAATGGTTAAACTTCCGGTGTTGTATGAGAACTTGCGAAAGGAATGAAGCAACAGCGCTGAACTATCTTCCTCATGCTGAAGGCGTTTCCTTCATGAGTGACTTGAGGACCAACAGGTCAAATGATCCATATTCAACGCTAACCATTCATTTTGTTGATAAAAACTTCCACCTGAAGAGGTTTGTCGTCATTTGTTCTCCATTTAAATGATTGCCCTTCTGCTGAAAGAATAGCCAGCAATTTAGACCGGTAAGTTCCTAGCAAGATGGAGAGGTAAGTTAGATTTTTAATCAAAATGTTAATGGTTAAACTAATGCAGTAAAAATGGTGAAAAACAATTATTTTTTGTAAATTACGACCAAAAGTATAACTTTTTTTTAATTCTTAGGGATATCCTAGAATCGCCCTGATTCAAATATAATGCCGTGACAACGATTGTCTCCGACGCGGGTTCCAATATGATCGTTGCAGTTAATAAAAGCGAAAAAATTTAAAATTATCTACATATCCCACCGACTGAACAGGATCGTCGAGGCAGCGCTTAAAGCAAAAGGTGGCGTGCGTTTGTCAGCGAGGCAATCAAACAGGCCGCAGCGTTGACCAGTAAATGCCTGAAGAGTCCGGCAAAAAATTTATAAGTTAAAACCGATATTGATGTCATCAAAGAGGAGAAAAAAGAAAGCAAATGACAAACTGAAAATGCTAATTATAATTGCTCCGGTGGCAACTCGGCGGAATAGTAACTTCAAAATGTTGGAATCCATTATGAAGCGTCAGCCAGCTATCCAAGCCATTATGGATCAACCACATTACAGTAATGGTAAGAGTATTCATAAACTTTACATTTAAAATTGTAGAAAACAGTTAATTTTGGTGAAAATAAATCAAAATGGTTTGTTTCTTTTTTTTTTTTTTTGCGTAAAGCTCTGGAAATCTGAAGAAAGTTATTCCGAGGGAGGCTGAGTATGACATAATTGATGCCATCCTTGCCATTTTGAAGGAGTTGTTTCTCATCACGGCTAATCTTGAGGCAGACCTTACTCCAATTTAGCACTTTGCTTGTTTAAAGCTAAAATAATTTTTGAAGTCTTTTGTTGCAGCCATCGACCCACTTAAAGAATCCAGTGCGACAGTTTTTGGGTGAGATGAGGTGCAATCTGCATGTAAATTTGGATGCATACTGTACGAAAGTTCTTGCTCTGTTTAATCTTGAATCCCGTTGGAAACCTCTTTTAAAATGGAAAGTCGAGATCAACAACTACAAAGAATCATTTGAAACATCCATCACACGTGGAATGGTTAACTAAAGGTAAATAATTAATTTAGTTTTAAAGTAGTAAATTTAAACTAATTATTTCATGGATAACTTTTTGGAAATTGAGAATTTGCAAGACGTTGAACGTTACCAAGCGTACGCCCCTCAGATCGGAGAATTTGAGCAATCTCAGAAGAATCCTCTTCAATGATGGAGAAATCATTTGAAACAATTTTCCAGTTCTATTTGAACTAACCTGGAAATGAATAGGCGTGCCTCTGACAATTATATCCTCTGAGAGAATGTTTTTGGCATCTGGCAATATTGTTAACAGTAAACATACGAAGCTGCAAACTGAGCGCGTGGATATGTTAGTGTAGAGTAAGCTTGCTCAAGCAGTACCTGTGCTCAAGTCCTACTTGTTCTCTATTGCTCAAGTTAAAAGCAAGCTTTTTGGGGCTTACTGCAGCTGATCTAAGAAAACTTGCCGATCAACACGCTGAAAAATATAATTTACCATACCGTTTTAGCAGAGAAAAAAAAATGGCAGGGAAGTGTTACTAGAAATTTATGAAAGATAATCCTTGCTTATTCTTACGTTCACCAGAGGTAACATCAATGGCCAGGGCTAAAGCTTTCAATAAAGAATTAGTTTGATAAATAAAAATAAACTCTTTGATAAATATGAATTTATATTAGTCGAATATAGTTTCACTGCATGCCAGATTTATAACGTTAATGAAACAAGATTATCAACCATGCACAAACCACCTAAAATAATCGCTCAAAAAGGCAAACATCAAGTTGGGCAGTTACAAGAAATGAAAACGGTTGACCCCAACATGTATATGTTCTATGAATACAGTAGACGAATTCGTGCCTCCTATGGTAATATTTAAACGTGCACGGATGAACGATTGCTTAAAAAAGGGGGTACCATTAGTAATGATGTTCATGTTTTTTTTGGATGGGCACTCCACGCTTACAAAAAATATCAAAGTATCGATCTAGCGTGTGATTATGGCATAATTATGCCATCTTTTCCTGCGCACCCAACGCATCGTCTGCAAATTTTGGACAAATCTTATTTCAAATCTCTCAAAGCCAATTTAAATGAATCTATTTGGTTAAGAACAAATCCAGGCAACACAATTAAACAAAGTACTGCGTCAGAACTATTGCGGAATGCATACTGAAATTCTTTTCGCATGGAAATTGCAACAGACATGAATTTCAGGATGAATTTTTTTGCATTACATTGGAAGATTCAATGGCTGAAGAGTCTTTGCGCACAAATGAAAGTGAAGTTGTGAGTAATGAAATTCGCAAAACAACTCAAGAAATCAAAAAAGAAGAAAAGTAACTGTGGATCTTATCACAAATCCTTCAACTTCAAACCAAATAAAGTAACAGTTTAATATGTTATGTTCGATTCCAAATGTAATATAGGGAAGCCGTACAAGCGAAGCTGTAGCAGTCGAAATAACGTCATGTGTGAATAAAGAAAATGTAAGAAATGCAATGAAGAGAAAGAAAAATGCGATTAATAAATAGGGATCAATATTGAAGATTTAAAAGAAGAAAGGCAATACTATAAACTATAAACATAGGCGATTAGTTCTGTCGTTTTTGTGTGGAAGATCGAAAAAAAGTATGATTCAATGCTTGAAATATAAAACATGGGTGCACAATCTATGCGAAGGGGTTAACAAAAAAATTTTTAAATATGCGCAGCCTGTGCTTAATAAAAATTAACTCATTATTGAATTTTTTTTTTTTATTATTGTTTTTGTTTTTTTCATTTTTTTTTCATTTTTTTTTTATTGAATTTTAATTCTTAATAAAATGATTCTTAATGAATTTATTCTAAAGAAATACCTAACAATTGTATTTTTAGGTAGGTACGGCTTAAACCATAGGGTGATACCATTTAGGACACTGGTTTCGTAAGTCGTACCCTTATAACTTTTTCTAAGTTCAAATTAATTGATATGACAACACAAAGATTTTTCACAGCTGTTCTCATTAATGAAAAAAATATTTACACTAAAATCGAATAGCAAATATAGTTTTCACATATTTGCTAAATACTTATTGTTATGCAGGTATTTTCTTAGCGGGAATAATTTGAGCAACCAAACCCTATTGCTAGTAAAATTATCCAAAGATCATTTCAAAGTTCAAAGTTCACCCGTACGCAGACTTTTTGACTGTATTTTGTAAACTTTGTTACATAATTTAATGAAAACGATAATTTTCGTTTATTTACGGTAAATTTCTTTAAATTTCACGTCATTACAGATAATCCACATGACAAAGACCTAGAAAAGAAAAGACAAGCTTTCGTCAGGACACTAGAAATATTCACTACAGGATTAGACGAAGAAATGGAAATAGGCAACAGCATTGCTATTCTTACAATTTCTGCCGAACAAATACTATGAACTACTTTTGGATTTCATAAATTAACTTCATCTAAAGGCAAATCTTCAGCTTCAGACAATCAGTCGTTGGTCTAAATTAACCCAAAGTGGAAAACTTAAGTCACCGTTTAACTTGTTAATTAAAATTGTTAAATTCATAGTAATGTAAGAGCAGAGGTTTGTTTAGTACTTGGGGAAATGCTTTTTTGTTTGGTTATCTTAAAGTGTTTGTGCTTTTATGATTAGGTTGTTGGGTTGCCGTAAGTATTTTGCGGGTGTGGGTGTTTTGTTAATGGTTCGTGTAACGGTAGACTCCTTGACTTCTAACGCTTTAGACCTATGTAAACCTGAACAACAAAACCTTAATATAATAATTTCTCAATTGAAATATAAATGATACTTACTAAGAGTCTTTCTTGTTTTAACAAATATTTTTAAATAGTTAACTAAAGTATATTCTTTAAATATTTACAAATACAGATGAAATAATTCTCTTTCTACCTTTGGAACTTTAGCCGATGTTTCTACATATGTTTTTAATATTCTCAACTTAAAATCTTCTTATCTTTCCTTTTCTTAGCATATGTTTCCTAAAGCAGATGTTGTTCTCGTATAGACAATCAAATTTTTCCCCAAGTTTGCTTAGTGTTTTTGTTTCGACCTCTTAGCAATGGTTCTCTGAATTAGTTTTTATCAGTTATCTTATGATTAGCGTTTGTCTCTGGTTATGACATGTTTGTGAAAATCATAAAATAGTTACAGAATGCTATCATTTTTTCGGTGTGGTTTTTTTTTTTTTTTTTTAATTGAGTTTCTGGTTGTTATTCCAAAAACACTTATAAATTCCTACGGTGTGGCTGTTTTGTTCTTTTATGCAATTGCACGAGTGTCGACCTGGTGTTTCGGCTGTCTCGCATTTTTCTTTGATCGAAGTCGAGTAAAAGTTAAAGATGATGCTTACGGTTTCTTTCGTTTTCCCAGCTCATAGTGAGCATTATCAGGATTTCTGCAGTTTTTACTTGTGTTGCTGTTTTTTATTTGTGCAGTTTTGCTTGTGTTATTTGTTTTGCAAAGCACTGGATCTGAGTTTAAGAAGATGGAAAAAGATTTCGATAGAGAATATGAAAGCTTAGTTACTGAATTTGACAAAATCACATGTTTATAGAATATATCAATATTTTTACAGATTCTAATGATGCTCTGAACGAGTCTATGAATGATGCTACTTACATCTTGTGTTTAGAAGATTTTCTATATATATAAGTAACAATCTAAATAATGTTAATGAGACAGTTGCACATTCTATTATTTATTTTGGATATATGATTCGTAATATGCAACAACGAAAATGTTGAACACATATATTATATATTTTTATATAAAATATTTGTGCAACAGAAATTGATTTAATGAATGAGATTTTTTCTATAAAAAATAAAATGGAAGCTGGTATAGAATTATTTGAAGATTACATTTCTGAACTAAAAAAGAATAAAGATATATAAAAATATATAAAAACATATAAAAATAAAATATATAAAAATATATAAAAATATATAAAAATATATAAAAATATATAAAAATATATAAAAATATATAAAAATATATAAAAATATATAAAAATATATAAAAATATATAAAAATATATAAAAATATATAAAAATATATAAAAGTATATAAAAATATATAAAAATATATAGAAATATATAGAAATATATAAAAATATATAAAAATATGTAAAAACATATAAAAACATATAAAAACATATAAAAGCATGTAAAAACATGTAAAAACATGTAAAAACATATAAAAACATATAAAAATATATAAAAACATATAAAAGTATATAAAAACATATAAAAAATTGTAAAAGTATATAAAAATATGTAAACATATGTAAAAAAAATTATAAAACTGAAAATTTCAAAGGTGCAAGTTTTGCTTATCGTCAGATGATAATGATATTGATACAGATGATGATGATGACTATGCTGATGATGATGATGATGATGATGATGATGATGATGATGATGATGATGATGATGATGATGATGATGATGATGTGATGATGATGATGATGATGATGATGATGATGATGATGATGATGATGATGATGATGATACAGATACAGATACAGATACAGATACAGATAAAGATACAGATAAAGATACAGATGATAATGATAATAATAACGTTGAGTTGATTGTTTCTCTAAACAACATTGTTGATTATTATAACAACTTTAATAATTACATAAATTCTAATTATGTTAATAATGTTGTAGATTTCATTTAAAATATGGTTGCAGTTTGCCTCAGCCATTTTCTTAAAAAAATTAAACTTTAATTTTTTCAGAACAAACTTTTCAATAAATGGCGTAATAAATTTAAATTAACAAATTTTAAAGCAATTTTGCTATTTTGTTCGCCAACGTTCATCGCTAATCAAACTGCATTCACTGCCACCGTACCGGCAATCCGGTGAAAATATAAATTTCCGAACTGCAAATACCGACAATCCGGAAACAACAGCTCTTCACCGTTTACCGTCATGTCGGGTGCACAGATTCTTATCAATACAAAGCATCGTAACCAAACATCGTTAAAAAGCGTTTTTGGTAAGCATCGATAACAAATTCGCTATCAAATATCGTTTTTGAATATCGTTATTAAACTTCAATTTTAAACATCGTTATCAATTATCAAACATTATTATCAAATCTCGTTATCAAGCGTCGTTAACAAACATAGTTAACAAATATCCTTAATAAACATTCTAATAAAATATCGTTATCAAATATCATAAAAATATTGTAATTAAATATCGCTATCAAACGATGTTAACAAATATCGTTAACAAAAACGTGAATTAAAGTTTTCTCTGAACTATTTTTATATTGTTGTTAGGTTTGTCATTCTGTTTTATATTTTGTCCTCTTTTTTTTTTTTTTTTTGGTAATACCTTATCAAATAAGAATAAATAAAATAAGAAAAGCCTTCGTAAACCGGTTTTTAAAAATAGATATTTCAATTTGCATTGTAAAAATTTCGTAAAATCGTAAAAAAGCAGCCTAAAAACACGACAAATGTAAGGGGGGGGGGGGGGGGGATGTTTTTCAGAAGAGTTAATTTCACGACTTATTGTGAGCGAGCTATGTTCTTTTTCTTTGAAAAAAGTAGAGCAACGTCATTTCGGAAGGTTTTTGACACCAAAATGTAGAAGTAAAAGTGTATCGCTGAGTTCAAATGCAGCAAGTAAACGAAGCTTTCGTAAAGTATAAACAATACTTCATCAGAACTAAGTGTCGTAAACAACGTTGTTACGTCTAATGCCGATGCTGGAAACGTTAGAAAGAAAAACGCCCATGAGTCGAAAATAGCCATGTATTTTACTTTTTTGGGGGTGTTTTTGTCAACAACACTTAGTCTAAGTTTCCTTGACGCCTTCGACATGAGGTACAGTTCACGAGACATTAAAATCGTGAATAGTGAAGTGAATAACCATGGCAAAATGCTGTCTATTAAGACGATACGGAGCACCGTAAATATTCTAACAAAATCTCCGGAAATGTTGATGGGGCATTTATCTGAGAGTGTGATTGCTTTAAGGTTTGAATACCCCCAAAAGTACGGCACATGAATAACCATATACACCAAGGTAATTATGAAAAGACAAACACGAGCACGCTTGACTGTACATAACCTTTTTGCGTGCAAAGGAAATCGGGAGCTTAAATATTTGTCAACCGTCATGAGCATTAGAATCCATGCTGATGCGCCTAGAGCAACTCTCTTTGCAAAAAAAAACATTATGCAGAAATGGTCTTGATTGATATTGATTTTTTTAAATTGGTTCAACCAGCGAACAAAAAATACTATCAACAATATGTTATCAGATACTGCTAATGTTTTCATGTAAAAACAAGTGGAGACGTATGCATATCTTTTCATGCTTAATACAATTACGGTGATGGTATTTCCGATGAGTCCAAAAGGTAAAATGAGTATTGGCAGAATATGAGTGAACCAAAAAGGCGCCAAATCTTTAATAGTTGATAAAGACGGGGTAGTTGTAACATTGTAAAAGCTGGTATTTGTAGCATTATACATTTTTACTGTTTGTCTGTTCTTAAAACTTGTAGAACGTGTTAAACAGCAACTTGTCTCTTAAAATTATTCGCGAATTCTTTTTTATCAGAATCTTAATGTGAATTTGATCAAAAGTCTGAAGCTTTAAGGCTTCCGTTTGCATTTACATGAGCATCGTGCTTTTATTTTTTCTATTTTTTTATTTTTTTGTTAAATCCGTTTAATTAGTATGCTTCATGTATGAAGAAAAAAATTTAATCCAATAATTATAACCTTGATAAATCGACAGACAATAAAAGGCAACGAACTTTGAATTCTTTTAACTTCATGCAAATGCGCGATCAATTAATCAATTGTGAAATACCTTGGCAACATTAATAAGTAATAAAATTAGGAGTACCCGTAAAATTAAGAATATGCTTTGGTGTACGAATGCTCTATTGTATTCTAAAATGCTATTCGCATTTTTAATGTTCTTAGCAGAGAGAGAGTAAGAAATAATGGTTGAAGAGCCTTTCTATAGAATCTTTAAAGTCTGCTGGAGGTTATCTCAGATTTTGATCGTGGTTATTTCATAATTGAGCTTGTCAATAGGGATGGAAAAAAACATTTCGGTTTTGAATTGACATTCGAAGTGACGAAAGAAAAGCTTTAAAACTATTTATCTAAACTAGAGTATATTGCGGCACGATACTTTCAAATAACATGATCTAAAGTAAAAAAATATTTAGAAATATTTTGACATAATCTCATATTAAAAAAAATCTAATCATAGTAATCATACTAATCATGTTTAATAACAAAGAAATAAAAGAAAAACAACCGTGAAAACTTGAAAGCATCGGATTCTTGCGAGTCACAAGGTAACTTTCAAGTATCTAACGTCCACAAATTACATCAATAATTATAAAAAAACTATAAATAATATAATATAAATAATTATAAAATTACATCAATAATTATAAAAAAACATCTCATAAATCCAATAAGATCAGATTACTAATTTAAAAACAAAACTTGCGGCTTTAAAAAAAAAAATAAAGAGAAAAGCATTAAGAATCCTCGCTGAATCCTCTCAGAATCCTTGTTGATGCCCATCATAGAGTAATCTCTTTGCAAAAAAAAAAAAAAAAAGCAACTCTACGCTGAAATGCTCTTGAAAGTTTATATTTTCTTCTTGAACGTTTTTTTTTTTTAACACCCATTAAAAACCCGTTGATAAACATCGACATAATCCTTTCCTTTTTTTATTTATCATTGCTCATTTTTATTTATCATTGCTCATTTAGCTGCTTACATAAAACTCTGTTACATATAATAATTACAAGTTTATGTTTTGTTATGTTTGTCACTAATGAGTTTTTCTTACGTTTTTTTAATTTGGAAAAATAATGCCATCCCATTGAATAATTAGGCATGACTAAAACAAATTTACTAAATGAATATGTTTGAGATAATTAATAAAGGAAACTAATAAATAAATTAAATTTATGTTTGAGACATTGACTTCTTTAATGACAGAGCTAGACAATAAAAAGCTAAGCTTTTAATTAAAGGCTGACTTTTAAATACTCTGTTTACACTTAAATTTTCCATTATTTTAGTCTTCAGCTTCAAGTTCATTAAGATCTTGAAGTCTTCAGCTTCAAGTTCATTAAGATCTTGAAAGCTTCGTTAACTTGTTTTGTCTGCTCAAATGTAGCAATAACTGCTCTTCTACCCTTAGGTAGCAATAACTGCTTCTTCTACCCTTAGGTAGCAATAACTGCTTCTTCTACCCTTGGCCATCTTTCTTCTTGCTTTTGCAGTCATGTCTTCTTGCAATTTAACTGTAATGTCAATATTTTTCATGGGAACCAAATAATCCTGTGCAGTCTGTCTTCATGGACTCTAAAAACTTAATATCGTTATCATTCTTAAAAACCTTCTTAGCATACATAAAAAACAGCGATTTAAAAGTTCAAATGCTCCCAAATCACATCTCACGTAGGTGTCAAATCTCATGGATATTTTTCTCCTCTAAAATTTAACAAGTTTATATCTTGATCAGCCAATAATATATTTATTCCATTGATTATATCTTGATCAGCCAATAACATTCCTATTCCATTGATTGTATATTGAAAAACTGGAAGATAAAATCAAGTTTGATGGAGTTTTAAAAATTTAAAATCCAGGTGACTTGGAAAAAAAAAAAAAAAAAAACATTTTATGTTCATCCATCTACATAAGATCCTAAAATATCCATGTAAACTTGAATACCAATTACTTTTAGAATGTTGACAGGATTCTCAGATTCTTGATAAGCTTGAGTATATTTGGTGTTGCTAACTGTCAAAACTGAGGAAATAGATCTTGTGTCTGTAAAACTGAGGAAATAGATCTTGTGTCTGTAAAACTGAGGAAATAGATCTTGTGTCTGTAAAACTGAGGAAATAGATCTTGTGTCTGTAAAACTGAGGAAATAGATTTTGTGTCTGTAAAACTGAGGAAATAGATCTTGTGTCTGTAAAACTGAGGAAATAGATCTTGTGTCTGTAAAAATCCACTTGATAATTTTTTTTCCAACATGAGAGTAGATATTAATGTACTTTGATTTGCTGATATTTGTTATATAGTTTTGATCATTAGAAGTATTACAATGATCATTTATCTCCATTTATTTTTTTTTTAATGAAGTATTAAGAGATGCCAACTCATAACTACCTTCTGGTATATAAATTGCATACAAATGTATCAAATCCCCAACAAAATTTCCATTTGTTATTTTACTAGTTTGATCTATAACAACAAATAAAAGTACTTTCCTCAAAGCCATTTTACATAGCTTTCTAAACTCAATGATTGTCATGTCTTGGATGACATGATAGTAATAAATGTGGTTTATACGCTTTGCATACTGAGGTAATAGACAAATAAAGTATGCATTCTCACGTATCGTTTGTCTTGGAAGTTTAAGATAACTCTGTGGAAGGTAAATACAATCTACATCATAAAATCTACATTTATTATCCCATAGTTGCTTACCTTCTTTTGCTTTTACCTCAATAAGTGAAGAAACGGAGACACCTGTTTGCACTATTGCATCATTATTATCGAAAAATCATGATATTATTTCCTTAGGTAACTTTTCTTCAAAGTCTTTCTTTTCAATGCGATACTCTAGCTGAAAAAGATTTTTCCAAAATCCACGAGTCTACTATATTTAGACCAAGCTGGATTAATGAGTAGATCAAGTTGAAGTGCTGATTCACCAATAATTAGACAATCTGATTGTTTTTATGTTCATTTTATATGTAGATAGATAATGGTTTAGATAAACCATTATCTAATTTTGATTTTATAAAAGCAGCTAGTGATCTAAAGATTAAAAAATTTAGAGGTTTATTCCTAAGAGATACATTACCTAAAAAGCCAAGAAAAGTAGAATGCGGTATTTTTAAGTTGGATTCTTGTGAAAATTGTGGAACACATTAAGTTGCTTGGTAAAAAAAGCAAAAAGAAATGTATTACTTTGATAATTAAGGTTTGCCACCTCCTTTAAAGCTGCAAAAATTCTTAAAGTATTCAACATATTATAACACAGATTAAATACCAGATAATGATGAAGTATTTTGTGGACTTTTGTATTAACAGATTTTAAAAAAGATGGGAGAAGGAATGGGCATATTAGATATAATCGGAATTTAGCAACAAAATTTGATTTATAGAGTAATATTTGTATAGAGAAAAATAACAAGTAAACAAAAATAACAGTTAATTTTAATTATGTAGATGTTTACGACTGCAGCATGGAAAAGAAGTTTTATCAATTTAATAGAGATTTTAAAACGTTTATCACTGAAGAAGATAAAACTACAAGTTTAGATGAGATGAATAACTACATAGCAATATCTACGAATAATTTAAAAGAGCTTATGCTGATTGTAAAAGATTTTTTTCAAAGTAAAAATAAACTAAAAAGGATAAAAAGTTCTTGCAATAACACTTTAACTTCCATTAGAATGATTGATGCTTGTTCTTTTGATGATGCAATTAGAATGATTAATGCTCATTTTTTTAATGATGCTGTTAGAATGATTGATATTCATTCTTTTGATGATGCAATTAGAATGATTGATGCTTCTTTTATAGATAATTTTTGATGATGATGGTGATAGAAATACTGAGCATAAGATTAATTGTTTTAAAAGTATGATTTGTGATTTACAATATCAACGAATAACAAAAGTTATTGAAGATCATAAAGTTAGACAAGGATAAAATGAAGAACATGATTAGAGAGAAAGATTAAATATAAAGAACTAGATATTTTGTATATTTATATATAAAGTATATTTGCAACAGAATTTTGATTTAAAGAATGAAATTTCTATAGAAAAAGAAAAAATGTCTGAGAAATTAAAAGCTTTGTTATTCAAAGCACAGGATCTATATACATTTGAGTTTAAAAAGATGGGAAAAGATTTCGATAGAGAATATGGAAGCTCAGTTACTGAATTTGATAAAATCACCTGTTTAATGAATATATCAATATTTTTACAGATTCTAATGATGCTCTGAACAAGTCTATAATGATGCTTTTCACATCTTGTATTTAGAAGATTTTCTATATATATTTGTAACAATCTAAATAATGTATATTTTTATATAAAATATTTGTGCGACAGTTGATTTAATGAATGAGATTTTTATTTAAAACATAAGAAATGAAAGCAACAAAAGTAATCAAAGATTATATTTCTGAACATAAAAGAAACAGAGACATTATATAAAGAGACTACATCTATGCAAATATGGTATAAAAACAACAAATCTATGCATATACTTCGGAAATTATAATTTAATGCCATTGATAAATTTGCAAAGATTAAATGATGATTAATGATGATTAAATCATTTATATATTTAGTCAATCTTTGATTTCGAATACAATCCTTATAAATATGATTATCAAACCTCTAAATACTCATAAACTTTATTTAAGAATCTCTCTGGAAATCTAAACTTTATCTTTTAAGTTCGGAGCACCTTTTAAAATATAGAGAGTTTATTGATGATGATATACATTTTGTAGAAAAACCAGATGCTTTTTGTTTCAAAGTTCAAACTCATACAAGATAATGAATACATAGACATCATAGATATTCATCATGGATGTTCATCATGGACATCATAGGTATTCTTGATGATAAGGAATATAAAAGTTTATCGGACAGAATACATCTTGATAACTTTCATTATTTTTGCAGAACACAATATTATTACTCTAAATTATTCAGATAACCCTATATTACTCAAGGTCTTACTTCAAAGGGTACATTTAGTTTAAAGTACCTTTACGAAACGTCTTAGGATTTTTTGAGGGTTATGATAAAGTTGTTTATGGCGTTAAGCATACACTAACACTTATAAGAAAGTCTGATGATAATGCAGTTGTAACAGATAATGCAACAGCTGCTGCAAAAGTAACTCTGGATAGAAAATATTGATGGATGCTAGAAGTAACTTCTTCATCGAAAGAAAAGTCCGGAAATTTAAAAACAATTGAGTCCGAGGTGACATTACCTATTGCTTTAGAACGAGACAGTGTGATCAGTGGGATGTACTTCTTTCAACTAACTTTATTTTGAGACCCTCAGTAAAGTTATCACCAGAGATAGCTAGATTTATTTTGGTTTAACTACTATTGATAAGATGATAATCAGCAGCAAAATTCTGCCATCTTTGATCACGTGAATCTTACAAGTATTTATGTCATATTAAACTTTACTAGATACCCTGCTGCTGATTTTACCCAACAAAGAATTGGTCGTATTTACGGGGATGCTGTTTCATTTAATTAAAGTTTTTTAATATGTAAGAACTTATTATGAAATCCAAATATAGCTCCATCTGATTATATGACACTCTTCCCAACATTTTTTCTTGATGTAAGAAAGTAAGTATAAAGAATAAAGTCATCTATAACTAATATTCACATCAAGTGCTATTTCTCCCAATATTTCAAATACTCAAGCATTTTTAGTTTTTATTAATGAAAGACTTGTCAACTGTCAATCCTATGGAGAGAAATTTAGATTGGTGTGTTGATCCAAAGGATCTACTGAACTGATCGTAAAAGTTTATTAGCTCTGAAAGAGCCTGGGAACGGATCGCTAATGCTTCCAGCACCAGCAAAGCATTGATATATTATTTTCATTGAATAATATATGTAAAAATTATCACAATAGGAAAAAATGGTAACGAATTAAACAAAATATTAAGAGAAAACAAGGTCAACTGTTGGTCACATTTAAATAAAAAAGAATTGATAGATTATAAAAATTCATATCCTTCACACTCAATGACATTTGACAAAATCTATTGATTAAAAATATAACAAAAAATCTTCTTCTTGGCTTTTTATTGTAAGAAAAAATCCAAAGTCTTGCATACTAAGTTCTTTAGAAACTGAAGAACTTACTTTTCTTAGCTTGTGTAAAGCTTCTAAATTTATTGGTAAAGGAATAATAGTTTTTTGGAATGGTCCAAAAAAAATGGTCCGTGATATAAGAATTTCTGTATGAACTAATAAATAATTAACATCGAACTGGTCACCTTGGTAACAAAGTGGTCTATTGTTCATAGAGCACTCCACATCCAACAATACTTCCTCAAATTCAAAGAAACTTAGCATGCCCTTAGCGATTGATTTTTGACTTGATCTTTTCTTTATTATTCAGGTTAATCTTTCAAACAAATCTCCGTGTCCACGTGTCCACGTGTCCTCCATGTCCTTACCACGGCGCTCTTGATAGATTAAACTTCCTTTTTAAGTTTTGAGAAGCAAGATAGTTTGCTAGATTTTCATCCTTTCTAAGTGTAAATAAACACTTTCCTGTAGTCACAAATGCCTTTGCGTTATCACTAATCATCATTTGTGGTGGTCCTTTTCTTGCAACAAATTAACTTCTCCATTAAGTAAGATCTGTTGAACTCGGTTCCTAACAAACTGTGACCAATTTCCCATTGCTTTTAACCAATAAAATACCGCAATACTGTCGACCCAATTATATACTTTAGTAAATGTCTTCCACACATGATTCATCAACTTTCTCAAAGTGTGCGCCGCTACCAGCTCTATTCTTTGAACACTAAGATCCCTTGGTGCAATCCGTGAATCCGTCAAATATTTTGCTACAAGTAGGTTACTCGTTTTAGACGCATGCACATACTGCTTATTTACTTGTATCTGAAAATCCATGGAGCTTCATTTCGATGATTTTTTCAGACACAACGCTCCGCGGAATTGAAATAGTTCTTTTGATGCTTATTGGCTTGATCTAGATTTTTCCATTCTTCTGAAAGCTCATTTAAAATTTGTTCCAAAGAATTTTATTCCCTATTTCAAGGAATCCCAAGTAATTTTTTTGATTTGGCCTCAGCGTCTTTTTCAACATTGACAGTGCTGAAAATGTTCATAAGACCTTGACTTTTTATCGCCTTTTGTTAGTTCGTTGCTTGGGTTAAAAGCTGAGTTCAATGGATTTCCTTCAATATATTTTTTCAACTTTTCGATAAGTTGCTCCAGTCCCTATTCTTCTCATCCATCATCGTTTTGTATGAGTATTTCACGAACTCGTCCAAGTTTATCCATTAATGAATACACAAATGATTGAGAGCCGTTTGCAGTTTGTGCATTGTATTCAATTTTAGTACAGTTCTCTCAGGTTTATTGTAAAAACCGTGGATTTCTTTGATCTTGTGCGTTTTGTGTATAGCAGTCAATCCTTGCAGATCTTTAGTTGATGCTTTGTGAACCCAAATATCTTTTCCCTTTCTTATAGTATACCATACTTCTTATAAAAAATTATATGTGAAGTATGGTATTTTAAATACACATATTCATAGAGGAATAAAGTTTAATGAAAGATAATGGTTAAAGCAATATATAGAATTAAATGCTAACATGAGAGTAAAGGCTAAAAACGAGTTTGAAAAGGACTTTTCCAAGCCAATGAACAATTTTGTTTTTGGAAAAGCTATGGAAAATATACGAACAAGAGTTGATACTAAATTAGCTAACGATGAAGTTAAAGCAAAGAAACTTGCTATCAAACCAAACTTCAAACATTACAGAGTCATTATTAAAAACCTTGTAAGTATACATATGAAAAAGACAAATATGGCATTTAACAGTAATCTTAGGTAAATGTATTCTTACTTACAGCAAAAGTATAATGTATGACTTTCATTATGGCTACATGAAGAATAAATGTGCAGATAAAACTATTGTATACAGATACTGACAGATTAATTTACAAAACAGAAACTGACAATTTTTACAGAGATATTGCTCCAGATGTTGAAACTAGGTTTGATACGAATGATTTTAAACCAAATTATCCAAGAGGTATTAAAACTGGATGTAATAAAGGAGTTAATGGTATCTTCAAATCTGAAGAAAAGTGTGAATGTATCATCTTTAATTTGCTCTCCTTGGTTTTCCGCTTTCTTTTGACCAGTTTCAGTATTCATCTCTATTTCCACATCAGGGATCATGCAGGAATGATTATCATTTCGAGGTATAATGTGTTTTACATGACGCGGAATCCCGTTCATTTCTACGGTTTGGTTCGATTTATATGAAAATACACTACTCTTCTGGTTAACTTTTGCGAAATATCATCAACTCGATTCCCTCTGGACTAAATCAGTTTGTTATCAACTTTGTGAATACACAATTCTAACACACGAACCCAATTATCACCAATCTGTTCACCTTCTTTACTCTCTAAGCCATATTTTAAAAAATTAAGACTCAACACACTTTCATCGAAAACAATGTCGTCTATATGAGCGGAGGTTTCACTCTTCACTAAATTGTCTTGATCAATAATGGCACTCATAACGGATTTCATGATCATTGGCACAACATTAAATCCGAAACCAAGTCGTGTCAAACAATACCGTTTTCGTCATACTCTAACAACCATTCCCCATCAATCCAATTCTGCAGTTCGTTTTCAATCTGCTTTAACGCATTTTGGAATCCCGTACTGTGCATTATTGTTACACAACCGTTGGGGTCTTCTCCATTTCTTTATTTCAATTTGAATCTCCATTCAACACCATTAAAAACTGCTTCATGATCATCCTTTTTAATTTCAATTTTGTTGACTTTGTCCTTGTCCTTGTTCCCACAGTAATTGAACTCAAACTTCGTTTTTCCCAAACGAGAAATTGGTACTCCTCCTAGTAAATTAATGAAACTCATTCCGAGCATCACATCAACTCCAAATGGTTAGAAATCCACTAAAACAACTTCATCACGTGCTTTAATGCCATCCTTCAATAGTCAAGTCCGCTGATCCAATACACTGATAACCTTTTCTTTAAACGTTACCACCTTTGTAGAGTTTGAGCATCTACGATGACTTTTGGGCAGGAATTTTTTATTTAAAATTGTCTTCGAATAACCCGCGTCCATCATAGCTGTCGCTACCACACCGTTAACTTTTAAACGAATAACAGATAATGCGCTGATTCCACCGCTGTGCAGGAGCAAATTTGTGCAGATTCCTTTCTCCTTCACTCGTTTCCCTGTATCTTCCGACATTTAGATGCAATGTGTCCTTCCCCACCACATTTAACACATCTAAAGATCTTCGGAAACAAGTTCTTTGCAAGCAAACAGTTCCTTGCAATGTGGTCCAAACTTTTACAGTAGCAACACGCTAAAAAAAAACAGCATCACTGTCAATCTCATTTACACAGTTCAAAGCAATCTTATCTCGGGTAACATTATATGAATTGGGTTCATTACGGCTCTAAATCTTGATGATAAGGCTTGTGGCAAATCGTCGACAAAGGCCAAACGCACCTCTGATAATTAAGCAAGATAGACTAATTGTCTTAAATCAGCCAAAAACACGTCAGCTTTTTTTCCGTCACAAAATTTTTCGTTTTTTAAATAGTTCATATGCAATAAAGGCATCTACAGAAAACGCTGCAAATAACACATACTCAACTTCTACTACATCTATTTTTATCTTTCGCGGTTATAGCATCATTACCAGATTCTCTGAGAAGAATCGGAAAAAAGGAGTTCAAGCTTTAGATTCTGAACTTCAGCTTTCACTTTCACTTTCGTTCGTTGCATCCAGACAGCAGCATCCGAAGTGCCTTTATACGTTTCAAACATATGAAATAATTTCATACTTGGTTCCATGGCCCGGTTAGTTTGTTGTTTTGTAGTCGCAGCAAACAAATCAATGAATCACAATCTTCTCTCCTAACAAAAACCTGTCTTTACAAATTTTCTCGTTTCATTTAAAAAGTATACTTTTCCTAAAATATCCTTCAAAAACCGCCATAAACAACCGCAAACACATGCTTACAATTCTTTGGTTTTCACTGGAAAAAAATAAAAATAAAACTATTAACTCCAAAAAATCAATAAATTTTCTAGCACTTTCCGCCACGGACAGTGAAGCCACGGAATTACAGTGAAACTCTTAAAAATATTGTTTACTGAATATGATGGTGAATAGTTTACACTTTCCAAAAATTGTCGTACCATGAGAAGAAAAAGATGTAAGGTATGCACTGCAAAAACTTTGCAGAAACTCCTCCAAACAACTCCTCTTTAGTTAAAGTTTTACCAAATGACTCGAAGACAGAAGGAGGATCAATATTAAATTCCATTATTATTTTCCTGTATCATTTACCCGGTCATAATTTTACTAGTCCTGGTAAACTAGATGAAAGACTAAATGAGGATCTTACACCAAAAGAATGCAGCAAGTCTGTAAATAAAGTTAGTAACGCTGTAAATAAAGTTAGTAACGCTGCATATCATCATGATATATGCTATCTGATAAATAAAGACATATCCACTCGCAATAATGTATGTTCTGAACAAATGCTGGAAGGAAAGGATAGTATTGATTACCCTTTGTTTTTAGAACTATGATGAAATTTGAATCGGATGGTCGAGTGAGCGAGACCTATCAACTTGATCTTCGAAAGAAGCAAAAAAAAAAAAATTGTTGTGCAAAGTACAAGTGTAGTCTCGCACACACAACTGAATCAATTGGCTGATGAATTATATAAATAGGTAAAAAGAAAATATGCAAAAAGAAAAGTTATTGTTAACAATAAGAATGAAACATGGGCGGATGATCTTGTTGATATGCAAGCATTCTCCAAATTTAACGAAGGTGTAAAATATTTATTAGCAGTCATTATTGTTTTTTCCAAATATGGCTGCTTGATTCCTCTAAAAGATATAACTGGTAAAGCTGTAGCAAAAGCATTTAAGACTTCATTTAAGGAAAAAGTGCTAAGTAAAATTTGGGTTGAGAAAGGTAAAGAATTTTACAATAGAGATGTACAGAGTGTTGTTGAGATTTACTCTACCGAAAATGAAGAAAAATTGAGTTTAGTAGAAAGATAGAACCGCGCGATGAAATAAAAAATATGGAAATTCTTTAGCGCCAATTCAACTTATGTATATATAAACGTTTTGGCTGATCTAGTAAAAGAATATAACAGTGCTATTTACTCTTCGATTAAAATGATTACTATTAAAGCTTAATAAGAATGAAAATATAGTATGGAGAAATTTAAATCCAGAAAAACTTAAAATAGCAGAACTGAAACCAAGACCAAAGTTTTCAGTTGGTGATAGAGTAAGAAAAAGCGAGAAAAATTCTATCTTTGAAAAGGGTTATTTAACTAGATGGGCTGAAGAAATTTTTACATAAACAATATAAATACTTGATAATTCTGTTATAATCACAATAAATGGTTAAATGAATGGTTAAATAAATGAAAAAATAAATGTGCACATGTTTGTCATATGGTTGATCATTCGGCCATATTCTATTGCATGTGTGTAAAAATTAGTTGCTCGAATTTTTGTGCCACTCAAAAATTATTTCTGGGAATGGGATTTTTATGATTGGTACATGTTCAAAAGGAGGGTGAGCTAGCAATTGCCTTTTTCCACTACTATAGTCCATCACCTTATTTTCCTCCAACTCTAGATCAAGAATATGGAAATAAATATAAACCTTTTCCATCACATTGAATTTGAAAAACACCGCTATTCTCTTTTAAGATTGAGTCTTTCTACTAGCCCACTTTCTATTAAATTTGGAGCTTCTAGCATTGGCAAAACCAAGTAGATAACCAACTACAAGTGCTGTTAAGTAACAGTTCTTGCAATTGTTAGTTTCAAACTAAAGATCCATCTTCAATTTTGGTACGAAAAGCTTCATGAGTTTTACTAATTTTAATAGTAACTCCTGTACCACTCGCAAATGTCTTTTCATTTGTGAATCTATAAAGGTAAGTGCCTCTTCTTTTTTTGCTTCATTGATCCAAGATGGACAGACTATAATAGACTAATGGTTTTTGTAAAAAGTCTTTTTTAGCCAGAGCATCGAGTTGTAAAGAAAGCATTTTAAGAGAAATTACCTAAAGGAACGATATCAAGATTTTTTGATAATAATGAAGCGATAGTGTAAATAGGCACATCTATTTATTCACTTATTGAGGCAACAGCAAAAGAAAATAAGCTAATAAAATATGGGATTTTAACTTAAGTTTTTGAATCAGGATTAGATGTTCTAGATCTAGATATCATGAGAAAATAAAAATTTTATCATTTTTGAAAATGTGTCATTAGAGAAGCTGAATAAATGTGAGGTTTATTACACTCATGGAAGATATAGTAATTTTGATTGAATATAACTTGATCAGAGTTATTTCAAACTTCCAAAAGAAGCCATAAGTAAGAATGCAAACTTTATTTGTCTGTTTCCTCAAGACTCAAAAGGTATGAATCATATTTATCTTTATCATATCAGTGCAGCCAATCATTAAGTTTAGAAATTTATGCAAAAAGATTGAAACCACATGGATTCGTTGTTTTAGATCAAACTGATAAAGTACCAAATGAAAAGTATGGATGGGGATTGATTAATTTTATTTTCCACAATCTTGCTTTAGAGAGCAAAATTAGTGTTGTGACCAAAACTAAAAATTGTAACTAACTTAACTATAAAAACCGTAACTAAAACTACCCGACTAACTTTTTAGTCTAACTAAGTTTAGTCGACTAACTTTTTAGCGTAACTAAATTTAGTCGACTAACTTTTTAGCGTAATAAAATTAGTCGACTAACTTTTTAGTCTAACTAAGTTTAGTCGACTAACTTTTAGTCTAACTAAATTTAGTCGACTAACTTTTTAGTCCAACTAAGTTTAGTCGACTTTTTAATTTGCGAAAAATATATTGTTACTTTTACCCAAAAAATATTTTTTTAAAATCTTGTAATGTGTAAGTAGTGAAGTGGTATCTCGAGGGTAACTTTTTCAAGGTCGATTTTTTGAGTTTTTCAAGTTTTTGGTTTGCGACATAAACACCTGGAATTTTGTAATAAAACTTATCTAATTAGTCCCCCGTTATTATTATTAAGTTATTATTATTAAATTTCAATGAAAAGCGGTTCAGATCTGGATTTTTCAATTTCTAGTTAAAGTGAATTATAAATTCTAAGACACATGTGAAATCAATTTATTAAAAAAAAATGGTGTCATGTTTTTGAAAGATGTTATGTGCAGAAGCATTTTCGGATTTCCTTTATATAATACCTGCGATGATTTTTTGAAGTAATAATATCTAATTTATTTCGCTCTACACTCATAAAAACGCAGATATTTACAATCAAAACAATAAGATTGAAGCAGTTAGGCAATTAATGTTTTTTTATTATTTCTATATTTTGTAATTAGACATATATCTTGTTCAACTCTCAATTTTGTTTTTCTTTTAAAAATTATTATTAAAATGCTAAAAACTAATTACGTTTTCGGTATAAAATATCAGCTGTTTTTGACGGAGTTGTTCTGCTAACAAACCAATTTTTATTTAATTCAATAAAAGAAAATTTGGGGCAATACTAGGTACAAACAAAACAATTTTTATACCTAATTGTCATAAATTATATTACGTACAAAACAATAAATTTTGATGAATACCTTTAAATTGATTTATTGGTCATAATTCATATAATTTCATGGTATTGGTTATTCAGTTTTTTTTAGCACTAAATCTTGTTTTAGTCAACTAATTTTAGTTAGACTAAAAAGTTAGTTGACTAAATTTAGTTACGCTAAAAAGTTAGTCGACTAAATTTATCACGCTAAAAAGTTAGTCGACGAAATTTAGTTACGCTAAAAAATTAGTCGACTAAATTTAGTTAGACTAAAAAGTTAGTCGACTAAATTTAGTTACGCTAAAAAGTTAGTCGACTAAATTTAGTTAGACTAAAAAGTTAGTCGACTAATTTTATCACGCTAAAAAGTTAGTCGACTAATTTTAGTTCGACTAAAAAGTTAGTCGACTAAATTTAGTTACGCTAAAAAGTTAGTCGACTAATTTTAGTTAGACTAAAAAGTTAGTCGACTAATTTTAGTTAGACTAAAACTAACCTTAACTCCCATCCCTAAGCAAAATATTTGATATATATAAAAATGGAAAGTCTTAAAGTGTTAGAAATTTTAGATTAGGTTAAACGTACTAAGGCTGAATTGCTTGTTAATACAGCATGTAAAGAAAGTATGCAAATATTTTTTGATAGAAATCCAAGTGGTTTGAATACTACACAATCTAATACTACAAATCACCTTACATTTTTTACAGGTGAGAATAATGATAGATATTACTTACAATTCAATAGAACTAGTTCTCAAAGAATTTTATCTAAAAAAAATATATGCGCAGCTTCTGGTGTAGATGATGTACGTAATATATTTACAGTTTATTGATTAAAGATTATAGAGCTACTGTGCAAGTACTTATGCTGTAAAAAATGGATTTTTCGGTCATTATGATGGAGGATGGGATAAATACGTTTGTTTTAGCCCACAAATAGATTTGATAATTTCAGGAGCTAATGGTACTGGATCAGTATCTGTTGGAATTGGTCCTGGATTTAATGGTGCACCTATAGTAGGATATAAGGCTAAAGCTGGAGCGCTAAATGAATAAATGGATACGTCTATCTATTAATTGGAATGTTCCTGCTAAAGCTTTGGCTCGCTCAGCCAGGTGTAATGAAAAACAATAAGTTTTGATGCACTTTCATTTACTGGTTGTCTTTAATTTAGTGTTTTTTTAATAACATACAGCGAGAACTGTTTTCTAAGATCAAATAGAAAATAAAGCTGACTATATATTTACTCGGAAATCCATTTTAAAATGAAAGCACTAGTCATTTTGTTAGTAAAAAACATAAAGAGGTTATATACTGGTTCAATGATTATATTTGTAAAGTACTTAAAAACTAATTACTCACATAATCTTATTACTAGTTGGGTTTAAGTCTCCAAATTAACATTTGGAGACTTAAACCCAACAGGTCTTTCACTATTAGATGGAGATGTACAGCTATTTGCACTTTATAAAAGATTTGCTATTCCTGCAGAAACAATTAAAGCACATCATAAATCCTTTTGTGCTATTTAGTGGATTGAGATCATATTGTAGTTTAACACTAATGAATTACATTTTTTTTACTAACAAAATGACTGTTGAATTTTTAGTTTGGTGGCCATCTTCAACAAGTTTAAAACGTGGTATTTCAGTATGATTACTTAGCATAAAACTTTGTTAAAAAATGGCAGATTCGAACATAAATAGCAACAAAATATTAAATGTTGCAGATCCAACACATAATCTAGATTTTGCTACTAAAATTTTTGTTGATAGAAATAAGTTGTTTGTTAAAAAGACAGGTGGCACAATGAATAGTCTATTAGAAAACCCTGTTAATCCTGCGAGATAACAACATAAAGAGGTTATATACTGATTTAATGATTATATTTGTAAAGTATTTAAAAACTAATTACTCACAGAATCTTATAAATTAGTAAAAATTAGTGCTTAGATTTTAATGAAAATAATTTCAAACGTCACTCTAAAGAACTCTTTTAGAAACTATATAACTGTAGTATTTTTTGTTGAATAATGATTCACTTATGGATTTATCAATTAGATGTGTAATATATGAAAATATTTATCAAAAAATTGTTGATATATAACTTATGTTAAATAATATATCACATTTTATCTCTTATTACTACGTGCTGCTACAGTTCAGACTTATTCTGCCATGTTCACATAAACCTGCATTTTGAAATTCTTTATAAACTTTTTTAGCTTTAAGGCAGTGTTTCGGAAGGAAATTACACCAGTGGTGAATTTCGACTTTTTAAAGGGGGATTGTAAGTTTTTTAAAAAAAATTATAAAGTTAATTTTTGATTTTAGCCAAACTAGTATCATTAAAACCAAATACAGAAACAGACCACACAGACATAACAGAAATTAATTGACGCTCACAGAAGCCGTTTATGTCATTTAAAAAGTAATTTATACAAATTAAGTGATTAAAAATGGTCACAAACTAAATACCTCATACTTGGTTGACATCTCCTTTTCAATTTTTAAATGTCTTTCTAGACATCCCAGTGATGAACTGACGATAATCATCTTGAGGAATTTCATCCCATGTGTGATGTAATAATTTAAAAGTTCGGCCTTAGAAGAAGATGGCTTCTTGTTCCTTTTTCTGAGGTTTTGGTTTAATATGCCCTAAAGGTGTTCAATAGGGTTCATACCTGGGGGCTGACTTATCTATGGAAGTTTATTGATCCCATTTTGTTTAAACCAACCTTGCTTTACTTGAGCAGTGTGACATGGAGCTCCGTCTTCTATAGATAGAATGTCAACTTTGTTCAATCTATCACAAGAGAATATTGGAAGGAGCCCCTTCTGTAATATAGAAACATATTTGGCTGAATTGATATTTCCTTCTCACTTGACAAGCTCCTAATTATATCATTCTAAATTATAAACCATACCTTTAACGAAAAATCGCCATGCTTCATCATTGTCTCCAATCTTGATTTATCAGAAAAAATGTGGGGTTCCAAAAGGTTACTGGTCACTCCACTATCTCAAGAGCCTAATCTTTTCTGAGATTGAAGTTAGCTTGGTGGAGAAGAGGTTTCCTTCTCGGAGCTCTGCCATAGTAGCCAAGCTTGTGAAGATACCAGGTAGCTTTGCATTGATTTTTATCAGCTTGTGCTGCTATGTCAGAGATCCTGAAACGTTGATCCATTTCAACGTTTTTTTTTAAAAAACGAAAGGTTCTTTCAGAGGGTCCAGGGCAACCTGGATGAGGTTTTATGCACTCCTTGCCGTCTCTGGTGAATCGTACGATCACTCTATTAACAGTAAAAAGGAGGTATTGAAAAATTTTCAGATATTTTGCGTTGACTAAGACCACCTTGATTTTAATTTACAATACGTCCTTGCTGAAATTTGGACAGGTCTGATGATCCTTTGGTTTGAGGCATGTTGCAATAATCTTGTATGAAATTTTAGTCAGTTAATCTAAATAAGTTTAACAATATTATAACCTGTAAACAGTATTAATCATAAGTTAAAAGCAGAAATAATATTTATCTTAGTGTCTATTGATTTCTATCATGTCCTTGTACACGTGGATCCAGATGCTCCCATCGCACTTCTGTAACTGAAGCCAGACATTAAAGAACTTGTGTGCAAGAAGCAAGCTCATAAGTCGGATTAATTGTTTTGAATTTATATTTAAAAAGTTTTTTTAAACATGGAATATTTTTCCTCTAACTTACAACTACAAGTGTCAAGGGAATGACATTTATATTTTTTAAAAAAAGTTTAGAAGGGGGAATTGAACAAATACCTTTAGGAACCACTGCTCTAAGGTGAAAGGAAAACCCTTTTGTTGCTTCATCTTCACTCAAACATTCCCTATATTTTTTATTTACTAAAGTCACATTTATTTTTGTCTTTATTTATATGTGTATAATCTCTATAAGTAATACATAGCTTAAACTCTTTTCCAAATTTGTTATATTGATTAATCTCTTTATTTCTTCTGCATCTTGTATAGTTCTTTCTTTCATTTCTTATAGAATAGAATTGTTTTTTTAATGATTTTTGTACTATCTTTTTAATTTTTACAATGGCTGAAATTTTACCAAAGCTTAATAGTTGCTTAATGGTTATAAAGGAGCTTATAGGTTTTGGTACAATTTTTATGAATAAATGTTTTCGATTGAAATTGGTTGAGGCATGAGAGGTTTTTGATTGAAAATGGTTGAGGTATGTGAGGACTTTTTCTAAACTTTTAACCAAAAATTTGACCATGTGTTGATGGCTTGGCATATGGTTGAAAATCGTTGAGATATATTAGGACTTTTTCAGGTTAATTTTAAACAAAGCTTTATTGTCAAAAAGGCTCATCCATGTAAGGATTTTTCAAAATATTTAAAGACTAATTTGTCAAATTAGTCTTTAAATATTTTGAAAAATTCTTACATGGATGAGCCATGTAAAATTTTGACTATATAGTTAAAAATTGACTGAGCCAGGTTCTGCAATTTACACCAACTATCAATAAACTGATCGTAAGTTTTTTTACTTTTGTAAAACTTGGTACATATGTTAAAAGTGACAGTAAAAAATTAATTTCTAAGAAGCATGTTGAAAGTGATATTTATTACTTAATTATTGTATGTGGGTGTTGTTAAATGTGGTATTTGTAACTTAATTATTGTTATTATTGTTAATGGTCAAATTATTGGTGCGTGCTCTCCACAGACCTCTTCTTTGTTATATATTCTGTTGGTGGAGAAGCATAGATACTCTTGCATTTATACTAGTTTAAATATATTGTCTCTCCAAACGTTCAGTTTTTTAATCCTCGAGATTTTACTACATAATTTAAAGAAAACGGCAATTTTTGTTTATTTATGGTTAAATTTTAAATCATCACAGAAAATCCAAACAACAATGACCAGGAAAAAGAAAGATAAGCTCTCTTCAGGACGCTAGAAAAATCCACTATGTTGTATGTATGCTGACACCATCCCATCCATTATGTTGTACGTGATCTTCATCCAAATCAAGGTAATCAAAACTTGGCTTATGTCACCGTTTTGAGATATTTTCTTAAAAAAACCTAAACTCTACTGTCTTCAAAATTCAAATTTAACTAAATTGAAACTTATTATAGGTCACTAATGTTCACCGATTCAACCGCAATTACCGACAATTCGGAAGCATCATCCCTTCACCATTAACCGCCATGATGCGGTGCGTTGACCTTTATTGGTATCAAGCATCGTTACCAAGCATTATTATCAAACATCTTTGTTAAACGTCATTATTTAAACATCATTATCAAATAATGTTAAAAAGTACAGCCATTAAATATCTTTACCTAACAACGCTGTCAAATATCTATATCAAAAGTTATTGTTAAACATCGTTATAAACCTATGTTAATAAACATCATCAACAAATATTCTTAACAGAAACTTGAGTTTTAACTTCCACTAAATTAATTTTTACAAGGGAAAGGATGGGAAAATTAATCACGTGAGCAAAGTTAAATAACAAACTGCGCATGCGCACGTGATTAATTTCCCATCCCTTTCCCTTTCCCGCAATTAAAACGGATGAGTGGAACTCGAAACTCGAAATTCATCACTAAACTTAATCACGTGAATAATGAAAGTCACGTGAAAAAAACGTGAATCACGAAATTTAATCGCCAAACTTACCACGTGATCGCAATGGGATATTCTACATCATTTATCGCGCAATGCGTCTCTTACTTCTTTAAGTGACATACTTACCACTACAACCTTTATTTATTTGAAGCTGTATTTATTTGAGTGCATACAAATACAATATTGGAGCACACGATTTGAAAAGGAATTCTCGACGTTCAAGTAACTTGATGCAAAAGATTTAAACGGATAAGTGTTTTTTTTTTTTACATATATTTACTAAATATATTTGTTGTTTGGATTTATTTAAAATTGAAGTTGTTTGCTTACTGAGGTACCCAGACTTATTAAGTGTTAAGTAAAAATTGTTTGTAAATAAGTTTATTTCTAAACCAAGACAAGTTTGGATATACATGGCCAAATAGTTTGTTATTATGATTAATCTTTACTACTAATATTACTTCAATAAGGCGTATTCTAGATATGATATTTAAGGGGGAAGATAATTTACGTTTCATTAATGATTCGTCTCTAACACTTTGGTTGACAAATTTTATAAGATTCAACATTTAAACAAAAATTTAATTAAAGAGGAAATAGAATTTCAGGAGGAAGGAGATAATAGTACTGACTGTTATTTTTTATTGCGTACAACTCTTACAAAAATACTTCAATGGTGAAACTTCCATCTTTAAAATCACTATCATTTAATCGTAGAGCTGAGAACTGGCATATGTTTTACGAAAATTTTATGTGTGCAATAGAGAGCAATGAAGACCTACATCCAGTTCAAAAATTACATATTTAAAAATCTTTTAGAGGGACAAGCACTTTCTATTATAACAGGATTTGCTCTTACAAATAATAACTATAAAATTGCAGTTAGTTTCTTAAAAGAAAGGTTTGACAATAAACTATTATTTCTTCTCATATGAGAACATTATTGTCAATTGATCGAACTCATAATATAAAAAGTATTTTATCTCTTCATAGAATTTACGACAACATTGAAATTCAAGAAAAATTTAGAAAGTTTAGGAATTGAATCTAATCAATATGGATTTCTTCTTACACCAGAAAGTTCTAAAGGAACTTGGAATAATTGTAAAGGGAATTTACCAACATTAGTAACTGCTGGGATATAAAAATTGTTTTAAATATTTCAAGAACTGAGATTCAAGCTTGCAAAAGAAGCCAAATTTTAGTAAAGTAGAACATCAAAACTCTACTGCTGAAACATATTCAAGTGGAAAAATTTAAATCCACAAAACAAGTTTGATGTTTTTAAAAGCCATTTAAAATGCGTTCTTTATCATAAAGATCACAAGCCATATTAAACACCCCAACTCACTGTAGTCTCAAATAAAAGTAGTTATCCTGCATGTATTTTATTTGATAGCTGTTTGCAGCTTAGCTACATCTCACCATCTTTGCAAGGAAAGCTTAATTTTAAAATATTAAACGCTAAGAAAATTATTATTAATACATTTGGAAATCAGACTAAAACTGAGGCATTAGAGAGGGTTCAATTTTGTATTAAAGGGTCTAATGATCATACATACTGTTTTTACTTCTTGTTTTTTTAAGGACATTTCGCGAGGTTAGAATTATTTTGTTCTATCTCCAATTTTAAAAGTTGGGAGAAAATGAGTTATTAATTTTAGTTAGTAATTATAACTTTTAAAATACTTTTATTATTATATACTTTTATTAAAATACTTTTAATACTATTTTATAATTTTTTTTCTAAATAATTTCTAAATAAAGTTTAAGCAAATTTTCTAAATTTGCTTAAACATAAATTGATTAAAGCATAAGTTGTTATTTCTTTAAAAATAAAAGCTAAAACTTTAAACAACTTTTACTTTTAGAAAAAATCAAAAAATTTCTCCCAACATTTAAACTTGGAGATAGAACAAAATAATTCTAACCTCGCGATTTGTCTCCCGATGTTGTAGTAATAGGTCCTGTAAAAATTGATATTCTAGTTGGTGCAGATTTTTACTGGAAATTCTTTGGTGATACAATTATTCATGGTAATTCTGGACCAGTTGCTTTAAAAATTAATCTTACAGAGTATGAGGTAGTTTTTCTGTAAATACTGTACATGTTTTAAAAGTCTAATCTGAATTTATTGATGGTGAAGTTGTTTTGAAAACTGGTTTAAGAGAAATGTGGGGTTATAAGATTGTTGTAAGGAAAATGATTTAGTATTAAATAATTTTATAGGATCTACTAATATTGATAAAAATTCAGGTCATTAAATGGTTGGTTCGTGGTGATCACTTTATATTAGCTGATAACAACTATTCTTTGTGTACCAATTGGAAAAATTCTCTGACAAATCTACTGTTATAAGATGAGGATTTGTTTAATTCTTACAATAATTTTATTTAAGACCAATTATCTCATTATACTATTGAAAAAGTTTCAGAAAATGATTTAAATACTGTAAAGGTACATTTGTCTCGCAGACCAGCTAAGCATGACGAAAAATAATTACAAAAGTTCAATTGGTATTTGATGCAACTGCAAATTCTTACGGAGTATCACTTAATGGGTGTCTATATTCAGGTCCTAGTTTTTGCTTCGTCACTTTTTGGAATATTGTTACAGTCTTGTTCTAAAAGACTTGCCTTTATTGCAGATATTGTAGAAACATTTCTCAAATAGGTAATCACACCATAAAAACCTAACACAATTATGACATTTATCTGTTACAGATAAATGTCATGATTAAGTTACTCGTTCTTACTCTCCCTGTTGTCTTCTTCTTTGTCTTTAATATATATATATATATTAATACAACTTACAATTGTATTTATTCTTGTGCATACAAATACAACAATGAGCGTTCTACTTTTTCTTTAAAATTTTTTTTGAAAGGAGTAGAACAGCGTTATTTCGAAAGGTTTTTGACACCATTATATATAAATAAAAATGTATTGCTGAGTTTAAATACAGCAAGTAAACGAAGCTTTCGTAAACTATAAACAATGTTTTTTCAGAATTAACCGTTGTAAATAATTTTGTTACGTCTAACGCTGACGCTGGAAACGTTAGAAGGAAAAACGCCCATGAGTCAAAAATAGCCATGTATACAACTTTCTTTGGGGTGTTTCTATCAACGACACTTTGTCTGAGTTTTCTTGACGCCTTTGACATGAGGTACAGTTCACGAGACACTAAAGTTGTAAATAACATTGTGAGAAACCATGGCAAAACGTTGTCTGTTAAAAGAACACGGAGTATTGTAAATATTCTAACAAAATCTCTGGGAAGATTGATGGGGCATCTATCTGTAAGGGTGATTGCATGAGGGTTTAAATACCTCCAAAAGTACGGCACATGAATGACCATATACATCAAGATAATTATGAAAAGACAAATACGAGCACGCTTGATTGAGCACAACCTTTTAGCGTGCAAGGGAAATCGGGAGCTTAAATACTTGTCAAGCGTCATGAGCATTAGAATCCATGCTGATGTGCCTAGAGTTACTCTCTTTGCAAAAAAAAACGTTATGCAAAAATGGTCTTGATTGATGTTGACATTTTCAAATTGGTTCAACCAGCGAATAAAAAATACTATCAACAATATGTTATCAGATACTGCCAATGCTTTCATGTAAAAACAAGTAGAGACGTATGCATATCTTTTCATGCTTAATACAAATGTGGTGATGGTATTTCCGATAAGTCCAAAAGGTAAAATGAGTATTGGCAGAATATGAGTGAACCAAAAAGGCGCCAAATCTTTAATAGTTGATATAGATGGGTTAGTAGTAACATTGTAAAAGCTGGCATTTGTAGCATTATGCATTTTTACTGTTTGTCTGTTTTAATAACTTCTAGAATGTGTTAGACACTAACTTGTCTCTTATCTTAATGAGAATTTGATCAAAAGTCTGAAGCTTTAAAACTTTCGTTTGCATTTACATGCGCATCGTATTTTTATTTTCTTTTTTTCTTTTTTTCTTTTTTTTTTTTTTTGTTGATCCGTGTAATTGGTATGCTTCATGCATGAAGAAAAAAATTTAATCCAATAATTATAACCTTGATAAATCGACAGACAATAAAAAGCAACGAGCTTTGAATTCTTTTATGTTCATGCAAATGCACGATCAATTAATGAATTGTGAACTACCTTGACAACATTAATAAATAATAAAATTAGGAGTACCCGTAAAATTAAGAATACGCTTTGTTATGCGAATGCTTCTATTATATTCAAAAATGCTATTCGCATTTTTAATGTTCTTAGCAGAAAGAGAGTAAGAAATAATGGTTGAAGAGCCTTCTCATCGCATCTTTAAAGTCTGCTGGAGGTTATGTCAGATTTTGATCGTGGTTATTTCATAATTGAGCGATGGAAAAAAACATTTCGGTTTTGAATTAATGACATTCGAAGTGACGAAAGAAAAGCTTAAAATCATTTTGAATTATTTATTTTAGCTATATCATATTTCGATATGATACTCTCAGATAACATGGTGTAAAGTAGAAAAATATTCTGATAAAAATATTTTGACATTATTTGTATCTCTTACTAAAAAAATATATAAACTATGTTTGATAACAAGAAAAGAAAAGAAAAACAACCGTCAAAATATGGAAACGTTTTTTTCATGATACAAATTTATAGATTTGTCATCAATAAAGCCATATTGTAACTCAATCAAAACACATGAGATATTCGTTTTCTCTTTACAGCATCTTTAATGAAAGTGTATTAATGAATGCTCTGTTGTATTCTAAAATGAAATACGAACCTTATGACAACAACGTTTTGTTTACAAGAACATCTTCATTAATCCGTGCGCTAAATGTCATTAATCCGTGCGCTAAATGTCATTAATCCGTGCGCTAAATGTCATTAATCCGTGTGCTAAATGTCGACGAAGAACTGATTGTGAGATTCCGAAATATTTTCGTTATACTATCTACTGCCGAGAAAGAAAGTCAGCATACCAAATATCGAGCCTTTCATGTTAGAAAAGAATTAAGAGCAGATAAATGAGATACCATCATTTCTTTAAAATCAACAAAACGTTCCTCTTGAAAAATTGTTAGTGCAATGTTTGAAAAATGTTCATTAACAAAAAGTTTTGGTCTAACCACAAAAAAATGTCTAAAATCTCAAAAAAAAACAATGCTTATGTTTTTGTCCGCGGTCCGCCGTGGAAATCGCCCCCTCCCCCCTCCCCTACCCTTTCACCACGACGGTTTTAAACGTTTAAAACTTTATTAAACTTTTTAACCAAATAAAAACAATGAAATTTCTGGAATTAAGGCTCCAGTAGACTACGCAGTTATTTAATTTTTCTCAAGGAACATCCTTAACGAGTGGGGTGTATATTGAATTAGGGCGAAGTCATAATAATAAAGATAAAGAAAAATTATATAATTTATCCGAGGAGCTTTGTTGTATGGAAAGAAAATAATAATAAAACAATAATAACAATAAAATAATAGTAATAATAAAATAATAATAAAGTATGAGCACTGATGATCAAATCAAAGGAATTTTAAACATCAAACTTAATTATTACGGAAAGAAATTTTTAGTAATAAATCGAACATAAGAACACGCTCTGTTTATTTTTCATCACAATGAAATAGGTTAATGTAATTAATATGCAGATACTTAATTTGACAAACAATCTATTTATAGGTAGGTAGAGTCCTTTTAATTTAATAAGTTGTTGAGGTCTAATAAAAAAATCATTTTAAAAGTTTAGATTGAAAAGGTGCTGTGCAAAATAGAAAAAGTAGAAAGGTAGAGAGAAAAAGAATAGCAAAGTAGAGAGGTTGTCAATTTTGATAAGACGTAGCGACGAAAGCAGTTGATAGCACAGCAGCATTTCGATTTCGGTTCCTTAGATCGAAAATGACAATGGATAAAATACGTTAAAGATGTTGTTTTTTTTTAATGAAAAAATGATGGGGAACTGAGGGATGGCGGAAGGTAGGAAGGGGAATGGAGGAAAGGCGAAAGTAGAAAAGTTGAAGCAATCTGTTTTTAGTTAAATGTTCAGTATATTAACCAAGTGGTTAGTTATTTACTAATCTTCAAACGATTTTTATTTTAAATAAAATGATCTGTGATTTAAATGTAATTATCTATAAATTATATAAAGTGATTTGAAGTTTAACAGTAATAATTTGATAAAAACTATATATAAGATTGCGATTTCCTTCTGAGCACTAAGTAAAGAAAGTTTTAAAAAAAGGGAATATCAATACCAGCCCTCTAGTATAGAAGAAAATGGTACAATAGAAGAATAGGTATTATCGAAACCAAAAAAACTGAAACGAAAACGTGAGTGGATAAGATATGAAAAATTTTCGAAAAAAAAAAAAAATCTAATTGCAGGTAAACAGTTTTTAGACCATCATGCAGTTCACAGTTTCCTTAAGTCAACACTGGTAATCCTGAAGTTAAGCAGCATAAAAGAAATTATTTAGCTTTTTAGCGCTCTCTCTCGTAGAGATTAAAAAATTCTCAAATATTTGTAATAACCAAAGTAGATTATTTCAAAGTAGATAATTACCTTTTATATAAAATACTTTATATATATATAAACATATATATATATATACATATATATATATATACATATATATATATATATACATATACATATACATATACATATGTATAGTTTATTGTGTATTGAATAGTTCATCTACATTAAGTTAATAGTTCCTCTTTGTTATAGTCAACAAATATAAAGGTTTATTTTCATAGCTACAAATTAAAACATATTAAAAAAGAAAAATAACTATAGTATCCCAAACTCTACAAATTTGATAAATAATTAATCTAAGACAATTTAAAATTATATTTTCGATAATCTTAAAATATAGAGTTGAAATGTTTTTACACTAAAAAAAAACAAAATTAGTAAACAATAACAACATAAATGATAAAATAAATAAATATCAACAATAAAAACAAATAACAAAAGTAGTAAATAAAAACATATTAAAAAAAAAAAAGGAAGCAAATATCTACTTTGAAATTTATCTACTTCGGTTTTTATAACTATTTTGAGAACTTTTTAGTCTCTACGAACAAGAGTGTTTAAAGCTAAATAATAAATTTATTTTCGCCGCTTTAGATAGAGGAGAGAGAGAGAGGTTTCTATCTCTTTTCTTCTCTCTCTCTCTCTCTCTCTCTCTCTCTCTCTCTCTCTCTCTCTCTCTCTCTCTCTCTCTCTCTCTCTCTCTCTCTCTCTCTCTTTCTCTTTCTCTTTTTCTCTCTCTCTTTCCTTCTCTTCATTTTCTTTATTTTTTAAAAAAAATTTTTTTTCAGCAATAACAGCGGAAGACCAATGAAGTTATTCCAATTACGTTAAAGATGGAATAAAACCATGTTGTAGATGTAAAGTCATTCAAAGATGCATAGAGAAATCTGATGCTGAATTATATCTTTTATTTCATTCAGCAACTGATGATGTAATCATTTACAGAACTTAAAAATGACATAAGTATGATAGTAATAATTTGTCCAAAGAAGCCACTCCAACTTTTTTAAAGACTGAAATCAACAAAGTGTGTGACCTGCTTATGAAAATAAAAAGAAATTTAAGAATCTTTGTAGATAATGGCCACCAAATCCAAGTGAAACAACTGCAATATTACATATCCGCCAGCAAAAAGAAAAAATATGGCAGCACACTCATTTCTCTAAGTTAAGTAACACAATGGTGGAATAACAATAATGTTCCCAACAGTGAGGAATAGCCTTTCATTCTAAGTTACAGAACTGTTTACTCTGATGGTTTAGATGAAGAGCAAGAAAATAATGATGTCCGAGACAATTCAAAGTTTCAAGCTTTTGTATCAACAAAAAAACTTCTATTTTCCAAGCTTTAGGAAAAGAAAAAGTACATGTTGATGCTGCGTACAAATTAAGTTGGCATGGGTTCCATGTCTTGCTTCTAGGCACCCTTTTCTATGGATTACCATCTTCATGTATACTTGAAAGTATTCTTATGGTTTGACAAAAATCAATCAGGAAAGTATCAACTTGAAGTATTAATCACAGATGGTGCTGATTTAAAATGTATTTTCTAATATTTTTTGCAAAAATGATATGGTGATGTGTTTAACATGTGTGTCAGGATGTTGATAAAAAGGCTGAGGCGATGGTGAACAAAAACCATCAAGATGAAATTATCAAGAGTATAGAAATATTGAAAAAAAACTCAGAATAAAGATATCTTTAAGAAAGCTCCGAGTTTGTTTTGGGAAAAATGGACAACTCCAGAACCAGAAATTTCTGTGAACTTTGAAGCAGAATGGTTGAATTCTCATCAAACTTGATATGAAAGTTTTACACCAAGTACATATAATGCTCTTGAACTGTTTAATAGAATGGTGAAAGAACGCTTTACGGGAAAGGCATCCCTTCTCAAGATTGAAGAGTTTTCATCAGAGATGGCTGCAAAATGGTTAAATAAATATACAAATGACATGAAAAAATTCAGCCGAGAACCATCATTTTGCTAAATTTGTGGACAAAAGGTTATCAGTGATTCAAGACCAACAAATCAATCTAATCCGAGGTGAATCAACTGAATATAATTTACCTTAAATGATGAAGTAAAAGCTACTCAAGCAAAAATAGATTTTGTCAAACAAATGAAATGGAACACTTTAATGGAAAGACATCCGTTTTCAAGATTTGAAGAGGAAATGGAACACTGGATCAATTCGAACAAAAAGCTCTTTAAGTTCTTGACCTTAACTATGATCAACAATGAAGAAAATTGGCCTTGATCAACAATGAAGAAAATTGGCCTTGATCAACAATGAAGAAAATTGGCAAAAGACGTTGTCACATCAAAAGACGTTCCTATTGATGAAAAAAAGGAAAATGTGGCAGAGCAAAGAAAGCTACTAAAGCATTATTAAGTGACTGCAGTCACTCAGTAATGTAATCTAAACTTATTAATGTAAACTAAAGTAATCATGATTACTTCACTTAGAATTTGTTATCATTTTCATATTGTTAAATAGTTGGTGATTAATTCTTTTACAAAAGTGTATAATTAAGCTTTTTACTTACCAACTTCTATTTTTACTGACCGATTTCGGTTTTTGTTCTGACCAATTTTATTGATAAATGTTTTTCAAATTAAAGATTGTAATTCATAATTATGATTATATTAAATATAAATTAACTTATATATATATATATTTTTGCAGTGTTCTCACATGGAAAGTTAGGCAGTAAATGATTAAACTTCCAGTGTTGTATGAGAACTTGCGAAAGGAGTGAAGCGATAGCTGCTCAACAATCCTCCTCATGCTAAAGGCTTTGCCTTCACAAGTGGCTTAAAGACCAGCAGGTCAAATAACCCATAGTCAACGCAAAATATTCATTTTGGTGATAAGAACTTTCACCTGAAGAAGTTTGTAATTAATTGTTTTCCATTTCCATTGTTGCTTTTCTGATTAAAGGCTTCCCAGCAAGATGGAGAGTTAAACTGTTAGTCAAAGATAAAGAGTCAAATTGTTTATCAAAAAGTTAATGGTTAAACTAATGCAGTGAAAATGTTGAAAGTTGATTACTTTTTTGTGAATTACGGCCAAAAGTGTAATTTCTTAAAATATTTTATTGGATGTTCGAGATGTTCCCGGACTCAAATGATGTGTCCGGACTCAAACTGATACTGTGATGATCTCCGACGTAGGTTCCAATATGATCCTCGCAGTCAACAAAAGCACCAAGATCCAACATGGAATTATCTATATAGCCCACCGACTGAACAGGGTCATTGAGGCAGCGCTTAAGGCAAACGGTGGAAAATTTGTCAGAGAGGCAATCAAACAAGCCGCAGCGTTGATCAGTAAATGCCGGAAGAGTCCGGCAACAAATTTTTAAGTTAAAACCAACACTGATATTATCAAAGAGGAGAAAAAAGAATGCTAATGACAAACTGAAAATGCTAAAGATAATTGCTCAAGTAGCAATTCTGCGGAATAGTAACTTCATAATGTTGGAATCCATTATGAAGCATCAGCCAGCTATCGAAGCCATTGTGGATCAACCACATTACAGTGACGGTAAGATTATTCATAAATTTTACATTTAAAATTGTAGAAAACAATTAATTTCGGTGAAAATCAATTAAAATGGTTTGATTCTTATTTTTTCAACGTACAGCTCTAGAAATCTGAAGAAAGTTATTCCGAGCGAGGCTGAATATGAAATGATTAATGCCTTGCCATTTTGATGGAACTGTTTTTTATCACGGCTAATTTTGAAGCAGACCTTACTCCAACTGATTATATTGGCTGTGTAAAGCTGAACAAATTTCAGAAGTCAATACAAAATTTACGAAAGCTTTTGATTCTGAAATTTTTTGTAAATCTTGTTACATAATTTTTAAAGCAACAACTTTCGTTTATTTGAACATGCATTTCTTTAAGAAAAGACCTTGTTACATAATTTTTTTAAACATCAACTTTCGTTTATTTTCGCTTATTTTTGTCTATTTACGGTGAATTTCTTTAAATTTCAGGCTATTACAGATTTCCCAATCACAAAGATCTGGAAAAGGAAAAAAAAAAACCGGTTTTCTTCAGGAAAAAAAGAAAAATCTACTGCACCATGAGACGAAGAAACGGAAGGAGACAAAAGCATTTCTATTCTTCCAACTTCTGCAGAAAGAATACTATCACCTGCTACATCTCATGATTCAATCCAAAGGCAAATCTTCAGCTTCAGACAGTCAGTCGTTGGTCTAAATTAGCTTAAAGTGGAAAACTTAAGTCACGTTCAACGTGTAAATTAATGGTACTCCATGCTTGTTACTAAAAATTATTAAATTCATTGTAATGTGAGGGCGGAGATTTGTTTAGTACTTGGGGAATGCGTTTTTGTTTGGTTATCTTAAATTGTTTGTGTCTTTATGATTGGGCTGTTGGGTTGCCGTAAGTATTGTGTGGGTGTGGGTGTGGGTGTTTTGTGAATGGTTCGTGTAACGGTAGACTCCTTGACTTCTAATACTTTAGACCTACGTAAATCTGGACAACAAAACCTTGATATGATAATTTCTCAATCGAAATGTGTTTGTGTAACGGTAGATTTCTTGACTTTTAACAGTTTAGAACTACGTTAAGATGAACAAGATTTGTCTTAAGACAAATAATAACGATATAATAATTCAAACATGATACTTATCAATGGTTATTATTGTCTCTATTAGACAATTATAACCATTAATAAGTACCATTATCTAACTCAAATATATTTTGTTAGCATTTGCAAATATAGATAACAATTTGCAATCAAACGCCACTCAAAAATTTTCTTTTATCACCTTAGGAACTCATGGTCATCATGGGTTATTATGGAACATGGTCAAAGGGTCTATTTATGTAAGAGATAATCTCGTTTTAAAAATCTTCTTTTTCTTTTTAAAAATATCCCTTTAGTTCTTTTTCTTCACTTCTTCCTTTAAAATCTCTTTTCTGTTTTTAAAAATTTCCCATAATCCCATTCTTCTAAAATTCTCCCAGTTGAGATATTCTCAATTGTTGTTTTTCTGTGTCCGTGCGTCGCAGATTCTTCCTAAATCAGTTGTTGCTCTAACATAGACGATGGGTTTGATCTTCCATTTCGTTTATCGTTTTTATTTCGACTTCTTACTCAGCAAGCACACAACTTTGAAACAACGTTGATTAACGTCGATCAACGTTATTTCAACGTTGTTTCAACGTTGTGTGCTTGCTGGGTAGTCATGGTTCTCTGAAACAGGCTTTGCCAGTTATCTTTTGTTCAGCATTTGTCTCTGGTCTCGACTTGTTTTTAAAACCATAAAATAGCTGTAGAATTGACCCGAACCTTACTAATTGAACTATTATCATTTTATTGGTGGACAGGATACACAGATAAAATTGGTTTCTTTGGTCGTTATTGCAAAAACAATTTAACATTTTAATGGTGCAACTTATTTATTCCTCATGTAATTGCACATGTGTGTCCACCTGGTGTTTTGACTGTTTCGCGTTTTTCTTCGATCGAATTCGTTAAACGTTTGATTCGAGTAAAAGTTAAAGATTACGCTTACGATTTCTTTCGATTTCCCTGCTCAAAGTGAGCATTATAAGGATTTCTGCAGTAATATGTTACGTGTAGATTTCATTTAAAATCATAGTAATAATATTTGCATTAAAATGCCGTCGTTCTTGAGAAGTTTTTTTTACAAAGTTTCTTTACAAAGTTGAACTTTAATTTCTTCAGAACAGAACTTTTATCAAATGGCGCAATAAATTTCAGTTTAACAAATTTTTTAGTTTATTGTGCTATTTTGTTCGCAAAGTTCACCACAAATCAAACTGCATTCTCTACACCGGTAATGAGGTGACAAAGTAAATTTCTCAATCGCTGACAATGCGAAAAACAACGTTTCTTTATGCTTCATCAAACATTATTATCAGATATCGTTATCAAGTGTCGCTGACAGACATTATTAATAAATATCGTTATCAAATATCATTACCAAAATCGTCTTCAAGTACCGTCATCAAACATCGTTATTAAACATCGTTATCAATCCGTTGTTAACAAACGTCGTTAACAAATATCTTTAGTAAAAACGTGGTTAAAGTTTTTTAAAATAACTTATTATATTGTTAAATTCAACATTTGTTTTTTGTTATGCCATTTGTTTTAATTATCTTTTTTTGTCATGTTTTGTAAAAATAAAATAAATAGAAAGAGAAAAACCTAGGTAAACCGGTTTTTAAAAATAGATATTTCATCGTTTGTAAAGTCTTTCAGTAAAAAAACAACTTAAAAACACAACGGAAGAAAAGTTTTTCAGAAGAGTCAATTTCACGACTTATTGTGAGCGAGTTATGTTCTTTTTCTTTGAAAAGAGTAGAATAACGTCATTTCGGAAGGCTTTTGATACCGTTATGTAAAAATAAAAATGTATTGCTGAGTTCAAATGCAGTAAGTAAACGAAGCCTTCGTAAAGTATAAACAACGCTTCATCAGAACTAAGTGTCGTAAACAACGTTGTTACGTCTAATGCCGATGCTGGAAACGTTAGAAAGAAAAACGCCCATGAGTCGAAAATAGCCATGTATTTTACTTTCTTTGGGGTTTTTTTGTCAACAACACTTAGTCTAAGTTTCCTTGACGCCTTCGACATGAGGTACAGCTCACGAGACATTAAAATTGTAAATAGCGAAGTGAATAGCCAAGGCAAAACGCTGTCTATTAAGACAATACGGAGCACCGTAAATATTCTAACAAAATCTCCGGAAATGTTGATGGGGCATTTATCTGTAAGGGTGATTGCTTGAGGGCTTGAATACCTCCAAAAGTACGGCACATGTATAACCATATACACCAAGATTATTATGAAAAGACAAACACGAGCACGTGTGATTGAGCATAGCCTTTTTGCATGCAAGGGAAATCGGGAGCTTAAATACTTGTCAAGCGTCATGAGCATTAGAATCCATGCTGATGCGCCTAGTGTAACTCTCTTTGCAAAAAAAAACAATATGCAGAAATGGTCTTGATTGATATTAATATTTTCAAATAGGTTCAACCAGCGAACAAAAAATAATATTAACAATATATTATCAGATACTGCTAATGTTTTCATGTAAAAGCAAGTAGAGGCGTATGCATATCTTTTCATGCTTAATACAAATGCGGTGATGGTGTTTCCGATAAGCCCAAAAGATATAATGAGTATTGGCAGAATATGAGTGAACCAAAAAGGCGCCAAATCGTTAATAGTTGATAAAGATGGGGTAGTTGTAACATTGTAAAAGCTGGTATTTGTAGCATTATACATTTTTTACTACTTGCCTGCTTTAAAAACTTCTAGAATGTGTTAGACACCAACTTGTCTCTTAAAATTATTCGCGAATTCTTTTTTATCTTTTATATTTCTTTTTTAATGTGAATTTGATCAAAAGTCTTAAGCTTTAAAACTTCCGTTTGCATTTACATGAGCACCGTTTTTTTTTTTTTTTTTTTGTTAATCTGTTTAATTGGTATACCCCGTTCATGAAGAAAGAAATTTAATCCAATAATTATAACCTTGATAAATCGACAGACAATAAAAAGCAACGAGCTTTGAATTCTTTTATGTTCATGCAAATGCACGATCAATTAATGAATTGTGAACTACCTTGACAACATTAATAAATAATAAAATTAGGAGTACCCGTAAAATTAAGAATACGCTTTGGTATGCGAATGCTTCTATTATATTCAAAAATGCTATTCGCATTTTTAATGTTCTTAGCAGAAAGAGAGTAAGAAATAATGGTTGAAGAGCCTTCCTATAGTATCTTTAAAGTCTGCTGGAGGTTATGTCAGATTTTGATCGTGGTTATTTCATAATTGAGCTTGTCAATAGGGATGGAAAAAAACATTTCGGTTTTGAATTGACATTCGAAGTGACGAAAGAAAAGCTTAAAATCATTCTGAACTATTTATCTAAACTATAGTATATTGCGATAAGAAAACACGGTGTAACGTAGAAAAATATTTAGATAAAAATATTTTAAGAATTTGTCAAAAATCTCTGACTAAAAAAAATTATTCATAAGAAACAATGTTTTATAACAAGGAAATAAAAGAAAAATAAACGTCGAAACTTGAAAACGAATTAATAATTTTGCTATTGACAAAATTAAATTAAATTGTATTTCATTTATATATTAAATTATATGCATCAAAGAACATAAGATATTCGTTTTCACTTTACAGTATCTTTGAAATGAGAAATCTGCTTTTGAAAAATTGGAATTCCTTTAGATAAAATTTATGGAGAGATTTGCTAAAACATTAACAATATTAAAACGGAGATTTGCTAGTAAATATTGAAAACGCGTTTCCAAAATCACGTTTTCTTTTTTTGTAAAAGGTGACTCACACAAGAATCTACGGTCAGCAAATTACATCAATAATTTAAAAAAAAAAAAAAAAAATACACAAGTTTTTCAAATAAGATTCAATGATATATTAAAAATAACTAGATGCCTAACTTTCGCGTATTTTTTTAATCAAAAATCGGCCATTATGGAGGGCAAATTTAACAAATCAAAAGCTTCGTATTTGTTTTGTTTTGATAAATAGCGTAAAGATTTTGCCCCCCATAATGGCCGATTTTTGCTTCACTTTTTCTTATACCGATTTACGGCAGTTAGACATCTAGTTATTCTTAATATATGATTGATAAGATTAGATTATTTATTTAAAAACAAAATCTGCGGCTTCAAAAAAAAATAAAGAGAAAGTTAACTTTTTCTTTCTAATTACTTGTTCACTTATTGATTTGCAAATAAATCATATAGTAATCAAGTATATACATCAATACTACTAAAATTCATTTTGTTACTTAAGTTTTAACTCCTGAAATATATTTAAAAAATATATTTAAAATATACAGTTTCAAAAAAAACAGGCCTATTAAAATTTAAATTATCATGAAAAAGTGAGCATTTTTTGATGAAGACAAAAATATTTCCTTACAATTATTAAGTCACTAACGAGTTCACTAGTTTGTTACTTTTTTATAAAGTCAGTTTCATTCCAGTAAAAAAAAAAATGCATACCGGAAAATGTGAAAAAAAAAAAAAAAGTGCATACCGGAAAATGTTAAAAAAAAAAAAAAAAAAAGCGCACAAGGTTTTTAATTGATTTCCGTTCTATTTTCTTCTCAAAACAAATCTAATTTTATAAATTTTCTTCAAATTCAGTCACATTTAACTTAGGCAAAAGATTGATGTTTATGCAGTGGTCTAAAAAAACCGATGGTGACAGCCAGAGCTCGAAAGATTAAGGTGGTGTAAGGAGAGAATGGCTTGGTCTTTGGAAAAAAAAGTAGAAAAAAAGTAATTTTCAGTGATTAAAACTAATTTGATGTAAAAAGCAAAAAAATTAAACTCCCAGTTATGTACCATAAGTAACTTAAACCAAGAACTTGATACTACTTAGAGAAAAGTTCGAACCGATATTTGCATTACTGTATTAAATCAATGCAAAAGAAATGCATAGCACGTGGGGATTATTTTAAATGCTAGTTTTGATGTTTATTATTACTGCCCCAACTTTGATTTGTCACAGTGTTTCTTTTGATTTAATTTTAATGCGTTCAAAAACTGAAAAGATAATCTCATAAGGATAGATATGTTTTTCCTTCTAAATCACTTATCAAACAGATTTTTCTCGCATTTGCATTATTCTGCAGGTGTACAAAAATAAGCTTCAAATGAAATTAATTGTCTTTTGATAAGTCCTAGAAAGTTTGTCATTTTTTTATGGCATTTTAAAATGGTAATTGTGACATTTTTCCCTAAAAAATAATAATAAAAATTAGGTCTACTTTTGTTTTCACTTTATGGTATTTAAATAAATTTTATAAAAAAAAATCCTTATTTATTAAAAATAAAAAATCCTAAATTTATTTATTTTTTGTTTGAAAATTTACATAAATATTGATTTTACTTTTTATCTTTTTAAGTAAAACATTAATGCAGTCAGCAAACAAATTCACAATTCAAAAGTTTTAAAAATGTATGTGATAAAAATTGGATGTACTTTAAACCACACACGAAATTCTTTGTGTCGCAACGTCACACATTAATATCGAAATACGTCACTCATTAATATCGAAGAACGTCACACATTTACATCGAAAATACGTCATACATTAATATTAAAGATACATTATATTAATACCAAAGAAGTTGAGATAACGGAAAAAAATAATTTCTGGTTTAATAATTCATAACACTCAGCAGCGTTTGCAGTACAACATTTAACTTCAGCACCAACTCAGATAGCAGCAACTTTTTAAAAAACTTGATAATGAGTGATGGCGTCCATTTTATTTTAAATGAGTGCTTCAATAAAAAAAAACTGCAGATTTTTGGAAATGTAAAAGAATCAATGACACCCTGTGCGGTACAATGCTTCAAGGTTTACGTCAACTGATCTAAGATGACACTGTGTAACACGATTTTTGTTCTTGACAAATTATTGTCACTTTTCAATCCGTTTTATTGCAAAAAAAACAACAGGAAAACACCCATTATTCCTTTTAATTTTTTTTAGGCTTAGTTGAGTTTTTCTCAAAAAAAAAAAAAAGCTCATTTTTGTGACTTTTTGCTGATTTTGGATATAAATTTGAAAACATTTTTAAAAAATTTGTACAAGTTTTTATTTTTCTCTGTTTAAAACAAAGTTAAAATTTTTATTTTAAAAAATGGACAGTTTTTCTATATTTGCGAGGGTGTAACGTAAATCTTCTTCTAGAAGTCTTCGAATGTAGTCTCCTGTCATGCTTTATTGTATGATCCCTAATATCTGCGTTCAAAGTCCATTATATCTTGGTGGAATCGCTCTCCTTGTTCCTGAGTATGCTCCCTGTTGAAACTATCAAGATAAGCATCAAGGATATGGACCTTCAAGGACATCTTACAACCCATTTGGCCACAACTTTTAATCAAGGTCTCAGCAAGTTCCAAATAATTGTCAGTCTTGTTGTTGCCAAAAACTTTCTTAGGCTTTTTTCTCCTTACTTCTCGTAAGCTTCTTTAGAAATTCTGAACACTTTAACTTGTGATCCAATGATAACACCAGCTTTCACCTCTGATAGCTTGGGAAAGAAGTTTTGAAGATACGTTAAGGCTGCAGAGTCTTTTTAAGACCTGTAACAAGCTGCTTCATCATCCCTAATTTGATATGCAGTGGAGGAAACAAAATCTTTTGAGAATCTACCAATAGCTCATTTGGGCATTGTGCCTTCACTCAGAGAACTCAGTCCTTTTAGGCCAGTCTTTTTTCTTGTAATTTTCTGCTCTGTTTTTGCTCAACTATTCCAAAAACAAAGATAGCATGGAAACTTGGTAAAACCTCCTTGGAGCCCCATCAAAAATGCTACCATCTTGATATCTCCAACAACCTTCCAGCCATACTCGTTATATTTCAAAGCTCTGAGTAAAAGTTTAGTGCAGTAGAAGTAGAAGTTTATAACACTGTTATATTTCTCCTTTAGATGCATTGAGTGAGACAATAGGGAAATGTGAAAAGTGCTCGTGACGTATGCTTTAGCTCATTACTAGTACGGTTTAATCCAACAAATCCCACTCCTTCAGCCTTGAAATCAAAAGTTCAGAATTTGGTTTTTTTAAGCAAAAATCTTTGATAAGGTTATTGATATCTTCCTGATTTGGATAGTGAGCATTTCTACCAACCACCACTTTAGCAAGACATAACCTTCTCTGCCTTCAGTGTCTTTTGAACTGCTTTCTTCTTCTGATGGTTCATTCCTTGTTGGAGATGTAGGTACAAGAGGATCTGCACTGAGTAAGTTTTATAAGATTGATTCCAGAGGGAGGTGCTGGAATGTTCTGTGTATAAAAACTGAATTGATTTTCCGAAAAAAGATGTTAGTGGACCTGGAAGCATCAAAATTTCAGATGAGATAAATGATTTAAGAATAAAAATCTCAAAAAATCATTTCTAGTGTAACCTAAAGTAATTGACGCACAGGTGGAAGCAAAGAGTTTCGCTTTCTAAGGTTAACTTAAGCTTCACTTTTACTCAGGGGCGGGGCCACGATATTGTAGGTATGAATCCACTACTAAGGGAAAAACAGGAAAAGCTAAACAGCGCTCTCGCGTTACTTCATAAATCTAATTAGAAAAACGTAAGGCAGAATTTCTCCAATTCCTTTAGCGACGCTGCTAATGTTGAAATTCCACCTAAAAATAACAAGAACAAAGTGCACCGTTTTTGTAAACTTCAACTCCTGCATTTTGGTTTTAAGCATAATATTAATGTCATTTAACCGGATAGTATACAAATACATAATTCAAGTCAGGTAATTTAAAACCCAATCTTGCTGAGTGTCTTGCAGCCGATATTAAATTTGTCTCAAAGTCGGCCAGCGGTATTTACTTCCTTTTTTAACTGTGTTACCAACTAACTGATGAGAATATAGTGAGATAAAATTACCTAAATGGAAACCGAGCTTGTCATGACGATTTCTCGTCTCTTGAATAATAATTAACTTGACTCTTCAAAATTTTTATGAACTCCTCCTATTGCCAAAGGTTATCGAGACAACAACAGTTCAAAGAAATGAGAATTTGAAAATCACAAAATGTTATGAATCTTTATTCTTTTTTTTTTCTTTAGTTTAGCAAAGTAATGAAAATACATAAAAAAAAATAGATATCTTTATATATTAAATTTAAAAGTATAATTTAAATCAAAATGTCTGCCGATGTCCTTGGTGTCCTTCCTTTTGTACGAGGAATTGATTTATCTAAAAATGACTTTAATGTAAGTTTATTTATTGACTGTGTTACCAACTAACTGATACACACACACATACACACACACACACACACACACACACACACACACACACACACACACACACACACACACAAATACATTTGTATATATTTATTTTACCAATTTTATAGTTAAGCCAAAATCTTTACAGTTTTACAGCTATAAAGATTCAGTAAATACTGCTGAACTACAAAAAAAAAGTCTTTGTAAGAATCCTTTATTTATTCCTAACTAGAGTTCTTTCCCATCTCGATTAATCTCAATGACCAATCTTCGATGGCTACGCTTAGACAAATCAAATTTATCAAAAGTTCCTGAAGAAATTTGTCAATTAACTAAATTGGTAAGTATGACTTTGTTGTATATTACAAATATTTAGACAAATAAATTTACAAGATTGATTTGCTATATATTTATTACAAATATTTTATATCTACTTAATAATTTAGAAGTAGATATTATTCTATCAGTTTTATAATTTATTTAAATTTTAGATCATCAGCTTTTTCTGAAGTTTGTTTGTTATGTTGTTGGCAAAACTAACTTTTAAATAAAAATTATTCTTATCTTGTTATAGGAGCATCTTTCTTTAGTGAAAAATAATTTAAACAGCTTACAGATAGATGTTGCCAATCTACCTAATCTGAAGGTAAAGTTTCGCATTTCTTCATTCTGATTTACTAAATTTTACTTGAATCTAGTTTGTTGCTAAAGAATCTACTTCGATTCTAAAGCATTCCTATTCTTTATGATAGTTTTCAATTAATTTCTAATTTTTATTTTTTTTATCTCTTATACCCAAAGCAATTAAAACAATAAAAATATATTTAAAAAATTAAGTTGTGCTTTTGGTTTCTTCACTTCATCTACAATAAATTAATGTATGTAGGTAATTAATGCTCGTCATAATCATCTGAAAAATGCCAGCATTCCCAATGAAGTTTTTGCTCTTGAAGATTTGCTCACAATGGTAATTGTTTAAATTTCATATTTAAAAATTTTATTTTTATAAGTTGAAAAAAAAAAATTTTGTTAAAAGTACTGCATGTGATTTATATTTTTTTAAATTTTAGAAAAATGATTTTAAAATGTAAAAAATGCAATTTTAAAATAAATGAAAAATTTATTTTAAAATATTGAAAAAAATTTTTTAATAATTAGAACAAGTATTAATATTAAAGTTTACTCTTTAAATAGAATTAGCTTTAATTACTCTGCACCATTTTTTTTCGTTGTTGTGAATGGGCAATTATTTTGTTTAAGAAAATTGTTCCTTGTAAATCACACTGCCAAGCTATTTATTGTTTTACTGACTAACTTGTTTATTGTTTACATAAAAGTGCTAAGAACTCTGACATTTAAATCAATAATTGTACAACCATTTTACTGTATTATACATATAAAACCAGCTTTAAATGTGATATACATAAAGTAGCTTTAGGTTCATTCAAATAGGTAATCATAGTATCAAATATAGTATCAAATTCAGTAATACTTTTTGTGGGGCTAGATGTAAAAAAGCAAAAATCTTGTTGAGAAAATTTTTATTTAGATATTATACCTCTGAATGTCCTATTTCAAATTTACAAAGTTGAAAATAACTATCAAAGAGTGGCCTTAACTAAGTTTTTTTTCTCCCTTTTCTTACTTAAATTTATATTGCATAAGTAGGATTTGAAAAAATTACAATACCAAAGATTATAACAATATTATTACATGTTTTGTAGCTTAAGAAAACCAAAATGATTTTTACAACCTTTTTCTTTGTATCTTTTAAAATTGTATAATGTTAGTGTTGTATTAATTTAATTTGCTTATATTGTTTTATATATCTACAATACAAATGCTTTGTAATTAGCTGTAAAAAAAAAAAAAAAAATTAATTTTTTTTTTTTTTTTTTTTTACAGGAAATTCTTGTTAAAAATGGACTTTCATTTACTTGATTTGTGAAAATATATGCTCTTTGTAAATAATGCATTTAAAATTTCCTTTATAAAAATTGTTTGGTTGTTGTTTACTAACCAAATTTTGTGGCTTTGGAACTAATATTATCATTACCGTCTTTGATTACAAAGTTGTATTCCAATTGCTGTTCAGATTTTTTACAATGATTCAAATTTTTATTTTGTTAAAAAATAACTTTTTGTTGAGAATGAAACAAGTTTAATGATGTAAACAGTGAATACAAAAATAAAATAATAACCCGGATGTAATATAAACATGAGTCTGATTTTGCAGGAAATTTCAAGTTTAAATTTTGTTTTAAAATGAAGCAAAAGCATTTTTTGCTGATATTTTTATATTGTTTTCATATTTTTGATTTTGGATTTTATAAATAGTATGACTACTTTCCATTATTCTCAATTGATTTTAATAGTTTTATTGACTGCTTCATTAAATTTTGCTGCAGAGTACTTAAGAAATGTGGATTGCTCAGCATACTTGTATTATGTTCATATTGATAAAGAATATAGTAGATATTATCCATATGTTGTAAATATTCATCGATGTCATGGAGCTGATTATGGTGATTTTAATCCGTTACTTCAAGCATGTATGCCAACTCAGCTTAATTTTATAAATATAACTGTGATAGATAAATTTTCCTTGAAACCCATTTCAATAGAAATTCAAAATGATACAACATGTTCAGTTCAATGCATTTCAATAGCAGGTCTTACCAGTTACTCACCATGTAATGGTAATTCCTGTAGGTGTAATTGCAACAACTCAAAACAGAACCCACATTGTTATAAACCAAAGGTATGGAGCCCTTTAGATTGCGATTGCGTTTGTCCCATGGTGCAACAAGATTGCAGTAAGGAAAGAGTATGGAATAGTGAAAGTTGCCAATGTACTTGCAAACAGGAATTATTCTCAGAATGTTTCATGCTAAACAAAACACTTGACTTGACTTCATGTCGGTGCATTGATGCAAATTTAGAATGTGATAAAAAAAGCTTTTCTTACAGCATAGTTGTTGTAATTTTAGGTGCAGAAGCATTGGTTGTACTTTTATTAAACTTTTTTTTACATAGACATCTGAAAATTTTCAGCTGCGCAAAGATTAAATGTTTCAAATTCAAAAGCGAAAAAAAATGATGTTTTTGTACCTTAAAAAATAGTGTTTTTTTTTTAACAATTTTATTCATATTTAAGCAAATTGTTATTGAATGATTAATTTAAATTTACGGCGTTTAAATAGTTTTATCTATTTAATGTTTTTTCCATAAACTTTAAAAAAAAAACTTTATTATTATTGTTATTGTGTATTTAGTATTGATGGATTTTAAGGTAATCTAGTCCTGAGCATAGAAATATGAACAAACTTGTATTTAGGCATGAGTCGGAGAGTTTTTATCCTAAATAACTTATCCTTGGTAGTCTATGTGATGTGTATATTATTTAAATTCCAATAAATGATTTGAAAAAAATTTACATTTTATAGTTTATGAAGCTTACAACATTTGATTAATTTGTAAATAATTTCGGCCAAATTTAAAAGAACGGTCATTCCATAGCAGTCATGACATTTTGACTTTAAGGAGAAATAAACAAGGAATAAGTGATTAATGCAATCTTTTTTTCATATGTACCTATAGTTGTCTCATTGTACAAAATAAAACATGTGGTTGTGACAGCCACAAAAATTAAAATGTGCCTTGGTTAAACCTATACGTGCTTTTTTCAAAAACCATAAACAGCTGAAACAATTAATAGATGAAAAAATTGCTGCATTTGGTTGCAATCACTAAGACACTTGACAGTGTTTTAGGAATTTCACCATGTAGCAGTTTTTGAATTAAGAAGATAGCCAGTTACTTTTTTGCGCGTTTGGTTGAGTTGCAAAACTCTTAAACTGTTTATTTATAGTATTATGTATTAGTAGTTTGCCATCCATTAAGTTAATTTTTTTGATTTTGATTAAACAGGTGGTTGGTTTAATAAGATTGTGAACTTGATATTGTGGTAACATTAAAAAACTTTATACCAGGACTGTATTATAAAAACTCTGTATACACTAGGACTTTACATACTAAAAACTCTATCAGTTAAAGTTAAATTTTGAGAATAAGACATTGCATATATTAATAGAGTTTAGGTAGGTGTGGAAGCAGCAGGCTCTAAAGGAATTCTCTGAATATATGAGTATTTGAGCATGGCATAATGTACAAAATTTGGCAAACTTTATTTATCACTTATTTGCTCAGATTAGCATTCTTCTAATCTAAGTACAAAGTAATTTTTTTTTAATTTCTTCTCCATTTACTTTGACAACAATTCTTCATAGCCCATTGAGATTTCTTCAGGGTAGACAAAGCCCAGGACCAAATCATCAGAGAGTAAACAAAAATTTTATTGGAAGTGGTATTTCTGATAAGCCAATTTTTTCTGCAAAATGTAAAACCACTTCATTTGCTTTCTGTCCATGTTTTGATCAATGTTAGTAGATATAATTTATCACTAACAAAGTTCTTTAAAAGCTGAAAAACCATACAACAAATTTAAAAGTTTCAACAATCAAAAGAAAAGTTAAGCTGCACAGTAAAAGAGTATTTTTTTTGTATCACAGATCCAAAAAAAAAAATGGGTATCAAACTTTGAGTTACTCTCATATCTCCCATATCTTCATTAACACAATTCACGAAATCCCAATATTTTTTTTTTATACATTTATGCATGAAGTTAAATATTTCTCTGAAATGTCTTTCTTATATGGAATGACAAAACTGTAAACACAGGTTATGGATATGCAGACTTCCTGCATTCCTTGTTCCTCTGGAGCAGTTGGTTGAAACTGTATATACAGTATGCATATTTTAAGAGTGTATATGGCTTTTCCGATTTACTTGGCACAGTGAAGATAAAGCTGTCGGTTTGAAAGATAAACCTTTGCTTGCATCCCTTCAACAAAAAAAAAAAAATTATCTCCTTAACTTCCTTACGAAATTTTTGAAGATTTCTTATGAAAGATAAACCTTTGCTTGCATCCCTTCAACAAAAAAAAAAAAAAATTATCTCCTTAACTTCCTTATGAAATTTTTGAAGATTTCTTATGAAAGATAAACCTTTGCTTGCATCCCTTCAACAAAAAAAAAAAAATTATCTCCTTAACTTCCTTATGAAATTTTTGAAGATTTCTTATGAAATAAAAAAATTCATTTTTATGATTATTAATTTGAAAATACTGATCACACACACACACACACAAAATAAAGACTATAAGAAAGATAAACAAAGTCCTGTTATTTCCATTATAAAAATGCTTGGCTCTCTAGTTTATTAATTTGAAAATACTGATCACACACACAAAAAAAAGACTATAAGAAAGATAAACAAAGTCCTGTTATTTCCATTATAAAAATGCTTGGCTCTCTAGTTTAGCATTTTCAAAATGCACTTACTAAAAAAGAAAGTGCATTTAACAAGTGAAAATATCATAGAAAGTGATATCACAGAAAGTGCATTTAACAAGTAAAATATAATAAAGAATTGTTTGAAACTTAACTACCCCAACTTTTACTCTGTAACTTAAGAATAAGGGTACTTTCATATAAGAATAAGCATACTTTCATATAAGCAAAGAGAAAAAAAAGAATGTTAACTGCCTCATCAAAGAGTGTTAACTGCCACCAAAGTATCTCAGCAAACTGTCCAAGACTAACATAAAAAATAAATATGCCATTTTATGTCATATTTTTAAGAAAAATTTATTTTTTTACCTACTGAACATTACCATGGAGATATTTAAGAACAAATAATAGTTAAGTTTTTTTTTTCTTTTCTATAGGACCTAAGTTACAACCAGATAATTGAGGTGAGAATGACATAATTATCATAATTATCTTTAAAGTTAAAAAATGTTACCAATTTTTTTTTCGTAATTTTTTCTTAAGTTGGTAAAATAAAATTTTAATCATAGCTAAATATGGCTTTTTTTTTTTTAGATTCCAGAAGAGTTGGAAAATGCCAGCGAGTTGCTTGTTCTAAACTTGAGTAACAACAAGTAAAGATTAATGTGTTTTTTTTTCAAAATAGTTTTTCGTTTTTATAGATTTACAAATTTTAATTAATATTGAATTGAAATAAATCTGTCTGTTGAAATTATTTCAGTTTATGAAGCAAATATTTGATAAATGTTTGGTTTAAAAATGTAATTTTGAATTAAAAAATATTTTTGCAGAAATTCTGAAAATACTATAAAAGCCACCCGAAAAAGTTATTCCTAACGTTTTTTGGCCATTTCAGCATGTTATTGGCAGTACATTTAAAAATATTATTCAAGAAATTTTTAAGAAAATAATATCAAGAAGTTTTTAACCTAATTTCGACTTTTGGTTCAGATCATTTTATTGATAGTAAATGTGTCAAATGCAAAGCTAGCATTATAAATGTGAAAGCAAGTAAAAAAAAAAAAGTCTTAGTCTGATTCGTATTAGTTTCATAGCATGCAATTATGTTATAATTCTTTGCATATAGTTAAGTTTTTTACCATGTAATTTAGTTATATTTCTTTATTTTGTCAAGCACTAGTTAGTTAAACAAAAAATCTGACAGAAAATAACTACAAAAGTCTAAAGTATCCATTACGAATATAAATACATTTTGGAATTTTCTGCTTCACTATTGAGAAAATACAGTGATCATATTAAAGTGTTCACCAAACAATTCTTCTTTTTTTTTTCAAATGCTACACTTGTTTATAGTTGTAACTTCCATAGTTAAGTCTTTGTTCAACCTTTAATATGGTAATGTCAACTTATAAAATCATAACAGAAAACTCAAGAAACAATCTTCATGTTTTTAGAACTATACAAACAGCCTCAATAATTGTCAATATTAAATTAATTTTAGATCAGTGTTGTATTAATTTTGGGAGGTGATTATTTTATTATCTTGTAAATTGATGTACTTATTTTTTAGAGTTACATCCATTCCAAACCAGGTACTTTTGTGTTAACTTTGATTTATACTTATATCATTTAATTACTTTATATGATAAGTATAAATTCTTTTATTTGCATTTAGTTTTGCTAAATAAACACAAAGGGAATTAAGTTTTTGTGATAATTTTGTTTACTAGCTGTTCATGAATTTGACTGATTTGATTTTCCTTGATATTAGCAGCAATTTGTTAGGTTAGTAGTTGGCTTTTAAAATTTATGAGTAATCTTTTGTCTTGTATTTATTTCATTAGTAAGTATGGTATGTTATAATAATATATGAGAGGTTAAATAGAATATTTTCCTTATAGAGACTGTACCACCACAGTTGCGGAGATTGACAAATCTTCAGACACTGGTAAAACTTATCTTATTGTTTAAATAGTTGTTAAAACTAAACGTAGAATTTTCTCAATAGGTAGAATTTGTTGCAAATTATTTCAGAAAAGTTTTGTTGCAAATTATGCCATGCATTGTGTAATAATATGATTTTTTAAAACTTTTTATTGTTTTTGTTTAGATCTTAAATAACAATCCACTCATGCATGCACAATTAAGGTAAATAATTGAAAGTAATATTATTGGTTTAATTGCAGCAGTCAAAGGATTTTTAGGAGACTGTCTGACAAAAATCTATTTCAGAACTCCATTATCTGCATCATATATAGTAATGCCACCAAGTCAAGAGACAGTAGGAACAGTTTTGATATTTCAGCTTTCACTAACTGTTCTCAAATCATAATGTTTTACTAATAAAGATTTTTGGTGTGACAAATATCTTCGATTTTGCTGATATCATGTTCATCTCTTCATTTTGTGGTTTAAAGACACCTGAACAGTCATTAATAGTCATTGACTTGTTTTGTGTCAGTCCAGAAAAAAAAAGTTAAAAAGAACATTGCGCAGAGGCGGAGGCTTTTACACCTCCAAATTGCACACTTAATTCAAATTTAAAGGTTTGAATAGTTTAAGACAGCAAACAATATTTAGTAATGATGAGCAATAAAGTTGATAATGAAAAATGATAAATCTACCTGCTTAGAATGTTTCCTGAAAGTTATGCTGTTTGCATTGTTGGCCTGCCATTACTCTTGATTAAAATTTTAATGAGGCTTAATTATGGTTAGGTAAATAAATGTTAAAGGACTGTCTATAGAATAAGGAGGCGTTAAAGGTATCTACTTCCAACCCATTAGAAGTCCTGAATAAACTGTAAAAAATATTGTGGGATCAATGCCTTGGCATATTGATGAGTGCTTTATAGATCAAAGATGGTATTATATTCAGCTAATATTTTATACTATGTAAAATATAGTAGAAAATATTAGCTTTATATATTTTTTGTTTTTTTTTTTGCTTTAGAGGTGTTTGAAACTGTTTAATTTAATTTTAGATAAAAAGAAAACTAATTTAAATTTTTTTTTTTATTTCATTAGGAATTTTATTATCTATTAAAGTTTTTTTAAATTTTGTTCTGGTAAAGAGATATAAAATAGTAGAAATTCTGTATATGAATGCATCATTTTTCATTTTCTAGACAGCTACCCTCTTTAACACAGCTTCATACTCTTCATCTCAGAAATACTCAAGTAAGTTGATTTGACAGTAAAACAAGGGCAAATAACAGAGACATATTTTTCTTTATAAAAAACTACTTAATCTGTATTTTGGTGTGATAGCACCCTGTTGTTTTTTTTTAATTCTGTTCAAGTTTACTATAATCATACTAGGTTAAGTATCAGTTTAATAACGGTTTTCCAACATTTAAGATAAATTTAAGACAAAAAACTTTTTTTCCTGGTGTGTGTTTTTGTATTTTGCATTTTTGGATATTTTTCTAACTTTTTTCTCCAGCGTACACTTTCCAACATGCCAAATAAATTGGATAATATTGAAACATTAACAGATTTAGACATCTCTCACAATGACTTACCAAGAGTTCCAGAGTCTATCTATCGAATGAACAACTTAAAAAGGCTGGATTTAAGCCACAATCAGATTACGGAGTTATCTTCTTTAGTGGGTATGTTTTGTTTTAGCGTCTGAGTAATTTCTTTGAGGTAAACTGTGGGTGATGTGTTATGCACATATGTGGGTGAGGTGCATATGTGGGTGATGTGTTATGTACATATGCAGGTGAGGTGCATATGTGGCTTATGTGCTTTTTGTATGTAACTGTAAACAAAAGTGAAATCTCTTTAAAAAAAAGTCAAAAAAGAAGTTTTTTGGGAAAATTTATCTATTTTGCTTTTGTATAAGAATAATAAAGTATATTTTTCTTTTTTTTTTTTTCTTTTTTTTTTATAGATTCATGGACAAAACTGGAAACTTTGAACGTTGGAAGAAATCTACTTGCTGGCCTACCAGTAACTTTTAACTAAAAATAATTTGAATGTTTTTGTTTTGATTGGTTAAGAGCTTTACTTAAAAATCCAAAATTTTTTTCTTTTTCTTCTATTTTTTAGATGACCATTTGCAAGTTAACAAGTTTAAAGCGGCTATACACCAATAGTATACTGTTAATTTTGTTGTATTTTTTATAATATAAAACCAAAAAATATTATAAAAATTTGAAATAGGTTTTTTTGTGAGTTCAAAACCTCATCATTTATAATGAGGTTTTAAACTCACTAGAAAACAAGCTTTATGGCACTGTTTTTATAAAGTTTTTAATAAACTTTATAAAAACAGTGCCATATTAACTTGTTTTCTAAATAGTAGTTTTGTTAAAAGGCTGAAGAACAAAGCAATAAAAATGAATTTAACAATTATCAAACAAGCATGAATTTCTTTTAGAGATCTTTTTAAAAAAAAAAAAACAGCCATTATTATCTGAAACGCAATTATAAATAACAAATCATCAATAGCTCCTAAAGTGTACATTTTATAAATAACAACATGTTTCTAAGCAAGCAGGTGACACTAAAAAACTAAGCAAAGTGACAATCAACCTTTTAATGTTTAAATATTTATGTGATGAAATGGTGCAGTTAAAAAAGAGTGTTTTCATTTTTTTAGATAATAAATTGACATTTGAGGGGATACCATTAAGCATCGGCAAACTATTAAACTTGGTAAAAAAAATATTCAAATGTTGATATGTTTTGCTGACAACTATTTTTAACTTAATGTTAAATATTTTGCTACTTAAGTCACTTTCTCTATAAACATGTTATTAGGAAGTGTTCATGGCAGCATGGAATCAGTTAGAATGTATTCCAGAAGGCCTTTGCAGGTGTGTGGTTATTTTAACCTGCTGCTTTTTCCATATAATTATTTGTAGCATTGTTTTCTTGTGTATTTTTTATTTATATATTATGCGCAATTATGATTGGCAAAAGTTTTAATTTCTTTTGTTCTGCTTTTAGTTTAGAAAAATAATCATTTTTCATTTAGGTGTTTGAAATTAAAAAAGCTGGTTTTGCATTCAAACTGTTTGATTACACTTCCTGAAGGAATACATTTCTTGACAAATTTAGAGGTACTTTATTGGTGACAATTTTTATCGTTCTTCTTATGGGTTATGATAATTGTCTTAACTTGTTATGGATTAGATTATCATTTTTCATGGACCCTATTACATTACTTGTATATCAGGATGTTAACTTATGCTTATATTGATATCAGTCCCCCAAAGTGTTCCAATGAATAATAAAAAAATTCTGTAAAAATTTCAGTTTATTTAAAGAAAGTTTAGAGGTTGCTGACATGTGAAGTTCTTAACAATATCAATTTTAAGTGATATAATAAAAAAAAAAATTTTTTTTTCAATTAGAGATGGTCAAAGTATCTACACATGTATTACAGTGATTTTCTTGTTTGTTATTCAATAACAATGAAATGATAAATTGAATTGAATGTTCTTATGCATAGAGTTTGTTGCTAATACTTTACTGCCCATCAACATTATTGAATAAGTGTTGTCTTATTCGACAATTTTTTTCATTCTCTGTTGACGGATGGAATAGCTGATGTTATACTGCATCAAATCATGGCCCAAACACTGAAGTACAGGCATTGCAATTACTGCAGCTCCAGTCACTCACTTTGGTAATATCAAGATGCTTGGCTAATTTTTCATTAAATAAGTTAAATTTGCTTTTCTTGGCTGGCTTCTGTGTTTGAAAGGAAGTTGAAGGTTCTATTCTAAATTCATCGCTGGTTGCCTCTTCCTCATTTTCTGATGATTTGGACCCGAGAATAACATGTTCTTCATGAACCAATTTATTTGTCTTTCGGAACCCTATGTCTTTCCAGGTCTTCCTGCCTCTTCAGCATTTATACCTCTATTCTGCCATTATTGCGACCTCAAGTGAGCCTATTTTTCCTGGACATCCTTGCTTCACTGTAACTGGAGGAACTCTTTGTTCTCTTCATAATCATGAGTTTCATTGCACCAGCATGAGCTGTATTGAATAAATTTGCCAGGCTTTCTTACCATTCAATTTCCTTCTGTTGCAATCCCACTGACCACTTCACTTTATTTTCTTTGTTCTTGCATAGTTTTTCTCATTCCCTGAACAGACTCTCCACCTTTTTATTTTTTAAGGGCAGTGGTTGCATTCAATTTAGACAAGACTTAACCTATAAGCTTTACCACAGTCTGTGTCCTAGTAATAGGTTTTTCAGTAGAAACTCTGTAATTTGTACAAGCTATGTATTCCTGACTGAGTGTCTGTTCTATAAATAAAATCTAGTAAATTATTCATAACTTGAAAGAAAATGTTCTAAAAGTATTGAAATTTTTAGGGAATTATTTTTTTATATATTAGAATGTTATGGGAGGGTGCCCCACAAAAAAAATCAGAAGCTCATTTTTTTGCATCACTCTATTAGTTATGTTAATAAGTTTGTTATATTTCAGTCTGCTATGCTAACTAAAGACTGAGTAAAACCATTAACATTTTTTAGATATTAGATACCAGGAACAATCCAAAATTAGTTATGCCTCCAAAACCTGTTTCCAACAGTGAAGTAGATGCAGAATTTTATAATATAGACTTCTCCTATCAAGCTCAATTACGTCTTGCTGCAGGTCAATCCCCAGCTAATGCACAAAGTGAGTAGATAAGGCACATTTTTTATAGCCATTCATACAGTTTGTTTCTAATGCTTTTGAATGCATAAATATTCTTTCGTAATAATAAAATACTTTTTTTTTAAAAAAATCTTTCAATTTTTTTAGATAAAGACCCTATCGCAAGAAAGGTAAAAGCATTTTGTTTTTAAATCTTACTTTTTGAAAAATGTATTTTACTTTTTTTCTATATGTTGTTTTTTTTTTTTGCTACGGTGGTCGGTTGTCATCTATCAGATGGTTGAAACAAATTAAAATTTTTTTTTGTAAATATTTCAGATGAGGCTGAGAGGAAGAAGATACCAATCTGCATCAGAAACTGATAAAAAGTTAAAAGTAAGTCATGTCATAATTTCTGCACTTGTTGTTTTTAACTGTTGTTGCCTTTTCTTGTTTTATTACTAATTTCTTACCCTTTGGGAATATATTATAAATGGAAAGTTATTAATTCACATAATACAGCAGCACAGCATATGTTAGCAGATATTTATGTAGCTTTCTGCTATGTTAAAATGATTTTTATTCAGGGAATGGTTGAGAGTGTGGAGGAAAAAAAGCATAAAAAAATTCGCAAGGTAAAAATGTTTTTCTTTAGATGAACTATAGGAATGAGTTATTTAAATATTGTTTAATTCCATCTTTCTCTACTCTTTGTTGGATTTTGAAAAATAAAAAAAAAACAATTTTAGGATGAAGTTGGAAATGACACCTCACCAGACTCTCATCGGCTTAAGTAAGTAAAAATGATTTTATCAAATTCATTTTAACTTTTAACTATTTTGAAAGCTTCAAACAACACATTTAAATTTCTTAAGGGGGGGAAAGCGTTGGGATCAAAATCTTTCAAAGCCAAACTTAAACTACGCAGATATCTTCCAAGATGATGTTGGGATGGAGTCGGGTACATTCCACTATAACTTTTCCAGTTTTTTTTTTTTTTTTTTTCTATTTTAAGATTTTATTTTTGTTTATAATTTTTTTTTTTTTTTTTTTCTATTTTATTTTTTGGTTTCATATGCTTTTAGGTTTGCTAATTTGGGTAATTGAGAACTTCTTACCTACACCATTAGAGGAAGGTTGTTAAATGTTTATATTTATTTTTTCTATTTTTCTTTTTAAAGAGTTACTTTTACAGCAAAAAAGTTTTATCCATAACTTTTGTTTGGTTTGTGCTTGTAGCTTTTTTTGGAAAATTTTACGATGGTGACTGCTACATTGTCTTAAAGGTTTTTATATTTTATCATGTTATAACAATGTCTGTGTCTTATACTATATTCTAGTTGATTTTGTATGCTTGTCTTGTTTACTTGTATGTCTTTGAAACCATTGAAAACCATTGCTTTTTTAGTCAGAGTACACTGATGCTGGGATGCTAAACCATAAGATTTATTATTGGATTGGTCAACATTGCACAGTTTGTTTTTTTTGTTTGTTTGCTTTTACAAACTAAATCTGCTTTATTAACTTTTACATTAAGATGTATGCAATTTTTTTTCATTTTTCAAAGAGAGAAACCCATCCAGTTATTTCGGACAGACAATCCTTTGTTTCCAAAAAATTATAATTAGAAATTTACTTATGTTATACAGTTGAAAAAGTATTGCCTGTTTCAAAGTAAATCAAAGATCTTGTTCAAAAAATTGATACTATTTTTGTCATCATGAAATAGCCTCAGATTATTGTGACACTTGCAACCAAGGTTTTTTTTGAAATGATCTTACTTTAGCTAAATATACTACAAATGGGGTTTAGAATATGTAGTTTATTTTGTAAGTTATAATTTTAGTTATAATATGCTAAAACTTTTGTTTCTCAGTTGGATAAAAAGGCATGTGCTGCCATCCATGCAGTTAATTTGCGCAATCTACTTGGTGCAGAAGGTAGGACAATGAGAGAAGAACAGTCTGATGAATCTGAGGAGTTTCTAGGTTTGTTTGATTCGTGTGTCTCATACATTGAAGGTGGAAACAACAGTGGTTTTTATAGTGTTGAAGATGCTGTGTACACTACACGGTTGTATCGCTTATATGGAAGTCAAGGTATCTCAGTTGAACCTGTGGCATTGAGTTGGGAGTCACTTGATCCTAATTATGTCTTTGTGTGTGATGCTGGATTGAAGATTTACTTATGGGCTGGTTCTAAGGTTGTATCCAGTGTTTTTACATTGTTGACATTTTTATGTACTTAAAAAACATTGTTTGTGAAATATATTTCTGTTAGTTGTTTTGGTTATTTTGTATACTGCTAAAAAAAGACAATATGATAAAGTCCTTTTTATGTTATAGGCAAAACTTATGTACAGAACAAAAGGAAGGTAATTTTTAAATCTTTGCATTGAGTTTTTTTGCCATTACAGTTTGTTATCATTAAGTTTTCTTCAGATTTTCCAAATCAAACATTTTTTCTTTCTTTTTTTTTTTCTCAGGTTGTTTGCTGACAAGATTAACAAGAATGAGCGAAAAAACAAGGCTGAAATTACTCAAGTGTTTGAGGTGTGTAAATTATTTATGCTGTATTCATCTCTTCAGTTTGATTTTTTTTTTATAACTTGTTCATTTCTTAAAAGGATGAGATTGATGAGTTTATGGAGTTCTGGAATCTCATAGGTGGTCCACCAAAAGGGCGGCTTAGAGTATGTAGCTATTCTGTGATAAAGAACTCACATAGATTTTGATTTAACTTTTAAAAGTTAAAAAAAAATTTACAATACTAAAATTAACTGTTGTAGGAAAAATATGAGTACAAGTACTTTACCCCTAAACTTCCAATATTATATAAAGTTGGTCTCGGTATGGGATACTTAGAACTTCCACAAGGTAAGATTTTTTTTATGGTTTACTATATTTATATTTATATTTATATTTATATTTGGTTTTGTATGTTTAAATTTGATATTGTTTAATGATAAAGTTTTTGCATTTAACTTTTTTGGATTTGTTACAGTGGAAATCCCCAGGAAGAAATTGAAACAAGATATACTGGATACAAAAAGTGTTTATATACTAGATTGTTGGTCAGACGTGTTCATTTGGTATATTTTCATTATAAACATTCATATAGTATATGATGTTGCATATGCTGCAATCAAATGTACTTCAGTATTAGTATGATAATGCTAATTATTTAAAGTCTTTTATAGCCAAGCTATCAAATCTCGTAGCATTTTTTCTAAGTCTTTTTTGACTTTGAGATCATAAGAAATTACAGGTTTTGTGTGTGTGTATTTTTTTAGGATAGGAAGGCGATCAGCTCGATTAGTAAGAGCAGCTGCTGCAAAACTGGCTCAAGAGCTATCAGAATTCCTTCCTAGACCTGAATATTCTTTAGTTACTCGAAACATAGAAGGGTATTTTTCTTTATTATTCTAAACCTATTGTGTAGTTACTAAGAATGTTTGTCTGTCAGAAAATAAAATTTAACCATTAAGTGAAAATTTAAAATGTTAAATATGTTGAATGTATAAAACAAAACTTATTATTTTTTTTTTTAAGAGTAGAAAATTCCATCTTCAAGAGTAAATTTCATGGTTGGGATGATGTTTTAGCTGTTGATTTTACAAAGACAGCAAAATCAGTTTCCGCATCAAGAGCTGTAATTTTCTTTGTTTGAGGAAGTTTTTTTAAAATCAAAATTTAAATTTAAACTTAAATTTTTAGTGATTTATAGCTAATAGTTTATCAACTCTGGGATTATATAGATTTATAGCACTATTCTTTTTAGGAAATGACTGCAAAAGAACAGGAACCTAATATAATTCCTAACCTTCCAGCACCAAAAGTTCAAAAAGTTGATCTTGCTGCATTGTTTACTGCTCGACAATTACCTATGTCTGATCAAGAATGTGTAAGAATTGTCTTCATTATCATTATGACATTTAAAAATGTGTAAGCCATGTTTGAAAATGGAATGCTCCATCATTATTATTATTATTATTATTATTATTATTATTATTATTATTATTATTATTATTATTATTATTATTATTATTATTATTATTGTTGTTATTATTATTATTATTGTTGTTATTATTATTATTATTATTATTATTATTATTATTATTATTATTATTATTATTATTATTATTATTATTATTATTATTATTATTATTATTATTATTATTATTATTGTTATTATTATTATTATTATTATTATTATTATTATTATTATTATTATTATTATTATTATTATTATTATTATTATTATTATTATTATTATTACAATAATCATATTTTTGTAAAAGCATTTAAAAAATGAAAACAAAAAGGATTGAAATTTAAAAGGTGATTTTATTCAAAAAAATTATATTTATGTCAAATATCTCTTTTGTGTCCAATCCTTTAAAAAAAATCTAAATAAATTGTAAAATATAGAGAAAGGGAGAAAAGTTGAAAAATTTTTTCCCTCTGTATAAAAAATAACTTCTTGCAAAAAAAATTGTACAAATTATTCAAGAATAGAGAAATTTTTCTGCCAAACTTTACCTCTGGCATTTTAAACTTTTGTTAAAAGCTTATGTATGATATCTGACTGTTGTGTTAAGGCTTGCATATTGTTGCTATTTCTCTTGCAATAGTTTGTCAGGATTCTAAAATACGTTATCTCATTTGCTGCATTTGAAGCACAGCATGGATTGATTGATCTTTCAAAATGACCATTAGTAAAAATATGTTAAATTTTAACTAAACTCAAGTAATTTCACAGTTAGATGCTTAGATGTTATAGCTGCACTAACGTTTGATAACTTTTAACTTTTTTTTTTACATTAAATACCTTTTCATTGAATAGCACCAAAAAAAAAATCTTTTTTGAAACATTTTTTTGTAAAAATATTACATTGATTTTGTTGATTAAAAGATTTTCTTTTTTTTTTCTGTGATTTTCTTTGGTTGACAAAGTTTTTACCCACATTTGTATCCTGTTCTAATATTTCCAGGATCAGTTAGCTGACGAATGGAATGAAGATTTAGATCAGATGGAATGTTTTGTCTTAGAGGGACGAAAATTTGTTCGACTTCCAGAGGAAGAATTAGGATACTTTTACAGTGCTGACTGCTATGTGTTTTTGTGTCGCTATTGGGTGCCTCCAGAGGATAATGAAGATGATGAAGAAAATGATGACGAACAAGACGAAGATGAAGAAAAAGAGGTAAAGTAGACTTTTTCAACAATTATTATCTCCATTAGACATTAACTCCGGAAGAATTTTACTTTTATTATCCATGTTTTAATAAATATAGTGTTAAGTTGATGATCAGATCATAACAAGGTTAGCTTAATGTTATATTTATAAAGTATTATTTTTATATTATATTTAGGATGATTTTCAATGCGTGGTGTATTTCTGGGAAGGTCGTGATGCAGGAAAGATGGGCTGGTTAACGTTCACTTTCAGTCTTCAAAAGAAGTTTGAAGCGCTGTTTGGGGATAAATTGGAAGTGGTGAGAACTCGGCAGCAGCAGGAGGCGCTAAAGTTCTTGTCTCATTTTAAAGGGAAATTCATCGTTGAAAAAGGTTTTTTGTGAAGCTTTTTAAAAAATATACCATAAATTTTTTTGTTTGGTTTCAACTTAAAAAATAAAAGTTTTAAATGATTTTTGGCTACATAAGCTATGGCAAGAACAGAAAAAACGAAAAATTTAGCTAAATTTTTTTATTTAAAATTTTATCTACACAAAAATCTAAATCTTTGTGTTGAATCATAGGATTATCTTTCTCTACAAAAATTGCAAAAATACTCTAAAGTTTAAATGTAGATATGATAAATGAGTAAATCTCTTATTTATCATGCGAACCTATTTTTAAAAAAGGTTTAGAATTGCTAGAATCATTAAAAAAATACATTTAGAAGTCTGTCTCTAATAGCTACTAATCAAATAAACGAAGCAATTTTTTTCGCGAATGTTTAAACTTTAAAAAAGGTTTGTGTTAAGATAAAAGGCAACAAACAATAGGTTTTCTCAAAAATTCACCCACATTAAACAACTCAGTACTTTGTTTAGTTTTTCGTTAAAAATTTTTTTTTCTATATCACCAGGTCGTCGAAAACAAACTGAACGAAGTACAACTCCTAGATTGTTTGAGATTCGGTCAACTATGGGCAAACTAACAAGACGAGCGATGCAAGTGGAATGCGACGCCCAGATGTTGAACTCAAACTTTTGTTTTGTGCTTAAGGTAAAAAACACTTTGCTTGCCAATAAAAAGTTAAAAAACACTTTGCTTGCCAATAAAAGGTTAAAAAACACTTTGCTTGCCAATAAAAGGTTAAAAAACACTTTGCTTGCCAATAAAACATATCTTCTATCAGGTCAACCTATGCTTTTTTCTGTTAACTTAAATGACTTTCATTTATAAAAAGGTGCCTTTCGATTCATCCGGTGGAATCGTATATGCTTGGATCGGTAAGAGCTGCTCAGAAGATCAATCCACTCATGCAGAGGAGATTGCAGGAGAGCTTGCCAAAGAAGGATTTTCTATGCAAGTTCTTCTAGAAGGGGAAGAACCCGAAAACTTCTTTTGGGTAGGAATTGGCGGAAAGAAAGATGTTTCTCAGGTGAAAAATTTTTTTTTTTATATTCGTTAAAAAACCTTAAAGTAAATTCATCAAAAAATTCATAAAAGTAAAATTTCGTAATAAAAGTAATTTTATCGAACAATCGAAAAATCTCTGATGGTAAATTATTATTTATCATTTAGTCGGCAGAATACGCAACACATGCTCGCTTATTCAGATGTTCAAATGAAAAAGGATTTTTTACTGTGTCAGAAAAGTGTTCGGACTTTTGTCAGGTTTTTTTTTTTTTTTTTTTTTTTTTTTTGATCAGAGATCTATTGTGGCTTTTTTTCTTGAATGATTTTGATATTCGCATTGTTTAACATATTTATAAAAAACAATTTCAAACCTAAAAATGCGCTTAAAAAAACTGTTTACATTAAAATTATCCTCAGCTAAGCTACCTGCAAATATCTATTACAGAGTAAAAAGCAAATGCTATATTTTCAGGATGATCTTGCAGATGATGATGTCATGTTACTCGATACAGGAAGCGAGGTAATCTATTTGAGAATCATTCTTTGCCAGCGATTAAACCTTGCATTTGTATTGAGTTGAATTTATATGCTATGACTCGTTTTAGCTTTTTGTTTGGATTGGCGAAACTGCCAGCGACATTGAGAAAAAGTTGTCGATGAAAGCCGGCCAGGTAAGTAAATTTTTGCTAGAGTTACTTTCGGCTACGGAATTTTGTTTAATTTTGCTGAACGAAACTAGTAATACTTGAAATATTGTCCAGAAATTACAAGGTGTATTTTGGATTTTTAAAAAAAAGCGAGTATTTTATTTTACTATTATTTTTTTTTTTTTTGCTCTCGACTTTTTAGGTTTATATGCAACATATCAAAGAGCAAAAGTTAGGTCCGCAACGAAAATTACACTTAACTGGGAAGAGAAAGGAACCTTTTGTTTTTACGCGAGTTTTTCATGGGTGGTGTGAGTGGCCTGCAAAGTGATAGCTTTATCCGATCACACCACTTTCTCAACAATCAGTGGTGTTTAAATTTTAAAAAACCTTTGACTCGTTGACTCAGTTTAAGGCTAGCGTGCGTCGAACTCGCTGACTAACTTAGTGATTATAGGGGGGGGGGGGGGGGGAGGAGGACTAACTTATCTAAAAGATTAAATTTTAGATTTCTCAGCTCAAAAAAAAATCTTTGAGCTTTGTGAAACCCTTTGAACTTACTACAATTACTCTACTAGAATACGCTGACTCGATAGTCTAACAATTATTTGGACAGATTCCTAAAATTATTTAGCATATAAATATATTTTTGAATAATTTGTAATTACATGTATAATTTATATTTTCTACTCGATTAACATTCTTGTCTCTGTTTTTTTTTTTTTTTTTTTTTTTTTTTTAATACAATTTGTAAGTAACTCAGTTTTTTATTTACAAGCGGTCAAAAAAAAGCAAAAGAAAAAGGAGACTGCCCAGTGTTTATTGGTAGAAAAAATGTTTTATGATTTCATACGAAACTATTATCCTTCCTTTATGTATTTATGTACAAAATATTGAATTACATCACTCATGGATTTTCTGTTTATTTTTACAAGTGACAATGTGGAACACGCTTTAAATACTAAATTTGATATTGTTAAAATACAGGTGTAAAGATTGTCTGAATAAATTACTAGATCCGCTGAGTGGGTATTCCGTTCAAACGGACATGGATTGTTACAGTTGCGGTTGGTGTTTTGGATGAGATATCTTTGATAAACAAGATAAAATCGATAAAACATCGGTAAATCAGAAGATAACCAAAATTATTCTAAAGCAGAACAAGAATCCAATTCATTTTAAGTACAGGGTGACCAGAAAAAACGGAGACAAACATTTTTAATCATTTTTTGTTAAACCAACAAAAATTAGGTAAAACAATTATGAATAACAACAACATGGACCGGTTTCGAAGTGGCCTCCTCCCGCAGCGATACATAAGCCCAAACGCGTCTTGAAATTTTCACCGATGGGCCGCAGGTCTTCTGGCGATAATCGATCCCATTCCCGGCGCAGTGATTGCTTCAGCGACTCCAAACTTATGTGGCGTGTAGCACAGGCCCTGCCCTCCAAAATTGACCACACGCTGTAATCCATCGGGTTGAGATCCGGCGAGTAAGGCGGCCATTCCGAACACGCGATGAAGTCCGGAAAATGGGTCCGACACCAGTATTGAGTTGTTTTCGCCTTGTGAGCAGGGGCAGAGTCTTGTTGGAAAATCCAATTCACATCACCGAAGTGCGGTTGGGCCCACGGAAGTACCACAGTCTCGATTTTGACTCCTTGATCCACGAAAACGAGGGGGGTCTTACCGCTGGCGCAGATTCCGCCCCAGATCATGGCGGACTGCGGATTTTGGTGGTGTTCGACAATGGCCGACGTGCCAGAGCCTCAGCGGATCAGCTCCTATCGTTTTGGTGGTTGTGCACCTGCTCGAAGGTGAATAGCTTCTCGTCCGTGAACAGGATGCGCTCCCATCGCTGAACAGCGGCCCGACGCTTGAATTGGCGACATCTCTGGAGCCGCACACGTTTGTTTTCATCGATGAGCAATTGAACTTTTTGGAGCTTGTAAGGCATGAGGTTAAGCTCCCTTTTTTCCATTTGTCGCACCGATTCATGTTTCATTCCGGTTTTACGGGCGATTTTTCGCATGGAGACCCTTGAATTTCGCTTGACTCGCTTCTTGATATCTGGCGGTTTGCGGACGTGTTGACAGTACCATTCGGAAGCTATGTAGGATTGTGAAAAAGCTCCAAAAAGTCCATTGATGCCATTGCAATAACACACTGGGCCATCAACAACAAAAAAACTTAAGTTAAGATTACGTTTTGATAATTGCACACCTTTGAGCCTGTTCCAAGTAGGTGTTTTTGCTTAAGTCTAGATGCTAAAAGCTCAGCTTTTTCTTTTGACGAGGATAAGTCTCTAACCAAATCATTGAGCTCATCTTGGGCAAAGGTTTCTGGTCCTATATCAGAATCAGGGGTGTAGTCCAAATCCGTAGAATCCTAATCACTTTTGCCAGTAAAAAAATAAAATTCAGTTTTATCTTCAACAGACTGAAATCCATCCAATGGAGGGACTGGAATAAGCACTGACGCATCATGAGGAACTGGTCTGATAGCTGAATCCGAATTTGGATACACAACTTTGTGCTTATTTTTGACCGAAAAGCCAGTGGTATTAATGATGCAAAAGTAGCGATCAGTAAGGTGATTCTTGGGTTCCCTCCATATCATGAATACAGCAAATGGAAGTGAAATCTTTCGTTTATGAAGCCAATCACGTAAACCAGTAGAACACGAATTATAAATAATCTACGAACCCCATGATTTGTCCTGATCGCTTAGTGGACATCAAAAATACAATTTGTAGATTTTCGTTACGTCATTCGTAATTTTACGTCTTTGTCCAAAAGCTGTAAATGATCCGTACACAGAGCAGAAAGTGTCTGGATGATTTTTACGTCTTAGGCATACTAATAATTAAATTTATAGTCAGCAAAAAAAATCTGAATTGAGAAGCAATATTATTTAAATTGTAACAAAATCACTAAACACTACGATACATTTATCTCATCACAAAAATTAGACGTGCTACAGAAAAACTAAAAGCAGATTTGAAATCAGAGTTAAAAACTCTATCTAGTCCACATAAAATTATGTTTGATGAAAAGTTTTTGACCAGTGTTATCCATTTTTCTTTATTTTTGATTATTTTAAATCCAAAGTTATTTTATTGATGTGTTAAAAAAGAAATTTTCATTAAAAACTTTTTAGCACACTAAAAGTTTCAAGAACTTAAAATGAACTTCAAGTAAACGTGAGATGAATTTCAGATCTATTTTTCACTTTTATTGAAACTCACTGAAAAAATTGTACCAGCAACATTGTTACCTCTCCCATTAAGAAAAAAGTAGGAGTTCTGGTAGAATAACTCTTCTAAAAGAGTATCAGGTCTTTATTAAGATAGTGCACCCTTGGATTTGTAACATATCTGAAATCATGAACTTTATTTTATTTTTTTGACTCCAAGGTCACACTCTCCCTCACAATTCAAGCACTTTCTCTCACAATACAAGTTTTAACAGAAAATGGAAATTTATACAGGGTATTTCATAAATTGTGTACGTGCTTTTGATTTAAAATATTTAAGCAAACAATGAAGAAAGAATTTCTTTGTAACTTTATTTAGCAGTATATTTATCAAAATTAAAAGATAATAAATGTGGATATTCAACTTGTTTACCATCTTGCTCTTGACAGCGTTTCAAAAGAACCATTACGTTTTCGCAGGTTCTTCTACACACGTCTGTCGTCTGACAGACTCTCTGTCGTCTCTCTATCGTCTGACTCTCTATATTCTCTTGTTTAATCAGTTTATGAAGTTCAGCAATTGAAGAGAGTCTGTACTTGTATACAATATTCTTTGAGAAGCTCCAAACGAAGAAGTCCGGAGAAGAAAGGTCGGGAGAACGAGCAGCCTACTCGATTAGACCTCGTCTGCCTATCTATTGTTGAGGGAACTTTCGATTAAGCCAGCTTCTTGTTGTTTCGATCAATGCCCCATCTTGTTGAAAGTACATACCACTTTGTTTAGTTTGAGGCCATAAAAACTCTTCAAGCATTTGTAGATATGAATCACCTGTGACCGAAACGTCGAAAAAGTATACCAATTAGACCAATTGAAGTTATTCCATACCACACCATTCCACTCCATTTCTGTGAGTTTGGTACAGTTGTTTGTTTGTGCTAAGTTGAGTAGGCCCAATAGCAACAATTGTGACAGTTTATAATACCGTTCAACGTATTCTCGTCTGACCAAATAATCTTGTTTAGCAAGTTGGAGTTTTCTTCAAACTTTGACAACATGGTCTCACAAAACTCCATTCTTTTTTCAAAATCATCTTCAATAAGCTCTTGTACTGACCCTGTTCTAAATAATCGAAAACCTACTTCTTGAATTGTTCAATAATAGTTCAATAATAGTCGTCGGTTTCTTCGGCTCTAACGTTTTGAACGGCTTCATCTGTAACAATAAAATGAAAGTGGCTGGATCTTTCTTGATCGTGAACACTGCCAGTCTTCTTAAACTTGTCAACTAAATTTCGAATCGTTTTTTCATGAGGTGGCGGAACGGTACAATGATTTTTCAATTACTTTCTAGAAAATTTTTCATATTTGGCAAAATAAAAAAAATTTGGGTTTTTTCTTCGATCTAAAGTCGTAAAGCCATGCTTTTTTATATATATCTAAATTAATAATTAAACCTTTGTTATGATAATTAGAAGCAAATTTAAATCAAAAACACGTGTAAAACTTATGAAACACGCGGGTACCAAACGCTGCATCGCATACTTGAGATTAAAAGAATATGATGCTTTAAATCTTTTTTCCCCCAAAAATGTTTTTGTTTGGATTAACTAAATGTAATATTTTCTTAAGTAAAACCAGAGTCCATAGATGTTATTACAATTTAGTCATAAAGATTTCCATAGTTACAGTCCATAGTTATAGTTTAGTCATAAAGATTTTACCCCATAATCTTTGCATGATCTCTACATAATCTCTGCATGATCTCTACATAATCTCTGCATAATGTCTGGGATAAAGGAAAAACTGTTTATAATACAAACTAAATACCTGCTGGTCATCTTCATAAATATAATTTGGTCATCTTCAAATTAATTTTTTTCTACGGCTGCATGTATATCAGAGGTTCTTCTAATACTTGCACGATCTAAAATTTGACAGTTTTATGTAATAAAATGCTAAGCTATAGCTTATGCAATCTAAAAGGAAAAGTTTTTTACGAGTGAAAATTCCAGTTCTACTTAACTTTTCTTTAGTTGTTTTTTAGTCAGGCTTTAGTTAAGTTTATAAAATAACACAATAAGGTTTGATACGTATTATTTATTATAAAACAACTCGTTAACATAAATCTAAACATTTACAACGTTTTTTTTTTATCTCGTTCAGCATGAGCACACGTTTTTTTTTAAAAACTAACTTCGTAACGTGTAGTAATGATACTTCGTAACGTGCCGTAATGATACTTAGCAACGTTTGAGAAGATTTCATTTAGCATCATAATCAAAATGTCGAATATTGGAATTCTACTAGTTTACGATTCCGTTTAGGATATTTCTGTTAATCTTGCTTATTCTTGTTATTGGGTAATTATCTATCAATTTTGTTTATTCTTGTTATTTCTATTAATTTCTATTAATCTTGTTTATTCTCGTTACTTCTATTAATTTCAATTAATCTTGGTTATTCTTGTTGTTGGGTATTTGAGGTTGTGTAGCACGCGAACACGTTTACCTCTTCATCCACTACAACAGCTTTGCACTTAGATATTCTTTTTTTTTTTGAAGGGTCCTAACCCTAGCCTTCAGCCTAAAACCTAACCCTTTGAAGAGCCCTAAACCCTAACCCTAACAATGACACGATTTTATATTCTTTTAAAATAATCCCCTCATGATTAGTTAACTTGTTTTGAATTCTACATTACGGTTCGAGCGTGGGTAGTCATACCATTTTCATGACAACAATGCGTTACTTACAAAACTACTAAATTCATAACTGTTGCAACTTTTTTTTCGTCTGACTCATTAGATTTTAAAATAGGGAAGAGTTGCTTTAACTGCAACAGCTCCTTAACTTTTTTCCGGAACTAGAGCGTTAACTTTTATGCTTTTAATAGAGGGACCTATTTTCATTTTTTTGTTATATTTTTAATATCGTATCAAACAAATTACACAAGTGTGAAAAAATTAAAAAAAAAAAAAAGGTGTCTTGAAAAATCATTGTTTATTTCCATTATTAGTGCAGTCAATAAAGTCAAATCATGTTTAAAAGCGTAGTAGGGTTGTATAAAAAGCTTTCGTAGTTAAATCATCTTCGGTGAAGAAAGGTTTCTAAGGTGTTTTCTACAATATATTTTTTACAATATCTAAATCTATTCCACAATATCTAAAGTATTTTACAATATATTTTCTGGAAAACAATCAAGCCTGTCATTTACTATGCATAATATCTGATAATGAAACGACGAAATAATCTGAAAACTTAAATTTTTTATTCTTATGAGGCTATTGAGCTTGGACTGAATGCAAGATTCGAACTTGAAATTTCAAGTTTTACTTCGTATTTAAATTTTGGTTTAAAGACCGACCTTTCCTTAAAACCTTAAGATGAGATGTATGATGTTTTACTAAAAAAAAAAAAAAATCAATTAACAATTTATTGAAATGCTTATAACTTTTAATTCATAATTAATTTCATCCTAAAAGTTAATATTAGAATGTATTTTAAAATGCACTGAAGTGAAAGATAGGATTAACGCTTAATTACGTCGCTCGGTAATCGGCAAAAATAGCGAGAAAAAAATTTCCTGGAAATCTCTTTAAAGAAGTATTCTAAGAAACATTTGAGAATGAAAGTGTTCTCTTACACTTGTTTAAAAAAAAAAAAAAATTTAAGTTCGTTAGAGAAATCCGCTGGGATATTCCACAAGATTTTTAGTTTGTAAAGAAAAAAAACTTCGTATTATAAATTTATAATACGAAGTTTTTTTTCGTAAGGTAGATTGTACAATATGCGCCAAATTCTTTTGCTTAGCTAACTTTGTGCAAGGATGTTTAATACCTTTTCCTATAAGTTGAAAACAACTTTTGCAAAGAACAAAGTTTTCATTGGTTGCAGAAAAATTCACATTATTTTGAATGTGATCTACATCTTTATTAGTTTCACATGAAACCATTGGTGGAGGAGTTGCCATTTTAGTACCATTTGTACGCCCATTAACACAAATAAAACATTCACATTTCCCACCTCGAATAACTCTAGTATTAAGACCTAAAAGTAACAAGAAATTAGTTTTTTTAAATGCAAACGTAATATTGTTTATAAGAAAAATAATAATGAAAAAATTAACTAGTTTTTATTGGCTTATTTTTTATTAGAAAAACATACCTTCGTACTTGGGTCGAGCGGTGAATAAAAAGCTTTTTGAATCTGCTTTTTCTAAACTCACTAGATTTTTTCTAAAATTTGAACATAACATTTTAGGCAGATCAGGGTTTTCAACAGAGAAGTTTTCCCAAAAAAATCTCTTGATAAGATTTTCATAACGTTTTCCTTGTTGTGGGCATGAATTACTACATTTGGTTTGAATGCATCTTTAATCATTGCCTTTTTTCAAACAGCATATACAAAAGCACCTTAAAAACTCGTTATGATCTTTAGCAAAGTATGGCATTTCTTTTCTTTTCTTGAGAAATAATTTTTATATTTTCAAATTAATTACTTACTTTAAATTAATTACTGTGTATTCAAATTGAAATACACAGTAATTTTATAATTATTCTCGCTGTTATAACTAAAGTCTTTATTATTATTTAAGTCTTTTGTTGACAACAAATAAGCCAATCGGAAATTAATAAATATTATTATCACCAATCGCGTGGTTGCAATTACAGAAAGTAAACAGCAATAATGGCCGATGGAAAAATATTATTTTAATATTAAAACATCGTCATTTGTAAAACTTCTTACTAAGTTTTCTCGAAAAGCTACCATAAAAGGATTTAAATGTTGATAGTTTTTAAATGTTCTAATGGACTAATTTCAAAATCAAAAAAAAAATTAATGGGATATGTTATAAGGTCTTAGGTCACCTTCAGGGTACCCGTGTAAAGCTACGTGATCGATTGTCGAATATTCAAGCATGAAATAAAACACTTAAAGTGTATAGAGGTCCAAAACTATTGCGATCCCCGCCTAAAAAAGAAAAGAGTGGCAGTTTAGCTCACCTGACCCCGACGATTTACGCACATATTTATACGTAATTTACGCACATATTTATACGTAATTTAAAAACATTTGGTGCAACTGAATTGTTGATTTTACAAACCGTAAATATTTAAAAGCACAAATAGCAGGTTATTTTTTCTTAAGTCTTAAGTTTAAGAAGATTAAATTTATATAAAGTTTTATCTTTTCGACTTTTTTTCTTTGGTTATAAACTTTGTTTTGATTCAATCAAAAAAACCAAACAAAAACAAGACGTCGATTTTTTACAAAAATATATTTCACAAAAAACATAAAAAATATCTTTTTTGAGTCATTTTAACCGTGCAGCTTCAATCAAATTTTTTTTTTTGACAATTCCTATTCGATGCATACATAATTTTTCTAAATCAAAAACTGAATAACTTATTAATACAAAATCAAATCTTTGAATATTCAAAAAAATAGGATTTCTAAAAATAATAAATATTCACGAAAATCAGCACAAAGATAAAAAATGACGAACAACGAGGATGTCACACATAGTAATGTGATGTCACACATAGTAATGTGATGTCACACATAGTAATGTGATGTCACACATAGTAATGTGATGTCACACATAGTAATGTGATGTCACACATAGTAATGTGATGTCACACATGAGATGAATTACTACTAGGACTTATTTGTTGAATGAACCCAAAAGACTTTTAACGCAGTTGAAAACCGAAACATTTTCCGTCACCGAGACATTGTCGCCGAACCACATCGTCACCGTATTTTTTAAAAAATAAAATAATAACAACAGTCAAAAGGACACCGATTATTAACAAGAGAGGTTTGGACGTCGTAATAATAAATGAAAGCAACGTGTAAATTCTACGATGTAAATCAATAATGATTAGCTGGCTAAAGAAGGCGGAAAAACTCCCAGAGTAACGTAATCTTGCACAACCTAAATATAAATGTTTCATCAAAGATGTTAAGTAAGCAAGGCATTTTTAAAAAAAAATCATTTGAAATAAAAGAAAGATAAGAATTTACGCACCAACTTCAACTCGTCCGCAGTAACATATGGCTTAGTGTATTTAAAGCCTAAACTTTCAATCTTTGTTCCGTCAACATGCATGTGATTATTGTACAAAAGTTCCTATAAAATCGAGGACAGTTTTAATTCAAGCCATATTCAGTTATTAAAGATGAAAACGAGACAATGCGAACAAAATCTAATAAAAATGTAACTTACTTTATCTAAGTACGGACTTAGTGGAGTATTTACTATTTTATCGTTGGTACACGCAACAGACCATGGTGCCAAGTGCTTCTCATTTGAATCGTCAACCACATTTGTCATATTTAACTAAAAAAAAAAAAAGAGGAAAAACTTTGAAAGTCAAATAATAAACCTTACACGGTTTGCACAAAAATGGAGTCAAAGTGCTGACCTTAGCTACGTTTGAAATAACTGATCCGAAGAAATCGTACTTTATACCAAAAATCTGGCATACTAACTCACTGATACTTCCTTGGCCTTTAAAAAAACTAATAATTTTAACGTTTCATCATAATGCACAGAAACGACAAAAAAAAGGAGAGCATTAATGGCAGCAGCTTATATTACCTTCTCATATGTTATGAGTAACAGGTGTCAATCTTTAAAGCTAGAAAGTTTAATATTTCAAAGATTGGGAGTTCTCTTTTTTACACCACTTTGATTTTTAACAATGTAGTATTCTTAGGTCTTTTATTTTGTATTTTGAACAGAAAATCACGTTCATTACAATAAAAGAAAAACTATTGGTATAAAAATAGAAGGAAAACTCCAATTACTAGAATCTTGTTTATCTGCTAAATTATAGATATCACCACGCTTCCCATGAGTGCATAAAAACCAAATTGCTGTGGCAACATCATTTACATGAACAGTGTTCATTCGTAAATCTTTACTCCATAACAGCTATGTAGAAGAAAGCAAAATAAATTCAAAAACATTTTCAAAACGCAAAATCAACAACAAAAGAAAATATATAAAATAAGCTAAAACTGACTAAAAAGTTAAGTTCCTATAAGTTGAAAATTTGTAAATTAAATTTAAAAATAAAAAATTGAGAAAAAACAAATAGCTTTGAACCTTCATTTTTTCTTGAAGTTGTTTGTACACGGCTCCGATTATCAAACGAGGGGCTTTAAAAAAACAAAGAAAACATTGAAACAAAACAAAGAAAACGTTGAACAGCAGCAAAACAGCATCTCCTTTTATATGAAAAAAGAGAGAGAGGGCAGGGGGGGGGGGGCAGCAAATGATCTTGTTCTTACTGTATGACTTTTTTTTTCTTTTTTTTTTTCATATTTTTCTTAGTGTTAAAATTTATTTTTAAAAAATAGTATTTATGCTTATAAAATCCATTTCATGTTCTGTGCCTTGAAATATTTTGAAACATAACAAAAATGCCATTCATTCTTTATGCAAGGGGGGGGGGGGTTGCCTTTTAACGTTCCACCACACAGAGGTTTGTGGAAGAGTTTAAGTTGTTAGAGTATAAGATTCTAGATGATCAGACCAAAATATCACAGCTGTAGATAAAACAGCAACCTTACTAGAATTTAGTATGCATTCTTACAAGGCTCAGCTGGTCCAAATTCATAAACCTCACAGAAGATAGTTTTTTAATCATTTTATGTAAGCATCAGGGTTTGGTTTTTCAAACAATGCAATAACTAATAAAGTAGAAACTTCTATATCAATTATTTAAAATCAATAGAAATTAAAATAAATTATATTTCTAGACATACAAAGATACAAGATAACAGAGAAAAAAAAGGTAATACATTAATCAAATCTGTTGAACTTATTTAATCAAATCTGTTGAACTTATTTTTAAAACAAATTTTAGGTAAAAGTTAGCATATAAAAATAAATTTGTCAATTAAAAAACTGCTTTGAGTCTATTTTAAAAAAATTTGCATCAAAATTCAATGCATTTTCAAAGAGTGATATTTAAATTTCTTTATTTGTTACTAATCGTTAAAAATCGTAAAACCAAATGCTGATGCTTATTTAAGATAAACTGTATAAAAGCATTTCAAATATTCAAGTGAAAAACTAGTTTTTTGTATGAATGTAAAAACTTTTAACAAATTTTTACAATTACATAAATTATACAAATTATCTAAATTATATAAAACGTAATTATATAAATACATCATTTTATAAAAATGCTTAATTTTATGGATGAGGAACAAAATCTTATAAGTGACGACTAATCAAAATACAAACAAAAAAAATTTCACCAACATCTTAAACCTCTAATAAAAGTAACTTTGTGGTGTGTAAGTTAGGCCACATTGTTTTAAAAAAGGGCAACTTAAGATGCCCCAAAGATAATCAGATTTGACAGATTTCTTTCTCTGGTGTTTCTTCAAATATAGGGGAGAACCTTAATGAATGGGACGATTATTGAATGGGACAAACTCAGATTCTTATAGAAGCATCGATGTAAGGATATTCAAATTCCTGTAACAAAGACTGATAGAAACAAGAATTCAACTGACCGACTCATCCATCCTATTGCTCTATGACCGTAATGACAATGGATGTTATTGTATTTTCGAATGTAAAAAGTAATTTAAAAGAATTTTTTTTTTCTTCTGATTTTGCAGCAATTTTTGAAGTTATGGAAAATAAAATTCCATGCTTAAATAGATAGCAGTCTCTAGTACTACAGTGAGTAAAACATTCAAGCTTAATTAATGGTGTTTTTGGTGTGACTAATCATTTTTGGATAAAGTGATGCGCATATTGAATGGGACAAAATACTACCTATTGAATGAACTTAATAAAGTATTATTTACAGCTCAGCAGAGGGATGCTGCAGTCCCTTACTTTTATCCCCACGGGTAATGGGTATTGTTTACACACTTTTATACTGCAATATTTTACTTAAATAAAAATAACTAAATATAATATTCTAAAATGAGAAAGTTCTACTTTGATTGAAATTTAGTTAGAGTTAAAATGTTTAAAGTTAAAAATATTTTTTGTGTGGTCTTTATGTATGTATCTATATATTTAACTACATTTACAATTAATAAACTAATTTGAAAAATGATTGAATTAAATACGTTTATTTTTAATTCTTTTATGCTTGTCCCATTCAATGAGACATACTTAATGAATGGGACAAATGCCATGCTCCAATAAAACTCTCTTTTTACCAATAGCCAAATGCAAATCCAATTTTTTTGTTTCACTATATCATTGAGCAAGAGTCGGTGGTTATCAAACATATTTAAATATATATATTAAACAATTTTATCTACGTTTAAAAAGCATTTTGCAAAAACTGTCCCATTCATTGAGGTTTTCCCCTAAGTTTTATATGAAAAAATAACATGTTTGTGTAAAAAAAAGGAATGTTTGTGTTAAAATTGCAATATAAAACACTAACAATTTAAGAGGACTCATACAGATTTTTCTCAAAAGAGTTTGAATTTGTAAGCATTGCAAATTTGTAAGTACAATAAAGACCTTAGAAAAATTTAAGTTTGCTTTACTATTCATATCATTTATATTATTCAATGAAATTAATTTCTTTAATTTTTCCTCTTATTACTATTTTAATATAAACACAAAACTTACTCAAACCAATAAATATAGAACTCACTTAAACCAAGCTTGTCACCAATACCATAAACAATAGCTGGTCGAATTACTACATAATCTAATCTATAAAAAACAATATAAAAAAGTTTGAATACTAAAATAAAAAATGAAAGGTTCTGTTTATTCTAAAATGAAAAATGAAAATTACCCTTCAATATCATTCAGCTTTCTTTCCAGCTTTAGCTTAAAATTAGCTAATGATGTCCATGGCTCTAATTTTCCTTCTTCATTGGTGGCTTTCTGGAAATTTTATAAGAACATTAATATTTTCCAAAAGTAAAAGAAAAAAAAAAAACACTATAACATTTATTATAAGTTATTATAATTTATTATATTTATTATATCTTTTATAAGATTTATCTTTTTTCTTAACAGGTTGATTTTTAAAAAAAGTAAAAATTTAGTAGATCAATTTTTGGACAGTAAATAAAGGAACTTTAAAAACTAGCTTCCATGCCTTATCACTTTCATATACTTGCGCTGTTGATACTTCAATATAGCGTTTTACATTACAAGAAGCCGCTTTTGTCGCAACATTTACCCCAAGGTTGTAAATGTGTTCACTGTAAACCTTAAAATCCAAAAAAAGTTATTAAAAAATTTTTTTACTGTTATAAAAACTTCTACTAAAATAAATTGTCACTATATTCACCTCGTCTCCTTGTCCAAATCTTGTTTCAGAGGCAAGATTAATAACATAGTCAAATGAATGAGTAGCAAATACACGCTCTACGTGTGCTGAAGAAAAACAACACATCAGCTCATTTGTATATATTTAATTTTAAGATATTGAATTTTTTATTTGCATTTGCAATTCATGAAAGTTCTTACCAGGATTAACTAGATTTGCTTGAGAAAACTCTACTCTGGGGTCATCAAACACAGCCTATAAAAAAAAATTGTAAAAACTACTTTCTACTTAAATTATATGAATGAAAATTTCTATTTGCACACTTTATCCGCAATTAGTTTGCTTTTAAAATAGTAAATTATATACTTTATATAAAAATTGTTCTAAATAAAAGCAACAATTTTTATATAAAGTATATAATTTACTATTTTAAAAGCAAACTTATGAAAATTTGTTCTGAAAGATGCTTTTTTTTTGAACCTGAAAGAATTTGTGAATTTTATTGTTGAAAATGTGAATTTTTGGTTGAAATTTTTTTTGTATTTAACAATTTAAATCATTTCTTATATTGCAAAGTGTTTTTTTTTTTTTTTTATCTTTGTGATTTTAAGGTCATCATTTTTTTTTTCTTCATCTTCCATTCAACTCAGCACACAACTCTTACTTCCAAGTAAGAAAAAGAAAAGTTTAAAAGAAATGTTCCTTGACAATTTTTATGAACCACATATTTAAATCAAAAAATAAATGACTCTCTATCATTAGAAACTTGTTTTTATCAAAGAAATCATTGCAAGTTATTTTATACTTTTATGTAAATATATATAATATATAAAAAATATATAAAAATATAAAATTATGAAAATATAAATATATAAAATATATATAGATTATATATTTGAAATGACTTAAGCTTAAGCAGTCATTTTTAAAAAAAGCAAATTGGTAAATAGTAAAAAAAAAAAAAGTATCAACCTCAATCTTTAATAAAAACAGTGCTTTTTAAATTGTTCTTTACCTTATGCTCTGCATTAAGCCATGATAGTTGTGGTGGTGATTTATCAGCAACTCGTATCTAAATAGGAAATCATAAATAACTTAATTGTCTAAAAGTAATAAAGTTTAAAAACCTTATGAGGGAGTGCTCCATGAATAATAAATCAAATTTTTGAAAAACAATATATTAAGTTTACTTATTTTTGGAAGCTTTCTGCTTTCTTGGTTATTTGTTGCTTCTGTTGTTAAATATGATTTATACTTACTTCGTAAGTAGAAAAAATGCATTATTTTATAACTTCTTCGAAGTTTTTAAATTTTGTTTAATATTTTAAAACATTTTCAAAAAATTTTAAATATTTATTGACATTTATTACTAAAACATTATAATTGTTACAAGTTTAAAAACTGTAAATAAATAAAGAAAATTTAAAAATAGTATTTTGTACTTTTCAAAAAAGTATTTGCAAGTAAGTTTTACAAAGAAAAAGATTTCATCAAAACAAATTTTAAAATTTTATAATTTAAGAATATTTTTAAAGAGTTTTTAAAAATATTGTTAATTTTTAATGTAAAAACTATTTACATTAAAAATACAGAATAATATAAAAACTATTTACATTAAAAATACAGAATTACGTTTGGTATAAATACCTTTTCAACCAGATTGTTTTTAATAAGATATGTAACAAGATGACGCCCAATGAATCCACAACCTTTAAACCAAGAAATATCAATTTCAGACCATAATTCATAAATGACTGAAAAGTAATCAGGCTTGATCAAGAACGGCAGTGCACATTCACTGCCTCAGGCAGCACTTTGTGAATTTATTGTTAATCTACCAATCATTTTGTATTTAATAACAAATTATTTCTACTTTAAGCTGCAAACTATTTATTATTAAACAGTTTTTTTATTCTTTTAGGTAAAAAAAAAATCAAATTTTCAAATATTTAGAAACTTAAATCGTATCAAATTTTCAAATATTTAGAAATTTGAATAGTGTTTTCAGTTTAAAATTCTTAAAGTCAAAGATTTTTATTCAAAGTAAATGAATCTTTTAATCCCAATGAAATACTTAAATGTTTCTTGCAGGAAAATAAAAATCTGTATTTTAATATTATTTAAATAGTCACCTAGTAGTTTCAAGGGGAAAGACACTACACAACTGCTAACTTATATCTGACCAAGCCTGCAACTATTCAATAATTTAAAATAAATAAACACACTTGCATTTTTAGAATGTTTTTAAAATAAAAAGCAAACATTTAATAGTGTATAGGTTTAAATTTGATCAACCAAATGTGATTAAGAGTGAATAAGTAAAAAGAAAATGAATGAAGGGTGCCTTAGTGAGTGAGTAAAGCATGAATGGAATGGTGAATGAGTAAAAAGCAAATGAATGTGAGTGTGAATAAGTAGAAAGCAAATAAGTGAAGGGTGACTGAGTGAAGATTGAATGAGTTACAGGTGAGCAAGTATGGTATAAATGAGCAAATGTTGATGAAAGGTAAAAGAAAAGGTGGATGAGTGTAAGAGTAAAAGGTGAATGAAAAATAGCTGCAGATTTTATTTTTTTAAAGTTAAAAAATAAAATCTGCAGCTTAGAAAATGAAATCTTCAACTATTTTTCATTTAACTAATTTAATCTTCAACTAATTCATTTTAACATAAACATGATTTTATTTAAATTTTCATAAAAAAAATTTTTTTGACTATTTTCTTACCTCCTAAAATAAGTACATTTGGATTTTTACTCATTTTTGATTTTAGAATTTTGTTCTGTAAATTATTAATTCTAAAAAGAAATGGATTAATTTATAGCATTTTTTTTATTTTAGATTTTTTTTTTTAATATATTTTTAAAGTCCTTTTATCTTTAATTCTATTATTTATTTAATTTTATCATTTCTATATTAGTAAATGTAATTTAAAAAATATCATAAAACTTCTTCCAAGAAATTGGCACAGCAATAACAACAATATGACTAAGATAAATATCAAAAGTATATAAAAAAATACCAAAGTAAATAATTTTTAATAATAATGTGTCATAAACAACTTATTGAATTTTTCCCTTCAAGCAATTATCATGTGATTTCCTGCATAATAAGCAAGGCTATGCAAAAGATTATAGATATTGAAGCTAAACCAATATCATATATAAATATACTTTTACTATTTAATAGATTCATTTGAATGTAGAGAAAAATAAATGACTCATCATTGATAAAAGAATCAAACTTTATTTCCAAGTTTAAAATATTTACAATAAATATAAAACATAAAACAATATTTACCAGAAAATTTAAGATGGCAAAAAATAACTTTTTTTAAACAATCTTTTGAAAAAATTTAAAAGAGAAATAAAAATGTATGGTTTGTATTCCCAGATGAATTGATCCTGTTGCAATAATTTTTTTACATGTGCAACAAAATTTCAGAGAAACAAAATGGCCACATGGAATTAAAACCTTAGAGCAGATATTGATAAATTAGGATTTTGGCTGAATGATTTTCTCAATAACTTCTCTTGCTTTTGTTGCTTCTTGCTTATAGAAATCTATTCGTCCTTCAAAATATGATTTCTATAAAAGGAAAAAAAGCTATTAGTTATGAAAATATCAATTATTTTTCCATAATTCTTATGAAAGAAAAATCCAGATTTTCTTTAAAATAAAGATCTTTGCAAATTTGTTAACTTTGAATCTCATCATCTTTTTTTTTTTCTCCCAAGTAAAAAAAAAAAAAAAAAAAAAAAAAAAATTTACCACTCTGCATTTTTGTCTTTCTGCTTCAATTTTCAGAAAATCATCTATTGTCCAATCAGCTTCTTTTTTATTGAGTTTTATGAAAGGGCATTTTGATGAGTGATTCTTATGTTCTTTCCTAATGTAAATAAAAGCTAAATTATATATTTAAAAAAAAAAAACTTTTTTTATTAAGGAAATTTTAACCTAGTAGAAAACTGTGCAATATTTTAAATAAGGGCCGAGCTATTGTTTGTTTTTTAAATTTTTGAAATTGGTTTTATGCCTTGTTAAAAGTAAATCCTTTCAAACATAAGAGAGTTTAAAAAAATTTTAAACCATTTTAGAACTTTAGAAGTTAAAATATTGAAAGTTCTTGTAAGATTCTTAAAGAAACTCTTCTGCTAACAAAACACAAATAAGTAAAAAAAACTATTTTTGCTTATGACCTTGAACAAAGGATTTTAAACAAGTCACTATCAAGACCTAAATCAGTTACACATTACATCAGACTGATGGTATTATTGAACTAGCAAAACATTTGAAACTCCACTTCTATCAGAACATTGCTTAAATTTCTTTTTTCGTCTATTTGATACTGATTGAAATTTATGAAGTTCTTTTTTTCTAACAAAAATTGCATTTTAAAAATAAAAAAAGGTTTGTACACAATAACCAGTATACAAATATAAGTATTTCAAAGATTAAGAGAGCTACAAAGGTATTTCTTACCATGGGTCATCATCAGGTTCCCATCCATCAAGCTGTTTTAGGCAAACAAAACATTTAACAAGATCAGGCTCATTTTCAGATTTCAATCGAAAAAACCCTGCTTCTGCCATATTCTTTGAATTGCACAAGCAATTATCTTGATCATATGGCCAATCTATGAAAGTTTCTATACGATTCTTTTCCATATGCATAATAAACTCCTCGTTTGAATTGACTTTTGTCATTATGAAGTAATTTAATCTATTTTATCTAAACTTTAAAATGTAAAAAATGTATGTAGTACTTGCTTTGTTTACTTACTTGTTACACCATAAAAATTGTAAATACATTTGCATGAAAATAGTATAAGAGGCATACAGCCTGAAAACAGATGCATTATCAAAAAAATTTGAAAGAGATCTTGATAAACTGTCAAACATGTAACTGTATTTAAAAGAGAACATTAAAACTTAAACAGGATATATTTTTTCTGGTTTTTTGTCACATAGTTAAAGGAGCTTCACTGTGATAAAAAATCAAATACACTTTATTTAACATAATTAAAGATGAATATAAACAATATAAAAATACCAACAATACCTAGTATTTCATAGATTTTTCATGATAACAGGTATTTTCTCTTATAAATTAAGGTCACATCATTGTTACCACTAAGAACCATGTAAAATTTTTTTCGATAACAACTCTGGTCTCTAGAGCAGTTCTAGTCTAGAAAACTTTCTATAGACTAATATTATGCACGCAATGTGAGAAAGGCATAAGTATGTACGGACGTATGGTAAACATATAACTATTGTGAAAATAACTTTATTTAAACATTCTAAATTATTATTTTAAAAAAGTTTAAAATAATGAGTGGCCTTCTTTCATATTTTAATCGCAGATTTTTTTCAAATGTAAATAGAGCTTTCAAGATCTAAGGCCAAAAACGGCACAACATTTAAAATTGGCGGTCAAAACAAAATAAAAGTGAAAACGTCGTTTATATTCGGTAAAATTCGTCTTGATAACTGGGAAAAGTTATTGACATCAACAGAAGTTTGGCATTTCTATTTAGATACAAGCCCTTGTGTTAAGATCCTAGTAAAAAAATCTGTTAATTGACTGGTTTATTGCGTATAAATAAATAAATGAAACTCCATGTACATGTACAATATTGATGAATACAGCAAATTCTATCCTGCTTTTTTTTATATTTTAAGCAACATGTACTCGGTTTAATTTGCTCTCTAAAATACATAAGATAGCCTGGCGCTTAAAAGATAAGATAAATATATTTTAAAAAGTTTCGATAAGATGATAGGAAAAATAAAAACTTATAAGTTGCGCGTCAACATGATAGAAACCAGTTAAAAAATTTTAAGACCAAGTTGGTCAACCATAAAATGGAGACAATTTTGGAACCATCTTTAATTGAAGCCATACTTGCAGAAGGTACTGGCCCAACCCAAAAAACTTAAAAAAATTATCAGAAAAATTTCAGAAGAAGTTTGAGAACTTAAGTTTGGTCTAATAATTTAAAATGATGATAAAATTTTATTTGTTAATGTGATAAACAAAGCACTCTTTTGTAATTTTATGAGCTGAACTAACGAGCCTTTAAATTTAGGACTCGATATATATTTACAACCGGAGTCTTTAAAATGGTAGTTAAGCATTAAGTTCTTAAAAACTTTGAATTTTGGGGTTTTTTTGTGTGAAAATCCTCCAAAATCTTTTAAAAAGTTACAGATAGATAATGAACTAAAAAAAAACCACCAGCTTACTCTATTGGTGGTTGATAGCTGACTGATAAAGTTTATCATTTTTAAAACACTTTTTTTGCTATTTGCAAATTTTCAATATTCAAGATCACGCAGAATACAGTATCTTAAGATTACAGCATCTCAAACTTAATTTACAAGGTAAAGGCGATTAAAAGGTGAAGTTAAATTTAAATTTTTTACTTTTATGCAGATGTTATACAACTATTAAATTTTGCAAGGCGATTTTTTTTTATTTACTTTTATTTATTTCAAAAAGCTGTATACATCAGTTTTTAATACAATACCTTTTGAATTATAATATGTATTTTACTGATTATCTAGGTTTTTTATTAAAGCATTAGTATCATCTTAGTTTGAATTTTATACCTTTCATCTTTTTATGTTTTTACCACGCAACATGCAATGTAAAAACACCGAACACTCAACATAAAGCATAAAAATATTGAACACACAGCAATGTGAAAATACCGAACACATAATATGAAGTATAAAATACCGAACACATAATATGAAGTATAAAACACACAACACGCAACGTAAAAATTACCGATTTTGTTGGTCCAAAGTTGTACTTAAAAATATGTGGAGATTTTTTTACTTATAACGGAAGCTAAGCTAATTTTTTAATTAAAAAACTTAAGCCGGTTTCAATCTCGTGAAGACCAACAGGTGGGTTCACCCCTTAAAAGATATGCTTTGTCTCTGCCCCTCCTTGAGTAGTTTGTATTTGACCATACTATAAAGCAGCAAAAGTATTACAAAAACATTGACCTCTTTATTTTAATCATGTTACAAAGATCTTAAAAATTAGTTAGATCATTAAATAAATAGTTAAAACTTATGATCTTTCTTAAAAAAGACCCGTTTAAAAAATTGCTAAATCTTTTTAAAAAAGATTGCAATTATAAGTATTGTAAGTTGTTTGTTTTTCAAACTTAAAGTCTGCTCCGTGGTAAAAATATATTTTTTAGATTTTTACAAAAGTCAAACTCGTAAAAAACATTGCGCATATGCAGTTAATAATATAATGTGCAGTTATTTGATGAGTTGAACATCATTGTTGAAGGTTATGCAGATTTAAATAAAGATAACCAAACGGAAATCTTCATAAATTGATAAAGCGATCAAAAAGATTTGGTCAAATAAAAAAACTGAGATTGGTTGGGTGAGTTGATGTTTGAATAGATTTTCACTAATGTAAAAGATCCTAATCAATGCATATGCAATTACAATAGTTCTTTAATAATGTAAATTGCGTGATCATTAAATCTATTGACAGAAGGAAATGTTTGAATCTTCCTAAATATCTATAGTATAGGGCTCTGACCACTCTCTCTTCCCCTAAATGCTACCGTGATTGTCTGACAGATGTCTGTTTGTCTGACGTATGTCTGACTGTCTGACGTATGTCTGCAAACAAAGGAGATTTTCTTATTGTTAAAATCGTTTTTTTAACAATAAGAAAATCTCCTTTGTTTGCAGTTTATTTTTTAGCTTTTTGTAGTTAAATTCGATTGATCCACTTACCAATAACAGGAAAAAAAAAAAAAAAAAACGATAACACAACAATCGTTTTTCATAAACCGGTTGCTTACCGAACTCGTGAAAAACGCTTCTTTGAAACGAAAGCGTAATACCGTTGACATCACGCAACAAGAATGGATCGAATCAAATTTTCCAATCGAATAAAAATAAAATATGAATCTAATATTATACAAATTCGAAAATCTGTCATTGACAATTTATTTTATTTAATTTTCTGTTCAGATTACGTAGATAAAGTAGATTTTCGGCTGATCATCTAATTCTGCCATCATTAAGAGCAAACTATTTCGAAAAAAACAAATCTTTCGAACGTTTTTGAAATCTTAACTTAAACAAGATGAAGAGAATACAAAAGAGCTTGTTTTTCAAAAACTGGTAATTCTTGGTAATAAATTGGAATTGGTGACAAAAATCATTCATAAGAAGATCTTGACATAATATTGAAACTTATTTACCGAAATTTTGGTAACTGTTTCATCTCGATATTTTTATGTATATCTGATTTATTTATTTAGAATTTTCAATTTATCAAAATAAATCTAACTGCCAATAGAGAATGGACTCTTTGTTGATGCTTTTTTGGTAGTCTTCGTGTTAAGGTTGATTTCCATAATGGCGGATTTAAAACCAAACAATTTGTGATGTCACTACTGGAACATATATCTAAACTTAATATGAATTAACGAAATTTGTTTTAATCCAATATGAAGACGGCTGTTAATGCATCTTGCTTCGATTGCGCAAAATTGTAAGAAACTATGTACATTAACGACGGCTGTCGTCCGTTGGTCAAATTTAAACCTTAGATTAGACCGTTTAAGAAAAGGATTGAAAGACACTTGAAAACACCTTTTCACTAAAAAAAAAAAAAAAAGAAAGACAATGTAAATGAAGCGAATGAAGCGAATGAAGCGAGTGACGAGTAAGAAGGTTTCATTCAAAAGTTTTGTCTGATTCGTGCGATGAAAATCATTTTTGAATAAAATCTTTTTACGGTCTTTCCTGCGATTTATTTCTTTTAAAGTTCTTCTTGTTTTTTTATTGTTCTTACATCTTGGTATCATCTTGTTATCATCTTGAGCCCTGAAGCTCTTAAACATATATAATAAAGTTTTCAATTTGTTTTCGGAAGGAATGTTGTATTGATACAATAATTTTCAGCAGCCAATAACAACCAATAAGAAGGCATTCAGACAGCAATCAAAATGCTTTTCCTACAGATTTAAAAGTATGAATAAATTTGTAAGAAAATTTGAAATTTTTTATCTAAGGTTTTAAAAGTAACAGTCGTGAGATAATAAAATTTTTGCGAAATTCAACAGTATCACGTTTGAATTTCAAAGCTTAAAGTTAATAGTATGTTGAAAAAATAAATTTGCTGACGAAAAAAGCTCAGTAAATACAACTGTTATTTTTAATACCATTTTATCTATTTTATTTATATCTTTTTATTTTTATTTATTTTGAAAATGAGTATTAGTTTTGTTAAACTTGAAGTGTTACTTACAACCATTTTATGTATTTTGTTTATATCTATATTTATTTATATTTATTAAACTTGAAGTGTTATTTTGTTATAATGTCATGATTAGAAAAAACTACGGGTTTAGTTCATTTTATGTTGATAACTCTAAATACATTAAATGGATATAAATATATGTTAATAGAATTAAGTATATATAAATAGATGTAAAAAGATGTATAAATATATACAAGTAGATATAAATATAAAGTTTAACAAACAAAAATAGGTACCTGTAAATACAAATTTTGACAATAAATTATTATTTAACAATCTATATTTTCTTTGTATATATTTCTGTCATAAGACTAAAGTTTCATATATATATTTCTGTCATAAAACTGAAATTTCAAATTAAAAAAATAGGAAATGTTGAAACGTTATGGAAAAAAAACCTCATCACTTTTTCCTGTTGTTCTTCTTAGTCACGTGAGAAACAATAAGTTTGGGTGTACACGAGCTAAGCATACCTAATGATAAATGCAACAATGTCAAACATCTTGTTCAGATAACTATAATAAAGTTAAATCAAGTAATGAACACATCAATCATTAAGAATAAAATTTTAAGGTGAAAGGTTTTTTTTTTTTACAATAACAGTAGCAATAAAGGAATAAAAAGAAGCCACTGTTTTATGCCACCTTGATCTTTGTTTTCTGCTACACTAATAAAAGCATTTGCTGCAGAAAATTTTCCATCGATTGTGGCAAATGAGTGAAATACGAAATGAAACACATTTTGAGAAAATTTTGCTTATTAAAGGTAGCAGGCTATAAAATCAAAGTTTACTGTGAAATCCGACGATGGCTCTGAGATTATCAAATAGGCAGTTGTTACCTTCATTTGTTGACAGCTGATACATTTTGCAGTTTGTTGTGTGACTCACAGCAAGCCCATATTTAAATACACAAAAATTATTTCTTCTTTGTCCACAGAGTGAATAGGACGGGAAAATGTCAGAATGTTTTATTCAAACTTTGAAAAGATGAACAAAAGAAATTTAAAACAAAAATTTTTCGGATATTTTCACAATGATTGATGGTATGGAGTTCAGTATGTCTAAAAAATATGTCAATTTTTTTTATATCTTAGAGATGGAACAAGGGGCGCAACTAGCCGAAAGCAAACATTCAAGATGGTGTGTTAGTAACAAAGCTTAATGACATTTAAAGTAGTTTATACACTTTATTCCAATGTCATCCTCTGGCCTCCAGGAGAATGAGCGAAAAACGAATAAGCAATGCTCCTCCTAATAAACACGATTGCTATTAAAATTTAACAAATCGATAAAACGTCACTTCAGACTCAGCTAACGAAGAAAACTTGTGTTGCTGATGGATCAATAACAAATATTGTAACAAAAATAAAACGAATTAAAACTGCATTTCTTTTAAAATTCTTTAACAATAAAATATCCAGATACAATTTTTTTATTTTATAAAAAAATATGATTTAAAGATTGAATTCTATATTGTTATTATTTTATTATTACTATTATATCTTCAGACTTCGGATATGATGTTCAAACACAAATTTAAATTCTTACAAATCTTGTTGAATGTAAAAAAAGATGTATAAATGAAGCTAGTGTTTGAAGGTTTTTGCAAAATGACTGTGTTACCACCAAATAAAATATCTCTGTTGCTCAGATTTATCTAAATCAAAGCAGTCTGTGAAAAGCTTTCGTATTTCCTTACGCATAGGTTTTTCTGTAGTTTAATATTTTCCTATCGTTAAGTTAGTGGGAAGAAGTCTAGTTTTGTAAAGTGATTTTGAATGTAAGACTCTTGTTTCAAAGAGATAGCATCTCTTTTGATTATAATTATAAGACATTTTATTTCTATCACAAAGAAAAAGTAACAAAGCTGATACCTGCATAAATGCGGTATTGTATTTCTGTAAACAACAAGAGAGCTATTCTGCTGTCCACTCTCGGAAATAAATCCCGAACAATAAATACAATATATTAGTTCATTATAAGTTTTTCATAAGTTTAATCTAAATTTTAAGGACTTTTCTGAAAGGTTAACCATAATCAAGTTGCAAATGAATTAGTACCAATTGAACCATTTATAAACGTTCAGTTCAAATATTTTGTGAAATCACGGTTGGTACGGTTGAATAGCGCGCGAGTAAATTGTCTGATCTGCATGTTTATCAATAGCGGTGATTATTACCAATAATGAATTAAATATAGGACATGTCTACTACATGTATGAATAATTTTCTTTTAGTAACTGACATAACCTGTTAATGACATGATTAAGTAAAGAGGTTTTTTTTTAAAGCGATGCAATGGAACATGCTGCAAATATCGATGATAGTTACAAAAATTTAGAACAATCTGGTCGTAAATCAATACTAAAGAATTTTTTTTGCAAAAATTTAAAAAATTCGACTAATTTTAAATATGCATTCTTAGCATGTGTATTGATTAGTGCTGCAGCTATTAGTGGACTTTTTGCTTACAGAAAAAATGATAGTTTTGTTAGATTAAATCGAAGGGAACAAACAAATGAAGATGATCTTCATTATTATGTCGTTACCCCAATAATTCATGGGACTCAGCCACCTATTAAAAATCAAGAATATTTAGAAGATGAGCAATTGAAACAAGAAGGTCTTATTCCATCAAAAACTCAACAAACAGCATCAGACTTAGATGAAGAAAAAGAAAATTCATCAGTAAAAAATATTTTTTCAGAACAGAAACGATTAAAACTTCACAGACTAGTTGCTGATAAAATATATGCCTCAAATATCCTTGCTAACCTAGAGTAAGTTTTTACATTTGTAAATGATTTTAAAACTAAATTTCTATTTGCAAACAATTGTATGTAAGCAGCAAACAAGGGTTAAAGTCAGTTTTTAAAGCAATTAAGTTTGTGTGTGTGTGTGTGTGTGTGTGTGTGTGTGTGTGTGTGTGTGTGTGTGTGTGTGTGTGTGTGTGTGTGTGTTAAAATGTATGTTCTTTAATTATTTTTTATTGCCTGACATAATTCTTTTTCTGATAAAGGAAGCCAAATGTGAAGAGATTGCTTCCATTATCAGAAATAGGATTGTGGCTTTGCTTCACTTGGAAATACTATTTCCACAAATAATATAGGAACTTAGAACTTCACTGAGCACTTCTGAGAGGTTTAGACTCATTACCTTTACAAGAGAAAAGATGTCATCTGTCTTTCTTAAAGTAGGCTTAAGGATGTGTGTTATAGAGTATCTGGACCAATTTTTAAAAGGTTATGTGCTTCCTTGGTTTGATGCCATCTTCTCTGATCAACAAGAAATTTAATTTTTCAAGAAGGGCCTCCCTGTTACACCACAAAGATTGTGCAAACCTGGCTGTTGGAGATCATGAGTTTTTAGTCAAAGTATATTTAGTCACCCATTTTGCTTAAATTGAACCTCCTCAATTTCACAGTGTTATACATTGAGGCCAGGGCCTGTGATTTTCAGCATCCTAAAATTGGCACTCTCAAGGCTGCCAAGAAGTAGGCTTAACAACTGGAGATGCAGTTTAAAAATTCATTTACCAAGGAACTCAATATTTCTGAAATAAAAGCAAGAAGATATTTTAAAACTAAAAAAAATTATATTGCAAGATAACAAATAGCAGGCTGCTACACTTTCATACAAATCTTATGATTAGTAATATCAAACATTTCACAGATGTCAATTTTACTTTCACTTAACATTATCATCAATGCTAATATGTGTTAATGTCAATGACATTTGTGCCAAAATTAGGAAAAGGAAAATAAGTAATCTTGGAAAGTATTTTTGTGATTCTTCTACAACAATAAATGGTTTTTACCATCAATTTGCAAAAAATTGCAAACCCTGCTTCTAAATCTAACATCTGCAAAAAAGCCGCTAATATTGTGACATATAAAATAAATATTATAAAAAATTATGTCTACTTTTTAATTATATAATGATATAAAGCATTTATATCTTATATATGACAATAAGCATTTTACTCCAGTTTTTTACTGGTACATAACGAACTTCACAATATCTTTTATTCTTAACATGTTCTCTCTTTCTCTCCCTCCCTCTCTCTCTCTCTCTCTCTCTCTCTCTCTCTCTCTCTCTCTCTCTCTCTCTCTCTCTGGGTGTGGGTGTGTAATCTAAATATGTTAGATATATAGGCAACAAGTTAACTCCTGTTTTTCCTAAACTATTAATTGTTCCTTATTGTATTAGATATTTGACAAAATCTAGTCACTTGGCTGGAACACATGAAAATAATGTTAGAGCTGATTGGATAGCTTCTCATTTTAAAAATCATAGCTTAGATAAAATTATGATTAAAACATACGATGTCTTGCTTTCTTATCCTCTTGGTCCAGGTAAATTATAAAACATTGAGATGGAAATTTTTAAAAAGTTTTTTTTATAAACCTATCAAAACTTTCGTTTTAATAATCAAAATATACTTGTGAAACAAATTTTTAAAATTTTATATTTTCATTTCCTAATTTTACATTTAAAAATATATATATATTTCATAGGTAATATTTCATTGCTTGACAAGCACGGCAAAGTGGCAGAGAAGTTTTCTGTTGCTGAAAAGATTTTGGATGAGTTTGAGAACACCACTAAAAGCAAAGTATTTCCTCCATTTTTAGCATACAGTGCATCTGGTGTTGTAGAGGTTAGAAAATGTTCTTTTTACTAAGTAATCAAGCCAAAATAGTTATTAGGTCATTCATTTGTTTATGAAAAAACTAGGTGCTGTTGTGTAGATTTAGGAGAGGAGGTTGATATTTTATTTTGGTAGTTATTACCACTCTTGATTTTTCTAGGGTGAAATTGTTTATGCAAATTTTGGAACTGAACATGATTTTAATAAATTAGAAGAGATGGGAATTGATTTGAGTAATAAAATTGTACTTGTGAGATATGGGACTATATCAAGGAATAAAAAGGTGAATCTTTAAATGAGCTTTTAAGATAGATTTCTGTAGACTTTTTTTGAAGACTTTTCCCACAATAAATAGATTTTTTTTAAAAAAAATTGAACTAAAGAAATGCTCATAATTGAGAACCAAATTTGTACTTAGTCTTTTCTTTTAGCTCTATATTCTATAATTCTATTAAGGTTTAAGTGCAAAGTCTTATTTTAGATTAAATATGCAGAAAAAAAAAATGTGTCAGGGATTATACTATTCTCTGACCCTGACACTTATGCACCTACTGGTGTTTTCTATCCTGATTCTTGGTATCTCCCTCCAGATGGTGTCCAGAGAGGTACATTATTACGGATGAGAGGTGATCCATTAACAAGAGGATATCCTTCACTAGGTAAGAACAATTTATGCATGCTTATAAATTAATAGTATACCGTAATGCAGTATAGTGGATAGCGTGTATACATTTTGAGTATTTGCTATTGTTTCAGTTTTAATAATTTTTTTTCTCGTTCCAATTGAAAATTCTTCATCCTCAGATCAAATTTTATTTACAAATTTTATTTTTGCTGTGATTTTGATGCATTAAACCGAGATTCTAGTTTTGCTATAAGAATTTTATTACAAGAATGATTAATGAAATGTTTTACTGGAAAGATTTTCCTCTTTATTATTTCCCATGTTCTGTAGTTTGAGAAATTTAGTGAGAGGAAAATGTAAATTTAAAAAAAAATAAAAATTGAAGTTATCAGGAAATTTTTATTAAGAAGCATTTATTTTATAAATTTTTATTAAGAAGCATTTATTTTATAAATTTTTATTAAGAAGCATTTATTTTATAAATTTTTATTAGGAAGCATTTATTTTATAAATTTTTATTAAGAAGCATTTATTTTATAAATTTTTATTAAGAAGCATTTATTTTATAAATTTTTATTAAGAAGCATTTATTTTATAAATTTTTATTAAGAAGCATTTATTTTATAAATTTTTATTAAGAAGCATTTATTTTATAAATTTTTATTAAGAAGCAATTATTTTATAAATTTTTATTAAGAAGCATTTATTTTATAAATTTTTGCGCTGGTTAAATTTATGTTTTGTGCTTTTTAAATTTAGGTTTGACATAAAAATTGCATTTTTTTTTTTTTTTTGTGTGCAAAGTTTTACTTTAAATATTAATAATTGATAGTTAATTAAAAAAAGTAAAATTTACAATTAATAAAAATATAAGTAGTTAAATAATAAATTAATAAATAAAAAAAGCTATAGATTTTTTAATTTAATTACAAATATTGTAACACGGAAAAGTAGTAATATGATGTTTGTGCTTCATTAGAAAAATATTTTTTATATAACTTTTAACTTTAATATAACTTTGTTAAACAAAAAACAAAAAAATTTGATGACCTTATCATAATCTGTATGATGACATAACCTGTGTAAGCTGGCGAGTACCCTGTAACCTAATCTTATCATTTTTTTTTAGTCTTAATGTATTAATTAAATTTTCTTAAAAATGATAAGAGAAAACTAAGTAGTATTTATTTTTTAATTTTGAATAAAAACCAAGTTTGAATAAACATAAATAGTATTTATATCCTTTTGTTTATTTAACGTAATTTTTAACTTTTACTCAATAACTTTTTTGTTTTTCATTGAATGTTCAGCTGAGATTATTTGTTACAGTTATCCTGCTGGAAAAGTTTCCAAGATTTATAAGAGAAACAACGCTTTCTGCATACTTGCGATCTACGAGCAAAAGTTGATTTATCTCAAACAAAATTGTTTATTGTCAGAAAAAGTCCTTATCTTTCTATTATATTTTTTTTACAGAGGGATTATACAAACGTCCCATAGAAGAAGTAACCTATTTCCCTAATGTTCCAGTGCAACCTATAGGATTTGGTGATGCTGAAAAGATTTTCAAGTATAATTTATATTTTTGCAGTTTTTGTGTATTGATGTATTTTTTGTGTTTAAAAGATTTTTTAAAAATTTTCAAGTATGGTTTTTTGTTTTTTTTATTATTCTGAAATTTTGCGAAATTTTGTTAAGCTATTAGTTAATATAACATATATCAGTTGTCTGTATGTGATGTATTTATTATGCACATTTATTATATGAGGTGTTTGAACCCTTTTAACAAATGAACAAAGATAATTTTAAATTAAATTATTTTGTTTGGTAATAATTATCTTCTTGAGGTTAGTGATATAAAGTATTGCCAATCTATCAAAAGGCACAATTTTTTCAGTGAATTAAGTTTAAAAAATAAATATCAAAAGTGCCTGCCTGAAAATAAAATGATTTAAAAAAAAAAAATATTAACTAAAAAATTTAATTTAACTTAAAAACTTTAATTTAATTTAATTTAATATTTATTTATTAATTTTAATTTAATTTAAGTAGTTTACTTTTTACTAATAAAGTTATATCTATCTTATAAAAAAATTGTAATTATTAATAAAATATTATTTATCTCCTGACAACATTCCATTAACAATGTTCACACACAAATGTTGCTTAAGAAACTTTTCATTCTTGTTAATTCATTGATATTTTTTAGAGAGTCTCCAGCAAGTCCACTCCAATAATTGATGGGGACTTTTCAATTTTTTTTTTGTTTGTAACCGGTTTAACAGAAACATACATGAATATTAAAGTGGGCTGTCAAAATTAAATACGAGCAAAACACGTTTGAAATTTTGTTTGATATAATTTGTTCTGGGTTTCAAACAAATCTCTCTTTTTTTTTTAAGGATATTAGATGGTGCGTCACCACCAAGCAAAAGATGGGATGGAGCTTTAAATATAACTTACCATCTTACTTCCAAAGATAAAAGGTAAGATATTATCTCATAGAAAACACTATTTTTATTTTGAGGAACTGTGAGCATACCTTCCACCAGATGAATTTGGTGCAGAGCATTGAAATGCGACAATGTTCAAAAGTTTACTTAGCTTTTAAAAAAAGTATTTTATTAATGGCAGGATTTTTTAAATTTGTTTTTATTTTTCTGCATGTGTATATCTATACTTATATACACAAAACTTACTCATTTAAGTTAAGTTTACTCATTTTTTTTGAATACTGATACATATCTTTTTAAATAAGGATAATTTAAATATGTAATGCATTAAATATGATAATGTATTTAAATATGATAATGCTATTTAAATAGAAATCTTCCTAGAAATAATTTTAACAGTTTTGGCTCGGACTAACTTTTAAAAGATCAGTTTTTTTTTTTTTGGTTTTTTTTTTAACTTTTCTTAAAATATTCTTTAATTTCAAAAAATCTTTTCAAATTTTTTTTTTTAAAAAAAAAAAATTCTTTTTAAAGGAAAGTACGACTTCATGTAAATGTAACACGAGAGGTTCGTAGAATTAAAAATGTCATTGGTGTAATACGTGGAGCAATTGAACCAGGTGGAACTTTTAACTTTAAATCTAACATTAAATGTAAATTTTGAATTTCAGATAATTTAAATTTTTTTTGTTTTTTCATCAAAAAGTAAAAGATAAATATATAAAATAGTGTTTATAAATTTGTTAATAAATATTGTTAATAAAATTTTTAATATATAATATATAAAAACATTTTTGTGCTTAAATTTAATTAGAGCTTTTACATTTAAACTATCATTTTGTATATAAAATAATATTATTATTTTGTGTAAAAAATTACAGTTATTTTGCTTAAAAAATTTTTTTCATACATAAAAATTTGGAGAGGGTGACAAATGTAGTTAACTTGTGTAATTAATGTAGTTAAAGGATTTTTCATTAATACAGTTTGAAAAGCCTCCACATGTCAATTGATTAATTGTAGATTCTTTTTGATCAGCAGAATTAATGATGTTAATTTAGTTAAAAACTTAATGTGATGTAAAGTCTTTTTTTATGTTCAAAACAAAACATGCAAGTGGTATCTAGTGTAGAATATTTTTTTGTTTTCTTAGACCTGACAGGGTCAAGAATTTTTAATGTTTTTCTTTCTTAATTACTACCTAAAACATAGGGGGGGGGGGGGGGGGCAATGCTCAGATGAAATAGCATTGTGAGTTTGAAGTTTGTAAAATAATATTTATTTAAAATGTGACAGAAAATTTTATGAAAGAATTTTAATTGAAATTCTTTGTAAAATACAGAGTTTCAAATAAAATTTTAAAAATACATTTTTACTCTTTAAGAAGGTATATTTAAGTAAATTGTCTGCTACAGAGCTATCTACTTTTAACCTTTAAAGTCTTTTTTTATCAAATAAGAAGTCAGATGCTTTTTTTTTTTTTTTTTAATTTTTTTTTTAAGCTGTAATTTTTGATCCTTTTAAAATTATAAAATCAGGTTCTTCAGGTTGTTTAGGTCATGCTCTGTTGAGTTTTCGGTAAGCAAAGTCAAGATAAAATCAATGAATAAATAACTAAAAATGTAATAGTTATTATGGGTAATTTCAACACATAATACTTGTTATGGGAGATTTCTATAAATAAAATTTTGAGGTTAAAAATTTGAGGTTAAATGATAATGATATAAAGGGAAGAGGGTTATCTTTAGACAGAGTCATTATTGTTGGCAACCATCGAGATGCATGGACATATGGTGCTGCAGATCCATCATCTGGGACAGCAGTAATGATGGAAGTTTCAAGGGCATTAGGGTGGTTAAAAAAAAAACACGGTAATATTAACTATTGTTGATAATTGTCTCTATATAATTTTGTGTTTTAAGTATTTATTTTCTATATTGAGTAAACTTTTTTTATCATTATCTTTTATTTAGTAACTTTAATAATTTTTATAATTTTTTGTGTTCTATTTGTTATATTTCACTAATACTCAGAGTGCACTGTAATTTTTTTTTTCCATTTACTTGGTGCTTGAAGCATCAAAAAATGATAAAAATCTTTTCCGAAAGAATACAAACTCATTAAAAAAAGATAAAGTTAATTGACAATTTCTGCATTTAAAAGTTAAAAAATTTAAAAGATTTTTTCTAATCTGTATTGAGAAAGTAAAGTATTATGGTTTTTATGCAGAAATTATTACAAAAATGTCATTTGTAAATATTGAAAGCTTTACGCTGTGATCTTCAACTATATCAGCGTTTTAAATGTTTTTCAGGCTGGCAGCCTCGCAGAACAATCTTAATATGCAGTTGGGATGCAGAAGAATACGGCTTGCTAGGCTCAACTGAATGGGCTCAGGTTAGAGTTTGATAAAAAAAGAAGTTCTGGGTTCATGTAACTAACGCATAAAGTTTGGTAGCACGCCTGTACTTTTGCTTTCTGCATTCTTAGATTCTTATTGTTTGTAGGAAAAGTTGTTGCCAACAAATCTAAATGTGTTTTTAACTTTTTAAACAAAATGATGTTGTGGTGAGGAATTAAGAGATTGTGTGCCTAAGTATTAGGTGTGTTAGGTGTTAAGAAATGTTGCTATTGTATAAAATTTTAATTTTTCAGGAGTATGCTAAAGTCTTGACACACCAAGCAGTTGCATATATTAATGTTGATACGGCAGTGCAAGGTACTTAAATGTTGTTTTTCAGCCATATGTATTGTTCACATCATTTGTAAATAAAAAAATATTTTTGTTAAATGTTAGGCCAAAATGACTTTCTTTTTTTTTTGATGAATTTCATTTTCATTTGTTAGGAAATCATACAATTGAGTTAAAGTCCACCCCGGAGCTCGTGGATGTTTTTTTTGATGCAGCCAAGAAGGTATTTAATCTTTCCTTTTGGTTTGTAAGAGTTGAAGTTTACACCAAGAAACGGTGCACATGTAAAAACAATGTTTTTTTGTTAAAGCCAAAACATTCTGTGAGCTTTTTCAAAGGCCTTGGTACACGTGTAAACGTGTAACAAACGGTGCACGTGTAAAAACAATGTTTTAGCCAAAACATTCTGTGAGCATTTTCATAGATCTTGTGTAAAATTTTCTTTTTAGTTTAAAGATCCAGATAGTGCTGAAAACCTCTACACCACGTGGGTGAAAAAGCATAAAAAAGACAGAGAGGACAAAAGAAGGGAACCAAGGTGCACAGTAAAAATTTAAACGTGAATTGTATCAAAATTTTAATTTCAATTATTTTGTAATTTTTTTTACAATAAATTTTATAGAATCTGTACAACGCCTCATATAATAAATTTTTACAGAATTACAGTAATCATTAAAGTGATTGCCAGATATTCTTTTTCATGATGATTTTTTTTCTCAGGGTGAAAATGTTTCGAGAAGGTAGCGATTACATGCCGTTTTACGGTGATTTAGGGATCCCTTCTATGGACTTTAGGTACATGTTTAACACTGTAAGTACGAAGTACAACGACTCGTCAATTAAAGTCATTTTCTGTTTATGATTTTTATTCTTTTTTAAAATTTCATGCTTTGAATGCTTTAAAGTAATTTTATAGTTACTATTTTAGATACTTAAAGCTTGTTTTAAGTGTATTAAATGTTTACTATTAAGTTAAATATGATACCTTAACCATCTGTTGTCTTAGTTCTTAGTTCTTACAAATATTTAAACTATTTCCAGAAAGTTCCAGCAAAAATCTGAGTCGATTATTATAGGTCTATACGAATATTTTTTATATTGAGTCTTTCTTCTTGTTCCTGCCATTTAAATTTAAATTTTACTTGAAGTATTTTAAATGTTTAGTTGAAGTCTAAATGATAAAATGATAATAATAAAATCTTCATGTTTTGATTTCTACTGTTTCTACAACAAAATGATCTTTTTTCAACCGATTTCGTCACATCTTTCTAGAAAGAAGCAGGGGTATTCCACTATCCTGTCTATCACACGATACACGATAACATCGCGTGGATGAAAAAATTCGTCGATCCAGACTTTCGTTACCACACCACCATGGCTAAAGTGTGGACTCAAGTTATACTGTCACTCGCCGACACAACTTTGCTGCCATTTAACTTTATTCGCTACAGCAACAGTTTGAGATATAGAGTTTATCAAATGGCTGATGTTGTAAAGGAAGAGGGCCTTGACGATTTAATAGATTTTAGTACGGTCATGTTTCTTTCGCAAAAAAACAACTTGTAAAAACTGCTTTAGCGTTTTATACCCCTATATGTGAATATATGTGAATATAGCGTTTTATACCCCTATATGTGAATATATGTGAATTTAGCGTTTTATACCCCTATATGTGAATATATGTGAATATAGCGTTTTATACCCCTATATGTGAATATTGAAGCAGTTTTACTACGTTTTTTTGTTTAGCTTTGTTAAAGAGCGTCGTCGAAGAGTTAAGTAACGTCACGCAGATATTTCACGACAATCTTAAAGACCTTGATAAAACCGAGTAAGTGGAGAACTTTTATTTTATCGATAAATTAATATTAGATTAAATATAATTTTGTTCATCTTTAAAAAAAGGTCATAAATCTCTTTATTTTTGTTTAATTTATAACACAATTATGTTAATTTATATATTTTTTCTACCAACATATCTGGAGTCATTCTTAATTCCTACGTTTGTTCTTAGAAAAAAACCGATGGAAAAAACATTTTTTTTAAAATTAGCATTTTTCTAAAAAAGTAATTTTAATTCAGTACGCTGGCTGTTCGTTTGGTGAATGACCAAATGATGATGTTTGAAAGAACTTTTGTGACTTCAGAAGATATTCCAGGAGAGAAATCAACTAGGTTCAAAAATTGCTATTTTTCTGTTTTGAACTTTTGCTATTTTTTTAAGAACCTCTTTCAAAATCAACTTTGCGACGGCTGAAAAAATCCACTTTGCGACGGCTGAAAAAATGCTTTTTATTTTTTATTTTATTTTTTAAGCAGATTGCTCATTAAATTTATTTGTTTTTCGCAGGCACATTTATCACACTGCTGGTCTTGTGAAAGCGTTACGTGCTCTTCTAAAAAACAGGCATTCAGCCTACCTTCTGAGAGAATTTAAGATAAAATACTCCATTTACACTTACCATGTAATGATGGCTGTCCACGCTCTCAAAAATCCGTTTACTAGTTTTGACGACTTTAACTAGAATTCAAGTAAAAAACGTAAAAAAAAAAAAAAAAAGAAGAAGAAGATAGGAACGAGAAAATGTGAGTCGTTCTGCCTTAAACAGGTCGTTGTTAAGTTGTGCATTTACTACATAACTAGACCGGGTTAACTTTTATACCAAAATTAGGATTTGTTTTACTTTCAAATTTAGATATATTTAACATGTATTTATGTTTGTTATTCTTAATCGAGTAAATAAATATATTTATGTATAAACTCAGTTCTGTTAAAATGAAAATTTCCTTTGGACTTCATTTCTATTGTTGCCGTAATCTCTTTTTAGTCCGACTTAAACAAGGTCTAAAATAATTTTTAAATTTTTTAAACAACGATCGTTTTTTTATAAAAAGTTGAAGTAGGAAAACCAAGAACGCCATATTTTATGATCAATATGCATCTGATGGGAAAAAAAAGATTGATGTTGTGTTCAATATATCTGAATTCCACATTAAGATGCGAGTTGTAGATAGACTTTGTACTTTGCTTTTAGGTGTTAGGCCAGAACTGCTTGAAAGCACATTAAATACTTGTGGAAGAACCATGGTGTAAGTTTAGATTGGGAACCATGCTAATAGATTTATGCCCCTGTTAGATGCTGGCAGAAAAAGAATATGACATAGAAAAACGCGTTCAAAAGAAAATTTTAATTTTGAGCGGACAGAATACCTAATATGTCTAAACCATAAAACCGTTGCATAACGCAACAGTAATTATCTCACTACAATAATTATTATTTATGTATTCACAAATTCTCAACAAGTGAAACTAATAACAACTTATTTTCAATTATAAGATGATCTTAACGATGATTATTTATCTTAATATGATTCTTTATGTAATTTATCTAAACTAATAATTAAATTCCGAAAGGAAGAAAGTTTCAACTCGTTTAAGAAATCTTTCTCCAATGGCCGCGTGCAACGGAAAAACGCGCAATTTCAAAGCCTAGTAACTAATGACGAAACGACGTTAAACATTAAACATTGAACATTTCTGTAGGAATTATATTATTTATGTATTTCACAAATTCTCAACAAGTGAAATTAATAACAGCTTATTTTCTTTTATCATAGGTTTACTATTATTTTCGTATATCCTATTTACTGTAAAAAGTAAATATATTTTGTTTACAAATTTTCACCATCACGTATTCATCATATTTTTTACCATCACGTATTCATTATACTTTTTACCATCACGCATTTATCATAATTTAATATAATTTAGTTTTTTATAGTTAAACTTTTCGAAGACTAACTTCTGTCGTGCATCAAAAATCACGTGAATTACTAATTATAAAAATTTAAAAAAAAAAAGGAAATTTAACAACAACGAAATTTAAAACAAATAAATATTGACATAAATAGCGCTCCATCCCCTTTTTTTAAAAAAAAAAAAGAAAAAAAAAAGAAAGAAAAAGTTTTGATTTCATCGATTCCAACTCAGTGTAAGATGGGCATTATACAACGATCGCCGTATACGAAGCGCATAAACCACCTAATTGCTCAGAATTAATTGTGACGTTAAACTTCTTCTTTCCAACCACCTGTATTAAAAAATAAGTTTGAAGCTGAACAAACGCTATTTATAAATATGGAGAAACTACCAGTATTATTTGTACTTTAGTTCTATAGTTATCAACATTTTTTAAATTAATTAAGTTTATTAAAATTAAATAACAGAAGAAATGATACCTCAGGAGTGAGTAGAAATTTGAACTCTGTTTTTTCGTTAGGTTGGCAATCACTAAAGAACAAAAAAAAATGATGTTTTACATTTAAAATCTAAAGAAAAAAAAAAATTTAGTAGGAGGTTCGATAGATTGTATTGTTATCAGTGAATTTGAAGTGAATTGTTTCACAACTGTTTACGGTGCATAAAAGTACAAGATAAACTTACGGCAACTTAACAGAGAAGCCTTTCTTAACAATTGTACCATCTAAAGTTAACTTGCAACGAGTTAGTATTCTCCCGATAGGATTGTTAAACGGAATTACGATTTCATAACTCTGACCCACATAAAGTTCGTCAGGAAGACCTGTAATCATTAGGTCAGGCTTGATGATGGTAAACGTCACTTCTTCCATAACAACAAATTTTTTTTCTTTAACAGGGACATCCGCTTTTACAAGGAACACAAGAGATGCATCATCCACAACACATTTTAAGTAATCGGTTGCCGGCACTTTGATTTTAATAGACTTTTCTTTAAAACAAAAAAATCTTTTACACTGATTTTTTCCTGCAGATTTAACATTATTATTTTTTTAAATATAAATTCACTTATTGAATATTAGGAAAACATAAAGATCTGATATTCACTAGCTGATATTTGATCATGATCTGATTAACACGTGATTATGAATCTGATTTATATCTGATCATGATTTGATTCATATTTGACAATTACATAATGAAAAAACTCTAACCGTCATTTTTTTTAACTGCAACTTTTGGAATCTTTTGGTTTGACAACGCCCTGATCACTGAGCCATTATAGCGTTTTATTGTCCCTGCTAGTAATATAGGTATTTCAAGGTCTTGGCTCATCCTATTTTTAATTTGCACAGTTAATATAATATCATCTCCAATCTCAAACTTCTCTTTGTTGCCCTGCACCTTCAGAGACACTTTGGCTAACAGAGTAAAAAAAGGAAGTTTTCTAAGATGCAATTTCATAAAGTGTAACTTAAAAACTGAACTTAATTTTTTTCTTAATTATTCCAAAAAGCTGTAACTTTCCCCCTCATTTGAACACAAGCTTACCATTCAAAGAATTGTAGATTTTTTTTGCATGATCGTGGTTGGAATTTTTCATAGCTCTTTTAACAACTGAAATTTCAGATAAACTTCCTTCTGGATGTTTGTATTCATTAATGACTGAGTCATCTCGCTCCTCACTACCAACCGCCTTAGTACTCATTCGCTTACCTTAACATCGTTGAATAAGATTTATAGACAGTATTTACAGTATTTACAGACATATATTTACAGATCACCGGTAAGTAATATTGGCAATTAACACTTCATTTTAAAAACATTTATCAGAATAATATTGACTTTTTACACCTACCAACTGCATCAGTCTGATACAAGATAACATCATATGCTCCAGTTGAATTTTTCATCCATTTCACTGAGTCAGCATTTACTTCAGCAAAAGCAAAGAATACATCATACTTGATGTCTGTAATTCCTTCTTTGATAGCAATCAAAGGTGCAGGCCCCATCTGATAAATACCTTAAACAAATTACACCAATTAAAATCATTTCTTTCATAATTCTATTTGTTGTTTGTTTTTTTACTACCTCTATCTTCTCCCTTAAAAAAAATTGTTAAAACCTCCACTTGTTTCTTGAGGAGTAGCATCGATTGCCTGCCATCCATCAAACTTCGACTCTAACAAATCAAGACGTTTCATCCAAGCATCATTCCACACATGAAAGTTCCTGAATAAAAAAAAATCATCTGGTAAAAGCAGTTTTTGTTAAGTTTTGTGCAAAGAAATTAAGTTTTGTGTTAAAGAACAAAGTATTACACAAAGATATTAAGTATTAAATGAATAGATTATACTCAATCATTTATTCATTTATCTAAAATATAATCTATACACAGGGTGTGACAGGAATTCACAAACTTTTTCTTTCTACTAACGTTATGAAATTTTAGAGCCAAAAAAAAATCATTTTTGAATAATATTTGTAAAAGAATAAATTGAGATCAATGACTTGCCTACATTAAGATTCAGTCAGACCTCTATTTTTTTAGGTCAAAAGCCTCTGGGCCAGAAATAGGCCATATTATCCTTTAAAAATTGTTGGTTCTTTTTGGCCCCATGGCTTGATATACTATCTTGTTGGAACACACAATTCTCATCTGTGAAGACTTTTTTTTAACATGGTACCACATGGTTTTTCAAAAGGCTGATATAAACCCTTCATTTTTTTTTCCCTTTAGTAAAGATGGGTGGACATTTTTTTACCATTTTAAGCAACAACACTTAGGATCATTATTGATTGAGCATGGTACACAGGTGCCATCTTTTGTATGCCATCTTTTGTATGCCATACTTTGTATGACACACAGGTGAAGCACTGTCACTTTTCTGAACAACACTCAGGCAGTTTTTTAAAAAGGGATTCTTCTCAACATGCTTCTTAAGTCACGGGAATCGGTATCTTTCATGACAGTCTAGATGTTGAGCATTTCTCTTGCAAGTAAACCCATCTGGATCAAATTTTACACTCCAGTTCTTTTTAGGGTTAGGGTTAGGGTAAGTTAAGTTCTAATTGCTTCAATTTTTAAACTTTTTAAACCCAAACTATTTTTGAACATTTTATTGTCAAAACATTGTAAGGCATTATGAAAACACAAAACACACAAAACTTCCAATCTTTTTAAGTCATACAACTGTTGTACCCTGTTGTACCCTGAAGTTCCATCAGCTCTTACATAATATTTACATAAATATTAAAATTTATTTTAATTTTGTTTTCTGAGTTCTGTTATCATCTAATATTATATTTAACTACTACAATTGTTTAAATTTTTTTTTAAAGAAAAACTTTTTAAAAAATTTTGTAAATGATTTTTAAGTATTTCATAAGTTGCATTCTAAATATAAATTTCTAAGTTCTATTTGAGATATTTTTCTCACCATATTGAGTCTCCTGATTCTTTTGCGCCATTTTCATCATAATAAACATCATGACAGCAATCTCCATTAGAATCATGTGCAGAAGAAAAATTTGTCACTGAGCGACAAGGGATCCCAAGGGTACGCAAGACTAAACAAAAAAACATTAAGGTTAAACACAAACGCAGCTCAATAGTTGATACCAGAGGAAGTTCTAGAAAGTGTTTATTTTTATATGAGCAATATTTAAAGTTAAAAAAAGCTTTACTATTAATATTTTAAATATGTTTCCAGTTCCAAATACCAAAAAAGATGATGGCACTTGGAATTGGAAACTAGAGAACCCAAGACTATGTGTGAAAACAAAGAAGTAAAAGATATGGCGTATTGAAAGATAATAAAAATTTGTTTTTCATTTTTAAAATTTTTTTTTCTTTTGTGTATACTTGTTTAAATCATGAAATTAACTTAAAAAAATTTTATTTCATATTTAAGTTGGAATAGAAAAGCTTACTTGTTGTAACTAATCCACTGAATACCCAACACTGACCATATTTAACAGGTTCGCTCTTTTTTAAGTATTTTCTAAAAATAGCTGGTGAACCATTCCAATGTGATGGAGCAGTTCCATCTTCATAATTACCAGACCAGCTCCCAACCAAAATGCCATTTTCATCATTACTGTTCACCTGAATATGAAACAAATCATTCGTAAAACAATCTTCTCTAGGTAAAATTTGAATTTCTGCTTTCCAGAAATATCCTAACTGAAACAATTTTTTCCCAAATTTTCAGAAATAAAAAAAAATTCATTTTTTTGAAAAAAAAATCTCTAAAATTATTAATTATCAATAAATTACTAATAATTGTAAAAATTTATTAAAGAAACATTTGTCAAAAACTGATAAAAATATATCTTTACCAATGAAGAAACCCATCTAGATACTCCAACAGCATTTCGATCTTTTCCAGGTATTTTTTCCAAAAGAGAAAACGCAACATTAAAACTTACTTCTTCGAACTAAAAAAAAAAAAAAAAAAAAAAAATCTTTTTAATTAGTGATGGTGCTTGTTTTAAAATATTGAAAAAAAATTTGTAAACTAAAAAATTATCATTGAATAATTTACATACTTTATCTACATATTTTTACTATGAGGTATATTTTTTCCGCATCAACAGAGTGCTTAAATAAAAGTTAAACTTGCATTTTTTTGTGTTTTATTTTCTTATGCAAGTTTTCATATTTAGATACATGAAGCCACTCTTTACAAAAAACAATAAACAGTTGAAAAGTTAAACAGGAATATGTTTGACTTTGTATGAGCAGCATAAGTTAGAGTTTTAATGGATGCTTGAGATGCATATTTAATAATTCAGAATAAAAAAATAAAACAGAAGTTCACTTAAGAAACAAACAAAAGCTGCTTTTAATATCCTGGTATATTCAGAATGAATTTCTATTCAGTATTTAACTAATGTTTCATTGCAACTTAATATTTCATTATTCATATTGTTTTATTATTTATCAATGAATTCAAACCATTTTTTTTGTTTCACTGAAATAAATAATGATAGTTATGATTATCTCTTTTAAAAATAACTTGCATCTTCTTCTTGCATCATGAACAAAAAACAAACTTCTCTTCTTCTTGCATCATGAGCATCATGATGAACATCTCTTCTTTTTGCGTCATGAGCATCATGTCAAAGACAAAAGTATTTTGGTTTGGTTTTATATTCAATTTTGCACAAATGTATTACATTTTTATAAGAATTTTTTAAAAAAGTTTCACAAGAAACATGTTGTTTGGATTTCGACAAAAAATTTATTAAAAAAAAGATTTTTAAGGTCTGATATTAGTTCTATGTTGATGTTCTTTAATTGTTTCTCAAGAATATTTTGTGAAAAAAAAAAATCTTGTGAAGAAAAAAAAAAAAACTTAAAAAAAAACATTACTTGTTTAACAAACAGCAGCAACCAGGAAGAGGGGCTAAAAAAAGAGGGGAGGGGGAAGTGGGGATATAATAACCAATAATGTTTGCATCAATTTTATTGACACACTTTGATAATAACAATAGAAAATGACTTATAAAATCTTTGCTCTTGGATCATATAATTAATTAATTTTGTCACATCCCATACTTTAATTGAAAAGGAAAGCTCTGACTGATTTCAATATCAATCTTTTTTTTAACTTAACTATGAGCAAGTGATCTCATAAAATCAAAATCTTCTCAAAAAATTAGATTATAAAATTTTGCGATTGGTCAAAATATTAAAAATCAACAAACATAAAAACGCATAAAACAAAAACCTTTCAAATAAAAAATTTTTAATTTTATTTTTTTAGATGTTTACAGCAGAAACATTGTTTAAATAAAAAACTGTTCAAACTTTGCGTCTCAATATCAAAAAAAAAACTACTTTAAAAATTTTGGACCTGTCCAAAATACCACTTTTTCTCCACCGGAGAATTCCAGCTTCCTTGGTAAATAATTCCAAACTGTCGCATTATGTATTCAGTTCTCTTTTCTTCAGAGTCCATGAAAACTTCATCCTCTAAAAAAAAATATTATTTAACTAGAGATTAAAAATCTTGGATTTTAAATGAAAAATGTGTTAACAAAGATAAAACATCGATGAAGATTACAAAACTTTACCTTCATTCCATGGGTTGAATAAAATGTAAACTTTTTCAGTTGGGTATTTAAAACTATCGCTTTCTCCTTCAATTACCACATTGTACGCTCCCACCAGAGCATTCGGTGGAATGAAAACTGTAACAAGTACACACTTAGGATCATCATAATCCTTAATGATATAAAACCATTTTTTATCTTCGATAGCTTTGTTCAAATCTTTTGGCAATACTTCTTTTACATTTATTTTTGTTCCATTGACCTCACGAGGATTATCACTTGTTGACAAAGAAAAGTAAAAAGCATCTTTGTCTGCTTCATAATTACGAGCCAGTTGGACAAGAACATCAAATGATAGTCCTCTTCGAACTATTAATGGTTTTGAATGGTCTAGGTCCAAATTTTTGTAGAACTTGTGAGTTCGATGTTCTATTAAAGTGTCCTTACTAATCTTTGGGATCACTCCAACTATAGGGATTTCTAGAAATAAAAGCTTTTTTCTCAAAAAATACATCACCCTTGGTATTATCTTTAATAAGTTGCTAAACATAATATGATAGAATTCCTTTATACAAATTTTAGTATCGAATTTGAAATCATCATAATTTTACCTTCTGTCTCCAGTTCAACACGTAAAACATCATAAGAACGATTCTTATAAAGCCAATTATTAAACAAAAATTTATGGGTTTTATCATCATCAATTATCTCAACCTTAAAGATAAAAATATTAAACAATATATTAATATTTATAATAAGAAAAAAAACATTTGGGAATTTGTAAATACTAACATTTATTTTAAATAACCATTAAAAACAGCTACTTACCTTTACCAAATACCAAGAAGGGGAAAAACCTGTGTTATCATGCCCAATATCAATTTTCCATAAGTAACCAACATTTTTTGTTTTTATTTCAAATACATCTGCTTGTCTACCAAAAAAAAAAGAAAAGTTTGCTGAAAAAACTTTCTAGACTGACCAAGCAACAACAACTACCTCTGATAAATTACTTATTACTTATTTTATATATGCCACAATAATTGGGTGCAGCATAAGTAACTATATGATACAGAAAAATATTAATTACTCAATTGAGAAAATATAATTTTTTTCACATTTCCAAGTTTATTACTTGGAAGATATAAAAAATGGAACACTACACAACTGCGCAAACAACTAGATTATTTTTCTGTTCCTTAAAAATAATCATTCAATAACTAATGATACTAAAAATAATCATTCAATAACTATTCCATTTGCTCCAACCATTTGTTCACTGGCAAATATATTTGCTGAATTTGGAACTGTTGGAAATTTAAGATGTGCAGGTAGACCTCAATCTAGTAGATTGGTTAAAAATATTGATGTTGTAAGACAGAGCATTGCAAAAATCCTTGGGACATCAATTAGAAGACAATCTGCTCACTTGCTCAAATTCTTTAACAAATTTTGAGAGAGGATTTGCAACTCTTTCTGTACAAAGTTCTGATAGTTCAGAAACTGAACCCTGGGAATCTCACATTGCATTTGGAATACAGTAGAACAATTTTGAATCTAATTGAACACAATGAAATTTTTTTGGCAAACTTAATGACAGCCAATTAAGCACATTTTCACTTAAGAAGTTTTGTAAATAGACAAGATTACAGATTTTGGAGTAAATCTTAAGCATATTCATCAAAGACAATTACATCCCATTAATGTTGCTTTTTAGTGTGGCATTACTGGCAAAAAGATTTATGGTCTTTTTTTTTTCTAAAAATGGATGAGGTCAAACTGTAACTGGAAATTTTTATATGGTAATGATCCAAAAAAATTTATTTATGCCACTAAAAATCAATATATGATTTCACCAAGGTGTAACAACCCATGGAAAAATGGAGTTAATAAAACTACAAATTCCACACTGGATAAGGTCCAAATATAAGAATTTGAGATAGCAACAATGATCGTTTAACTTGGAGGAAAATATTCATGAAGAAATTGATACCACAAGAAACACTTCACAAAGTTATGAAAAAGCCCACAAAAATATTTGCATTTAAAATAATGTTTCTCATTTAATTGATAATGTTTTTTGTATATAGTAAAAAATTGCATAAAACAAACTCTTTTTTTAAATTTAAATTCTGTGTTTTTTTTTCATTCCATTCCATACTCATTTACAAAACAAGCCATTTAGTTTCTTTTGCTGCACCTTCTACACACACACACACACACACAACATTATTTGCATATACTAATTTTAGGATTTTACAAACTTATTTTCAAACTTAAAAAAAAAATTATTTTAAGGTTAGTAGATATACACCAACTTACTCCCCAAAATGACCACTTTGAAAGGGAAACTTCCCACTAACAGGCTTTTCTAAAAATATCAATTCAGAAGCACAAATATCACCATAAAGTATTATTGAAACCTTTGCCCCTGTTCCAGAAAATATTTTGTTTCCTGTGTGACATCGGATAATGTATTTTTTCTGCACAACTAAAATACAAGTACTAATAGATTAGATGAATAGTGTAAGCAATAATAACCCACTTACATTATTAAAATCTGTAACATTATTAAGTTAAATTCTGATTTTATCTATTTCAATTTTTTCAAAAATTGAAATAGATAAAACCAGACTTTGGCAAAACATTTCATCTGTTGTTGACCTTTTCACCATTTTAAATTTAAAAGATGAAAAGGTCAAAAAAACTTTTCCAAAAATTTGTACCCTGCAACATTAGCCATTAAAGAAATGTCATTAAATTATACAACACTAAAGTTAGTTAAGTATAACAAAAGTTTAAAAATTTCTTTTAAAGGAGTCCAAAGATTAAAATATTTATTTAATTTGATGAGAAAAGATGATATTTTGATAGAAAATAAAATTTTTGCCAAAAGCTTTTGCAGTTTGAATGATGTTCAAAATGCAAAAAGTATAAAAAGCCAAAAAAATTCTTAGGAAAAAACATTTTCTATGTTTAACTCACATTTCTTCAAAAGGTTTCAATTGTTTATAACTGTAAAGAATTTACCATTTAAAAGTACAAACAACACATTAATTTTAAACATTGATTTATTGAGCCCAGTTTACATTTAAAGGTATGATGATGTGAAAAGTATGATGGTATATTCAAAAGTATGTTAAGCCTGGTTGATTATTGTTTTATAAATTTAAAGTGTATGTAATTCTGAAATATATTTAATAAAAAGTTGTGTTTTCCAACATTTTTTTTTGTTTGTTTGTTTTTTGTTTAAATTAGAAGCAATTGCTGGTAAAAAAGAAAGAAAGAAAAAAAAAAAAGAAAAATAAATAAATCACAAAAAATTGATTCCAAATTTAAATTGACATTTTGAAACTTAAAAGATTTTTTTTTAATTTACTGAGGATTTTAATTCACTGTTTTCTTATGGAAACTTTATCTTTGAAGCTGATTTTGTTTAGTCATGCAGAGCAGAACTTCAAAGGCTAGAGGGTGTCCTTAGGTGACAGTGGTTCATTAAAAAGGACAGGAAAAAAAGCCAAAGCATAAATATAATTTTATGCACTAACAAACTTGTGATTTTATACTTTCATAGTTTTTAATGAAACTTTGTCACTTATAGACATTCTGAAGAGTTTTTACAACATTTTAAAATATTTGATGCAGTGGGAGGAAAAACAAACCAATTTGACCAATATTGTGGGTAGTTTTCACATTAAATTTACTCAGGGTAACAGAGAAGAGAGAGGATTTTGATGCTATCCAACTCAAAGCTTAGGCAGATGAAGAACAACGCTTCTTCAAAATTTGTCTAACAATATTACCAAAAAAACATTACTTAGCTTTGAAAGGGTTTTAATTGAGAAAAAGATAGAAGAAATGGGAAAGTTTGATGAGTTTAAACCCCCCTCCAAAAAAAAAAATTTTTTTTTCATACTAAAGGGGAAGAATGAGAAATTTACAAGAGTAAGACGTCTTGTAGCGGTATACTGTGTACCAAAAGTAAAAGAAACTCATGAAAATATGAACATTTAGTCTCACAAAGCTTAACAGTGTACCCTTTAAATTTGTAGAGAGGGTTTTTTACATATTAAAAAACCTTCATCGAGTAAATCAAAATGCACTTTAATGAACGAGAAGTAATTACGATTTTATGGTAAATAGTTTTTAACGTCCAGATTCATCTATTTGATTTTTAATCTGTGGGAATTGGCATTTTTTATTTTTTAATCCTTTTTAATGCTAAAGTCCACTGTGAGGTGTTTTTATATAAATAAAATTATACACTGAGAAAATGCTTTCCGCCGTTTTTATTTCAGATACGGAGAGAGAGGTAGAATTCTGAATTTCACGATTCATTCACATTTGCGCAACGGCTAAAAACGTCTGCAACGCTAATAAAATATTTCATTGCAATACGTTTTAATGCAGTATAAATGTGTTTGGAAATGATCATTTAAAGTTGTCAATGCAGTTTGAGCATTCTAAATGTAGGTCATGGTTAAACATTTTGTAAATCTTTGTAAATGTGGGCTGAATAAATCTATGGCGGTTGTACAAAATATTTACAAAAAAAACTAAAAATTATTGTGACCTTCTTCATCTTCTGAAAGCACTTCAAAGGTTATGGACGAATCTTCTAAACAAGAAAAAATGCAACTTATTTTAAGTTTAAATGTAAATTTAACCAAGCTATGCACACACTCACAAATACACGCACTCAGTTCATTTTTTTACAGGTCATTGCGTGTTTATATTTACTGATAAACGAAAAAGAACCTGATGGCTTGGTTGCAATTGAATTGGCGCTGAAAAAAATAAAAAATAGCAATTACGATAAAAAAAAAATTCTATACCTTGTTAACATGTTAAAACTTGTAGTCGTAGAAATTAAAGACAAGAATGATTTTAGAAAAAACCCATTTACCTAGACGTCATCATCGCTGTCCAAATAGGAGCTCTTTGAGTCTGTAATTTGTAAGTTTTTTATGAAGATTTTTATGAAACAGTAAAAAAAAAAAAAAAAAAAGCAACATAAAAAAATTTATATAAGCAATTTTTTTTTACTTCGTCAATCCTTTTTTTTTTTTTTGGTTTTAAACAAAAAAAATTTTCTACTACTTACAAGAAGATTGCTCGCTCACAAATCTTGATGATGATCTACTGACCACAACGCTTGATGAAGATTTAACAGAACGTGATTCTTTAAATTCTGATCCGGAATAAAAATCTCTACTTTCGAATTTTTTCAAGCTTGAATGCGCGTCTTCACTAGCGGACAATCTGTACTGAGATTCACTTGCGCTGTTTGAGTGTGTTGCCGTGGAAACGTGATAATTTTCAATATTCTTCGAGGAGCTTAAATAGTATATTCCCGTATGGGATTGTCGTCGCACTGCCAAAACCTTTTGTTGATATTGAGCTTTGTTTACACTAGGTAGAATTTTCCAGCCAACGATTACAGTTTTAATTTTATTTTCTTCCTCTTCTTCGTCAGAGTAGCTTCGTTCTTCGTCAGAATAGCTTCGTTCTTCGTCAGAATAGTTTTGTTTTTTTTGAGAGACTATATTTAAGAAAAGAATTCCTTAGGCAAAACTTTTAGCAATTCAAACTATAAAATGCGTTTAATAGAAAAATAGAATAATTTTTTATTGAGAGTTTGTTGGAAACATCGAAAAACTTTTTTTAAAAGGACATCGACTGATTTTGATTGGCTCATTTTCTAAGTTCTTCTTTTTTTTTAAAAAAACAAAACTTTTTTTGGTGGAAGAGCCGCTTAACTCAACAGAAAAATATCACGAAGCAAATTTTTAAGAAAACGGTTAATTATTTATGCTCACTTTTATATTTAATGACTTTCTTGCTTGGGTTGCTATTAGTGATGTACGGATGAAAGAAAACCTTGACCGGACAATTTCCTGTAAAATAAAATCTTGACTAGTAATAAAAATGAAGCAGAAGAAAAGCAGTTAATATTCAAATCTCAATTCAAAAAGAAACTAAACTTATAAAGGAGTTCATTTTTTAAACTTTAAAGCTACCATCTTTAAAGCTACCATCCTTTACGCACAATAAACTGGTTTACCTGGTCTGACCGTTTTTATGTCCTGATACGAGCCGATACTGATAACCCCTAAATACAATAGTAAATAATCAGATAAAATAACTTGATGCAAAACACTTGAAACTTAAATTTTAGATTTGTTCCGACTGAATAATTTTTATCAAGGGGCTGGTAATAAATTTGTATAGATTAAGCACCTGGCTGTAACTTATCATGTTAAGAAATGCGAGTTTCTATTATGAAAGTGAGAAATACCCGGCATGACGGAATTAAAATTCTAAATACATTAAAATAGTTCAATTAATCTTGAGTCCAAAACAAGTCAAGGACGAGTTACATAATTTGATAAATTATATGGCAGTTTAACGTTTAAATGTTGGAAGGGTATTTCTCAGAAACTTCTGAATTATAAAACTCGAGGCACCAAACATTCGATTACATACCTGACGCTTTGCAGGTCTTTCTCACCACACGAACTAAATAATATAAAAAAAAGTGGTAATATATGTTTAAACCGCTGGTCGTGCAAGGTACATGAGCAAGACTTTTGATTTATTTGATTGTAATCAAAATTTATTTTAATTCAATTTTAACATACCTATCCTTACAGTTTTAGGCGACAAAGGGTGTTTTAGATATCCCTGTTGTGTTATTCGAACTCTACAGCGACCTTGAGTGTAATTGGGGTAACTTGATTGAGAATGGTGCTGGTGGGAGTGAAAATTTTCTCTTGTTTTATCTCTCAAAGCAGTTTTATCAAATTTTGAGATGCTTGTTGATATCCTTATGGTAAATCGATCGGAATGCGAACGAGTTGAATAATGTGTTTTATTCTGTGGTTGATTATTGGCGTACTTCGTTTTCTCTTCTTTTTCTAATTTATGAACTACACAAATAAAAATAAAATAAAAAAAATATGAATAAAAAAAAAACCTTTTAAAAATTATTCCATTAACACAACAAGCCATTATCATTCCCCAAGTTCCTTGAAACAACTTTTTAAACTCTTTATAAAGTAATTGATATTAAGTAAACTTATGCTTATAAATATCTTTATCATATTTCTAAAATTTAATTTTAGAAAATGTGATGTAGATTTTAACAATTTTTGTTGAATGGCTAAAATCAGTATAAAAAAATCCACTTTTTATAAACAACAATTTTTTTTATAAAAAGTTGTTGTTTATAAAAAGTGGATTTTTTTATACTGATTTTAGCCATTCAACATCCATTCTCCTATCAACATGCTTTATACATACCGATCTATTTGAAATGTGTCAGTTACACATACCGATCTATTTGAAATGTGAGTGACGCTGTCAGGAAAAAGAGCGTTGTTTGATGAGGCTGTCAGAAACGAATGGAATTTAACATTTTGTTTTTATCAAGATTTTCTTTAGCAAATTTGGCAAGTTGTCAGGGGTGAATTGAGCTTTTTTAGGACTTCAAACAGATTGGTTTAATTTTAGAAGCGTCAGAAGTTAAATTAAATAGATTAATGTGTAGATAATATTATTATTATTACACAGTTAATATATTGAGTGAGAGGTGGGTGAATTTGAAGGTTTTTCACGTAGAATTTAATAACAAATTACGGATATCTATGAAAAGAGAAACACACAAACACATGGAGAAACTCATACACGCAGACACTCGCACAAAATATTGATACTTTACCTTTTACAATAACGGTTGATGGAGTTTCGAAAGCGTCGTGATTAGCTTTAATGCGCCATTTTGTTGGCGTCACGATAGAATAAACAAGCATCTGGATAAAAAAAAATAAACAGAAGAATAACAAGTTTCAAAAGATTCTTCTTTTTTTCGTCGATTTTACAATTTTTTGACATTTACCGATGTGTTCCTATATTTTGTTTCTCAGAAAAACACATTGAAACATTTTTCTACTTAAAGTTTTTCTGGGTCCTCATCGCATCATTAGATTCCATGCCTTCTTTTTTATTAACAGCAATCTTTTTTATTCGCAAAGCTTTGCGATTAATTTTTTTTTACTATTTAAAAATCGAAGAGTTTTCTTAAGTAATTCGTTTGATCAATGTGTTTTTTAAAGTTCTTACTTGACTCCTCACCTGATGTTAAAAATCTTTATTCTCAAATCATCTGTCATCTGAAAGTTCACGGAAGATCTTTTGTGATTTTCTTTATAAAATATTCATTTTTTGGAAAGTCGTTGGATTTCGTCAACGAATTTCAAGTTAATTATTCATACTGCGTCCATTTACAAAAAATTGTGGAACAAGCATTTGGCACTTCAACCGCAGTAAAATTGCTGATAAATGATTTATTTTTTTGAAAAACATTGAATAGCAGTATTTTCTTTTTTTAAGAGCCGAAAATTTTTCAACTTTTAATGACTTATCGTGTAGAAAAACGCTCCAAAGTTACTCCTTCATCTTCAGCAAATATTTTTTATAACTGCGTTATATTACCTGCATCAAATGTTTGTTTTGTCTACGTTTATCAGCAAATCAAGTTTCACGTTAAGACTGAAACGATCGCCCTTGTGCGAGATACCTTACTTAGTTTTCTTATTTTGTCATCGATGTTGAAATGGAGAAAGGGGTTAGGGAGACACATGTTATTCCTTCCTCCATTTCACTTTTTGTGTTCAATTATTTGAAAACTGCAAATTTACCGATTGTAACGATGAGAAAGCCTTCTTATAACGATTGGAAACTTGAGAATTTTTCTTAGAATAGTCCATGATAACCGTTACGTATATCTTATTAATGTATATCAGTAAGTGTAAACCGAACTTTAAGTAGGTTAGCAGATATTACAATCTTTCGTATTCTTGCTCGCAAAAGAATTTTATAAAAGAAAGACGAATTTAAAGAATAGAGAATGATTATTTTTGTAATAAGAATTTATCTGTCAGATTTATTTAGAGAACCCCTGAGAAGAGTTTCATAAGAGAATCAATTTTTTTGGCACGTTCTTTCTTCAGCAGATTTTCATTCCCATTTTTTAAATTTCTCATCTTAACCATTTTAACATTTATTAGTCAGAAAACTATCATTTTTTAAACAATTACCTAAACGAATTCTGGGCCAGTCCTTAATTCAATTTTTACAATGCACCCCATCATTTTCTCTAAAAGTTTTTCGCAAAATCCTTTCAAAAAATAAAGTTTAGCTGTATTCGAATTACGACCGGTGACAAAAAAGCACACTACAATTTCGTTGAGCCGTCGTTTGATTATAACATCACTCGTTATGCGTTCGTAAAATGTTCCTTCGATAAAGTTGCGAATCATAATATCGTCGGCAAAACGTTCGGCTGCCCAATAACTCCCTTTCAAACCTCCTATGACGTAACAAAAAAGTAAATATTGGTAAAAAGAAAAAGAAATTAATTTAAAAATTTTTAAGCTAAAATAACATAATAATAATAAAAAGAAAAAGCAAGGAAATTTTTAATTAACTGCTTTTAATTTTTTTTTTTTATATAAACTTACTTCTTCGGCCTAAAAGTTATCCGTAGAGAACACTCCTAAGATTTTTTTTTGTATAAACTTACTTCTTCGCCCTAAAAGTTATCCGTAGAGAACACTCCTAAGATTTTTTTTTATATAAACTTACTTCTTCGGCCTAAAAGTTATCCGTAGAGAACACTCCTAAGATTTTTTTTTGTATAAACTTACTTCTTCGGCCTAAAAGTTATCCGTAGAGAACACTCCTAAGATTTTTTTTTTTTGAAACAAACATCCAATTTATCACAAAAAGTAAGAACTACCTGTATGAACGGAGTCCCAACTTTTTACAACACCAATTCTATGCGGTGGAACTACGTATCGCTTCATCTTTGTACCTTTCGTTGATTGGTCAGGTAGTTTTGTTTTAGGTCTTTGCATAATGTTCCGTACAGAACAAGTGCAACCAAAAGATTTTAACGAAAAATCATTTTTAAATTTCCCTATTGAAGCCTTCAACATCTAAAATTACAAAGAACTAAAAATACGCGAAAAGAAGATCACAAAATAAAATACAAAGAAGGTCATAAATTAAGAGTCAAAGAAGATCACAAATTAAAACTCAAAGAAGATCATAAATTAAGACCCAAAGAAGATCACAATTTAAAACTCAAAAATGATCATAAATCAAGACATAAAGAAGATTATAAATTAAGACACAAAGAAGATTATAAATTAAGACACAAAGAAGATTATAAATTAAGACATAAAGAAGATTATAAATTAAGACACAAAGAAGATTATAAATTAAAAAGCACGAAAATGAAGATAATTTTAAACTCAATTGTAAAATTTTCACTTAAAAAAAAATCAATTTTCCATTAACCAATAAAAAAGTGGACTTTTTTTATGTAAATTTCACATTAATTCCTCCTCAGTTTATCAAAAAATTTCTAAGTATATTTAAAAAAATTATGGAGCCATTATGGAGTCATGCAGATTAAAAAAAAAAAAACCAATCAATAAAAACACAGCATCAAAATTAAAAAAAAAAATTAAGTAAAAATCAGGTTGACAAAATAACAAGTCGATAAAAAACCAAAATTTATAAAATGCTTAACAAATTTACATCTCTAACTAAATCAATTTTTATCTACAATTTTAATTCAGTTTACATTAAGAACTCAAACTCAATAAATTGTTGTATTATTTAACACCAGGAAATTTTACAAGATTGAAAAAAAAAAAAAAAAAAAAGGTAAGAATTCAACTTTGTAAAAATGTATTTAGAAAAAAAACAAAAAAAAAAATGAGTTTCACAAAGCATCACAAAATGGGAAATCTGAATAAATCAATAAACTTAACGAAACTTTAATTTTAAAAGATATCGAATCCTATTTTGACTTTCCTTGTATATAAGGTATTCGCTCTGGTGAAACGAACTGTTTTTTGCATCAGTAGCAATTGGCTTCCCTTGCGGGACTATCACATTGTTGCCATCAATAGTTATTTTCGTTTCCTGACTGGAGTCTAAAGTTGTTCAAAAATTTTTTGTAAACAATGAGATCAAACACAGAACAGCGCACAAATCCAACCACACAACTAAAAATTAGATGAAAGCTCCTTTGAAACATCAAAACAGATTTTACCTGGTTCTTGCCTTCCTTTTGCTAAAACAGAATCATACCCATTCGGTGGTGCAGTCAAAGAGCTATTATCTTGAGTAATGATATGTTGTTTTCCAAGGGCAACTTCATTTAAAAACATTATACCCGTACCATCTTGTGAACAACCAACTTAAAAACAAAAATCTGTCATAATCAAAAGAGTAAATGATGATCAAGCAAAGTTTTTGCTTTTGATACAGTATATAAAATGCTTTTTATTAACTCTTGAAAAAAAAAACAAAAAACAAAAAAAACAACTGATAAATAGAACAGCTAAAAGTTCGGAAGCCACTATGAGGAAAAAATAAAAAAAAAAATAAAAAAATGACACATCGAATCTTTCTGATAATAAAATCTTAATAGCTAGTAATAAGCTATTATAAACTACCATTCATCATCAACTACCTTAAAAATCAATTAACTAAACAATTACTTTAAAAGGCAATTTATAATTGTTGTGGTTTATATTTAGAAGCTCTTGTAAAAAGTCTTCAGAAAAAAACCACTGCACATTGGTTTACTGGAGGATAATTTTAAATATTGGTTTAAAAAATTTACAACATAAAAACTTAAAACTTGCTAAAATTTAATAAAACTTAATAACTCTTGCTTATAAAAACTTAATAAAACTACTAAACCTTCAAATACCATAAGCTGCAGACTTGGCATTCTCAGAAGCAAAATATATTCCACGACCTACTCGACCACCTGAATGAGGCATAATACGGAGACCACTCTTTAAAATGGCAACTACTACAGCTACGTTTGTTCCGTGCCACAATAGTTTCCGGTTTTTTATATCATTATGTTGAGAAAATCTTTGATCCTGTAGCAAGTTACAATAGATAATATTATCAAATTATATTAAAATGAATTAAAAAATAAAAATTCACCAGGAAACAATACCATAAAACAATTTCATCAAAATAATAACTTGATTGATAACCACTGACCTCACCCATTCGATCAACTTCCCAAACATCAAGAAGCTCTAAATTTCCAAAATCAGATTTTGTTTGCTCAACATATGTTTTAATGATCTAAAAGTACCATTTTGTAGATAATATATTTAAAAATTAAAATCAACTTTTTAAAATATATTTTTAACTTCAAATCTCAAGTAAGATGAGTATGAGAAATTTTCTTATCTATTAATTATAGAATTATAAAGATGAATAAGTTAAGTAAAATGAATACAGTAAAAAATTTACCTTAAAAATATCTGATTTGCTATCAATATGTCTCAAGTCGCACTTGAGGAGACCATATTTGATATCTAAGGGATGGTCAACTTCAGTCTATGAAATTTAAAGTGAAATTTCTTTAGTTTAAATGCCGCTGTAAATGAAAGCTTTTGTTTTGAAATTTTATTCCTTAAATTTTTAACAAATTATATTTAAAAAAAAATAAGTCTTAGGGAGAAACAAGAGTGAAGAAGCATTAAACTCAAACCTCCTCTTTCTTTACATCTACTTTCTGTATACTTTGAGCAATTTCAATATCACTGAGAACCTAAATATAAACAAAACTCATCATTAGTAATGAATATATGGAAAAAAAAGATTTGGTAGAGATTTTTGTATCACATTTTTCTTACCGTAAGCATGTCCATTTTCATTTGCAATGTCTCGCTGTCTGAAATTAGTGGAGGTCTTTGTCGTCCAAAATTATGTGGTATTAAAGTAAAAAAACGAGAAGCTAACTCTTGAAGTTTTGATGATCTGTTTGCTTTTATTTCTGCTTGAATTTCCTCAAGAACCTAAGAATAAAATTTTAATTTCAGTTTTAATTAAAAATTGAAAAAACTTTAATAGAACCTTCTGCTATCTTCATGCCTCAAAAATTTTGTAAGGTCATTTAGTTATTAAAATCAAAACCACAAAAAATTAATACTGTCTGACCTCAAAACCTTTTGCTATTTGAGCTTTGCTCAATTTTCCGAGAGGCATCTTTTTCACATCTACAAATTCATTTATTCACTTTATTATGCTGAATTGATTGAGAAAATACCAGGATAAAATGTTTAAGACATTTGTGCATTTTGGGTTATTTATCACCACTAAGGCTGATATGGCTTCTTCATTTGCTTTTAAAATAAAATCCAAGAAAGTTATAAAAAAAAGGATTCAAACCTATATTCAAGTTTGCCATGGCTTCCTTAAACATATCGTTATCAAATATGAGTTTAATTAAACTTTCAGTAGGTTTGTCCAATTTGCAAGGACGTGTCTTTGTTTGTATTTTGAGTGGAGAACCATCAACAGCATCAAGCTGGATAATATGAAATATTATACAATACAAAAAAAAATACACTGCAATAAAATGAACCAATAAAGCATCTAATAAAAACTTAACTGGCAATATCTTCAATGAATTACACAGGTTTAACACAATTTTTACTGAAATTGGGTTGATGATTTTAAAAATGGTAACTGTTTTTACCTATCAGTATTTATTCTATAGCATGTTGCCTATTTTCTATAGCATATCCGCTATTTTGAGATAGTAAGATTATCATATTGATTGGATAAATTTATGTTTGTGGGACTATCTGGAGTGACTATCATGTCTGGAGTATCTCTTTAAATAATCCAACAGTCACTTACAAGTAAAACGTCTGATTGGCCTTAATACCCCTTCTTAACCTTGATATCTTGATAAAAGTACTTGCCTCACTCATCACTCATACCACCAGGGTTACAACAAAAAGTTTTTACAAGACAAAAGTAACAGCTTAATTCTTTTTACAACTCAAGCATCTATATATTGTTAAATTAAAGAATGATAATTATCTGCATCTATATTCTTACGTTAAAGAATGATAATTATCTGCATCTATATTCTTACATTAAAGAATGATAATTATCTGCATCAGATAGAAGTTTCAAAATAATCACATACTGTATTCATTCATCTAATTTTGAAAAATCACATCCAGAGCGAATACACATTTACAGGATAAAATCTTGATATGATAGACAAAAAATGATGCCATTTCTGAAATCATCCTAAATTACCTTAAACCTCAAATTTAAAACAGCAGAAAAAAAAAAAAGTCAAACTTTTGTTGATCTGTTGACTTTTAATGTTCAAATCAACGAATTTGCTTACTTTTTCCTCAATACATTCTGACTCATCTTGTCCGTCCATTTCAAGAAGAGTGTACTTCCCTGCAGCAGGCTGGAAGTTTTCCCGATCTTCCCAATTGTTTTTTGTTTTTTCTTTAAATTTTTTTGCAAATTCTTTTATTGCGTGTTGTAGATCATTAAAAGGTCCTTTCATTGCATTTGCACCTACTTCACCCTAAAAGATGTTCATAAAATTGGCAAAAGAAATTGAACAAATTAAAGACTGTGTATAATCAAAATACGTAAATAGAGTCAATAACCTCAAAAAGTAAACAAACACTGGCCAATCAAAAATCAATAATTTTAAGAAAAAGAACTTACTACTCTGCCCCACCGGTTCCAAACAAAATAGGCTCCCCCATCAGAAATAAGCTGTATTACATAAAACTTGTTGTTGTTATGTCCAATGTTTGTCTGATTTAGCATACAGTCATAATCATCCACTACACTTGAGTTCGAGCGTGGACAAAACGAATCTACCTTAAAATATTAAATCCAATAGAATTATTTAAAACAAAAGTCCCATTAATAATTTAGCCAATCAAAAAGCATTATTCAAAAGCACACCCTAAACATTTTCTTTTTGTCTGCTTTCTCTTTCTCTGCAATTGCTTTAAGTTTATCTTTAATGCTGATTGGTTGATTAGCTTCAATTTCATCCTCTTCTTTTTTGACCTTTTTGCTCATATCTACTGATTGATTTTCATATTCTTCTAATCTAAGTGTAAGAAAATTGATGAAAAATGAAGAAGAAAATATTTTCTACTTGACTAAGATTAAAATTTGGTTGCCAATAACAACAAATAACTACAATACCTTTTTACAAGCTCTGCTTTTTTACCTTTGTCATCTAAATTCCTTTTTAAACATTCATCTTTTAGTTCTGCTACTTTTAAACTAGAGAAGGTTGTTTGTGAGGTGTCTTCTTTAGAACTTTTTTTTTGTTGCACTTTACGTTTAGGTGGCATATTTTTTAAATACTAGAAACAATATTAGTTTAAACAGTAGTTATTATAATTATATATTTCAAATCAAAGGCAAGAGAAACCAAATATTTAACTGGAATCATGTTTACCAATAAAAAATATGCTTAAAAAAAAATATGGATAAAAATACAAGCTCATTACACAAATAATTTTAAGTTAATTATAATGGACTTTCAGTAGACAATTTGAAAAATTAACAATAATATAGTTCTGTAAAAAAACTCAATTGTTAGCTTTTATTTAGAATCCCTAAACTTGAACTTTCTCATCTCATTTCCATTCAAAATGGGGAAACTTTTGACATTAACTTTTGACTATATCACTATTTTGCCATGAAAGCAAGTTATTTGAAAGTAACAATGGAAACCTAGGAATGCTAATAAAAAAAAAGTTAATATAATCAACTTAAAAAAATTTGTTCAAAGAAAACTTTTTTTAATAAAAGTAAAAATGTAAAAATATTCACTAAAAAAGTAAACTTTTATTCTTCCCTTTTTACGAAAAGCTTGTTTTCCTTTTTCAGAAAATGAACCTCTATATACACATCTATGTAAAGGTGAACATGGAAGGGGTTCATTAGAATATAAGAAACATGTGACAGCCGCTAAAGTGATTTCGATTATATCTCATTTGTTAATCTTCCAGGGGAATATTTCTGAACAAATAAGACATACTTTCGCCATTATGGATACGACGAACAGCTTCAGATAAAACAGAACTTATGTCAACTTGACGTATTTTGGGGCATTTTGTTACTATTTGATCTAAGGGCAAGGTGTTTGTAACAATAACCTGATAAAAAAAATAATAATAAAAATATTAATAAAAATAGTTTATAAATAAAAAAAAAATAGTACAAAAATTTTAAATGTAATTTAATTTACTTCTTCAATTTTGGAGTCCATTATGAGCTTTAGTGAATTTCCAGAAAAAAGACCATGAGTAGCAACAACATAAACGTTAAGTGCACCGCCATTCACAAGTATTAGTGCTGCATCAACAATCAAAGTAGCATCATCAACAATATCTTCCTAATAAACAAATTTTTTTGTCCAATTTCAGAACTCAATACAAAATTAAAATTAAAACTAAATTATGTTGTAGTTATATTATTGTTAAACTTTTGAACATTCATCGTAATGAAAATCACTTACAACTATAATTGCAATTTTATTACGAACATCACCAACAATGGTAAGAGGCTTCTTTACTTTTGTAGGTAACCCTTTGAAAATCAAATAACCAAAAAAATATAAGCAATATTTAAAAAGAATATATATATATATACATATAGTTATATATAGTATATATAGTCCCCATATAATTTATTAATTAAATCCAAATAAATTATTATTAAATCTTACCATGTTCAAGATTGAGAAGATATGTAGTACTAAACTCAGTTCCAAAGTTCTCATAATCACCTAAGACAACAAAATAGCTTTTAATAAATAAAACTTAAACTTTTTTGAAAGAACTTGCAAGTTTTTGCAAGAACTTGCAAGGAATTCCACTAACAACAAAATTTTCCCTCTTAATTTAAAAAAAAAACAAAAAAAAACAAAAAAAAACAAAAAAAAAAAACCTCTCTGTTTAAATCTAACATAATGCAACTCACCTGAGTGAACAGTGCACTCTGCTCCACTTTCAGAGGTAAATCTTCGCCTACGAAGAGCAGGTGGTGACTGTCTGCCATCACAAAAATCTGAATCTTCAGGAATATGCTCCCCGTGAAGGACAGCAATGTTCAGTTGTAGACGCTCAGCAAAAGCATTTGCTCTGAGGAAAGAATTATTTAATAGCAAAAGTGACTATATAAGCAAAAGAACTCTTCAAATTTTATCAAAAAAAATTTTATTAAAGACTGTGCTCAGGACTAAATCTTCTGACATGAAATACAAAAATGCATGTTGCTTCATAACAACACATTTTTGAAAATACAAACAAAAACAAAAGTATAAATATAACAAGTCACTGTTGAAATTATAATAATGCTCAAAAATATTGAAATTACATATGTAAAAAATTTACAAAATTCTAATGCTATGTTGCATACCATCATGATACATAACCTAAGAAATTAAAAAATAAATAATATGGGTACAATTTTACCTTGCAGCGCAACCTGGATGTCTAGCAACAACAACTGCTTCTTGATAGCCATGAATCTGAAGAAATATTAAAGCTAACACATCATCTAATGGAACTTTGTATTATTAGCAAATATTCATTTTGTTATACACCATTTTTATTATATTTATGAAAACAAACTCAAGATGATGGCTCAAATATATTTTATAAACAAGAACTTTTATTTAAAAATCTTTTTTTGACAATTTTTTAAAATAAGCTTACAGTCCTTAAAAAAAGCCAATGAAAAGTAAATCTGTCAACTGTCAATTAAATTATTCATGCAAGAAAACTCAGTTTTCTTGCATGAATAATTGGCAATTAGAGAATAATTTAATTGGCAGAAGAGATTTCAAAATAACATCCAGAAGTACCCTTTCTTGAATGTATTGGATTAAAAATGGAGAGGCACGCAGGTTATCAACTGGACAGTCATAAAAACCTTGCACTTCTTTTGAATGCAGATCCAAGGTTAACATATGATCCATACCTATGAACGTCAAACATCAGTAAATTAATTTCATATTGTTTATATGAAACAAACCAAATTGCACCTATATTAAGCTGTTGCGCTCAACATAAAGGTTAACATATGATCACTACCTAGGAACAAACATCAAACATCAATAAACTAATTTCATACAGTTTATATGAAGCAAACCGAACTGCACCTATATTAAGTTTTGTTGCGCTCAACATTAAGATTATGCACAAAGGACATTGACATGTCTAACTCAAGTAGTAAAAAAATCAAAACAAGAAATTTCTTCAGTTTTATATCTAGTACATTTAGAAATCAAAAGAAAAAATTAAAATTTTCTTAAATCACAAGAAGTTGCAAACAAACAAAAATATTGAAAATAGAAATTACAATTTTTTTTAGCATAAACTTACTATCATAAACATTGCTTTTTATTTTTGTAAATTTAGGCTGAAATTTTATTTAAGGCTGTAATTTAAATTTAAACAAAGATGGTTAACAGTTTATTAATTTATGTTATGTTTGAAAGTAATTCGTTATTTAAAATAAACCCTTTTTTACAAACATATAAACACAACATATACCCTTATGAGTTAATTGAAGCTTTTTTGTAAGCTTGCTAAGTACACCAACATTTAAATTGAATTAAATATTTCATTTTATGACATTAAAGATCAAATACTAAGCCGTGTGATCAACAATATCTAAAAAGTAAAAAAAGCTTCTAGAAGATGACTTTGCATTGTTATTCACTAAAATTCATTATATTATTTCATCAGTAACTTGATGCAATGATGTTATTGATAATTGCATCATAAAATCAAAAAGAATCATGATTAAAATTTTAGAAATTTGAATATTTCCTTGGTCATACTTACCAGCTCTGCAAAGTAACTGAGCAAAAAGTTTTGCAGGTATAGCTCCTCTGTTTCGCATCTTACTCTGTTTTGAATACGGAAGGTATGGTACAACAGCTACAAGATAAAAATTATGGTGTAACGGCTATAACATAAGAGATATGGTATGTAGAATAAAGATTCTTTCTTCTGATTTCAAAAAAGATATGAATACAGTTGCACCAAACATTTATAATCAATCAACTATATTGTATTTGTGCCGAGAAAATACAAACTCATTAATGAGATACTTATTTTAAAAAAACATTCCAAAATGTTTTACATTTTAATAAATATGTATGTAAATATTTTAACAAATATGTATGTAATAAATGTTTTAGTGGTTTGATGAGTTAAGCAGCTAATAAAACTTCTTTTTGACATGAGTTTAAAATCAGTTTTAAATTCTGCAATTTAGAAAAATGCAGAAAAGACTAACACCAACTTTAAACTAACAGTCTAAGCATAATAATAACATAATGTAGGCTAAACATAACGATAATGGTAGGCTAAAATAAAATTACCAATAACTCTGCGACAACATGCTGTTTTTAATGCATAGCACATCATTAGCAATTCCATGATACAATCATTTGGTTCACTAAATGACAAAAAATACTTTTAAAATTGTATTTAAATGCAGGAAATTTACAAATCTTCAAAATCTAAAATGTCAGCACATTAATCCCAACATAAAACTAGGCATTTTAAAACTTACTGAATGAATACAAAGGAAAACTGCAAGATAGTTAAAATTATCACCAATCAATTCATTTATTTTTCTGAACATCTGTAATTTCTTTTCACAAAATCATTGTCTCTTTTAATATTTTTTGTCTTTCTCATTCATCAAATTTAACTTAATCATACAAATGTTTGTATTATAATAAAATACATTTATCTATATACAAGCATATATACAAACATATAGATAGACATGTTTCTGTTAATTTAATTCAAATTACAAATTATCTATGTTAAAATGTAAATATTAACTAAAGAGATGTAGAATGGAATTTTACCCTTGCATCACTTGCATGACATACACATCTTTATTTCGAACAGACGAGGACACAGTTAACTTGGTTTCTAAAAACAAAGAAATATTTCAGAGGTTGAAAGGATTTCTCATTTATACATTAAGAAATTCTCAATTATACATTTTTATGTGTTAAATCACAAAGTGTCTTGTATAAACGAGACTGCTAGATATTATATATCATTAAATATGAAGGAACGCACTTTTACACTTTATATGGTTTCTAAAGACATCTAAAGTAATCACGGACAACACTTAGAAATTATTTTTGAATTTTTGCTTAAATCTCATACAACCCATGCTTGTATCTAGTTATTTCAATTTTTTCACTAAGGACAACTTGTAACTTTTTGTGGAATGGTTGATGAAAAAGCATTGATAAGTGTTTATCAACAATATTAATTGTTTAACAAATTTATCAAGCTTTTATCAATATGAAATAATATCTTTATCAATATGAAATATGAAATAAAAGTTAAAAAAATTAAAATTAGCTTTAGCTTTTATGAAAAATACAAGTTGAAAAATATATCAATTAATTTAAAAATTAGCATTGAACGAGTTTTTTGTGTTTGTCCCCTCCCTTTTTAAAACAACTTTATTGCATTAAAAAAAATTGTTTTTTTTTGTAATTTTTATAGTAGTCAAAAATAAAATATAAATAATATGCAAATATAAAATAGGAAGTAGATAAAGTTCTATGAGCTGTTTAATATAATTAATAAACAAGATATTTAAACAAAAATTAGGTGAAAAACAATTTTTTTACTTAATTGACGTACTTTTTCAGATAACAAGCACCAATCAATTTATGAGTTAACATTACATGAAAAATAGTTTTAAAAAAGACAAACCTTTGTTTGAAAAAGATCCACACTCCATCACTCCAAGTGCTATGTTCAGCCTCCTACCAAAATAGAGTCACGATGATATAAGCTTTCTTATAGTAATATTCACAATGATATAAAATTCTTATAGTATCTATATGTATACATCAGATAATATTATTCTTGTATGCTATTTCTTAATAGCAATTTTACAACCTGACTTATAAATAAAAATACTTACAATGTAAAGACACTTATATCCTATATTTGTATTTAGTCAAATTTCAAAAGATTTTCAGAGAAAATAAGATTAATGAATAAATCTTTTGAAAGTTTAGGTTGTGTGATCTTAGGCATTATATGATAATTTAGATCATGGAATTTAGACCTTGGGACAATGCAGATGATAAACTAACCCTGTTTCCCAGAAAACTTTGTTCTTAAAGCCCTGTTCTCATTGCAATTGGAAAATTGAAGATTTTATACGGAGAACAAATTTTCTGTCAGAACACTATGGATTTATATTTTAATAGTAATCTATATGCTTCATAGAAATATGCATACATTGAAAAGAAACCTATTGTATAACTTGATATGACAACAAAAGATAAATTTGGTGAATGAAGATGGAAAGTTACTCCCATCAACAATATCAAATACGTATATATAACTAATGGCATGTCACCAGGTACATTTGCTGTAAATAAAATGCATATATGTAAATAATGGCATGTCACCAGGTACATTTGCTGTAAATAAAATGCATATATGTAAATAATGGCATGTCACCAGGTACATTTGCTGTAATTAAAATACATATATGTTACTAATTGCATGCTACCAGGTACATTTGCTGTAAATAAAGTACATATATGTAACTAATGGCATGTCACCAGGCACATTTGCTATAAATAAAATACATATATGTAACTAATGGCATGTCACCAGGTACATTTTTTGTAAATAAAATACATATATGTAAATATAGCATGTCACCAAGCACATTTGCTTTAAATAAAATGCATATATGTAACTAATGGCATGTCACCAGGTACATTTGCTGTAAATAAAATACATACATGTAACTAATTGCATGCCACCAGGTACATTTGCTTTAAATAAAGTACATATATGTAACTAATGGCATGTCACCAGGCACATTTGCTGTAAATAAAATACATATATGTAACTAATGGCATGTCACCAGGTACATTTTTTGTAAATAAAGTGCATATATGTAACTAATAACTTGTCACCAGGTACATTTGCAGTAAATAAAATACATATATATAACTAATGGTATGTCACCAGGTACATTTGCTCTTAATAAAGCTTAAAAAAATATTCACAAAACTTCTAATTAAAGAAATACTCACGCTGCAACGTTCTTTGCTAAGGGTAAATCTGAGCCCTTCAGAGAGAAAAATACTATGTTAGACTCTCCCATCCTGCTAGTTGCTCCTTGTGCCTTTCCAAAGTAGGAGGCTCTGGAGAAAATAGGTTGCCCGTATCGTCTTGCCGTTTTTGAACAGTGGTCGCAAATATTTTTACAACAATGAATACTATTTGTTAATATATAGGGTTTTACATAGAAAATTTCGTAATTCAGTTTACCGGCATCGTTCCTTCACTAAAATAATAATATGTTATGTTTTGGCATTAGCTGTGTAATGTAACTTCTGTTAAGATGAACTAAAATGTTTCGCGTTTTTAGTTTCATTATGCATTTATGAGAGATGATATTGAGGCGCCGGATGTTTGGGTGCAATTTTGAGAAAAGTTGTGTCAATTATTGCACTTTAGAAGTGTTAAAAAATTTCGGGTAACTTAGAAATCAGAGGTTAAGGGAAGAAGGGGGGGATATATGACAGAATATTAAGCCTTAAAACCTTTTAAAAAATATTTAAATACGCTTTAAGCCTAGTAATTAATGGCGGTTGTTAAGTCGTTATGATTTAGCTGCTAAATTAATACCATGAATGACTGAGATTTTGTAAGCAAAGCTAATTCTCGTAATAAACAGATAAGGAACAGAAGAAAATCACGGTAAAAAGAAGAGTTCTTAGGAACTTTTCAAGAATTCTTTAAAATTTCTTAAGATTTTTTGAATGTGGCATTATGCTTTGTGGTTTTCTCTTCTTTTTTTTTTTTTTTTTTTTACCGAAAATTTCCTCTGCTCCTATCTCGAGCTCCTAACTTAGTTTACTTGATATTTCTAAAAAGAGTTCGGAATTTGTTATCGTTTAACGAATAATTAGCGAGGTAAATGTTAATGAGTACCGAAAGTTCCACGGTTAGGGGAGGTGTGTGCTGCACAAAAGATGTGCGATAGACATAATTGAAGTTTAGGATTTCTAGAAAAGTAAAAACTTTCTCCATTATTGCTCTAATCATATTTAACTATAAAAAAAACCGCTAGATAAAAAAATACTATTAGTCAAAAACTACATTAAAGTCAATAGAAAACAGAGTTATTTGCTTAAAAGAAGCTCGCTTTCCCCTCTAAAAATATGAAAACACTCTCACAAAATAGATTCCTTAAAGCTAGTAAATCAAGGCGTCAGAAAATTTGATTATAATTTTAAAAGGTATGCTCATGCAAGGAAGCATTGTTGTGCTGTAAAGCAATTTCCTGCAGTTGTTTTAGGTAAATCTCGATCTTTGTTACGTCTGCAGAGGCTTTCAAAAATAACATTTTTAGTACGGTTGTTGAAGATGTTGTTTTGATGTAGAAGTTTGTCGATCAAAATTTTCGTTTGTCGATCAAAATTTTGTCGTTTTTTTCGTTTGTCGATCAATATTTTCGTTTTAGAATTCTGCTGCGAAAGTGTTATGCTAAATTTTTAAAAGCTATGCAAGATTTTTAATTCAGAATCAGCTGTCTCGTTTTGAATTTATATGTACCATAAAAATATGTTGCGATACTTTTAGCTATTGCGATAATAATTTATATTTCACAGCGGGGTAAAATGAGCCGACTAATCACTAATTCTATTAAAAAACGTCAGTTGACAGCGCAATAAGAAAAGAAATAAAATTTCTTGTAGCCATACTTTATTTAAGCTTCGGCGTTTTGGTTTTCGGTTTTTTTTCTTACAGTGACTAATAAAGTACAAACAAATCGAGCCTAAAATAATCGAGCCTAAAATAATTAATACTTTTATGCATATAAAGTGACAAGATTACTGAAAAAATTTAATACGCATAACTTATGTGATTTTGCTTCAACCCTTTAAGATGTTGAGCAGAATTACTTATTTGATTCAAAACCGTTTAACTTATGCATGAATAAAAATGTGTGGCACCAAAAACTTTTGCTGTTTAAAACTCACACAGAGTTCTATTTTAATATCCTTCAAAAACACATTTTATTGGTACTCATTTAATTACTGATATTGAATTTGGTATTTTGCTTTCTAAAATTAATGTTAATTTAAAAACCAAGCTGTGTCGACTGTTTTTATAGGTCGGTTGTTTTTTTTTTTTTTTTTTTTTGTAGATAGGGGTGGTGGGGGATTGTAGTTCGAATAATATTTTGAATAATATTTAAATATTTTTGTTAACTTGAATATATTTTTTTTTTATCGAATTCTTTATTTCATTATGTTATTTTACAGCTCTTAAAAATATTTACCGAAAACTGCACGGATAAAATTGATGCGACATGTGATTGTTTTTTTTAAAAAAAATATTTAGGCTTAAAATTTTAAAACTTAAAATTTTTTTTTTTTTATCAAACTGCAATTTGACAAAATTGTCAAACTGCAGAACGGGAAGATAAAAAGGAATTGGCAGTAGAAACACGAACTCATAAAAATCCATGAAGTTTTAAGTGGTTTATCTCAAACTCAAATTGCGACCCAAAATTTATTATTTCCAAGAGTGGATTTTGTAATGTGGCTAAACGCTACAACGGCGCTAAAGAGTGAAATTGTGTATTTAATAACCAAAATAGGATCATTACAAAGCTCTCAAACGATTTTACTGGAAATTAGTCCATGTCACCTTTTTCACAAACTCAAGTTTGACCAAGTAAAAGAAAAAGTACCAAAAAAGAGTGATGGGGGCGGGGGGGCGGAGCGCATATTGACGTGTCATATTTTGATGTCCGTAGAAACAACGATTGCAGTTAACTCGATTGATGTTTAATTTTTTTTTTTTTTACTTTAGGGTGACATGGTATTAACTTCTTTTAGCACTTTGGCTTTATTGGTGTTCTCTTGTCAGCAGCTTTCAGTGGGAATCGTGAAAAGATTTTACCATCGTTTATCAGTACGGAGGTTTTATCGAAAAATATTTTTTTGAAAAATGTATTTACATTTATTTAGTTTAGATATCAATTTCGTCATACAAAAAATATATATACAACTTGAATATATATTACAAAAAACCCACCCCCCTCACACACAAAAAAAGCACCCTTTTTTTTTCTGCAACATCGTTTGAACTTTTCTAAACTTTTATGAGAAGAAAAATAATTTTAACTGCATAAACCTTAGTTATAAATTACCTATGCCACAATAATAAAAAATTAGGGTACATCACTTAAAGACAATAGTAAATTTTGTACAAAAGACGAGGATATAATAAAGATATAAAAATTGAATAGTGTTAAATTAGGAAATAAATATTTAAAACTGTCGTTCTAAATTTGTACAACGCGGAGCTGAAACTGATAACGAACAAAGAAATTAAAAGTTTTTTTTTCATATTAACTAATGAAAAATAAATTAATCACTAATTATGAAGAAGTTGTGAAACTATGACATAATTATGAAGGACTATGACATAATTATGAAGAACTATGACATAATTATGAATTAAGTGTTTGCGGAAATGAAATTGGGATTGAAAATTTCTAAATTCAAAATTCAGAATCAGCTCCATTTAGTAGTCATGCCTCCTCATTTGACTCCGAGTTCTTAAAAAGAATATTTTCAAAGAGCTCCTCATTTTCAGCGTTTCTTGCGCAAAGTGAATCTAAATTTCGTAGTTCTCTTTCATCTACGCAAGCAGTATTAGGGGTTGTAATTAGCGCACGTGTACGTGATACTTTTCCGCCATTAAATAATGCCGATACCCCGCTATGTTGTAATAAAGAAGAGGAAGGTGTGATTGATACTGCTGATTCATTACTACCATCGCTTCCTATAGGGGTTCCTGGTAGGGAAACAATTACGTGTTTATCTTCTTGTTCTAATGCCTCGATAGGAAATTCAGGAATAATTTCTGAAACATAAATATAAACATAATAAATATAGACATAAATATAAACTACAAAAAAAACAACATAAGAATAATAATTTTCCTATTTTGCCTAAAACTAGCGAGTAAAAAAAATCTGAAACCAAACCTTTCTCTGAAGATTCTATAGCAGCTGGATTGCTTATCATGGATGCACTTTTACAAGCTCTTCCACTTGATCGATTTTTAGTTTCAGTACGTGAACCTCTAGCAGAGCGTGACCGCCCATGCGAACGACGACTTCTCGTAGACGAATTGAGGCGCCGACGAACTAACAAGCAAAACAATCCGCCCAAACTTTAATAGTTTATAATTAATTATTTACGTAATAAAATCGCACTATAAATTTACCGCAAACTAATCGCACATGATCACAATTCATTGCAGAAAATCAAAAATATAGTAAGTCTATCTAAAGTGCCCGAAGTACATCACCTCTGTAATCTATTGTTTGCTATGTCCTTAAAGAGGAGTAAAATCTTACCGAGACTAAATTGTGGATCGCCATCTTCCTCTTCCTCTTTAGGGTTAAAACCATTTAAAGCTTCAATTAACTGCACTTCTTCTAATTCATCATCCCCAGACAATAATTTAAAAAAAAAAAAAAATACTATGTGAATATCATGATATACTTTATAAAGAAAATACAAATTCTGTGTAGTACTGAAGTAGCTAAGAAGATAAGACATGTTAGTTGATACGGTTTTATCCAAAGTAAATGCCGCATTTACTTTGTACCTTTGTCTTATGTAATTAGTCTTGCTTTAAAAACGCAATATTTTCTTACAAGAAAAAATAGTTTGAACATACAACGTAGGATTGATGAGAAAAACAAACTATTTTTTAAAAGAGGTATTCATGGAAAAAAGACAAATTGTATCAAAACAAACGTCTAACATTGAAAGATTTTAAGATTTGTTCATTTCTTAACACAATTACAATTTTAATCACCTGAGTGAGTCACTAAATAATTTGAATTTTAAAAAATCACTTACTGCAGATGTTGTTCCTGTTGCAGATTTTTTCTTACGCACAGCTTTTATTTGAAGCAAAGCATGAAAGTCTATAAAAAAGATAAATAGAAAAAAAAAAAAGTAAAATACAATTGAAACTTTTAAAGAAGATGAATTTTTAAAGAAGATGAATATCTCATATCTACAACACACACGTACTTGCTCGACATATTGGACAGCGGCTTGAGCTTGTTCTCATGTGTTCTCCTGAATGAAGTTTTTATGATAAGAAAAAATTGCCTAATTAATTATAAAATCTCATTTAATGTATTGCTCTTCTACTATCATCTTTTATTTCAGTAAAATATTAAAGATGAAATTGAAACAAGGAGACAGGATTATAACTTTAAAATTAAAACTATAAAAAAAAACTGAGATGCATTAAATGGATCATACTCACCACATGTTTCACACAAACAGAGATGCCTACATGGAAGCATAATGGTGTCACGCAGATTACTCATACAAATAACACACTCAATATTATCATCAACTTCATCTCCTTCTTCCTGTGAATAAAAGTAAACTATATATATATATATATATATATATATATATATATATATATATATATATATATATATATATATATATATACATATATATATACATATATATATATATATATATATATATATATATATATATATATATATATATATATATATATATATATATATATATATATATATATATATAATACTAAAATGCACCCTGACTCTATATTTATGCAGTGGGTTGCATAAATATAGAGTCAGGGTGCATTTTAGTATTTTGTATGCGCACCACGAACTTTCATACATGCACAAATACATCTAAGCATAGATTCAACTAGTCTGATGCATAATTCTCTTAAAAATTCTTTCCAAAGTATTCCAAGGCCTGGTGTAATTGTGCAAGCCTGGTTATGCTCTCTTTGAACAATCTCTTGTCTATCCAAGCTCAAATGCTCTTGATGGGATTGAGATCTGGAGAACAAGCTGGCCAAGAAATGACCATAATGTCTTTCTGATCAAGCCACTCTTTAACCGAGATCATAATGTGAGCTATTGCGCCATCAGGCTGAAATCTGGCTATTGGTAATAGTTTACTTTTGAGGGTCTCTTTGAAGTTGTACTAGGTCTGCTGTTATAAATGTATATAGTCCTGCTCCTTTATGGGATAAGCATTCCCATATTCCAACTGATCCTCCTCCGCCTTGTATCCTTGGTACACAAAAATGCTCTTTGAACTTTTCACTAGCCAGCTTCTTGATGATTAATCTTGACTTGCGATTTATCACCTTAAAATTAGATTTGTAGCTGAAAATGACTTTGGTCCAGTCTTCTACAGATCAGTGAAGTTTTTCTCTACCCACTTTAATCTTTTTAGGCAATCTGAGACACGCAAAAGTGGTTTTCGACCAGCAACATAGCAATCTAAGCCTTTCTTATTTAGGCATCTTCGTACAGTCCATCTACTAACACTAACATTACCAGGCATATTTGTGAATCCTTCAGCAAGTTTTCAGTAAGAAGTTTTGTCTAACCTTTTGATAGAGATAACTTTGGTCTCTTGAAGTTAGCTTTAAAGGCCTACCAAGCCTTGGTAAATCTTTGACATCATTATGTAGCTCGTGGTTTTTCAATGTTGCTTGTACACATTTAAGCGAAAGATTGCACATTTGAGCTATTTCTTATTGGCTTTTTCTTTTATCTTTTAGCAGACCTAGAATTTGCCAACGTACATTGTCTGAAACAGCTTTTCTGCCCATTTTTGTCTTGCAAATAACTTAAGATATAAAAACTTAATTTTATTTTTGCAAGAATGTTTATATAGTTCGAAAGAAATCAACCACCAAATTATAGACTGTTCAGATAATATTTCAAGTTAAGTCAAAAAATTTTAACTGACTCTATATTTTTGCTACATTAGAAATACAAGTATAATCTAATTGGATTTATATTTATTCAACACTGGTAAATCTAACGAGTTCGAGTTATATACCATTAGAAAGAGAATCAATTAATTAACACAATTCATATGCTTTTAAACGTATTAATTAGTTGCTTTCAATTTTGAAAAAAATAAAAATTTCGCATAAAAAAAGTAGTGACTCTATATTTATGCAACCCACTGCATATATATATATATATGTATATATATATATATATATATATATATATATATATATATATATATATATATATATATATATATATATATATATATATATCACCATTTAATAAATATAAACAAGTTGTTGATAAGAATATTAAAATAAAAATTATATACAAAAATATCATAATATTGAAAGAGAAAGAGAGAGAATAGGAAAAGGGAAGGAGAGAGGGAGGAGAAAGGGAGGAGAAAGGAGAGGAGAGAGGGAGGAGAAAGGGGAGGAGAGAGGGAGGAGAAAGAGGAGGAGAGGGGGAGAGAGAAAGCGAGAGGGAGAGAGTGAAAAAAAATGAGTGAAAGAAAGATTTTTGAAACTTAGTAGTGAAAATGACAATAGTGTAGGTTTACCTCATTAAATTCTCCAGATTTATTTTCAATTCCATAAATCTCTTGAGTCATGAAGCAAAAACCATCTACCTAAAGAAAAATTAGTTAGAAAAATTTATTATGTAAATATTTACAAATTAATAACTTGTTGTCAGTGATGATCATACTAATGATTTATCATTTGTTGTCGCATACGCATGACATTTGTTGTCGCATACGCAATCTAATTCTAATATTTTGTGTTTTTTTCTTGTCAATAATTACATTTTTAGAGTGTATACTATATTATATGCAGCATAGACATTAAACATCTGTAAGTTTTTATAATGCATTCTTCACATTCATAACTTCTAAAAACTTGCAACTTTTTTTTGGAAAAATTAACTATTTAAAATAAACATCAAAAACAAAAAATATAAAACAAAAAGAATCTGTAAAAAGTTATGAAGTTGAATTTAAAAAAATCTCAACAACTAAGTGCTAAATAGTAAAACAGGTCTTGCTGTCAAAGTACAAGGAAGAAATAAATTGAGTTGAAAAAATTTTGTGGTATCACTGAACCTACCATTATTTTTTGTTTCATAAACTTTATTGCAAACATTCCATCAGATAACTAAAGTAAAAAGCAATTAAACATAATATAACAATATATAAATAAACATAATATAACAACTTTTTATAATTTATTACAAAAATGACTTCTGATAAACTAAAATATTCATTTATTTTGTTTGTTTTTTTAAGAAAACTTTCAGAGCATTCTGTGACTACTGAGATAATTTTAAAGCTGAAAATAAAAAAAAAAGCTGAAAATCTTTCAAGACCTATTAGAATGATGAAAATTCCAAACAAAAAATTTTTAATTTTAGTTGAAAATTTGTAAATGGTGTTTTACTAATCAAAAATTTATAACAACTACCCATGAAAAAAAGGTCTTTACAAAACATTTCTGAATTTGCAAGAAAGTTATTATAAAAAGAATAAGATTTAAAGTATAAAAAGATATTCTTGCTATCTGAATATTAAAAAGACCAGATTAACATAGTATGGTGCCCAATACTATGTTAATCTGGTCTTTTTAATATTCAATGCCAAATTTAAAGTGCTCCTCCTACCCCTTACTAATTTGCATATTAAAAAGTGCTCCCTTAAAAAATAGCTTTTCATAACTTGTCTTATTTTTTTTGTAATTCATAATATATATTTATACCTGTATGTAGCAAATAATATATACAGAAGTTAAGAGAAATGACTCATATGTGCTCCCCCCCCTCCCTTCTAAATAATGAATTAGTCTGCATACTTTTCAATATAAAGTTGAAAAGTATGCAGACTAATTCATCATTTGGGGGGGGGGGGGGGTTTATTTAATAAAGTTATATAATAGATTAACAACTGCGAGAATTTATAATTTTTAAACAAATTTTTATAGAAAATAAATTAATAAATGGTATAATTGCCAACAAGGGAGGTCTGAAGTATGCACAGCATGAATGTCAAACAAGTTAGTTTTTCTGCTTATTTTCCTTACATTTATGAAGAAATTTATAAATTCTGTGCCTTAATTCAGCTGCACCTTCTTGCATTAGATTAAGTGGCAATGGTGAGTTGAAGATGATTTCGAAAGCATGTGCCAATACTTTATGAACAGAAGCTGGGACTTTGAAACAATTATATATCATTAAAATTTTTTTATGTTTCTTTTATTCTTAATCAAAGTTTAAATTTAGCACTTTTTTGATGATTTTTTACTTTCAATGCATAGAAATTTAAGTACCCATTTTTTATAGAACTTTTTTTTTTTTATTAGCCTGTTTGATAACCTTTCCAATCATGTATATACTGACTTTATTTTATTGAAGTGTAACATGAAAAAAATAATATTTTAAATAATTTCTGGCATGTGATTTTCCACTGTGCAATGACTGGTCTTCTAGGGCAAATAGACGGAGTTTAAATGAGGAATCCATAATAAATACTAAATACCTTTTCAATACCAGATAACGTTGCTTCTGATTGACCAGGAAAATCTGCATGTTAAATGTAAAATTTATTTTAAAACATCAAAAATATTTCAAAAAAATGAATTAAATAATTTGTTTCAAGATTAATTTGAAATTTTCAACGCACCAGCATCATTAACAGATATTTGAACAACCAGTGGAATTTCATTGTTTCCAGGGATATAATTCAGCTGTAATTAAAATTAACAAAAAAATATAAACCAATTTCTGTTATTTTGATGATAAAATGCAAATCATAACAGTATAAGTATAGGGGGAGGCTTACTTCTGATGGCTGAAAATCTTCAGGATTAATAAGTAAACGAGTTCGAAATGTTTGATTTGCTCCTTTTCTAAATGTAACAGGCTCAGATGTTAACTCTGGCTTCCTTGATGTATATCTATAAAAAAAAAAAAAAAATTCATGACTTTTATTTATTATATAGAATAAAACTATGATAAAAAAAATGTTTGTTTAACACCAAGGCATATACTGATCATTTTGAAATAGGTATCAAAAAGTACACTTTCTTGCAGCTTTCTCTATTCTTGTTTATTGCAACAAGAATAAAGAAAGGATTTAAGGACATGCTACAAACATAAATTAAACTATTTTAGTAAAATCATCTTTCATGACGCTTTGATTTCATAAACTGATGCGAAAAGTTTGAAAAGGGCCTAATGGACGAATTTTGTAGAATAATTCAATTGACTAAACTAGATACAAGTGAACTCCCTAGTGAATTCAAACATATTTCCTACAGGTTCCCAAATGTTTAAATATTTATTGTTTAAATTTTAATTATAAAACAAATTTTTATTGCATGATGATAAAACTCAAAAAACTTTCTCAAATCACTACAAACACAGTTATTAAAAAAAAATCTTTATTTCTAGTTAATACTATTACGTATTTCAAATTTATATCTTGTAAATATCTAATATTAGTTCATGTAAAATTTAAAAAGAAAAAAAAATTCCGAAAAAATCAATTTACTTTAAACATTCAGTGGTTAAAAATTCTTTTGCCATTAAGTAAACTTCAATGGAACAATTGATATCAGCATCAAAAACAAATTCAATCCAATATGGATCACAATCTTCTACCTTATCTTGCACTGAGGCTCTAAAAAAAAGCATGTTGATTGAAATGATTTAAAGGGTTATGAAATAGATTCTTATGAAACAATACTATATTTATAATATATATGTAACAATATATGTTTCTGAGTTTACTAAGTGGAGCATCACTATCACCAAAAGAAACAATATCAGTTCCATAAAATTACTTATAACTATATTTATTTACAAATATTTTATCACTAACTTTTATCACTTATCAAGACAACATTATTTTGTAAACTTTTAGTAAAAACATACTTTGATAGTTTTAATGTGTCTTTTCGCAAATGCACTAAACTTCGCACAGTATTGCTTGGTTCATCAGGCTTTCCAATGGAGTATGGAAACTAAAAAAAGTATTAGTTGTTATTGCTGTTATCCTTTTTGATAACTATCATCAAAAAAAGATAAAATTACAATTTCCAAAACCTACTGGCATTGGTTTACTAGGGAGATAATTGAGATCACTGTTTTCTCCAAATAAAAATCGCTCAGGATTCATGTTCTCAAACTTTTCGCCAGCCATCATAAAATGTGTACCAAAGTAAGAGCCTATTACCAATCAAAAGTGAGTAAGATAAGTTTACAAAAACTATTTGTAAGTTATTTTTTAGGTCTCTTTTACAAGTAATATCAAATAATTATCAAGTATTATTATAATAAATATTATAATTAACTATTATAATTAATATTATCAAATATTATTATAATATTAAATATATTTTTACAAGTAATATCAAATAATCAAGATATGCATCCAACAAAATACAAAACGTGGTATTTGTAAAAAATTAAAAAATAGAAATGACGAACCACTGAAAATTGTAATAATCTCTATATATAACATAACAAATTTTACCTGATTTTGGGGGAAACCGATAAGAAGAAATTAAATTGCCATCAATTATCTCCACTCCACTGTCAGCTCTTCTTTGAGATGTCAGAAGAGAGTTTCCCATAATAAACAATGACAACTTATTTTATATACTAAATTTAATATTCATAAGAGCAATTATTAGTATTATGCAATGTGATACTAAGGTAACTATGTTTAATAGCATAATAACAAAGATTCTTCAGTGCAACATTTCCTCAGGTTTCCACTTAAATTTTAGTACCAAGGTTCTAAAATTAAACTCAAACTTTTTGTGCAAACGTTTCATTAAATTAGATCATAATCAGTAAAAAAAAAATTTTAAATTAGGTCAAAACCAATCAAAAATTTTGACATTGAATTTAAAATCAGGTCATATTGTGAAAACAATTAAAAGACAACAAAGGTTTTAAGAATAAATAATGAATAAATAATAAATATAGTTTTCAAAACAGAAAAAAAGGTAGAGCTTTAGTTTAAACACTTAAAGTGAATATGCTGTTTTTAATGATGAAAGCAAAAGCAATTTCTGAAATTGAGCTCAATCCTTTGCTATTGGTTCTGATGCTCAGGTCAATGATACTCAATTCTCAGGACCAGATATTTCTACCAGAGCTTTCTTTACTAATTCATTTCTACCAGAGCTTTCTAAACTAAAGTATAAATGTTATTTTTTTGCATTTAAAAGTTTTTTAGAAAATAATCCAAGTTTGTAATTTTTGCTACAATTTTTTGCGTGTATATTTACAATACGTTGCCTATTAGATATTCAGATGTGTAATCATATAAATTTTACATTGTGTTATAGACATAGCATTTTATTAGAATCTAACAACAATTTAGAAAAAAATATTTAAAACTTTGAAATAAAGTAAAAAATGAAAATATATTTTGATATTATAATTACATATATATACATCCATCTATCCATCTATCCATACATACATACATACATACATACATTACATTACATTACGTTACATTACATTACATTACATATATTATACATACATACATACATACATACATACATACATACATTACATTACGTTACATTACATTACATTACATTACATTACATACATTTTACATACATACATACATACATACATACATACATACATACATACATACATACATACATACATACATACATACATACATACATACATACATACATACATACATACATACATACATACATACATACATACATACACAAGAAAAATAAAAAAACATTAAGAAGTAAGAACGTCAAGAAAAACAACAACATAAACAAAATTCTTTCCAAAAAAAAAACAGCAGTGAGTTTTAGAAAAAAATTTAACAGTGGCAGAAACTAAATAAAAATATATGTCGTAATGTATAACTAATTAAAAAAAAAAAAAAAGTAAAAAAATAACTACAAAATAACTATAAATATATATATGATATATGTTTAGAGATTTAAATAATTTTGAATATTTTTATCACGTTAAAATAATTTTCCTGCAGAAATATACTTTTAAACATTAAAAAATCAAATTTGGGGTTCTTTGTTGATAGATGTCAACTTTTTACTTGCACAGTCCAATACAATACTTTCAGATTGTACGTGACAATTACATTCTACAGGATCAACCATACAGGCACCAACTAATAATTGGTCTTGACGTGGGACAAGGTCAATAGGTTGCATACTTATTGATTTGTAATATTCATATGGACTGCATTCAGGTACATGCATCACTGAAGCAATGCTGTTAATTTTATTTAGTTGGTATAGCATTTTTTGGTTATCCCAGTCAGCAGCTGTTGCCTTAAAAAAATGTTTTTATAACACATTAATTTTAAATTTTATACTTTTTCGCAAAAACACCTGCAAAAAAATTGAAAGACAGAAGAAAAAATAGGAACACACAAGATTCATTTTTGAGTCTTGTCTTTTATGCAAGTTTTTAAAAATTATATATGCATACCATGTCAACAAAGTCGGCACCCCATACCACTTCACTTGGCAAATAAGATGTTCTTGTTTGCATGACATAGCCAGTTGCTTCAACTGTTCCTTCTAAAACTACAACCACTTCCCAATTTGATTGATAATATTCATGTTTTGAAATATAATAAAAAGGACTCATTTTGTCAATAACATGAACAGCAGTGCAAGGAAAGAGCAAGAATAAGCGGTCACTTTCATCTCGTATATTATTCCAATCAGTACCAACTCTTAATTGATCTTGATGGTTATGAATTATTTTACCTTCTAGTGTTTTGTAAGATCGGAACAAATACATCCTGACATGACATTCAATTAACTGACGTTTACGCACATCAGCTATGCTAAACATAAAACAGATTTTATTATCTCGTTTTGTTATAACAGCTGAATCTGAGAACTTAACTGTAGATTCACGCTTTCCAGGACGAGCAATTTTTGTGTAAATCAATCCACAGAAACAGGCTCCTAAGAAATAGCTTAGTAAAGACTGAACAATGAGAAGAATGATGGTTTCTTCACATTCACTTGATATCTGCCTGCCACCATACCCAATTGTCATTGACGTTTCAAGAGAAAGTAAAAAAGCTTCTCTGAATGTTGTTATATGGTCAAAACACTTTGGGCCATGAAGTATAAGTATTATCCACCAAATAAAACCAAATATCAGCCAAGAAACTAAAAAACATAAACATCTGAAAAAGCTAATTCTTTATTAGTTAAAAAAAAAGAATAGAGGTCAGAACAATCATTTTAGTTATTAGTTTTAATAATAACATTAAAAGTTGTGGAGTTAGTTCCCCCATCAATAAAACCTAGGTTCAAAATATTGGAAAAAATACTTATTCATTCAGTAATCATTCTCAACTTCTTACTTTTTTGTGAAAAAAAGTCAAGCATCATTAAAACTCTTCACTTCAAGAGAAAATTTAGAAACCAAAAATTTATCTAGAGTGATTTTAAAAAATTCAACAACTGAGATTGTGGATGCATTAAGAAGATTAGATTATAAATTCTATCAGTTAGTGTTGTACTGAGCCATAGTTCCATATTGTTCAAATGGAATGAGTGTCCAAATTAAGTTGTAAAAATAGTCCTAACTCTTAAACTTTCATTTTTTAAAACTAAAACAGTTATCTAAACTAAAAAAGTATATCCTTTCCTCATTAAAAGATAGGCTAAAGAATCCATTTTTGTTATTTGTTTTGGTATGCATAATTTATCCTAGCAATATCCTAGCGTTGGATATTGGATATTTTGTATTAATCTCAGACTGAAAATATGCCAGACATAATGAAAAGAACACAGTGCATTTTGCACTTTTTTAAATTTATGCTTAAGTATAACCATTAGAGACTTTTAGTCTTGTAAAGTCTTATAATCAACTAACTAACCTTATTTTATTAGCACTAAAATTATCCCAGAAAAGATCTTTTAAGCTAAACCTCTGGTAAATTTGTGGGGTATTTTTAGTAAAAATCTAAAATTAATTTGGTGTTTTACTGCTTTTTTTATCTAAAATTTATTGGCGTTTTAAATGCTAATCCAAGACCACATGTTGACACAGGGAAAATGTTTAGTTGATGAACTTGAAAAAGTTTTTTTCCAATGTTATAGAAATATGTACTTGCCATAACAATAAAAAAAATTAGATTCTCTGAATTGCAATAAGGGGGGAATAGGGAAGACTTACTGTACATACACACATTACCCCCATTACCCTAAGATACTGTAAACCGCTTGATAAAAATTTTTGGTTTTTTCTAGTTAAATACATTTTTTATTAGCCTAAACAATAATTTAAAACAATTAAAACAAAACAAAGTTGAAACTTTCAGGAAACTGGCTCAAAAGTTTAAATGCTAAGTTATTACAAATGGAGTAGTTAACTCAAGTAGGTTTTTATCTGAACTAACTAAATTTCTATGTCCTGTTTTTGCTCTATCAAATTCAGGATAAAAATTAGAACTATATAATAGAACTCTACAGATTTTGAACATTAAGTTGTATTGTAAGAAAGTTATTGCCATGTAAATAATGATTCAAAATACAGAGATACTTTCAATATTTCTCCACAAAACTTTTACAGCTTCTGCAATTTATGGATAGATTTGAAATTTCTAAAATCATATATATACTACATAAGATTTTTTTTTAAATTTTCATTCATCCTTTATTAACATATCTGCAACTTCAGAACTTTCATCAACTTATGAATAGCTTTGCCAACAACTTCAGAAGGAACTACAGAACTTTATCAGTAACAACTGATTCTAACAAACCTACTGTTGATTGGGAACAGTCATCTAACAAATTTAGAAACAGTAGTTTAATTGGGAACAGACATCAAATGAAAAGTAGGTTTGTCAGAGACAATTTACCAAAAGTAATCAAAAGAATATAAAATAGGAACATAAAATATAAAATAGGATATAAAATAGGAACATAAAGTAATATAAATTAGGAAAGAATATAGAATAGGTAGGTTCACTTCAAATAGTCATTCAGTAAATAGTAGGTTTATTGAAAACAGTTATCCTAAAATTTATCTCCTTTTTCTAAAAAAAGAATCAACCAATCAGGAGAAAATATACTGACTGAGACAGTATCTCTGCAAGATAAATTGCTGTTGAAATTACTTGAACCAGATGCTTTGAGTAGAGATATGCTTTTTTTTCTTTTGGTTTAGTTTTTTTAAAGTCACTCATTTTTTGACAGCATAATATTTTCCCTCACACTATTTATTTGCTTCAAGAAAACTACTTTAAAAAAGATCCAGCATTTATTAGCATTAATTCTTGAACTCTTTTACCATCAAACTTGTTTTTTTATTTCTTTTAAAATTGCAAGTTAAGCCCTAAAAAGCAATTTATAAAAAAAGTGTAAATAATTAAGTGCTATTACATGCATTATGTAACAAGCACTAACAACTAATACCAATGCCAAAACTGAGATTACATACATACATACATACATACATACATACATACATACATACATACATACATACATACATACATACATACATACATACATACATACATACATACATACATACATACATACATACATTTATACATACATACATACATACATACATACATACATACATACATACATACATACATACATACATACATACATACATACATACATACATACATACATACATACATACATACATACATACATACATACATACATTTATACATACATACATACATACATACATACATACATACATACATACATACATACATACATACATACATACATACATACATACATACATACATACATACATACATACATACACACACACATACATACATACATACATACACATACATACATACATACACATACATACATACATACATACATACATACATACATACATACATACATACATACATACATACATACATACATACATACATACATACATACATACATACATACATACATACATACATACATACATACATACATACATACATACATACATACATACATACATATATACATTACATACATACATACATAAAGGTTGAAAAAAAAAATTGTAAAATATTTTTGAAAAAGGGCAAATTTTGACATAAATGCTTTAGTCAAAGCAGCTCTAGATATATGGATTAGATTATTTATATACTAACCTATATAAAGGATAAAAAACAGCCCAATGAGCCATTTCCACTTTGCATCAACAATTGTTGTAAAAATATCTCTTAAATAAAGATTCCTTAACACATACTTAGATCTAACATTCCTTTGACCGTTCTTTTCAACTAATCTCTGCTTTTTTGAAGTGTTATTGAATGTAAAGTATGGTTGAACAGCTACATTAGAAACAAAGTTCTTTAAAAGTTCCTTGTCTTCATCATCTTTATTTTTATTGTTAATACATTCGATGCCACTCTGTCGAGGATTATTGTAAGGAATTTGTTGAAGCCACTTTAATAAATGCATTTGTGCTTCTATTGTTTTTATCTTCTTAAGAAATATATGCAGCTAAATTATTCCAATAAGCAAATTAATGTGTAGTAAAAAAATTACAAACAAATATATTGCATAGATAGCAATTGATGAATAGAAAAGATAAACGATTGCAACAGCCTAAAAAATAATTTTGTGTGTAAATCCATTGAGACATGATAAAACATTTATGGAAATGATTACTACAAATTTAATTAAAAATCCTTCAAAGTAACGGTAACATGTTTTTGTGATAGTCATAATAAAGCCGTATTTGGCGAAAGTCAAAGCTGATTAAATTTAGTTAATATATTATTTATGTCACTCGCAAAGTTTCGGTGGTGTGTTTACCTTTTTTTAAAACTAAAATGCCGGAACCGATATTTTAGTATTAATAAAGGTTTGACATGATACAAGGATCCAATTAAATGTTTTAAAAAAAAAAGTAAAAAAGGAATTTCACAAACGCAATTTAATTCTATGAAAAAAATTTTTCAAAAAACGTAATTACATTTTCAATTAGAAATTAAGTTTTAAATAGCTTTGGAGAAAAAAAAATTTGCCCACTGAGTTAAATGGTTTCTAAAAACGCAAATTCAATCGCTGACAACAAATGAACTTTCAATTTTGTCTTCACTTCGAATTTAAATATTTTTATTTTTAAATCAATATTAAAACGATTATATAAGATTTTCCAAGCATTTCTTTAGAAGTAAAGGGTCGATTGATGAACGAGATTAAATTTATTGCTGTAACTAATTAACTATCCAATATCACGAACTAAAAAAACTGCATATAAATGCATACATATACATACTTTGCATACATACATACTTTACATACATACATACTTTACATACATACATACATACATACATACATACATACATACATACATACATACATACATACATACATACATACATACATACATACATACATACATACATACATACATACATACATACATACATACATACATACATACATACATACATACATACATACATACATACATACATACATACATACATACATACATACATACATACATACATACATACATACATACATACATACATACATACATACATATATGCGTATATATACCTACAATTATATACGAACATAGACATAAATTCATACACACATAAAATACTTGTAATGATATATTGCAGATATATTGTGAGCGTCGTTTTAAATGGCCGCGCTATGAACAACCAGTTGCATAAAGTAAGTTAGAGAATTAATGATTGAATAAAAAATTTGGAGACTAATTTTAAATAACTCCACTGATGATGGCGCTACTATATCTTCCGAGAGTTTGTTTCTATATTTTGCTGCTCTATTGAATAAAAAGTTAAATCTCGGGCGAAATACTTTCACTAATCTTATAATGAATCTTGAATCTTGAAGAATCAATACAAATTTAGAAAAAGTTTGTTCAATAGGATTTGTTTATTTCCGTAACATTTTTAAGCATTAAATTTTAATTTCCATTTCCGGTCTGTAAATCGTTTGAATGCAGATACGGAGAAATTAAATTATTCTAAAGGAGGTTATTCACCCATGCCTAAGTCCTTCGCATCAGTTGATTGGGAGAAAAAAATGCAATGTGGGATTTACATTCAATCTACCTTAACCATTATCTATTCATGGAAACCATTATCTATTCATGGAAACTCATTTACAAGGTTTGTAAATGAGTTTCCATGAATCGATGAAGAGAAACCATGCCCTTCTCAATTTTTATTTATTAAGAGGTTTGAAAAGTTTGCTTTATATCTTCTTTAGCCTTCTGCTGAAATTCTTACTTTGAATGATATCAAGAAAATTAGTGTCAGTTATTGGTTCAACGGACCGCAGGAAGAAACACCTTGCACCCTTAAGTACCATTAAAATGACATTTGTAGGTGTGTGAAAACAATTATAGTTAGCTTCACTTTTTTTAACCCGTCAGCCAGCGATAAAGATAATCTCAGTTTTTTTTTTTTATAGAATAGTATTGACTCAATCATAGAAAAGATGGTTTCTGAAATCTGGACAAAGGTTAGGAACAAAAAACAAGCCAATCAGTAAACTTGAGGGGGCCATTGGGCATTCAAGAACTTGAAGCCGTTTATTTGAACTTCTTTTTTCTTTTCGTATTCATAATATTAATAATATTATAACAACATTTCAATAATATTGCAAAAATGATATTGTAATATTGCAAAAATGATGTTGTAATAAATTTATTTATTTAAAAAAAGTTTAGCCATCTTTAATCTGAGGGACTTGTACCTGAATTGGATAAATACACAGATTTTGATTATAAAGTACAAAGTTTAAATATAAAGATGCCTTCTTAAAGCAACAAAATTAAGTTCTTTTCACTACAAGAAATTTCTTTAAATTTTTTATTGCCTCCTAAACTAATAGAGACAATGGATCTAGATCAAGACATAAAACTCGAGGATTAAAACAGTAAAAAAATTCTTTCATGGATGATTCATGGATGACTTTACTGATTCATTTTCCAGATATTTGCTGTACCAATAGTTGATACTGTCAAGAGTTTGTTTCGTTCCTCTAACGTAAAAGTTACTGCACATCATAAGCAAGATTTTTTCCTGAATGTTCGCATAGGTTAAATAGCGCATTTCCACATCTTCCAAACTTAACTTCTCTATAATTTACCTTAAGTTATAATTTTAAAAGATCATAAAAGATTATAAAAGATTATAAAAGATTACAAAAGATTATAAAAGATTATAAAAGATTATAAAGATTATAAAAGATTTTAAAAGATTTTAAAAGATTACAAAAGAAAGACTATAAAAGATTATAAAAGATTCAGGAATAGGTGGTTAAGGTAGTTTCAAGCTTGCTTTAAAAAGCCTCAACAAAAGGTTCCTCCAAACAATTGCAATCATGCGCCAAATGATTTGATTCAGTGCTAATGACGTCTATATGGGAAGAGAGAAGGCTCAAACATTTCTGATGGAACGTTATTAACAACACTAATTAATTTAACTTTCCGTTTCTGATGTTTGTCTACATCTAATTACACCGCTGAATCGTGCGAAGAGTGTAGGCGTTATTAATCCTTAATTAATGCTTTGTGTGCTTAATGCTGTCTGAAAATCAATGTAATTACAGTTAAAGTAGTAATTTAAATTTTATGTAAGTCAAATATTCAAAATCATTTACACGTTTTGAGAAAGTTGAAATGATTTAAAAATTTTTATCTAAATTTTTTATTTCTTTGGCTTTTAATTTACTTTGATAAATATAAAATAATTTTGACATTTTTTTTTTGTATATAAAAATTGTACTTTTTAGTCTTAAACATTCAAGTTGAAAAAAAATATCGTAACAACAACTGACAAATGTATAACAAGTTTTTAAAAAAAAACACGACAAATTAAATCTAATCTAAGCAACAAAATAAAAATTTACTTCTGCTTGAAGCGAAATTCGCTTAAATTTAAGGAAAAATTTGTAAAAGAGAATAATTCAAAATACACACACTTAGAATCTTCGAACTTGGTCAGGTTAAAAAGAAATGGAAAAAAACGTGACCTTTTTTTCTTAAAACTTAGGTTTGTTAATATATAAAGAAGTTGCTTTAGAAAGTGCGGAACATGAAGATGTATCTAAAAAAGAAGAGCCTTACCTCCCTTGTTAGAAATAAAAGAAAAGGAAACGATGGGAGAAACCACGTTCAAGAATGAGATAATGTAAATGAGACTCATAAAATCGCTAAAAATGTAACTTAAATTTACAACTTTAAACATTTAATTTTATTTTAAAAAAATGAAAAACTTTCTTAGAAATGCTTTGAATTTTCTAAAATTCATCAGTCAAATCCACCGGTCAAATAGGCAAAACTTAGGTGTTGATTTTTTTTATACCTGATATTTTTTAAAAGACCAAAAATCACCGATAAAAAGTAAACAAAAATTTTGACCGAAAAAAATTTTTTTTTCGGTAAAAATTTCCAGAAAGAAAAACTACAAAAATTAATTTTTTTTAAAGCTAAATTTATGTAAATTTATGACTGTTTGCCACCTTAATGTTTGTTTTTTGTTTATAGTTTACGAATAAGATTATGCAACATACCTAATCAATAGAACAAAACCCACGTAGAACATTTAAATAATAACCAATAGAATTAAAGAAAAAATCGCAGCTAGAAAACGTTTGAGCTCACTTCCTTCTTGTAAAACGATCTCATCAAGACAGTAATAATTTATAATAATTTTTTTATTTTACTGCAGACATAACAAGAAGTCAAGGCTAAAATCTTCAGAATGACTTGATGATTAAAGACATGAAACATCTTAGATGCTCTCAGTGCATTTAAGATTATTGATTAAATACGATGAATAATTCTCATCAAAACGAACGGAAAGTGTGAGCTGCAGCTTTTTGTGTGTGTGTGGGATGCAATTTTAAGATACTAATTTAAGGAAAATATTTCGATCTAAATTTTAACCAGAAAATGAATTCGTAAAAAGTTTTTGTTTATTTTCTATCCTTTTATTCTTAATTTTTCTTTCTTTCGCTTTTGTATTAAAAAGCACACAAACACGCACAAAAAAAACTGAATCTGTAAAGATCTCAGTGTGCCATGTCTAAAGGAGTAGTGCTATTGTTTTTTAATCCGTGAAAACTGTGCCAAATGTTAAAAGGAGAAACAAAAAATAGTCTAGAGATATTTTGAAAGCATCAGATATTTCGTAATGATTCGTCATAAGTCTTAAAAGAAACTTTAGGATTTGTAATCGCCTTCAATTGTGAAACAGTGTTTCATCATTTTTTCCTATATATTCTTTAACTTTTTCTTGGATATGGCGGAAAGTTTGTGTTTATGATTTAATTATAATTTAATGTACCTGGAGGTCGCAACTTCTTTTTTTTTACAATAATTTCTACAGCTCTTTTCTCTCTATTTTATTTTTCTGTTTCGTGATGCACTTCAATTTTTCGCTTTAGAATTTTAACAATAAATATCTCTGTGCTGTAAATGTTACTTGTGCTGTAAATGTTTGCTTTAATCAAGCCACAAGCCGGTGCAAACTAAAACAAGAAACTTAAAAAATTCATTTCAAACTCAAAAAGAAGAAAAATTGGCGCTCATGAGAAATTCTAAATTTTTGTGTTTTACGTTTTTTGTCGCGTTATTTCTCTAGAACAGTGGTCGGCAAACTGTGACTCGTTTAAAATTTTAATTCTATTAATTTTAGATTTTTGTTCACGTAAAAAAAAAGTTAGCTTTTATAAGATTTTTAAATCGTTACGCTGCTGATATTTTGCTCTTTTGACATAAACGTTTTTTTGACTACTGCTCTTGAACATAAATCCCCCACTGCCATCTTAAAAGTAAAATAATCAAAGTTCAGCTATCGCCTTTGCTAATTATTTATTAATTTTCTTTTAGTTTTTTTTTTTTGTTTGTTGGCCAAATAGAGTAATCTTCAGCTGAGGAACAGAGAAGCATCTTTATTTGAGAAACAGAGGAGCATCTTCATCCTAGGAATTTAGATCTTATTCTACATATTTTGCTTATAACTTAAATACTCAATTTTTTGAACGTCTGCTTTGAGTTATCTTTTTCTTTTTTTTTTTTTTCCAACGTCAAACGAAATTAGATACCTTGGTGTTTGTCGGGCAATTTGTGATGCAGAGTTATGATGGATTCAAAACAAATAACTTGCATAATATCAAGCTTTTGTACTAAAATTAAACTAAAATTTAAAAAAAAAAAAAAACTCTTTTAAATATTTAAATATGTGAACATTAAAAAATGTTAACACCTTTGTTAGGTTTAAAAAAAGTTTGAAACTTTTAAATCTCTTTCAGTAAATGCTTAACCAACATATAAATCGATTCAATTCCTAGCAGACATAAGATTCTCTGATCAGCAATAATGTAAATGCTCAACCATTGTTAACCCGGTCCACATGAGGTTTTCACAAACTCACTCGTGGTTTACACAAATACGCCCGCAGCAGACACAAGTTTTATGCTGTGTCTGGTTATCATCAAACGGTGAAAAATTTTATTGATAAAAAATTCCCCTCAAAAATCGCTGAGGAATCAAATATTAACACGTTTCCTATTTTTAGCAACTTTCACATTCGACGCCTTTCAGCTTTGGCAGCCTTGAACTTTGAATTGTTTGTCGATGAATGACGCAACCCACGTTTTTGTATATAAACGGATCCTGTGCATATTCTTCAATCTTCCATTAATAGTAAAGCTGGCTTAAAGAAATTTTTCTATTGATGTTTTAACCATCTTCAGAAATCTTGCATCAGTATAAAAAGTTCAAAGTCGTAAAATCAGCATGAAATTTGTTTTCTGTTTCGTTGTTTCGTTATTGATAACAAGAACTCTATGCAAACCCGTTGAAGTTGCGCCATCAATTGCCCCAAACGCTGGAGAACAAACAACAAACAACAACTTACCACCAAATTGTAAATCAACCATTGCGTATACCATCAGGAATGTTTGTTTTCAGGCGGTGTGTTTTCCGGTGAAACTTTCAAAGCAAGTAATTAAATGCATTGGAATATAAAACGATTTGAGTTGCGATCATCGTTAGGTAGCGTCGACAACCATCATAAAGTAACGTCAAAAATCAACGTAAAGTAGCGTCGGCAGTTTTATTAGAGATTTCAGTTACAGTCTAATGCATTTTTAAGCAGGTTTTGAAACAAAAGATATCTACTGCTGAGAAAAGCGGTTTTATGTTAAGAGTTAATTCAGAGACGAGCTAAGCCCTTAAAGTATAGTTCATGGGATAGAAAAAAGGAAAAACTTCTGTACAAGGTTTTGCAACAAACAATTAATGGCATCTATGTTAGCAAGTAAAGGACGAAATAAAATGACGAGTTAGTAAACTTGACAAATTCTATTAACTAACGCATCATTGTACAACTATGACAACACCATATGAGTGACGTTTTCGTATATGTTTTTTTTTTTGTTTTTTTTGTGGATTTTAAACTTTAAAATTGCAAACTTAAAAGATTATATTTACATTAATTGTTTATGTAGCTTAATCTAAAAGTAATTAGTTAGGGATTGTTTACACTTCATGTTTATATAGCTTAAATAGAATTGCGCTTTTGCATACATTCTTTTTCATCATAAATATACGCGTGCGTATATTAATGTTCTAGTGTATTCCCAAACGATCGTAAACAACTAACAAAAGAAACAAATTGCGTAATATCGTATCGGTAGCAATTAAAAATAAAGTTTAAAAAAATCTGTAATTTTATCAACTGTTGGTCGATGTTTTCGCAAAATATTCCGCCGTTATTTTTGTCAGATATTAGGAAAGATTTGTTCTAAAAGCTTTAAAAAAAAAAAAATAAACAGTTAATTAAAATAATGCAGTTAAATTAACCTGAGTGTCAGAAAAGAGTGTCTTTCTCTGGTGTTTGTTGTTTTTGCACTTTCTCCCTGATTACTATTTTCTGAAATTCGTAAAACTAAAGGTTACTATTTTTGGTTACAAGACATATGTTAAAACAAAAGTTGTTTTTAAAAAAGGTCTTTAAGTTTTTTTTCTAAGAATACTTAAGTTAAAAAGCTTAGCTAACCAAAATAACTCCAAGTATCCTGGTATACCGAAAAAAGCTTCAAGTATCCTAGTATACTGAAAATCCTTATTACGGCTTCAAGAAAGTGGTAGAAATTTTAAACATCAGCGTTTGGTTTTTAACGAATATCGAATAACAAATAGTAACTTTTAGATCAGTCTTTTACGATAAGTAGAATTTTCTGAAATTCATTAAAAATAGTACACTGTATGTGTCAAAAACAGTAAAGTTTATGGTGTCACATTTACACATTTAAATTCGCACATAATTTATTATTTAAACTTGTATAAGTTAAACGGTTTTAATCGAATAGGAATTCTGCGCATGCGTTTTAAATGGCTAAAACCAAAAAACGTGTAAGAAGTGCAACGAGTCACAATGATGCTTTTTTAAATCTCAAAACAAAATGCTTAAGATTTTTTAGTTGTGACGTCTTATGGTGTTGTTTTTGCACCCCATTTTCTTTTTTATGATTTCCCTGGCACGCTTCCATTGAGGTTTCAAAATAAAGATTATTTAGAGGGAAGCCATTAAAGATTGTTTCAGAGAGAGGTTCTTTAAAATCAAAGACAAACAACAAATTGTCCGTTTTTTTTAATCATTTATTGAGTCGGAAGAAAACGCTGAAGCCTGGGGAATAGAGAGTGACTCAGAAGTTTTTTCGTTTTCTTATATAATCATGGTATTGGATATCAAAGTTGCGTCACTCTGTAGCCGGTAGTTTTTACACTTTCATCAAACGAAATTGTTGAAATAACTTAAATTAACTAAAAAAGTTGAAAGAAAAAAGCAAAACAATCCAAAAGTTAAAAATTCAAGTTTGAAGAGTTTTAAGCTCTCCCTGAGAAAATATTTGTTTTGACCATAATGCTTTTCGGCATTCTTTCCGCATTAAAACTAAAGTGTTAATCTTTGATGCGTGCATTTTTACCCGTTTTTGAAGTTCTATAGCACAGCATTTGTTGCCACGTGTTAACAAACTTTTTTTTTTTTTACATTTAATGACTTTTTTTCAGATTCCATGGTAACTTACTTTAATAATCATCATAAACAAAAATCGTTAAAGTTTTTATCTTCAGCCAAATTAACAAAATTTTATTGAACCAAAAATAAGTTCTTTTAACAATTAATGCAGCGCTAAAATATCGGGTTTATAAGCATGCATTAAAACGGTGTAGTTTTTTTTTATATGCTGCAAAGCATAAATTTTTTTTAAAAAAAAAAAAAAAAAAAAAAAATAGATACTTATAATTCCCCGTTGAATATTTTGAAATTTCGCGATTCCTTTTCGGCAAATCAAAAGTGTCTCTAGAAGTGTCGTTAGAAGTGTCGTTAGAAGTGTCTCTAGAAGTGTCGTTAGAAGTGTCGTTAGAAGCGTCCGTTAATTGTTTTGGTTTTCTTTTTGAAATTTCACTACGAGTTTTGGAAAATCACTACGAGTTTCAAAGAAAAAAAATCGAATCATAAAAAGCCTACGTTTAACAAAACAATAAGTGTGAAGCCTTCTCAAAAAAAAAAGATGAGATAGTGCAGACATTGTCTTTAAAGTATTATTATGCAAAGGCGGTTATCCAATATACTAGATATCCACTAATAGCTGATAGTGCTTCTGTAACGGAAAAAAAGAGGCAATTCAGACTCTCTTGTTGAATATCAACTTTGTTTTCCTCATTTAGTCGTATTAGATGTCGTTAATAAAAAAAAAACAATATATCAATAATCAAAATGCCAATGACAAAGATCTTAACGATCTTAACGTTGAAGATGAAATAAAGATTATTGAGCGAGCTCCAAATCTTCTTTCTGAGCTTCATAAAGTTTTGCTTAAAGTTAGAAAAATAGTTGGAGCTTTTAAAAAATCACTTAAAAACTGATACTTCAAAACATTACTCAAACCTTTGTAAAGAATTTAATTTGTTTGAAACTCAAAAAATCATTTTTTATTTGGAAATTCTTTAAAATGCTCACTCTACAATTCGTCCATCTAGTGTAGAAACTGGAAAAGCATTTAGTTCAACTAGACCATTTTTTAAAAAATTAGATCTAGATGCAATTGTTTTCTTAAGAAGCCACCTTAGGTCACAACAATTCGAAAAAAAGTGCAGACACGTGATGTTTGCATAAGAAAAGTTAATATATCTTTTTAAAATTTACGTTATATATTTTAAATAGTTAACTATTGCTAATATACAAATAAAACAAACAAACAAAAAAATTGTATTTAATTGAATATTTTAGTAAATTAATTAAAGTATTTTAAATACTTTTAAAAAACTTGATACTTCTTTGTCTGTAAGATTGAATAAATAAAATAAAATTAGCAAATTGTAATTCACTTCACTGAAAATACCGCCGTATTTCATTAATATTATTTTATGAGCAATATATTTGGAATTTATTGTAATCTATTATTTTCATAACTATCATAAAAATTAGTCAGCAATTTTTTTAATCTTATATAATTCTTTTATTTAGCCTGATAAAATAACTATCAACGGTTAAATTGCTGATCGCTTGGCTAATTGGGTCTGGTAATTAGACTTTCTCTTGTGAAATATCCAATTACAATCAAAAAACGTTCGCAGCTTTTTACCAATTTTTTACACATAAAAGACGGTCTAGTCTAATTTTCATTTTACGCGTATAAATAAATTTTAAAGTTTCCTGACACGCTTTTCAAAAATACTGCATTTTTAATTCTTGCCATAGAAAAATGTGGTGGTTCTTACAAGTACATCTTAAATGTTCAAAAAAAAGTAATTAGGCGGGAAAAAGACGCAATACAACGTCTAGAAAAACATTGAGTCGGTAGTTAGCATTCCACCAATCGCGTTAAAGGAAGTAAAAAGTATTTAAATATGAGAACCTTTTCGGCAGTTTAAGAATGAATTTTGCGATCCAAACTGAAATGAAAGTAAGTTTTAATTATATTATATAAATATGATATAAAAGTTTTTTTTGGTTTCATGAAAAAATTTTAAATTGTTACACTTCCCTTTTTATTTGTTTGTTAATTAATTTATTTTTTTGTCCGTAAATACATTTTTACAAACAAAATTTGTCGCTAAATATGTTGATCCAATAGTTCCACCATTTTTTTAGGGTTTAATGTGGACCTACATAGGTGTCTTAATTGTAGCAACTACCAATGGTTTGCCACTGGATAACACGACGGCGAATAATATATTTCCTTTTAGTCCGGTTTCAAACTTTGTCGTACCCAGTTCTCCTTTGTCTTTACCAGCAACAACAAAATCAACACTACTACCACTAGTTTTGAATCCAGTTAATTCTATTAGGCAAATGACAACAGCTTTTGTTTCGCCGAACAACTTAATGACGGAATTAAAATCAAGCTACTCGCAAAAGGCTACAAACATAAAAATCTTCTCCTCTATGCGTAACAACACTTTACTGATTCAGCCAAGTAGATCAACTTCAAAAGTAATTGCTACCACAAGCTTACAAAAAAAAGCAATTTTTCAAGCAACAAGTTCTTTGATTTTGGATACTATTATTTCAAAAAGTAAACTTCCCTTAAGTCAACTTTCAAAGTTCATCACCATCGGTTATCCGTCGTCTTTCAGCACTACAAAAAAATCAACAGCAGCTCCGGATCGGAATAATTTTAAACAGGTGACAGCAGTTTTTTCCGCCAGTAACATCTCAAAGACCGAAATAATATCAGTTTATTTTCAAAAGATGACGACCATAGAAGTCAACTCAATCACCACCATGAACCGCAAAAGCACCTTACAGATCCAGCCTACTTTGTCTATTTTTAATACGCTTGCTACCACAAGTGTTTACAAAGGTGCCTTATTTAGAGCAAACAACAACTCTTTACCTTTAGCTGCTACATCTGCAAATTTTCCATCTGGTCAAATTTTAAATGTCATCCCCGCGAGTTATACTCCATCTTTCAGCGAAACGAAAATATCAGTTTTGAATTCAAATAATAGTTCTGAAAAGCTGGCCACAGAGAGTTCAATTTCTCTCAATAACATAAAGACGAAGATAAGTTCAAACTACTCTCCAAGCACCATCTTACCGTCCAAAACAGATATCTCTATTTCTAAAGTAGCTGTTAACTCAAGTATCTCACCTTTTATCAATAAAAGCAATTTTACGAACTCTTCTCTTCGCACAGAGCGACTTACGAAAAGCATCACTCAAATGACACTGTCGGTATCACCAATTACAAGCAATCTTCAAAGAGTATCAAATTCCATTTCTGCAAGCGCTCCTATCTTGAACTCTCAGATTAGTCTCAGCGTTGTAAACAACATGATACCATTCCTTCCGATGACGTTCCCTCAAATAATAGCCATTAACAATATAAATTCCGCGGAGACAATGGTAGCGGTCGAACTAAATATTTACAATGGATCATCTTTAACCGAACGTTTTGTGATATGTGAAGCAAATGAAAATTTCTGCCAAAACAAAGGAATTTGTTTTAAATCAGCGACTATGAGGTTTTGCAGGTAATCTTTTTAGATAAACTGTGAAGTGTTAACATTTTTTTTACAAATGAAAAATTAGTCAAATGTCGCTTTTTACTTCAGTATTTTCTGTTGCTTCTTAGGTGCATTGGAGACTATGTTGGACTTTTCTGCGAAACCAAAGGAATAACTGGTAAGGAATCAAACCGGCTGCCGTAAATTTTTTGTTTAAAACTGTGATTGTAGTATAACCTTTTTTTTAAAGGTATGGGAAGCATTGTGTTTTGGCTGGGAGCTATTTGCGGGGGGTTGTGCCTTCTTTTGATCATCAGCACGTGGTTTGTTCATAGAAAACTTAAGTAAATTGTTTTTTAAAATTCCTTCAATATTTTTATTCTTCACAAGATTTTGAAATCCACCGCCGTAAAGAAATATATTCTTAAGGTGATTTTTACATTTTGAGTATTTTTTTCTTTTAGCAAGGAAGAAAAGAAAAAGAAGAAGCTGGAAGAACAGCTTGGATCGGTAAAGAATCAGCACAAAAAATTGATACAGAAAATTGAATCTCAAAAAAAAGGGCAATCGTTCATCACAAATGATTTCAGCTATTATACTCTTTTTTTATCTGGACAATCTAAACAAAGTGTTCCAGACCTAAGCGTTCACAAGAGTATTATAAGCGATATTATTGATACAGATGAAGAACGAGAAATCTCAACGGTAGCAAGAGACGTTGCAGATTGCAAAGCACAAGGAAATGTAGCCATCGATAGCTGCGTTGAGCAAAAGTGTGAAATAAATCCGGTTGAAAACAATCGTGTTTTAAACGAAGTTGTTAAAAATAGAAAAACATCATCAGTAGCATCAATCCAACCTCCTCCCCCTCCCCCACCACCGTTTGGTATGCGAAGGGTTTCAGATTTAAAGATGCATACATTGAACACCGCATTTGATCCAAGATTTAATGCTAAAAGCAAAAGTCTAGAAAGTTTAAACCATCTTGGACTAAACCCATTGTCTAAAGAACTTTTAGGAAACAGAAGCAATGAAACCATTTACACAGGGACCATCGCAAACAACAGAAAGTTCTCAGATGCTACTCTTTACAGAAAAAAACCGAAAGGAATATGGGCTCAACAACAGGAAAGGGCTAAAGATGGCGTTTATTATTTTTAATTCAAGTTAAATTTGACTATGTTATTACTGTGAGTTTAACGTGGTTTTAATAAATGGTTTTTAGAATTATAGATGAATTTTAGTATTTTCGCGAAGATTACTATCAAGATTCACGGCGACATCATGAAGAAGAGTTACATAAAACTGTAGTGATAAAAACAATCGAACGTTTGAAAACGATTATTCTTAATCTTATTTTATTGTAGCAACAAAACAAAGCTTTTTTTCTACATCAATGAACATTGGAATGATAAGGAAATATGATTGATTTGAAAAATATAACCCAATTTAATGTCGTTTTTCTGATTTTTAGTAGACAATTTTTTTTTTTTTTTTTTTTTTTTTTTGTAGATCATTTCGTTAAGCTACGTTCACGAGTAGCTACTTTCGTTAAGCTACGTTCACGAGTAGCTACTTTCTTCCTTTTAGTTAAACAGCAAATTATTTAGAGTTTTAAACTTTTAGTTAAAAAAAAAAAAAAATTTCTCACATTGTTTAGCTGATTAAATTCAGACATTTATTGCGTAACAGCAGCATTAAATACTGACTCATTGAATTTGATTTTTTGCATTGTAAGATGAATGTATTATAAGGATTTTATCTTTTTAATACAAGGACCTTATAGGCAGTGATGAGTTAACGAAAATCTTCTTAAGAAATTCCATCCCATGCGTGACTTAACAATCCTAAAAGTTCGGCCTTAGAAGATAGGTTCCTGTTTTTTTCGGAGGTTTCGGTTTAATATGCCCAGCTTGTGAAGATAATTGATGGCTATTTTTTGACTAACCTTAGCCCGTGGTATAAAATCGATAAACAATATAATTTTAAATGAAAGAGCAAGCTTAAAAATAAATTTCTTCTCTAATTAAGAAGCTTATTCATTGAAACATTCGAGAATTTCTACCTATTTAGTAGGCGGATTTACAGCTAAATTCGTTTTAACTTTTAATCTTCAGTTGTTTTTTTTATATGAATATTCATTCGAATATTATTTATTATTCGAATATTATTTTTTTATGAATATTCATTCGTTTGAGAATAACGACCTTAATTGTTTTGTGTTGTATTATTTGATGGCACAATGCATTATGTACCTCGAACCACATGCTTACATTTAGGAGTCTATGTATAGGTAGAAATATATTTAAGTTTGAACTTATTAAGAACTTTAATGGAAAAAAAGGGACAGTCATATCATAGTCAAATCTTAAGTCAACCAAATGATTTTCCGACTAAGTATACAAAACAACTTTTATGACAGCTGATGTGTATGCATGCGTGTATATTTCATTTTTACCAGACAAAACTCATTCCTAAAGAGACGATTAGAAAGATAATGGGGCAAGAAAAGCAACCGATACGGACAAATAAACTGAAAATGTATATATCAACTATACTGGAGTTCTAAAAAATATTTACATTATCAACACACTTCAAATTATAAAAAATTAAATTTCTTTCTGTCGAGGTAACTTAATTTTGAGACATCTGATATAAATTGTCCACACAAAAAACTAATCCGGTGTGTAATAAATTTTACGTACGTTAAGTACTTTTAAGTGAAACAGTTGGTCCACACACACACACACACGCAACTTATCTTTTGTACGCAGAATCTAAAACTGTCAAATTTGATAGTGATCAACATTATCCAGCATGCTGATTTATTCTCCTTAAGAGAAAAAGAAAAACTTAAAGTTGTCAAATTTATTAAGATTCGATTTGTAGCTTGTAATATGTAACCTGGCAGCAATTTTAAGATAAAGCAAACGTCGCACTAATATATGTTTAGTCATTATGCACCGCTCTGAATCATTTACTTTTTCTACCAGCGAAATTATTGCTATGAACTTGCCGATGTGACGCAGACAGCTGAAACCATACCGGAGTTCATACTTAAGCTTTCGACTTGCACTGGGTCTTCGCAGCCTTGCTCCGTTTTAATTTGGCGTGAAATAACGTCTGAATGACTTTCTAGGTTTGGTTCAGAATTGTTTAATATACTCTGTTCGATATCTTGTTGAGATAATTGTAACGGTTGCAACAGACGAGCGACTTGTTGTTGTTGTAGTTGAAAAACGGCATTCGAACTTTGCAGTATAGAATGCTGTTGTAATTGATGCCGCAGTGTTAGCGAAGGTCGACTTTTACTTACCTCAGCATTAGAGGTAATAGGGTCACTCAGCTTTCGTTTTTTAACGTCTACAGTTTGATGAAGAGCTGGTCGAGGATAAGCACGTTTCGCTGCTTGCAGGGCTTCAGTAGGATTTTGAAGAATGCTAGAAGAGGGGGCTAAGACAACAAGAGTTTGGGGATTACTGGTATTTTGATATGGTGCAGAACCAATTTTACCAAGTAAACCATTAACCGAACTTTGCTGAGCTGTTAAAAAAAAAAAGAAGATGTAATTGAAATTAGCATTTTCTCCTTAGATTAGAAATAACATTAAATAAAATTATGTATTAAATATAATTTTTTAAAATCAAAATGATATTTTTGATTAAAGGCATTTAAAAACGTTTAGAGTAACAGTTTTTGAAAATATTGTATTTAGAAAGTAAAAGGTATCTGAGAAATATCAACCAAACTCAAAATTTTCTACCAGTGTTTCTGGTTGTCAGTATATCAGTTATAGAAAATGCTTTATCCCCTTTGTTTGAGTCTTTTTGATCCTCAACAGAGCTTGAAGATTGCAGAGCATCCAAGTGTGAACTGGTGACTGAAAAAGTGATAGGGACCATAGAACCTTGTTGACTCATCATATGATTTAATGCATTTACACTTAAAAGTTGAGCAGAAGATAGAAGTTGAGCAGAAGGAACCACTGATGTTACGATTGTTGTATGGCTATATGATGAGGTTGGGTGAGTTCCAATTTGACTAGGACTTAGTAACGGGGACTTTATTGGTTGATGAAACATCATTGTAGTTGGTGGGTTAAGTGGTGATCGAACCTCAGTTGGCTGCCTGTCATTTGTTTGTAAATATATTCCAGAGGAAGGGCGACTTGCAGTAGTTGCTTGAATTACCTGTCCAGATCCTACTGTACCTATAAACTTATTTGAAGTGAAGAATACAGAACGAGGACTAGGTTGAGCACTAACTGAAGAGATTCTAACAGGTTGCAAAGCAGGAGGCAATGTAGAATTAAGATCATTTTGTTCTTCAAGATTAGACATACTTAAATCTTGTTGATCATCTTCACTGTTATTTCTGGACTGTGGTTTAAACGTTGGAGGCAGCATAACACCTTGAGTAGGTGACACAGGAGCAGACCTATTGTTTAATCATAATTACATATATATTAGTAACAGAAAACACAACCACTGAAATTATGAAAAGTAAAAATGCTGCCAACTTATAATAATTATTTAGAACACTTACCTTGATGATATATAAGGTGGTCTAAAACAAGGCACACCTCTCTGTCGCCTTTTTCTAAATGCTTGTTCCATTAGCTTAGTCTCGCATGATAAATCAATACGCCAAAAAGATCCTTTCCCAGGTTCATCTTGAGATCGAGGAACTTTCAAAAAATATCGATTTAAAGACAGGTTGTGTCGGATTGAATTCTACAAAAATTAGTTTGAGAAAGATATATAAATTTATATAACACAGCACAAAAAATATATTAAAAAAGCTATTCTTGAATTACAAACACAATAAAAAGATTCCATATTTAAGAATATTAAAGTTATTTTTTTAAACTTTTAACTATCCATATTTAGTAACAAAATCTTTATGTATGAAACATCAAGTTTAAGGATTAATCATTGTAAAATAAATTGCATTTTAAAATTAATTAGGACTATGTTCTGATATGAGTGATAGATAATCCTCGGATGGTCATGTAAGGGAAAAAAATCATTATAGTAAAGGAAATACCTGCCAGCCTTTATCATTTATTCTATAGTAAGGGTAGTTTTTCATGATAAACTGATAAATTCCATTTAAAGTCAGTTGTTTATCAGCAGAAGAAGTTATAGCTTGAACTATCAGTTGAGCATAAGAGTAAGGAGGTTTTTCACCAGAGGTTCTTGGTTTACCATCTATGATCATAGGAGGCATTATGGTAGTAGGGGTACTGGCTTCATCACTTGAATCCTGACTGGATTTTTCACAAAACTCATCAATTCCATCACTTTCATCTTTTTCATCATCAGCTGCAGCAGAGGCTGCTGCAAGTAATTCAGAAGTATAGCTCTGATGCTGGCTAGAGCTTAGAGAGTCAGGTGGAGTTGGAAGATTTTGTTGTGCAGGACTCACAGGACAAGAATTAGGTACGCTAAACAAATATTTGTACAGAAGAATAAGCTACTGCTTAGATCTTTTATAACCAAGGAGAAAAATGCACAATTTTTAATAACATAATTTCTGTTATAGGCTCAGTAAGCCTCTAAAAATAGAATTAAAAAATTATCTACATTCAACCACCATTCATCTGTAATTAAATATTTTTTTTAAATATAAAAAAACAAAAGAAAACAAAAGAAAACAAAAAAAAAAAGTGAGAATCTAAGAATAATAACCAAAAAACCATAACACTACAATAATAGGTTTACTTTATCAACAACTTAACACTGAGAAAAAAATTATCTACAGTTTAAAATGTAAAAATTTCTTTTTAAATTGTTAACAACAGATTCTGATGAACATACCTGATAGTGCCAGAAGGTGATGGAGCAGGCAAAGAGTAAACTGAATCTACATCTGGGATACTTATTCGAAGTGGAATAATAGACTTTTGTCTTGGAGGGCTTGCTACATGGTTGTCTGTAGCTGACTTGTCAAGGAGAGATGTAAACCAGACTTTAATATTTGTAGAAGGAAATCTTAAAACGCATCTAAAAAGATTTTAAAATCAAAAAATTTATATTCAAAATTATCAATGTTCTATTTTTTAAAAACTTTAAAACCTTTTTCTGTACAAGAAATTTTTGGAAAAAAAAAAAAAAAAAAAGAAAAAAAATATGACACTTTTTGTTTTTCTGAAACATGACAGTAACTCTTTTGATAATATAAACAACCTTCAGTAAAAAATGCTTAACTTCATTATTTACTCATCTATGGCTTGTTACTTTAACTTTAATTGCTCGTAGAATTAGTTTAGTTTTCTCCCATACTTTTTATAGCCTGGAAACTCAGCTTCATTCAAGAAACTGAAAAATTTATCATATAATTCAAGACTAAAACCAGACTTTCAACAGTTAGATCACAACTGTTAAAAAACTACACCAGTATAAGCAAGAAAGAAATTAGTAAATAAGGCATCAATGAACTACTAGAAAAAAGAGTGATATGCTATCTTTTGTAACATTAAAACAAGAACGCAAATAAATCATCTTACTTTCTTTACAGCGTAGACAATTAACTGGCCCCAGAAATTGTAGCCGATTTTAATAATAGACACAACAAAAAACTTTCAGCATATGCAGCTAAATGAAGTTACCCTCAGTCTTTATGATAGGGCTGCAGTCTGTAAGCCACTCTTATGGCAAAAAACAAGAAACTCCAGTGGCCACAGAAAAAAGTAATGGACTGTCAACAAATGTAAAAAGGCTTTGTTAACATCAATTAAAATATCAGGCTTTTAGCAGTAAAGGCAGATTTACATGCAAAATTCAGCTAATGAAAAGATTATGTTCCACTGTGTAACTCCAAACACAGAGGAAGTTCAGTATTGATTTGGGAAACAACTGTTGTTATTGGGGTCAGTCTATATATATACAAGGCCAAGTGTTTCCTCAAATAAAAACATCCCAAAAGCAGTTTATGCAGGAAATAAGCTTATTGACCAAAGGTTTACTACGCAACAAGATATTGTCCTTAAACATAGTTGCTGTGTTGCATCAAAGTTAAAATAAAGAAAACGCCATTCTTAGTAATAATATTTCTTACTGTTTTACCCTAACTAAAAAGAATATCAAAAGAACTTTAAAAGTCATTTTATTAAACAATGAGATGACTTACATAAAGTGAACGTGGACTAATCAATTTAAACCTATACATATAGAGATTTATAAAATCTAAAAAGGGGAAAATCCTGGAGCTTTTTTTGTCTAACTTATACTCCTAGGTGGTATTGTTATTGTTAAGCCACTGTTTATCTGTTCAATGTCCAAACTATTGAAGATTTACATAACTTTTAGATTTTAAATCATAAAAAATGCTTGTAAATGTGGGAAACAAGAATTTATATCATATTTGTTAGTGTTTTTTAAATGAATATTATTTACTGACTGTTTCAGGCTTAAAAAGTCTGAATGTGACTTGTAGTTGTTAAGAAATTAAATTTTTCACATATTTGGTTAAAAAAAAAAAAACAACAAGAGAGTAATCTTCCGATTTAAACTTCCAGATCCAAACTACAGTGAGCAGAGTTGGATTGGCAAATTAGAAAAAAGAAACTAACTTCTGAGGAACATTTTTGTACTCTTTTGAAAAAAAAAAAAGAAAAAGAATAAGTTAGATCCAGCTCAACTATGAAATCTTCTCACTAGAATGATGAGAATTATAAAAATAATTATAATAATCATGTTTTTTTCTTGTCTTTTCTTTATCTTATTTAGGTCTTGCATTTTATTAATGAATTACTATTTGCAATGACCTGTGTTTTTTTGTAACATCCTTAACACAAAATATATTGATATTGATTGATTGATATTGATAAGAGCCATATTGAAACTTAGAAGTTTTTTGACTATTAGCTGTTTTAGTTTTCTAAAAATAATTTATTTCTTTATTTAATAAGTATTTGTCTATTTATTCAAAAAATACTTAGTGTCAAAGAACTTTAGCTCAGCAGTGTACTTGGCACAATGGCTGGTAAAAGTCCTCTATTAATAGTTAATGAGTAAAGTACAATTTAAAATCAATCAGGATTCTTTAAACGTATAACTATTTTAATATATCACAAGATTAATGATGATAAAAATGCTATGAAATCAAACAAAATTTATCATTATGTCAATAATTACTCTTTTTTTTTTATATATGAAATGGTTTTGATATCAACTTGAGTTTAATGAAAAAGAAAAAAAATGTTATGGATTTTTAAGGAAAGGTTTTTTTACAAGAATAACTAACAGATTAAGTTTCTAGAATTATCTAATATAAAACTTTTATATAAATCTTCTTAAAATACCTAAATTTTGACCAAAGAATAGATGACACAAATACATGAAATGATGCACCTTTAGCATGTGAGATTTTATCACAATTTTTTACCTAAGTTTAAACAACTGTACAGTAACCACATAACTGTCCCCTATTCAACAGAAATGTCTTATTACAAGGTTATATAGCAAGATTCAAGACAATTAAAATAAAAAAGATCTACTTGTTTTTTAGAGGAACTCTTTCAGATCCTTTTCGATGAAACTGTCCATCAACAAAAACACCATTTTTTCCACGAGTTGAAAGATAAAAGTAAGGCGAATCATACTTTATTTCTAAATGCTTTCTAGAAATAAAACTGGAATGGCCCATGTTTATGTCCACATCTCCAAGCTTGCTGTTTCTTCCTATTAAAATTCTGTTCTGACGAACCATGTATTCAAACTCTCTACCGGCCAACTTCGCAATAGGTGCATTATTTGACCATCCTGACTTCTTTGATTTCTCATTTTGGGAATCTCCTTGTCGCAATGATAATAATGCTAGAGCTGGGTCTTCGTGATCATCAGGTATACAAGCCATGATTTAAGTACCTTTCCCTCCAAAAGTTACTCTATGAAGAGAACGTGTTTTGGAAGATTCGATTTACATGTTGTTTTTATGATAACAGAGATAAATTATTTTTATGAAAGTTCTCCGTTTGTGTTTGAATCATGAGTTTATACTCTCCGTTAAATTTTATGATTCTCCGCAAGTATTAGCGCTGTTGCGATATATCAGAAAAACAACAACAACACTACTGTTTATCAACAAAACGCGCAATGGCTTTTGGGTGAAAGCATGCACATTTATAAACAGCAGAAACCACTTTGATTTTAGAAACAAGAAACGTTAATGGCTTGAAGTCGCTAAACTTGTTTGAAAGTAAAAATTAACCAAGACAACCAAGTCAAAGGTTTAACACCTAAAAAAAAAACGTAACTCAAAGTTTTAAAAATAAATTAAAAATTATCAAATTTTTGAGGCTAAAAGTTTAGTCGTGGATATTTTATTAGAGTTTGGACATTTTTTTTTTTTTTTTACAAACAAATGGTCAACCATCATCTACTGACATTTAAAGTGATTTTTTCCGTTAAAATTCCTTTGCCAAACATTTAAATTGAAGTTTGAATGAATTAAGGTTTCACAATATTTTGTTACTTCGTTTTCTTTCGACGAACTTTTGTTTCGATAAAGCGCGGGGCAACTTAATTTGATAGGCTTCTAGAGCCCAGAGACTGGCTGCAATGGGGTTGAAGGGTGTGGCAGCTTTTCGATCGCCTTATCTCCTGCAGAATTTTCAATAGTTTTTAAAGTTATCTATTTAAAAAAACCCATAATATTCTAAAGTATTAATTTACAGTAATTTAGTTATAAATCAGGAAAAAAAAATCGCCCCCTACTTTTTATACATGTTATATGAACTTTATAATAGTCAGTATGTAGCGGAACAATAACGATTTCTTTTTTTAAAAAAAAATATTAAAGTTGGCCATATTTTTTCCCCCTATATAGGTTTTTTATATTTATATAAAAAAAAAAAAAAAAAAAAAAAAAAAAAAAAAATAAGAAAGGTAACAAAGCATCCCGACAGACTTGCAAAGCATTACGACATTTTAATTAAAAAGTATAAAATCATAAAAAACTTCAAAAACAAAATGCCGACGTCAAAAAAGAATGCAAGAACCTCAAGAACTCATATAAGCTTAAATTAAATTGGCAAAATTATTTGAATTGACTTAAGTAAATTTGATCAAAGTATAATAAATGTCTTAAAAGGATGTGGTAGTTAGAGGGGGAAATCAATAATTGAAAGAAACTCGGAAAATTCTGTTTGTGTATCTGAGGGTCGGATAAAGTAAAAAACACGTTCAATTTCAAAAGAAATCAACCCTGTTTTCTACTTTTTCTTGAGAAGTAAAGCGAAAGAGGGAAAGGGTCTTCTTTTTGAAAATGAAGGCCTCCCCTAATATATGTATGTATGTATGTATGTATGTATGTATGTATGTATGTATGTATGTATGTATGTATGTATGTATGTATGTATGTATGTATGTATGTATGTATGTATGTATGTATGTATGTATGTATGTATGTATGTATGTATGTATGTATGTATGTATGTATGTATGTATGTATGTATGTATGTATGTATGTATGTATGTATGTATGTATGTATGTATATATATATATATATATATATATATATATATATATATACATATATATGTATCCACTACTGTCTGATTTAAATTTCAAATATTTAAAATCCGAGCGGCGAAACAGTTTCTACTACATTTAATGAAAATTTGATAGATGGGACCTCTTCAAATTATTTCGCCAATAAGATATTCGTCGGAAATACAAAGGGATAAAATCCAACAATACCAAAAGTCAAGAATAATTGTAAATAAACCGCTTAAAATATCAATTTTATGTTTTGTTCAAGTGCTCGGTTGTAATTGCTATGAGAAATAAATAAATGCCTTATTCTTACGATTTTACTTCTTCCGTAAATTTAACTCAAAACTCACTCGTATTTTTCCAACTTATCGAAAAACTTTACAAAAACAGCCCATTTATGCCGTTAGTTTAACACCTAGCTAAGTTTAATTTGATGGAAAACTCTTAACTTTTGTAAACCTTTCCTAAGCAGTAGTCTTGTTAAACCATTGATCGGCGAAAATCTTATATCCATAGGGGTGGATAGAGGGGTGGATTGAGATCATTGATTTGTGAGACGTTTTGACATGTTTAGTCATTTATATTTTGAGTAACAGAAATTTTGTCGTCGCGAAATGCGTGGCTGTAAAATGGCTTCACTTTCTGTGTCACATCCGATTGACTCATTCCTTTTAGGATAAGAAAAAAATCTTTACCCTTACTTGCAACCCAAATTAGCAATTATATTGCTAGGAAAATTCTTATCAATATAAAAACCTTAGCAATATAATTGCAAAGCAACTAGATTGCTAGGAAAACAGTATCATTTACTACCTAGTTTTTTTCTAATTGAATAAAATTTTACATTTGCAAGTCTATCCATTAAAAAAAACAGCAATCAACAAGTCTTGTAAAAAAAAAAAGGCTTAAAAAAGATTTTTTTCATCCCTCTAAATTGTGGGCCCTCATCCAGCGTCAGATTGAAAGCAATATTCACATTAGCCCCATTCCCTACCCTTATCCCCTTTTCTCTCGGTCTGACTAAGCATTGGGATTATAGTTAGATAAGTTTGTCAAGTGAAACTAGAGCTTTGGTTGCAAGTAAGGGTAAAGATTTTATTACTATCCTAAAAAGAATGATTTACAACCGTCAGCTGGATGTGACACAATAGCGAAGCCATTTTCTTGCTACCTCGTAATCGCCAAAAGTAAAAGAAAGTTAAACTCATGAAAAGGTTCTGTAAGAAGGGTGTCAACTGAAAAGCTATTCCCCCTCCGTCACATGATCCCACCTAATTAATTATCCTTCCTTGGAATCCGGTAGATTCTCCTCAAATAGGATACCCTTTAGATTTATAAAAAAAACCAAAAACAAAAAAAAAAAGAAAATAAAAAAAAAGAAAATTGTATTGGGGTTACTTTGCTAAATAAGCAACTCGATACACGTTTAAACTTTTCTTCAGAGTAATACATATTATATACATTATTTTAATTCTTAAATACTATAAATATTTAAATTTTAAACACTATTGAAACATGACGTGTAAAGTTCACATAACCCAAAAAAAATCTTAAGTGCTCCTTTAAGATAGGACAACATCAAAAAATTATTAAACACTGCAACAGCATAACATTTTGCATACTTTGAGATAATTGCTCTTGCAGCATCAAAAAACAAATGAAAAAAAAGGCATAGTGCGACTGAAACCTCAGGTAATTAAATTTTCTTCGAACAAAACTTTTTGTGCAACCAATAATCTCTTTGTCTGCATTTTTCGCTGCAGTAACTTTGCTTGGCACAACTGGTACACTTTAAAATGCTCGGCTCACCACAAATGCAGTAAACCTCAATAATTTCTAAGACACAAGAACATTATTGTTAAGTCGCAACTTCATTACCAAAAACTATTTTAAAACTTAAATAAAAAACATTAAACCAGCAATAAAATACGTTTTAACTATAGTATTTCAAACTAGAATGCTATAGCAAAACCACGTTTTATTATTAGTGTAAACAGGGTTTTAAAAGTCCAATATAATAAACAACCTCATACCGTAGTGTGAACTAACAAAGTCCTATGCTGTAGGAAAGTCCTAATGTAACAAATGATTTATTTTGTATACTGTGAAATAAATATTTAGAGAAAATAGATATGTTTGCAGAAACCTTTCCATAAAAGAATTGACTGGAATGGTGGAGAATTCGACTAATCAGAGTATTTTTTCGACTTAGATGTAAATTGTCAATATAAGCTGGTGCCATATTGAGAACTGCGTCAAAAATTGTAGGGTGAACAGGCTTTTTATTTTGAAAATCTTATTTAAAAAAAAACTTTTTTGATTAATAATGGCACATGAACTTGGTAAGTTTGGAATTTGAATATTAAAACGATCGATCTACACGTAAAGACGAATATTTTTACAAAAAATTTGATGCGACTTTCTTTTTTCATCTTTTTTACCGCATACAAAAGAAAGTCCTAGCCTTACAAAAATAATTTAACTTTTTGTTTTAGCTGCAAAAAGATCTTACAAGTCTAAGGTGGTGCAAATAAATCACTGCAAGTGATTTATTTGCACCACCTTTGGTTTTGTATCCATTTGAACGGCGAATTCCACCAAAAATTGCAGCTGACATTCCTAAAAACTTAGCTATGAGTAAATCAGACAAAGGTTAGCAGATGACCCACACATTTTACCATTACATATCTGGACCTTTCATTGAATTTTTAATTACTTTTTTTTTAGATAGCCACAAACCACATTTGATCATAGATTTGTGAAAATTTTATCGAGAAAATAGTATCTTCATTTGTTCGCCGCCTAATTGCACCCATTTTGCACAACCATTGGACCGAGTTTACTTTCATGTTGCAAAAGACATTTGGACCGACGACATTTGGACCGACGACATTCGGACCGAGTAAGTCACAGAATGGAGAATGCAAAACTTTAGAATTGTTCTACCAAAAAGGACATTTTACACCCCCCTGCTCCGTAAGTACTGTAATTTCTAAAACACAGGAAAATCCAAATTTAATACCATATGGATTTAAATGCTGCGGTTTGTGCTCTTTTTTTTTACGAGAAAAAATGGATCTAACAACACTCCCGTTAAGAGTACAAAAAATGAGATTCAAACGAATCCCAAGTAATCAGCCGAAATTCTGGTTATAGCAGAAGTATTAATTGATAAGGCCAAAAATCTTTTAGAAACTAATACAACACATAAGCAATTAAAATCTTTCAAGGACCTTTGCGAACGATTGACAGTGTTTTCGAGTCAGTATTTGTTGATCTAGAAGAATTTCAGAGCAAAAAAAGCACCAAAACAACCAACAAAAAAGTTTAGTCATCGTATCTGACGAATGTTGGTTTAGAGGAGAAAAAGAGAACTAAAGAATTAGAAAGACAGAGAAAAGAAAGCGGATTCAGCTGGAAAATTTGACAGAAAAACAAGAAAAAGCAGCTAAAAAGTCTAAAACTAAGTAAAATTATACCTAGAAAAATGGAAAGGAATTTTTAATTTTACATTATGTATAGAATTAATACATTTCTGTCAAAAAAAAAAAAAATGTCTTTAAGTAATTTAGTCACTTTAACATTCAATAAATATACAATACTAAACATTAGGTTTTTTTTTTTACTTAAAAGGGTTTTTTTATATTCTACACGAAATTATAGCACTTTGTTTTTGTCATCGAGTCGAACTTTATTACAACTTAAATTAAGACTTTTTAGCTTTCACGCTTAAAATAGGGTAAAACAGAAAATTTAGTGATTATTCTAAAATATTGTCAAAAAACAATAATTAGAATTCATTATTTATTAGTGTAAACTCGCTCTTATAAATTGAAATATCAATAACTAGGACTTTCTTACGTCACACCACCTTTCTTACGTCACACCAACGATAAAACACGTTTTAATTAAAGTAGCTCAAACTGATACCCAATTCCCACTAACAAAACCGAGTTTTAATAACACTAGCTTTTAAAACTGTGTTTTATTTAGCTACCGTTTTTTTAAACTCATTTATTTGAAACAAGGTTTTAAAAAGCAGTGTGAAAGAAAAAATGCGTCACAAGTTTAAAGAACCACGATTAAAACAAGTTTAATTTTTGTGTGAATGGGGTATAAAAAACTATAGTTAAACCGCGTTTTATTGTTTGTATAAACGGGTTTTTAAAGTTGTCAAATGTGTATGTTGAATGCTAACTCATCCCGACAAAAAAAGTTTGTAAAAACCTGCCACACGTCTATCTTTAGGTTTACCCAACGCAAAACCGTTTGATTGCAATTGAAGTTTAGCAAAATCTATTGCAAGCAACATAGTTTATTTAAAGAAAACTTACCGTCTGCAGCTAACATATTTACTTTGATTTGCTTTTTGAACACGTCACGAACGAGAACGGTGTTTTCGGTTGCCGGGTGAATAGTCTTTTTTTGGGAAGAAACAAATACAAAATTTGTTTCATTTCCGATTGCCTTTTTAACTAAAGGACGAAGAACAGACAACGGTTTGTCCATATCAGCACGAGCCATGCCAGCGTACTGGAAAGAAGAAACAGCGCCAGGTGTCATTTGCAAAATCTCTAACAATCGAACCCCTTCCTCTAAACAGCAAAAAACATGACAAATCTAAACGTTGTCGCCGTCAATTTTAGAACTTAGCTTAAATACAAAAGATTTCTCACCTTAAAACATTAAAAACTTCATTGATATTTTAATCTTTTAATTCATGCAGAAAAAATTGATTGTTTTTAGTTTTGCTATTTACCTTTGTTAATAGTTAATTCTCCTGGCAAAGTGGTTGAAGTGTTATTGAGCAAAATCTCTTTATCATGAATCATTCTCGCTTCCATAACATGAAGTGGTTGGTCAATTGGAAGTGGATCCGTTTTATCAGCGTTTAATGACACTGTAGATAATACCAACGGTGGAAGAAGACCGAATTTTGTGACTGGCTGTTCAAAATGCTGCGTAAAATTTTAACAATATATTAAGATACCTTGTTTATATGTATTTTGCATTACAAGTTTGTAAAAAGCAAACTTCTAATACAAAAAAAGGAAAAAGTACAGAACTTAAATTCATAAAAACAAGGTAATAAAATCCTTGTTACAATAAAAAGTAAAATGAAAAGAACAAACAATATATATTATCTGATAAAATTTCATAAATAACATAAAATAACTTTACAAGATTCTGAAACTAAAGTTATATACTTATTAATTTTTACATCAAACAAGTACCGTTGCCTTTTGTTCATCATCCTTCCTTATGTCACTTCGCAAACATTCTTCACTGGTGAAAATATCCCTCACATTTTTCATTGATCGACTAGCAATCTCATGATTCTCAGAATTATCTGAGTTCTTCTCTAAGGACTCAGAGCGAGCCATAACTTTTTTCGAAGGCATAGTTTGATCATAGCCGTAATTATTAAAACCAACATTATCGTCGACCGTCACAAGCTTATTTTCATCCTTAAAAAACAGAAAAGTAATCAAATTAATGATTAATGATTAAATTAAGCAACTCTATAATCGATGGCTCAAAATCTTCATTCATTCTTACCATCAATAACTTAAATAAACTTGCCTCATTAGTATCAGCTAAAGATGGATTAAGCCTATTTGTGGAAGAACCTTCATTTTGAACATTTTCATCTGCTGCTTTTTTTAAACAATTTGATTCAGACTGAGAAACAAAAAAATCTTGATGAAGCCAATCAAAATCCTTGATCGAATGCTAAAACGCAGATTTTCAAGGGTTATCAAAACATTCACAAAATCGTTCCATAAAAGCCATAGTATAATATTACGAATAATAACAATAATATTAAATAATTATAAAACAAATGATAATAAAAAAAGTGACGATAATAATAATAAAAATAACAATAAAAACGATGATGTTGATAATAATAATAATAATAATAAAAATAATAATAACAATAATAATAATATAAATAATAATAATAATAATAATAGTAATAATAATAATAATAATAATAATAATAATAATAATAATAATAATAATAATAATAATAATAATAATAATAATAGTAATAATAATAATAATAATAATAATAATAATAATAATAATAATAATAATAATAATAATAATAATAATAATAATAATAATACTAATAATAATAATAATAATAATAGTAATAATAATAATAATAGTAATGATAATAATAATAATAATAATGATAATAATAACAATAATAATAATAACAATAATAATAACAATAATAATAATATAAATAATAATAATAGGGCTGGTACTGATTAATTTTTTTTTGTTCGATTAATCGTCTAAAATTTTAATCGATTAATCGATTAATTTCGATTAATTCTAAAGTCGACAGAATAACCTGCTTTTCACCACTGGTGAGGTGAAGTTGTTATCGGTAAACGTTAACTAACTACAGTATTCACAAACGTTAACAAACAAGACACTTAATGCCTGCTATACTGTATTCAGTTTAATTGACAAGTACAAGTAGGCATCACTTTAGCCAGTCACGTAAACAAACGAGGACGTTAACGTTTTCTGGAAGTAGACAAGATCGCAGTTTGTTGACAATGTACCCTGACGAACTAAACAGTCTTTCACAAGGAACAGAAGTTGCAGGTACACACAGAATTGTCTGCACAAAACTGCTCAGGTTAGGGTAACGATGCCTGTTCAGTTGCCACCACATGAGGGGATTCTCAGTTTCTGGAATTACACCTTCTTCTTGATATCGTGTAAGCTCAGCCAGTGAGCCATGTACTGTTTGTGATTCATCTGATGAGGATTGCGATTCCGAGTCGCTGACCAACAGAGTAAGTTTCAGTTTCTTACGCACAGGTTCTGATGCCTTGCCAGTGCTGGTAGTAGTTTCACGTTCAGCTCTCTGTCTTTGGTTACAGTACACCCGAAATGCATTAGAAAGTATTGTCCAAACTGCTTCACGTTTCTCTGTTGAGAGACAGCCGAGTTTCTTGTAACGTGGGTCTAATGCCACAGCCATTTGCAACGTTGGCAATGCATCAATGTTTTCAATGCGACCTGAGAAGTCATTTAGTGTTGCAGATTTGAAACGTGCTATATACCCTGGATCGTCATCATTAACCCGCAGAAGTCTGCGCAAAAATGCTTCAAACGGAAGTACAGCCGAACATGTAGCATACTGTTCACTACCAATATACTCAGTAGCATCTGGAAGTGGACCCAATACCGAGACAAATTTTGACATTTTCTCCCAGTCCAACTCCCTTAGTTTATCTCCAGTGTAATTCTCGGGATGGTCAATATGATACTGCTTAATGGCATCTTTCACTTCCAGCAATCTGGCTAACATTAGGTAGGTACTGTTCCACCGCGTAGCTACATCCTGCTGCAATTTGTGAAACTTCACATCGTCAGACCTGTTAGAGGTACTGGCTTGGCTGGCCTTTAGCTCTGATGTATTCCTTGAACTGCGCTTAAAATGTCCAACTAGCTGTCGACATTTAGCCAGAATAGGAGATGAATCAGCTGCTTTCAAACCTGCTAGTATGCTCAGTTGAGGACAGTGAGCAATACACGGTATATGGCTGTAATCCGTCCGTCCTATAGCAGCAACCATATTTCGTGCACTGTCCGTTACGATACAGTTAATTTTTTCAGCAATGTTCCACGTTGCGGCAAACTCTTCATAGAAACTGGCAACATTATCAGCAGTGTGCCTTTCTTCAACATTTATGCAAGCTAAAGCGACAGACGTCAGTTTCCACTCAGAATCAATCCAATGACCTGTTATCCCACAGTACGATTCATTGTTGGTGGAGGTCCAAAAGTCAGTAGTTAGAGCAATACTATGAATGCATTCTAGAGCTTTCTTGTGCTCATTCAACTTCTCATTGTACATCTCTCCAATGACAGTGTCGATTGTACGGCGACTGGGCAAAGTATAAGTCTGGTTTTGAAGGGCAATACGAAGCACCGCCTCTAGTCCAGCATCTTCTACAATTGCTGTTGGACGTCCAGAACTGGCAATCCAATGAGGTATTGCCACCTTCAGGTCGGCTGAGACCTTTTCACTGACAGGCTTGTTTGACTGACACGTAAATAAATTGGTGATTGATTTTATCTGAGGGGTCATCTTACGTTCACTGTCGACAACCTGTTGATATTTCAGAGGATGCTTGTGCTGAAGGTGATAAGTCAGCGATGTGTTTGAGCCACGGAAAGCAAACTGTTTATTGCAGTTAACGCAGTATATTTTGTCACCTTTGTCTACTTTACCATCAGCATTCAACTTGAAAACAAAATGCTTGCTTAACTTTCCAGTTAAATGTTTGACAGAAACGTTGCTTTCATTAGTTGCCGCAGCCATATTTGCAAAACAAACTTTGTTTACTTTAGAAACGGATATAGAAATGTAAGATAATGTTCCCAGGTCAGTAAGTATTTTAAAATATGACAAAATTTTTAGTCAAGATTTTCAAGATACGCGCTTTCAAAATTAATTTTATATTTATCGAATTCTATTGAAAAATTCTAAATTTAATACTCTTTTTCGTCTTGGCTAATGACTTTGAAACAATTGATTTTGAAAAGTTGCGTTTAGACGTTTTTAAAACTTTTAAAACTGAAAATAACTTCTTTGCGAATGATTTATATGAAAACGATATATTTTTTTTTTAATTTTTATGCTTAACATTTATCAAATTAACAGATATCAAAATATATTGTTCATGCTAAAATTTAAATTAGGCCAAGTACCATACCACTTCACAAATAATTTCTTTATAAATAACGTTAATAAATATAATATAAGAGAAACAGGTAATCTTGAGTTTATTCTAATTGAAGAATATTAAAGTTAACTTTAACATTCGAGTAGTTTTAATACAACTAGTTGTACTTAATATATAATATATTACCTATATTGAACATAATATATATTATTCACTTGTAAGGGCTTCGTGATAAGATCAGTACGATCT